>NC_045485.1:3133131-3854273 GCF_009650955.1 Corvus moneduloides | reverse complement strand
TGTGAAGATGGCAAAGCTGGGATTCAAGCTGTGGAGAAGCTTGTTTGATGGTTTGCTCTAAACCTGGGAACTTGTGTAAGTTTTCACCACACAAAGCCTCTTTCCCCCCTGGCCAAAGCAGGGATGGTGACACCTTCCCATGCCAGGGCTCCAACAACCAGGAAACCCCGAGAATCCTTTCTCAAACAGCATGGCTGGGGGATTCCTATGAGTTTTGCGGCTGACCCTTAGGGGTGGTTTTGTTCCCACCAGGAGATTGCTGTGAGGAGCCGAACGCTCTGTCGGAGGGAGGGCTTTCTGCAAACGGAGCGTTCCTGGCGAGACGTTCCTCTGCTATTGAACCAACACACAGAAAGCACACATGGTTGTATGGCAAAATGACATTTCTCATCATGGGAAAACAAATACTAATTTTAGTGAAACACTGGAATTGAGAAGTAATGTCACTTTGCCAGAAATGGAGGAAAACAGTGATAATGTAAAACTGTGGGTTTTGGTGGTGTTGACCTTTCTGCCAGCTGGAGGAAGGTGGGGTCTTGAGTGCTCCTGACCCCTGGGAGGACCGTGATGCACCTTCTCAATGCCTGGGGAAGGGCAGAGGATTGACAACAGCAGGACGAGAGGCACGGGAGCAAACCTGCTGAGGGTGGGTGTTACACCCATCTCCATGGCTTTTCTTGTTTCCTTTTCTTGTGCAAACTCCACAAGGGTTGGGCAGTGTTCATGCCATCAAAGCTACACCAAGCAGACCCCAGGAAACTGGGGATTTGTTGGGTTTTCTGTGCCCTAGTGCCTGTCTCCAGCTGTGCTCCCACTCCTCAGCACTGATCCCCAAGGAGAAACTCCTGAGCACCTGGTGAGCGTTTTGCCTTTGCATGGGGAGCGTGCTTTGTATTCAGACTCCTTGAGGCGAAGATTAGGGATCCTGGCAGCTCTGAGGAGTAGAAATATCTTTTATAGATTGACTGACAGCATGTAGGATCCTGAAAGGCACCAGAGTATGCTGTGGGTGCAGGGCAAATAGGTGTTAAATGGCACCAGGCATGTCTGTGATAACAGGAGGGTGCTGTTTGGTGATTCCATGGGTGCTGGTAAGGTGCTGTCTGTGGAGGAGAGCTCTGATGGCTGCCCTTCCCCAGTCCTGTGCGAGTATTTTCCAGTTCCCATGTCAGGAGGACAGAGAAAAGGCTTGGATTGCATGAGACCCGTGTGACTGAAGGCCCTGCTCAATGCCGCTGAGGAACCCAAATCCAGGATATCCCCCATCCCTGGAAGTTCACTAAAACCCCTCCTAAAAGCTTGATCCAGGGTTAACATCAGGAATTTTGGAAAATTAACTTTTTTTGAATAAATATCTGACCTTGGCTCCGTGGTAGTTCATTGGCCATGAAGCTCCTCCTGGTATCCCCATGGACCTTGGAGCTGGCAAGGGAAGACCTAAGCCCACTTAGGTGAAGGTTGGTGGGCAGGAGGTGCCGCATTGCAAAGTTTAGAAATAACAATTCCTTGGTTTTCTGTTAGGCTTTGTTTTCTCCGAAGGGGTTGTATTCCCCTGCCTGGTTTGCCTGGCAGGGAAGCTGCCAGGATTGCACCCTGGCTCCTGGGAAGCACACACTCCTAACATCTGCTCCAAGCTTTCATCAGCCTGAGATGAGACACTTAACAAGCCTGTGGGAATTGTCACCAAGGGGAAAAAAAAACCCCAAAAAAGAAAATCCTCCAGTATTTGAAGGCTGAAAAAATAGGCTTAATTCCTACGTGGTGGGGGAAAAGATAGGGTTGGGTTGTTTAGCTCCCCCAGCTCTGTCTCATCCCGCGCTCCCCTGGGAAGGAGGCTGTGCCTATCATGGGGCCATTAGACCGGAGCAGGTTCGTGCTGACAGTGGAGCTTGGGGTACTCAGGGATTCATTAATCCCGGCTTTTAGCGGCACTTACGGCTCGAGGGGGGCACAGGCACAACGTCATCTTTGTTGGGGGTACTTGGAGCCCTGAGGAGATTATCTTCATGTTTGGGGTCAGAGGGATGGGGGGCTGCTACCACCACCACGCCAGGATGGGCGTGGGAGAGGAGAATTGTCTTTATCAGACAATCAGCCCTGTTATTTGTTCACATCCCAGGCTGATTTGGCACAGGTGCCCTGGCACAGCTCTCAGCTGTACCCCAAAGCCCAGTGGACTGCCCAGCACATCCTCTTGGACACCCCGTGCCCGCGGGGGCGGTGGGTCAGTGCGAGCTGGAGGCTCTGCCTGAATCCCAAATGAATAATTCATTTGGTGCGTGTGAGAGCCCACGCTCTGCTCGGGCTGATATTAAATCCATTTGTCTTGCTCTGCCCCGTCCCTCAGCCCTGCTTTATGGCTTCCTTGTGTGGTCAAGGGGCGGGCAATGCATCATCGTGCCGGGGGCAGGTGGGAGGGAAGGTGGCAGCGGGGATCACTGGCAGGCGGGGGAAACCTTGGATGAGCGCTCTGGGTGGATTTCGCTTTTTCTCCTCAAGGAAGATTGTTAAACCCTTCCTCCTGGTGTTTGAAACCTGATGATGGCAAAGGAACCCCTCACCAGACACTAGTTGTGTCTCTTGGCTTTCATCCCTTTTGACTTTGAGGACTGGGCACTGTATTTCTGTCTGCTGGAATCACGCTGGCTTTCTCTCTGACCTTCCCCGTGCCTGGCACTGACTCGGGTGCACGGAGAAGGAAGAAGTCTGGGGCTGAACCAGCTTTGTGCTGAATTTATCTGTTGTATTTATAAACCCAGGAGGAAGGGGTGAGAGAGCAGTCCTGCTGTTACCCGGCCTTGTCTCACTTTCAGTTTTCCCCTCCTGGCAAATTCCTGTGCTGGCGCGTTCAGGAGCCTCTGATCTGCTCCTGCCGGCCTGTCTGCTACAGCAGCTGGAAATCTGACCTGGCAGGGGGAAACAATCAAAATAAACCCCACAAAACCAGAGCAAAGCTGGGCTGGGATGCCTGCAATGCAAAGCCTTGCTTCCAGGCATCCCTGGCTTTCCCGGAGCAGCCGGCCCCTATCCCATCTCCAGCAGGGTCCCCCCATCCTTCCTCACCTGCTGGCCGATGTGCTGGGCTGTGCCCGGCCTTTGCCAAAGCTCTGTGGGGGTTTATCCTGATCTCCTTCATCCCTTTGATTTCTCTGTCTCCTTTGCGTGTTTGTCCTTCCCTCCTGCCTTTTGTGTGGAGGAATGGATTGGGGAAAGGAGCAGCGGGAGGGGCACGAACGACCTTGAATGTCAGGGAGTGAGCAGCTCCATGCTGGTTCCCCTGTTATCCTCCCCTCCTGCCGAGCAGCCCTGGTGATAATTATTGATTTCCTCTACTTATCCATCACAGAAGATTGGAAACAATGTGATTTAAAAAGCGATTTTTTAAATAATTTCGAACATTTTGCAATTAGTAGTAGAACAATTTGCTATCGCTTAAAACAAGGGAATTGTCAAAGTTTTCCCAATGAATTTGTTGCTTGTGTTGAGAACTGGGACTTTTGAGTCTCTGGCTGTGCCCTTGCCTGCCTTTTCCTTGCTCCGTGGTCCAGCCTGGTGCCCGTGCAGCATTTTGGGGCACCCAGGAGAGGTTTTCTTGGGTGATGACAGTGATGTTGGTTTTGTCCCATGGGTGAATGGCAGCCAGGGAGGTCATGGGGACACAGGATCCTGCTCCCCGTGCCTTTGGCTGTATCCATCCCATCCTAGTGTGCTGCAGCTCCATGCCCAGCTGCCTGGGTGCCTGGGGCAGGGTGAGCACACCAGGCATTGGCAGGAGCTGCAGAAAAGCCTTGTTTTTTGCTTTTAAGGATGGCTTAATTTTAATTTTTTTTCCAATCTGCTGGTCCGTGCACTTCCCCGTGGTTGGGAATCATTTTATTTCCAGCCTCTCTGCTGACCTCTCTCCTCCCCACCACTCCAGCATCTCGTTGCAGCTTTCCTGGCCTACGAGTGATCTCTTTTTTAAGATTTTCTCCTCTAAAACAGGAGGGGAAAAACAAAGAGGTAAAAAGAAAGTGCTTGCCCTGCCCCTCTCTCCTTCCGCCTGCCCTTGGATTTGGTTTAGCAGGGCACGGGATGGGGCCAGCAGCACCCCAGAACAAGGACTGGGGACAAAAAAGAAATACTTGGGCTTAAAAACCATCAGCACTTCTTCAAGCTCTTTCCTGGGGACCAGGTCGAGGTCAGCTGGTTTGTTCCCAAACCTTTCTGAACCTGTGGACAAACAGCTGATGCACTCTGGGGTCTCTGCCTGGCACCTGGCTGGAAGGGAGCCTCTGTGGCTGATGCTCATGATGATTGAAGTGTTTTTCCAGGGACAGTGGTTCCCTGTGGGTTGGAATTGGGATTTCAAGCTTTCCTCCTGGCCAGCATGGGCAGTGTCAGCACGCTGGGGCTGTGGGTCTCCTCCTCCCCATGCAGTGCTGTGCCTCTGCTCCCTGGGCCTTGGGCACCTGGGACGCACTACCCCACTAACCGTCCCAAAAGCTGCTTTTAGACCCCAATCAGAGCAGCTGGGGCACTTCCCACCCTAAACGGCAGCAAAGATGTCCGGGGAGTGTTTTATTTCAGGCTTAGCTGAGCCACAAACCTCCACCCGCTCAAAATGGGCCTTTTTCTCCTTTCTTTTTTTTTTTCTTTCCCCTTTTGTTTTTGTTTTTTGGCACAATATCAAGTTTCCTGCCCCTCTCCCATCCTGCATCAACCCAAGCTGCTCTCCCTGCTCGGGCTGTGCTGGGAAGTGGCAGCTCTCCCAGCTCCTGCTGAATCCTGGCAGCGGGAGGGAGGGAGGGAGAGATGCTCCCCTTTGTTGGAGGGGCTTTGCCTCTGCCTGGCAGCGATCTCCCGGCTTCCACCACTGGGTGGAACAGGCAGCCCAGTTTTACCACGGCCACTCTGTGGAGGAGAAACAGTGAGAGAAAAAGAAAAAAAGTGTGATTTTTCCTAAATTATGCCTTAGTGAAGGCATCCATTAACCTCTGTAATAATTTTGCAAGGAAAATGTCCAGGAAAACCTTGTTAACTTTTTTTCTAATGAGTGTGATGGGTTTTAATGAACGTCTTAATTAGGCATTATTAGCCCAAATGTGCCTCTGGTGGATTCAGGCCCTTTTCCTTCCCCCAGTGCAGGGATGGGCAGGGTCCATGAGTCCTGGCTGCTGCCAGGGAGGAGGTTTGGGCACCACAGCTCCCTGTCCCTGTCCCCAGAGCACCTCTGTGATCCAGACCTGTCCCAAGGAGAAGAAAGGGAGAAACGCAGAAAATACCCCAGGCAGGGTGTGAGTGGGGGCCAGGTGAGCATTGCAGGGTTGGGATTCCAGAGCTGCAGCAGTGACCTCAGAGGGATTAGGGAATGGTCCACAGGCTTCCATGGATGGCTTTATTTTCCTGCTTAGCAATTTTTTTGCTCCTTATCAATTTTTTTCCTCCTTAAATTGTTCCATGGGCTGTTTGTGTATTTCCCCTCCCTACCATGAGAACTTCTGAGTGTCAATAACATTGCTTCCACCCTTAAAACAGGAAGAAAAATCCTCCTTTGATTTTCCCACCCAGCCAAGGGTCTTTCCTTGTGACTGTTTGCAAATGGAGGCATAAAACTGCTTCCAAGCCCTTGTTCTGCTAATAATCCGTTTAGGAAACTTTCTGTGGTAGCTGAAGAGCCCGAGGAAATGAATTTTTGGGGGGATTTTGGGGTGCAGAGCTCCGTGTGCGCGTATCCATGAGCATCCCTGCGGCAGTGGGCTGTGAGACCCACCCATCTTTCCCAACCTTCTCCACTCACCCAGCCCAGGAGTCCTGGCTCTCATCCCGCTGCCAGCACGTCCGAGGCCTTTGCTGTCGGGCAGGAGCAGGGATTGTTCTCCTAGACAATGGGAGAGCCGCAAGGAAGCGCCAGATCCGGCCCGTGTCCGGCACCCGCATTGTTTCGCCCTTGTTTGCAAACAGCCAGCACCTGGCAAACCCAGTGACTCAGCCAGGGACTTTTAAAGCCTTTCTATAACTTTTTCCTTTTTGTTGTTTTTGGTTGGTTTTTGGTTTTTGTGGTTTTTTTTTTTGCAGTCACGAGAGAACTCCTTTGGGAATAGCTCCTCTTGCTGTGCTTTGCTTGCAAGGGGGTGGGAATGTCACCTGTGTTTGGGGCTGTGCTGCACCCTACAGCCCGTGGCATGCTCCAGGAGCCAGTGTCTCTCCCAGCAGGATAACAGCAATAATTTCAAATGGAAAAAAAGGACTTTTTTACCCTGGCTGGGGAAGGGGCTGGAGCACCAGGAGTGGCTGAGGGAGCTGGGAAAGGGGCTCAGCCTGGAGCAAAGGAGGCTCAGGGGGGACCTTCTTGTCACTGTTCTACCGAGAACCGGTGAGAAACAACACAATCCAAATCCAAGGAGAAAAGGAATTATTTTATTATTTACACACTAGGTTATATATCTTTGTACGTGAGAGAGCATGATATGATTGGCCGCTTGACCAGCCACCCCCTAGCTGAGGTTGGCTAGGTTCTCTAGCACCCATTCAAAATATTTTTTCCAGAGTACCAAAACAAGGCTGGAAAACAAACCCAGGTGCACAGATAGAGAATTAGTTTACAAAACCATCTTTCACTGTTTCTAGCTAAAGCATGAGAAAGAAAAACTTCACAAAATGCTTCAGCAGCTGTAAAATTCCTCTGCTCCTGCCTTTTAGCATCCACACCTTGTGGCTCTGCACAACTCCCTATGGGAGGGGGCAGCCAGGGGGGTCAGGCTTTGCTCCCAGGGAACAGGGACAGGAGGAGAGGGAACGGCCTCAAGCTGTTTAGATTGGAAATTAAGGAAAATTTCTCCACCAAAAGGGCTGCCAAGCCCTGAAACAGGCTGCCCAGGAAAGTGATGGAATCACCATCCCTGGAAGTGTTCGAAAGCTGTGCAGATGTGGCACTTGGGGACATGGGTCAGTGGTGGCCTTGGCAGTGCTGGGTTAATGTTTGGAGTCAATGACCTTGGAGGGCTTTTCCAACCTAATGATTCTGTGATTTTTCCCCTCAAGCCATGAGATAACTCATCACCAGTCCCCTGTGCAAGGCAGCATTTGGAAGCTGAGTTGGGCTGCAGTTGGGCTTTGCAGGTCTCCTGCAACCCCTGCTTGGGGAAACAGCCCTCGAGGGATGATGTTTTAGTAACTGAGAGACCCAGAGAGGTGAAAAAGCCACGGACCAGCTGGAAAGAGTTGCCCTGCTTTCCTCTGGCTGTCTGAGGAGGTTTGTGTGGGTTGGATGGGCCAGCTGGGACACTGCTGAGGAAGGATGAGGGAAAAGTAATCAGTGCAGATACTGAGGTTTTAATTTGCTCCCCTCTCCGAGCCCCGCCGCGCGCTCGGATGGTGACAAATGGAGCGGTGCCGTGGGTGTCAGCTCCGAGTGTGTTACAAGTGGTCATTTGTCACGCCCGGTGCCTCGCGGCGCAGAGGATGCGTGGAGAGAGGAGCGGGGCGATTAAATCAAGAGCAGGCCTTTGGAAGAGCCATGGGAAAACCCATCCGTCTGCAGCCAGTGCAGCACTCACGGCCAAGGAACCAGCCGTGCCTTGGCTGTGGGAGCATCACACCAGAGTCATGGGCACCCCGGATTGACTTCTGCACCCACCCCAGGGGGGAATTGCTGTTCTCCCACCCTAGGCTCCAGCAGCAGCCAAGAAAATGGCATGAATGGCATGCAGGGAGCTTAGTTTTTGTGTTCAGCCCAGGACTCACCTGCTTGTGTCACATTTTTGTATGGAATGGATTTGAGGCAGGAGAGCTGTGGGCTGGGGTAGGAGCTGGTCACCTTGGTGCTCTCAGTGTGGCTGCATCCTGCCTGAGCGTGGCTGGGCTCCTGGCAGCACCTCTGTGAGCAGGGATATTCCTGGGATAACGCTGTCCTTGTCTTGTCTCATCCCTTCCCTCCCCGGGGCCTCTCTGGGATGATGCTCTGGCAGAGCTCTGCCATCTCCCTGCTCTTCTGGGGGAGCGTTGTGGAGCCTGGGGCGCAGCACTGTGTGCCAAGCTGGAGGTGGAGAGCTCCAGCCCTCAGGCCTGGTCTCTGGACTTTGCTGCCTGAAACTTGTCTGATGCCACGGAGATTTTTGCCTTTTCTTTTATACCCCTGTTATACCTTTTTACAACTCCTGCATTCTCAGTGCTTTTTGCCTCCATTCTTGGACTTGTTTGTCAAGCTGAGAGACTCAACATTTTAGAAGCTTTGTAGCCAGGGATCAGTGTGCCCCAGAGCCCAAGGTCCTCTCCAGAACACATTCTGTAAACCAAGATAGAACCATCCAGGGGAAGGTTCCTTGGGGAGGGGGGCTCGCTTGAGCCTCTCCTTGGGGAATCTTTGATAGATCTGCTAATTAATAAAACCTATAATGTTATACCAGATCTTTTTTGGGGCATACTCAGCGGGGTGCATTTCAGTGCATATGACCTGGATGTGTGCACCTAAGGATCCTTAAAATAAATACCAAGGTAAAATCCCTTTTCCCCTTCTAACTGTGTTTGACTCTTGATTTTAAGACCAGGAAAAGGCATCAATCTGTAAAAGCAGGGGCATCCTGGAAAATGATATACAGGGGAATTACAAATTAAATTTCCATCCTGGCTCAAGCAGCTCTGCTGGGTCTGCAGCCCAGAGAGGAAATTGCCATTGAGGAGAGACATGATAGTGACTTAGAATTTTATTTTTTATTTTGTACTTTATTATAGTACATATTGCATCCAGGCTCAACAGATCTGCCCTGGCCATAGCTTTGGTATGGGTTGGTGTGCACTGTGTCCCCTCCGTGGTGCAGAGGGACCTGGTCACCCTCCTCACAAGCAGGGATTACTTTGATGTTTATGGGTTTTGCTCTGTTGCAAAACTGGGAATTTGAAATGGTTCTGGGCATGGCAGAAAGGTTCTCTGGCTGTCTGGGTGTTTCCAGGGACTGTCATTCTCTGGCTAAACCCAAATCTCCGGGTTTGCCATGGGCATCTGTTTCAGCACACCAGGCAAGCGAGGGTGGCAGTGCTGGAGGAGGGTGACAGGAGAGACCTGCGGTTATCACAGATCTCCTGCTCCACATCGGATCTGCACCTGAGCTCTTAATCATCTGTTATTATTGAAGACAACTTATTCTTAGAGAGCCCAAGGTGCAAATTATGTTTCACAGCTAAGAAAAGCTTCCAGAGCTGCTTACGTACAGTAAATCCCTGCAGTCTCAGGGGGCTTTGACTTATGTGTAGCAGATGTTGAGGATGGAGGAGACCACACCTTTGTGCCTGCTTGTTGCTATCACCAGCACAGACACAGGTGGAAATTTAGGCAGGAAGAAGCTGTCTGGGCTCAGAGGTGGGGTCAGTGAGTGTTCTCCCACCCTGCAGCTCTGGGCATCTGTCCTGTCCCCGGTGATGGCACCAACATGGACAGTGCCAGCGTTCACACTGCTTGCAGGAGGTCCTTTCCTGTCCAGAGCAGGTTGCCTGCCCTCCCCACTGTGGCATAGGGGTGAGCCAGTGTGGGAATCATGGGAGCATGGAATGGTTTGGCTGGAAGGGCTTTTCAAAGGTGTCACCCTTGTCAGTGCCGTGGGTCCTCTCTCCTCTCTGCAGCTGGGTAGGAAGGCGCCTTTCCTCCCAGGAACAGCAATTATGGCTTGTTCTGCTATAAATATTCATAGGGAAGCTCTCTTAATTGCTTTTCTAATTAATTCCATGCATGGCACTCTTGGGGTGGATGAGGAATGTGCCTTGGTTGGGATATCCTCCCATGGCAAATCCATTCCTGGGCACAGTCCTTAGGCAGTCAGCCAATCCACAGCCCCCCAAGGCTCACCTCCACCCCGATGGCAGTGTCCTGCTCCATGGTGGGACACCTCAGCACCCCAGTGTGACCCCGATGTCCCGCAGTGCTGTGGCAGGGACACAGGGAAGCTGTGTGTCCCCACGGCCCTGCCCGTGCCGGCAGCACCAGCCTGGCCCTGTGGCTGAAACTCTCCCCAGCCCCATCCTGGGGTGGCTCTTCCTTCACGGTATCAGCACTAACGAGGAACTACTTCAGACGTAATTAATGAGCACTTGATGTTCTCTAGATCGAGGGGACACTGCATGGCATGAGCTGGAGAAGGAGGAAGAGGGGCTTAATTACTTCCTGTTAGGGACGGGAGATGTTTGCTTCCCAGCCAGGAGGGGACTGTGCTTTGGGGAGCCCAGTGGCGATGCCACCCCAATTTCCCAGTCAGAAGAGGGGCTGGAATTACGGAGTGACATCGGTGGTTCCCAAAATCCCTGGTTGCAAAGGAAAGATGCATCTTTTTCGGGGGGCTTCTAACTGCAGCCCCTGCCAGCAGCTCTGTACCTGCAGGAAGAACTTCTCCCAGAGATCCTGCAGGAATTTTCGTGCTGGTTCATTTCCCTGTTGATGAGGTGGCTCGATAGCTCACACAGGCATTGAGGGGTGAACACGATGTGCTGGGTTAGGGAGCACATGGTAGTATTGTCTCTTCCAGTCTTTGTCCATTGACTCTGGAGTTTCACGTTGCTGCAGTTCACGAGGGAAAAAAATATTTCTCCATGGAGCCTCCAGATGCCTGGAGTGGGGGTAGAAAGCATCTCTGGGGGTTGTGTCCTGGCCTGAATCTCAGTCCCCCAGTTTTTTACTCCAAACTCATTGTGAGGTTCATTGTGGGCAACAGATGGTGAGGCACTGGCCTTGGACACTTCCAGGGGTGGGGCAGCCACAGCTTCTCTGGGAAACCTGTGCCAGGGCCTCACCACCCAAGAATTTGTTTCCAATATCCAATCTAACCTTGCCCTCTGTCCATGTAAAGCCGTTCCCCCTTGTCCTGTCACTCCAGGCCCTTGGAGCCCTTTAGGCACTGGAAGCTCCTGCCTGCAGGGATGGCAGCCCCGGTAGAGGGAAGAGCCTGTGCTGGGCTGCAGCTGCTAAATCTGTTTTTAAAGAAGACTGTCAGGAGGTTAAATAGCACCAAATCCTTGATGAGAACTTCATCCCCCTTTCATTTGTTGACTCAGAATAATGAGCTGGGGCAGTGAGGATGGTGAGGAGCAGCCTGTGCCTGGTACTGCCATGGCCACGTGTCTGCTGCTCGCTCTGCTGTGAACCTCCCTGTGTATGTGTATGAATTGTCTGCAGTTTGATCAATTTATTCCCCTTCATCACTCGAAGTGGCTGGTTTATGGCAAGGAAGTGGAGCTGTGGTGAGGGAGCTGTGGCATGGGACTGGGCAGTGAGCCTGGAGCCAAGTGGAAACTAAAACAGAGCAAAACCTGAGTGGGAGAACAGTGATTTGGAAAAATGACCATGCCAAGTGTTGGTTTTTTTCCCCCCGCTGGCTGTTTTGGAGACTGAAGCGAGTTCCCTGCTCCGTGGCAAGCTGGCAGCCCCGCGGCACCGTCTGCCCAGGGCGTGCCTGCTCTTCTCTTTGCATCCATCTGGGACAGATTTTCTCTTCAGACCTTCAGAATCCCCCCAGCCGTGAAAAACAGAGAGAGTGAAGCCCAGAGTGGTGATTAAATGGGTAAAGCGTGGACCTGTCGGGAAGCTGCAGGCAGTGAGCAGCCAGGCACGTGGGAGCCTGAACCAGCTGCTTCTGTGCCCTGCTCGAGGCTTAAACTCCTTGTTTAGGGCCATGATGTCACCTAAACAGTTGGTGTTGAAGCTCCTTTGCATCCAGAGGCACTTAATTTTTCCAAGCAAGACTTTCTGGAGGAAAACTGCTTCTGGGTGAGCATCAACTGCACTTTGCTTCCAGTGAAGCACACGGGGCTTGCTCTGGTGAGCAGTTCAGTCTGTGAGCACCTTGCTCCATCAGCCAGGGATTTGCTCCCCTGGGGCAAGGGGTGGGATTTTTGGGAGAGGTGAACAGGGATGCATCCAATCCTGTTGCCTCTAATATGGCTTGCACAGCTCCCTAACCTGCAAGCACCTTTGAAATCCTGCCCTGCTCCGATTCATTTCTCATCCATGAGAAGAAAAGCAAAAAAAATCCCCCGAGAGAGGTAAAACCACATTGAATTTTACTTCCCTCCATGAATAAACCATGGCAGGCCAGCTCTGACTTTAATTTACATGTGTCCCAAGGCGGATCTAAGCCCATTCCTCTCGAGGTGGAGGGCTGGTTTAATTAAGTGTCTACGTCAGGCAGAGCTGGGGCCGCATTCCTCTGTGCAGCGAGAGGGACGGAGCCCGTGCCTGCAGGATGCCAGCCCGGATGCTGGGAAGCTCATGTTTATCTCATGAGTTTATCTCATGAGTTTATCTCATGAGTTTCTGCCTATGCAGTGCTGAAAGAAGGGAACACAACGGGGCGGGTGCTGTTTGTAATTCAGATGGTCCCGAGGCGGGAGCATCTCTGGGTGATCCAAAATTCGTGCGTTCAGCTACAAGACGGTGAAGTTTGCACCAAAATGAGGTTTTGGGACAAGGATCTGGGGACAAGGCTCTGCTGGGATGTCCTGTCCCCTTGTGCTGTGGTTTCTGGCATGGCTTGGGGTCCTGACCTGAGCTCCCTCCTTGGGAGCAGGAGGATACTTTAGGGCTAGAATGCTTAGACTTCCCTGTTCCTCCATCTGGGTTGCGCTCCTCTCCCTACTCTGAGGACTGGATGCTGGGATCTGGTGGCTGATGGGGTGTTTTAGGGCTGAGTCTCCTTTCTTGGCACGGTCAGGAAGGCAGGATGCATGTGCTGGGTACCCTCCCAGCCCTCCTGGGTTGGCATTGCTCCCGGTACAGAAAGCTCTCCGGATTGATTTGTGGCTGCCTGGTGGAGGGCAGCGTGGCAGAGCACCCCATGGTACTGCTGGCTGCCTGCTGGGCTCGCCGTGGCCGTGCCAGGCTGGGGCATTCCTGGAGAAACACTTGGCTTAAGATAAAAGGGAATCAGATCATTAAAAAGTAGGAATGGGGGCAAAATCCTCACAAAACAACCTGCCAGGCCCTCCCCAAGAGAGAGGCAGGAGGGAAGGGATGACAGGAGAGCACCATGTAGGGCTGCAATTAAACCTCCGGCACCATGCGCCTGCTCCCTGCTTGGATGTGTGCAGGGAGGATGAGGAGGGAGATGAAAGCAGGGTGGGAAGGCAGCGTCCTCGTCACCCTTTGAAGGTGGGAGATGACAACCCCCCCCTGTGGATGACAGCCTGCCCAGTTCTGCTGCTTTTCCCCCCCCCAGCCTGCAGCCTGGGTCATCATCATATCAAAGGCATTGAAGCCCAAATGCATGGATGGGCTGGCAGCCCGGGGTCTGTGTGTGTCCCCGGGGAACACGGTGTCACCAATGCCCCTGGCACTGCCCCAGAGGGCAAGCGGGAGCCCTGGGAAGCCTGGCCCTGTAGTCACAGCATCCTCTCAATGGCACTTCTCCATAGCACGCAGTTTCGTGTGGGTGTTTATTTGCCTGGGTGGTGTCTCTCAGCTGAAAGTGTCTGGGAGGGTGTCCTAGCCGGCATTTGACCGCTCAGGGTGACAGCAGGATGGCAAGGAGAGCATTTTAAAACACCCTTCTCTGGAGCTAACCAGTTTGAAGGCTGAAAAACTGGTGGGTTTTTTTCTTATTTCATTTTTTAATGTATTTAAAGATAGATTCTGTGTCGATGGTGTCTACGAAACGCACAAGGCGTTTCTGGCAGGCATCTTCTCTCTTTTTTGGGGGGGTTTCACCAAAAAATTGTGAACCTTGTGCAGAAGGTGTTGGGCTGAGGAGCCAGTATTTTTTCTTAAGGATAAACTATTATTCACAGAAAGGGGAGCCTTGAATCTTTTTCCAGCAGGCTGCAAAAGCAGTGAGCCACAGTTCCTCCTTCTCTCCTGACCTGTGCTGTCCTCAAACCCTGCTGCCCATCTCCCAGAGGGTGCTGCTAGGTGCTTCCACATGTCTTTTTGGAGCAAGGCTGGATCATCCAGGCTCTTTAGTGCCTTTGCACCTGACAGTGCTCTCCACACCTCCAGCTTGCTTGAGGGCATCATCTCATGCAGCACTGCTGCTTCTAACGCAGCTTTTCATCACCTGCTGTGCCAGAGTGCCACAGGTGTGCTTGAAGACGCTGGGATTGCCCTGGAAAGGCGCTGGACCCAAAAGGGAATCCAAAACAGGCGTGAATTTGGGGATACCTGGAAAATGGGGTTAGCTGTGCCACAGCAGGGACAGAGGGGCACGGGAAGGATGAGGCACTGCCAGCTTGATTTGCTGGGTTCCAGCGAGGGTTGGGGCAGGTCAAGGCTCTGAATCTTCAATTCCTTGGAGAAGCTCCTATTTTAAAGTCTGCAAAGGAAAAATGCCACTCTGCTTCCCCAGGGAGCTTTAGAGCAAGTTAATGTAGGGGCAATGTCTCCTTCCTTTCTTCCTTTCTTCTTTTTTTCCCTTTTGACTTAAGCTTCCCTGAGAGAGTAATTAAAAAGTGCAAGTTCCAGGTGCTAACTGAGAGGATTTAGTTTGAGAATGAAACACTTGGATGCCCCCACGCTTGAATATCCCCATGCTTGCACCCTTCCCACAGAGGCTATGACGGTGGCTTGCCTCAGGCAGGAGCAGGGATGGATGAGCCGAGAGATCCTGCTTATCTCTGGCTCTTTCTAGGACTCCTGGCATCTGGAATGCAATGATGCAGGGTACAGGAGAGTGTTAAGCAGTAGAAAGCCCTCGCAGTGCTGCTGTGTGCCACGAGTGCTTCCACAGTCCATCCTGCTGCTGGGCACTGCCCAGGCTCCCCAGGGAATGGGCACGGCCCCGAGGCTGCCAGAGCTCCAGGAGCTTTTGGACAATGCAGGGTGGGCTTGGTGGGGTGCAGGATTGATGAGCCCTGGGGGTTGCTTCCAACTCAGGAGATTTGGTGGTTCTGTGATTCCGTGGTTTTGGCATTCTCAGATTCTGTGGTCCTGTGATTATGTGATCCCGTGGTTCTGTGATTCTCAGATGATGTGATTCCATGTTTCTGTGGTTCTGTGATTCCATGATTCTGTGGTTCTGGGAGCTGCAGAGGGAGGTGGCAGTGGGGCCACAGCTTTGTGGTGCCTTCACTGGGCGTTTGCCTTGCGTGAGTCGTGACACATCCTTCCTCTGAGCCTTTGGGGTGAGTAGGAGAGGATCAGCTCTGGCTGGCAGCCCCCAGTAGTATCCAGCCCTGTGGCCACATCCTTCAATCACCCCTCGGACACAAGGGCAACTTGCAGCTATTTTTCCCCCAAACTTCCACTGATGATGTCTCCCTGCAAGAAGCCTGAGTTTCACCAGCCCCTCAGTGATGTTCCCTCCCACCCCCAGATATGTCAGCCCCGGAAAAGGGGTCCTGCTGGCAAACTCACCCCTGGGATGTGCAGCATTCCCGGTGTGCAGGCAGGATGATGGATCTGTGGGCAGCTTTGGATTGTGGGGGGGTTAAGTGCTGAGCATCCTCCCTGCCGAGCAGCATGGAGGAGTTCTGTGCCCCAGCATTTACAAACACGCCCCTGGTGCCTAAATGTGAGGAAGTGGATAGTTAAGCACATCATTAATCTTATTCAGCCCCCATAATCAACAATCAATTAATTCTCCTCCGGGCTGAAGGTTGTGCTGCAGCCTGGGCACTGGCAGAAAGAGCCCCTTCCCACAGGGAAAGCTGAGGCAGAGCCTCATCCTGCACTTGTCTGACACACTGTCATGGATGCAGGCCTTGCCAGCTCTGGGAAGCTCTTGGAGCAGCCCTTAAATTAAGGCAAATGTTGCACTGGCCATTAGTGGGGTGACTTATTGCTCCCTCCATCTGAGCCTTGCCCTCGGACTGTGGGTTTGCCGTGTGAAGGATTATGGATCCCACCGTGGCACTGCAGGGCCCTGGGGGTTTGTGCTGTGCTTTCGGTATGAGGCTCATGGTTCAGCTCCCCCAGAAAGAGGGGACGCACAGGCAGCAGCCAGAGGGGAGTGCTGCACCCACGGCAGCTTTGGGAGAGAGGAGAAAGCATCCACCTCCCCGAAACTGTGGGAGGCTTTAGGCAAGCACAGTGTAATTACAGGAGAGAAAAGCTAATTGGTAATAATAGCAATTAAGAGCCACGTGCCTGCAGATTATAGGAATTTGTGGAAAAGCAAAGTGATAACGGAAACCTGCGGACACTGGGTTGCAGGGTGCCATGTTCAGGTGTTTTGACAAAGCATCACTTGGATTAATTGTAATTAAACATTAACAAACCTCTTCAACCAACCCACCGACATGCCCTCAAGCTTAAAACTGAGGCGTGTTCATTGCACTGCAATCCTCTCATCCTCCTCCTTCCATCCTCTTCCCTTAAAACACAGGTGGCTGTTCCCTGGTACCACTGTTCCCTGGTTCCCTTCCTGCCCCTCCAAAGAGCCTGGCACATTTCAGGTGTGTTCTGACACATCCTCCAGCTCCAGAGCCCACAGGTCCCCCTTTGCACGTCTCATGGATGCTCACCCTGCCAGTGGGAGCATGAGGCTGCTGGGACATGATGGGGAGGTGATGGTGGGAAGGGAGAGGTGAGGAGCTGGAGATACACTCGAAGCCTTGGTGTCCAGTTGTGGTGTTGTTGGTTCCTGCCTCGTGTGTCTGTGTAGCTCTGTGCCTCCTTGTGCTGGTTTGGGAATAGGGCTGTGTATGTGTGTGGGGGGGAAGGGTCTGCGTCCTGAAGGTCCCCTTCAAATGCTGTGGACTGCGTGGTGACCCCGTGTGTCTCACTGCCCACCGCATGAGGTGGTGGGTTATGGGCTTCCTTAAGATGCCACATGCATGGGATGGCTGTGGTGGGATGTGGAGGACTTGGCAGTCCTCCTGTGGTGGGGAAGAGGAAGGGCAGTGGGAGATGGTGGCTGGTTCCTCTGGAATGCCACGTCCTCACCCAGCTGGCAGGGCCATTGCAAAGAGACAGTTCATTGCAGCCAGCTGTGTGCCTCAGGCTGTGGGGCGGCAAAAGAGCTCCTGAATAATAAAATTGTAAAATATTGTTTTGATTTATTCTTTTCTATCATCTATTAATATCTGGAAAGGCTGTGTGAGCAGGAGGCCTTCATGAGTTTTGAATGACAGGTTAAAGGGCTCCAATAAAGATTAGATGGTCCACTATCTCCCAAGGAAATTGCATCAAAGTGGTTACTCCTGCTTGCTCCTATTAATTTCCTCTTCATGGCTGCTAGGAGATGCCTCATATCCTGATGCAGCAGACAGGGGCTAAGAGGCACTTTCCATTATCTCAATCATCGCCGTGTTTATGAGACACGTCGCGTGTTTCTCTGCAGAGCTGTGCCTTGGGGGGGATGGCATCCCAGGGCCAGAGCTGGGAGCCAAATCGGGCTGGGACCACCCTGGTGTGAGGCCAGGAACAGTCTCTCCTGGGCTGCATGGAGGTCTGATCCCTCGGGTACGTGTGCCAAAATACAGATATTCCCTTCTGCAGCCTTTGGTTCCGTCGGATTTTGTTGGATGTCAGGGATGGATGAGCATCCATTCGTCAGTGCCCATTGGTGAGGATGGGTGGGGTGGGGCGGAGATGAGGGACCCATCCCTGTCACTCCATCCTCGCCCTCTCTCCGCAGAGCAGCGAGATGGTTGATTAATGAAACCTCCCCTGTGGCTGATTAAACCCTCACTGTAACTGGAGCATCTCCTCTGTTATGAATTAGTTGCCATTTCCTGCTTGAGTGAACTTGGAGTCTGGGCAGCTCCAGCCGCAGGCTGTGGGGGATTAACGGGATGGACCCATAGCACACTCTCATGAGTGTCACACCGACTTTTTAATTAAATATTTAAATTTTGCATGGAAAAAGAGCTGTGGAACCTGAGCCAGGCTGTTGGGGTGGTGGACAGGCACCGTTCAGATCTGCAGAAGAGGAGCACTGTCCTGCCCCTGCTTGCCCATGTCCCCATGGGTGCTGCTGGGGATGGGGGTCCCACAGCCCCCTGCCATCCCCCTGCCTGGGTACGAGCAGTAGGGAGTGAAGCAGCTACTGCAGCCCCCTTGCTCTGCCTGACTAAAGATCATTGCTATGTGGTTGCAGTGTTTGTCTAGTGGCTTCAGGAGTAATCCATGGCCAACGTGGAAAATTCTGGCCATCCTAGATTCATGAGAAGGTACTACCCCATTTAGCACTAATACAAGTGTGAAGCTTTTCTGTGTCTCCTCTCACTCACCCTCTTCTTTTCCTTCTCCTCACCCTGTTCTTTTTCTTCTCCTAACCCTGTTCTTTTCCTTCTCCTAACCCTGTTCTTTTTCTTCTCCTCACCCTGTTCTTTTCCTTCTCCTAACCCTGTTCTTTTCCCTCTCCTAACCCTGTTCTTTTCCTTCTCCTCACCCTGTTCTTTTCCTTCTCCTCACCCTGTTCTTTTCCTTCTCCTAACCCTGTTCTTTTTCTTCTCCTCACCCTGTTCTTTTCCTTCTCCTCACCTTCTCCTCACCCTGTTCTTTTCCTTTTCCTTTTCCTTTTCCTTTTCCTTTTCCTTTTCCTTTTCCTTTTCCTTTTCCTTTTCCTTTTCCTTTTCCTTTTCCTTTTCCTTTTCCTTTTCCTTTTCCCTCCCCTCCCCTCCCCTCCTCCCCTCCCCTCCCCTCCCCTCCCCACCCCTCCCCCCCCCTCCCCTCCCCTCCCCCCCCCTCCCCTCCCCTCCCCTCCCCTCCCCTCCCCTCCCCTCCCCTCCTCTCCTCTCCTCTCCTCTCCTCTCCTCTCCTCTCCTCTCCTCTCCTCTCCTCTCCTCTCCTCTCCTCTCCTCTCCTCTCCTCTCCTCTCCTCTCCTCTCCTTCTTCCTGCCCCATTCCAATGACAGGACCTGCTTTCCCTGCATCCCAGAATGGCTCAGAACCCACCTGCTCTGCTCTCTCTTGCAGCCTGTCCCGTGGGGACGTTCAAGGCCAGCCAGGGCGCAGGGCTGTGCGTGCCGTGCCCCACCAACAGCCGCTCCACCGCCGAGGCCTCGCCGGTCTGCGCCTGCCGCAATGGCTACTACCGGGCGGACTTCGACCCGCCGGCCGCCGCCTGCACCAGTGAGTACGGGGTCAGGGCTGGGCGGCTGCAGGGCCTCGCTGCCCTCGCCCCTGGGGCAGCAGTGGGGATAAAGTCTCAATCCATGCAGAGTTTGTTTTATTTTCTCCCCCCGTCCCACGGTGGATGGGAGCGAGAGCGCGGCTGGGTGGGCAAGGCGGAGGGGTGGGGTGGCCCCGCATCCCACCTTGCTGGCAGCCTCTGGAATTTATCCATCAGCCCGGCAGCGGCGGTGATGGCAGGGAGATAGTCCCCAGGATAGATTAGGATTTAAAGTTATCTGCTCTGGCTGTCTTGTTCATAGTCTTGCAGATGGAGTATTTTTTAATAGGGGGAAGGCTGCATTAAGCATTGGTATTCAGCGATGCGTCGCTGCTCGGCTGCCTGCCCGAGCTGCCTGCCATGGCAGTGATGCCTTTTCCTGGTCTTAAAATCAAGAGTCAAACACGGTTAGAAGGGGAAAAGGGATTTTACCTTGGTATTTATTTTAAGGATCCTTAGGTGCACACGTCCAGGTCATATGCACTGAAATGCACCCCGCCAAATGCCCACCCCAAAAGATCGGGTATAACATTATAGGTGTTACTAATTAGCAGATCTATCAAAGATTCCCCAAGGAGAGGCTCAAGCGAGCCCCCCTCCCCAAGGAACCTTCCCCTGGATGGTTCTGTCTTGGTTTACAGAATGTGTTCTGGAGAGGACCTTGGGCTCTGGGGCACACTGATCCCTGGCTACAAAGCTTCTAAAATGTTGAGTCTCTCAGCTTGACAAACAAGTCCAAGAATGTAGGGAAAAAGCACTGAGAATGCAGGAGTTGTAAAAAGGTATAACAGGGGTATAAAAGAAAAGGCAAAAATCTTCATGGCATCAGCAGCAGTGTCCTCAAGCCTGGCTTTTGGTGGGAAAAGAGCCCAGGAGACAGGAAAGAGCTGCTGTGCTCTTCAGCCTGCTGGGAACTCAGGCCTCAACTCCCCTCCAGATACACTCCAGGCCCTTGAAGCAGCCCATCATGGAGCATTAGCACGTGGATGCTCCGGACCCTGCATACTGGGAAGTGCCCAAAGCACACATTGGAAACAAGGAAAGGATTTGTGTGTTTTGCTGGATCACCTGAGCTCTCAGACAGGTTGCAAAACTACAGATAATCTACAGATTTTTATTATGTGTTGTTACATAACTGATTTACAGCAGTGCTGAGCTACAGGAATACCGGGAAAAAAGTCTCTTTGCTGATTTTTATTTCTTCTTGTCAGTGCTTGCTTTTGCACTGCTCCAATTTGAGGTGCCAGCTGTTCACCCACAAAGGTTCTCTGTGCCAGAGGAGTACATAACATTGTGGAGCTGCAGGCAGTGCCCTGGACTGGAACCCTTCCAAGGGTGATCCCTGCAGTTCCTGGGCCCCTGCAGAGGAGGGAAGGGGCTGCAATTAAAGTGGGAGGAATTTGGGAAGGCAGCAGTTTGCCACTGGGACAGGGAAGAAATACAGGGTTTTTTTCCTTTTTCTTGAAAAGATACTATCTGCTTGAGGTATGGAGGGAGGATTTGGATTAAAGCTCCTTAATCCAGACAGGTTGCAGATTTTTGAGAGTAACTCACTAATATTGATCCCGTTGAGCCTTTGTGAGTCCTGCAGTCTTGTTCCCCTGGGGAATCAAGGTCCTTCTCCCTGCTCCTGCCCCTGCTGTGGGCCTTACAACCCTCCTGTAACTCTCTTTGGCACCTCCACCGCGGGGGAGCCTGGCAGTGCTGCGGTGCCTCAGGTCCAGGACAGCCCTTTCCATTGAGGATGCTGCACTGGTGACTGCTCCACAACAGACACTTCTACTCCTAAAGAGGAAAAGGGTTAAAGGCAATGGAATTCTATTATCTTAATTTACTTTTTTAAGGCTGTCATTTCTCTGGGCATTTGAACAAAATCTTTCATCCGCATTATCCACAGCAGCAGCTCAGGGAGGCTCCCAGAGTGTCTCCATGCAGAATGACCTCTCCATCCCACCAGGCACGTCACCATGGTGCTGATGAATCTGTCCCTGTCCAGCCCATCCCCGGCCACTAACAGGGCTGATTTATCCACAGCCCTAACGATGTTCCCTGGCGCACACACACACACACACACACACGTGGAGGGCTCCCCTGGGATAGGTTTCCCCAAGACAGAGCGTGCTTCTCTCTCTTAACCCTTCCTTGCAGGTCAAGTCCTCCATCATTTTTATTGCTCCCTGTATCATGGCAAAGTCCTTTTTCTTTCTTGGAAGTGCAGCCCCCAGCCCAGCCAGCATGAGGAATTCCTTGCTTTCCTTATTTAATATAACCCAGCAGCTGAATTTTGTGGTTTTGGCTGCGGAGCCGTCCTGGCTGACCCCAGATCCTTCCCCAGATCAGTGCAGATGTGTGTTTGTGCCTCAGTGATGCTCTCCTGGGTTCCTCCTGAGCAGACTGCAGCCCCAATCCAGCAGCGCTTGCAATCGGAGCCGCGCTCAATTCCCATCCTCCGAAGCATTTGCCATGGCTCCTGGCTGGTTTGATCAATGCAGTTTTCGTCTCTTGTCCAACATGGGAGCTGCTTGCAAACCGTGGAGTGGTGCCGGCTCTCCTCCATGCTGGGAAATTCCCAGGTTTCCAACTTGGTAACCTTCCAACCCTTAATAACCACTTTCCATTTTTGACTCTCTCTTCTCCTGCTACTCCTCTGGTTCTCCATGGTGCTGGCTAAGTGACTTTTCTCTTGCTGGGATAATCTGCTCGAGGTGCTTCTCCACGTGGGCACTTCAGTTATCTCAGCATCTCCCGATGGGATTGAAATGGGTCCATCTTCATGGCTGGATCTGTGTGCGTTCCACATGGAGGTTTTTTTGGAGACTTCAGTGGTTTTGTGGCATGGGAGTCCTCATCTCCATCTGGGAAGCTTGTTTGCAGTGCAGGTGGTTGGTGTTGCCAGTTTGGAAAGTCTGACCCTGAATTAAGCGAAGCTGTGGACACCAAATCCCTCCCTGAGGGAGGAGGTGATGGATAGTGCCGATCCCTGGGGTGTCCTTAGCCTCCAGAGGAGGGCAGGGAGCTGTCTCAATGCCTCTCCTTTCCCACAGGTGTCCCATCCGGCCCCCGCAACGTCATCTCCATCGTCAACGAGACGTCCATCATCCTGGAGTGGCACCCGCCGCGGGAGACGGGCGGCCGGGACGACGTCACCTACAACATCGTGTGCAAGAAGTGCCGCTCGGACCGGCGCGCCTGCTCCCGCTGCGACGACAACGTGGACTTTGTCCCCCGCCAGCTGGGGCTCACCGACACCCGCGTCTTCATCAGCAACCTGTGGGCACACACCCCCTACACCTTTGAGATCCAGGCCGTCAACGGCGTGTCCAGCAAGAGCCCCTTCCCACAGCAGCACGTCTCCGTCAACATCACCACCAACCAGGCCGGTGAGTCCCGCCGTGACGCCGCGCAGGCTGGCTGTGCCCTGCCCGCTGCAGGCTCCGTGTGGAGTCAAGGTCTGTGTCCCAAAGGAAAGGCTCCCGGGGTGTGAGGGTGTGTGATGGCTGTGGTGCCCCCAGCCCTGAGTGGGCAGAAAGGCCAGGAGAAGAGGGGGGAAGAGGAATGGTTGCCTGTGCCCTGGGCAGGGTGAGAGTTGGCTTGTGGGAGGGATATCCGATACCTGCTTTTATCCCCCTCTAGATTGCTTGGGGGTGAAATGGCATCACCACTTTGCCCCTTTTCCCAGTTGGGGGAAGGGAGATGGGGTGAATCCAGCCTTGGAATGCAGTCTGACTGTGTTACAGCACAGAGGGAGCAGCATGCCGGGGCTGAGTCCAGGCTCTGTCTCCTCTGGCACATCCCTCTGCCATCATTTTCCTCTTGTCTCCTTTTCCAGGCTCCCCTGCTCCCTTTCCTCTCCCCAGTCAGGCATCAGGAGCTGAATGAGCAGCTCTGGGTCAAACAGGGATGCTGGTGGGGTGGGTGTGCAGATGGCAAGGGGGAAACTGGTCCTGGGCTGCACTGAGGATCAGAGGGAAACCCGTGTGCTCTGGGTTTAAAAAGGGGATGGGAACTCCTGCTTTGTGCCAGGCCAGGCAGCCTTTGCCATCCTGCTCCCTCTGGATAGCACAATGGAGAAACCTGGTGTAAATATTTCAGTGTAAATATTTCAGTGTAAACCAGTGTAAACATTTCAGTCTCCTGGCTCCAGGGAATACAAATCTACACTTGTGCCTGGCTGGCATCACTGTCTGCTGAACCATGTGCAGCCAAACCTGCCTCTTGTTTCCAGGCCTTTTTTTTCCTGGGGTGGATTTTTGGGGTGTTTCTTAGCTCTTCGCCCACCACGGGGAGCTGGGAACAGCCAGGTCACCCTCATCTGTCTGTCTGTATCCCAGGGGTCCCTGCTTGTCTTGCAAAGGCTGATTACAAACATGGAAATGCTGGGCTGTGGAGTAACCTGATGGAAATGCACCAGGGATATCCAGGGCATTGGTGCTCTCCCTCTAAAATCTCTTTGGCTTTGCAGTGGGGTTTTCCAACCATTTTCCCAGCCCCATCCAAGCTAATGGGAATTAATAAAGCAGCAGTCAAGCTGAGTGCTTAATTTCAGCCCACGATCATCTTCCTGGAGCAGATGTGGAGAGATTAAAAAAAAAAAAAAAAATAGGATTAAGTATTCTGGGTAAACAAAGGCAATGCTGAACTATCCACATTTCCCACTGGAACCACGAGAAACGGGGCTCCTGCCACCCCCAGATTCCCTCCATGGCATGATCCCGTGCCCCAGGCTGGTTGTGCCGGGTTCAGGTATTCCCTGAGTTCACACAGGGAAGGCATTTTCCCTTCCCAGCACTGCCTGTACTGTGGGCATGGTGAGGAGGAGGAGGAGGGCAGAGATGGCTGGATTGGGAGCTGACTCTGTGGACAGGTCATGCCAGTGTCCTTTTGGGTGTGGACAGACTTGGATACCTTTCTTTTGCTAGGAGTAAGTGCAGGATTAGGGCTGTGTTGGCTGGCTCTGCCCCTTGTAAGTACAGCTTGGAGGGCACAAAGCATTTGGAAAAGGGTCTCCTGACTGGTTTAGTGGCTCAGTGTCCCTGATGGTGGAAGGACAGTGTTGCTGTTCTCCTGGGAGAAGCAGATTTGGGTGCTGAGGATGAGCATCCCCTGAGAGCCCCTAAGAGCAGTCCCAGCAGCTTCTCTGGAGCCAAAGCTGGGCTGGCGTGTCCCTGCCCTGATTTGCTGTCATTGTCCTCAGGGTGGGCAAATTTTTGCTCCCACAGCCCATTCCTGAGAGCACGTGGGGTGCCAGTTGTGGCACAGCTCCCTGGGTGCTGAGTGCTGGCTCCCCAGAGAGGCTGTTACAGCAAAAGATGTCACACGGAGCTGGACCCTGTCACCAAACCTTGGTCTACCCCGCTGGGGAGAGCTTTGCTGTGTCTCTCCCACCACGGGAGATATCCTTGGAGCAAGCAGTCCCAGGGAGAAGCCACACCAAGGATTTCCAAGACCCTAATTAAAGGGAGTAGTTGGATTAAACAGCAGAATTCCCTCACTGCCTTGCTGCTCTGCTTCCATGTAGAGCTGCTGAGACGCCGGTCTTCCCACTGCTAACGAGCAAGCTGGTCCCGTGGGGAAGCCAGCCACAGGCACGGGAGATTCAGGATGCCGTGGGGATTTTCCCCCTTCTCAGGGCCAGTTTTCCCACCCCTCTCCATTAATTTTCCCTCGCTCCCCGCTTCCTCGGCAGCCCCCTCCACCGTGCCCATCATGCACCAGGTGAGTGCCACGATGAGGAGCATCACGCTGTCCTGGCCCCAGCCCGAGCAGCCCAACGGGATCATCCTGGACTACGAGATCCGCTACTACGAGAAGCTGAGCCGCATCTGCACGCCCGACGTCGGCAGCACCGTGGGCTCCAGGCCGGCCCCGGTGAGCCCGGGGGAGCCCTGTCGTGGGGGCTGGGCTGGGGCACGGGGAACATCAATAGGCTCTGAGACAGGCTCTGCTGGGAATGGCCAGGTGGGACAGGCACCAGGTCACCCGAGCTGCCTCCAGAAGGTGGGAGTGAGTTGTGACTGCAGCTGCTAAATCACAGAATGAGAATCACAGAGCAGCTTGAGTTGGAAAGGACCTTAAGGCTCATCTAGTTCCACCCCCCTGCCGTGGGACACCTCTCAGTGGATCAGGTTGCTCAGAGCCCTGTCCAACCTGAGCCATTCCTTCCCCCTGGCAGCATTTGTCCAGCACATCAGTGCCCGTGGCTGCCTTGGCGCTGGTATTTGCTAGGACCTGAATCATGGGGATGGCATACGGAGGAGGGGAGGGAGCTGGAGAGGACCAGGGAAGGTTATGGGGGTTGTCCCTGCCCCGGGTCACTGCCTCTCACTGCTCCTGTCCCTGGCAGCTGTCCTGCCCTGCAGGGGACACGCTCCCAACCCCTGCGATGAACCGTGCCCGGCCCAAGCTGTTCCATCCCTCCTGTGTCTCGCCAGCTCTAATGAATTCCTCTAAGTGTGAATAATTAGATGATCTCACCAGCGGCCTCTCACCAGCAGAGCACTGGGGAACGTGGTAACAAATGAGAGCGGAGACGCCTGAGGTTTCCACCAAGGTCTAGGCCAAGGACCTGTGCCGGCAGAGCAGGGCTGCAGGGGCTGGGGATCTTGGCAGAGAGTTGCCCTTGAACCTGCTTGAGCAGGGTCTCACAGGGCACATTATAGTGTTTTGTGGAATCACAGAATGGTTTAGGTTGGATCTTTGGTTAAAGATCATCCAGTTCCAACCCCCGTGCTGTGGGCAGGGACACGAGGTTTCCGTAACTGTGGGATGTTTTTGAAATGCACAAGGACATCAATCATTTGAAGATGAGGAATTTGTTGTTCATAAATTATTTTTGCTCTGGATGATCTTGTTGTTTCCCTCTGCTACTCCATGCTCCCTGCTCTGGTGGGACCAGGGGGCCACCTGAGAGGCACCTGGGAGGTGCCTTGTGGGTCCTGTTTCATAAAATCATGGAATGGCCTGGGGACCTTAAAGCTCATCTTGTTCCACCCCCTGCCATGGGCAGGGACCCCTTCCACTATCCCAGGCTGCTCCAAGCCCCGTCCAACCTGGCCTGGAGCATTTCCAGGGATCCAGGGGCAGCCACAGCTTCTCTAGGCACCCTGTGCCAGGGCCTCCCCACCCTCCCAGGGAAGAATTTCTTCCCAATATCCCATCTAAACGTACTTTCTGTCAGTGGGAAGCCATTCCCCCATGTCCTGTCCCTCCAGGCCCTTATAAATAGTCCAGCCCTATCTTTCTTGTAGCTTCCTTCAACTACTGGAAGGCCACAATTAGATCACCCCAGCCCTTCTCAGGCTGAACAATCCCAATTCTCCCAGCCTTTCCTGTGGGATCCTCTGTGCCAGAGACGCTCCTGAACCAGAACCAGAGCCTCTCCTTTCCCCCCCCCCCAGCAGCCGAACCCCTCAACCCAGACAGGCGGGCTGCAGTCCCGCTGTCCCCCCGCTGTCCCCGCCCCACTGACCGTGGCTCTCTCGGGGTGCCCGCAGGACCACAACGAGTACAACTCGTCCATGGCTCGCAGCCAGACGAACACGGCGCGGCTGGAGGGGCTGCGGCCCGGCATGGTGTACGTGGTGCAGGTGCGCGCCCGCACCGTGGCCGGCTACGGCAAGTACAGCGGCAAGATGTGCTTCCAGACCCTCACCGACGGTGAGTGCGCCGGGCAGGGGGGATAAAGGGGCCTGGCTGCCGAGCCTCTGTGCCGGGAGCCGGCGGATTTGCGGTGGTGTCTCGTTATCCGCCAGCGGCAGGAGCGCCCAGCTCCGGGAGCTCCCCCGCTGTTTATTTCTGGCTCTGGTGCCTTCAGCTGTGGGGACACGGAACCCCCTGGCACGGTGTGATGGGGTGGGAGGAGGGCTGCAGAGCTTTGGAGGAAGGAGTCTGGGCTGCTTCCCTGCGATGCTTGGGGTCCATCTGAGCCGCTGGGGCAAAGCTGGGGCGGTCAGACCCATGTGAAAGCTCGTTTCCCATGCCAAAAGGGTGTGTTGGGCCAGCTCATGACCTTCGTGGCTTCTTCTGGCCCTTCCCTGCACCCACAAACACTGGCTTCCTTTGGAAACTACTAAATCAGGGGAGGGTTTGTCATTAATCCCAGCTTCAGGACTAATCCAGAAGTTGGGGAGTGAAGCAGGTCCTCCTGGCCCTGGGGCAGCTGAGAGCCCGTTCCCTGTTGCTGCTGGCGTGGCTCCTTCTCTGCTTAGGTGGCATCCGTGGCTCCCAGCCTCACTGCCTGTCTTTCCTAAAGCTTTTCTTCTTTCCTAAAGCTTTTCTTCTTCCCCAAAATGGGTCACCCCATGCTTGCATTCATGTTGAGTGCCAGCTGGGGTGGGAAGAGGAAAACCATGCCGGGAGACCAAAGGGAAGGAAATGGTAATAAACCCCCCTCCAATGCCTCAAATATTCAGGATTAGAGAAGCGAGGAGAAAAATCCTGCCTCAAATAAGCAATTAATTGAAATTTAATAAGAATGGATTGTGTAGGTTATTAAATAATAATTGATTGTTAGATGAGAATTTCTCAGGATTTGAGCAGCATGCAGGAGATAAATCTAGTTGCCAGTAATTAACTGCAGAGTAGAAAATACAGATAAAAGGGTGCTAAATGCTTTCTTTTGGATGAGTTTTATTTTAACCCTTGCATGTGGCTGCTGGCACAGCCTGGCAGACCTCTCTGGGGCAGCTGGAGGGAGGAGTATTTCTGGAATGCTACAGAAGCCCCAGGAGTGTGGGATCTGCTGGATACTGCCTGTTGAGAGTACCTACACCACTGATGGGGCAGTGAAAAATGGGGGAGACACATGGAGGGTGCCAGTAATTTTTTTGGGCTTCCCCCAGGCATATCCAGTCCTCCCAGTGCCACCTTGGCTTTCTTCCCAGCCTGCTGCTGCTGAAGGATGCAGGGGGTGGCTGAGGGGACAGAGGAGGTTCCGAGGGATGCAGGGGGTTGGAGGGATGCTTAGTGGGGAAGGGATGCTGTGGGTGCCGTGGCTCTGTGAAAGGACTTGTCTCACGTTGAGATATTAAAACCTACAAGCAGACCTGCAGCCAGGGTTCCCGGGTTCTCC
This sequence comes from Corvus moneduloides, assembly GCF_009650955.1. Taxonomy (NCBI): domain Eukaryota; kingdom Metazoa; phylum Chordata; class Aves; order Passeriformes; family Corvidae; genus Corvus; species Corvus moneduloides. The sequence continues at coordinate 3,826,193 of NC_045485.1, read as the reverse complement.
TGAGCCTCACTCCCAAAGCTCACCATTGTGCAGGGGACTCTCTGATGTCTGGTCTGGGTGAAGCCTTGGCACAGCATTCTCTGGCTGGCTTGGTTATTAATGATGTTTTCTTCCTTTCCTACGACTTGTGGGAATTCTGTGTCTGTGAGACCCCATGTTAAAATTGGTCGAAGTGGCCAACAGGTTGAAATCACAGAGTCTCAAAAAGGTTTGGGTTGGAAGGGACCCCAAATCTCATTTCCTTCCAACCACCTGCCATGTGCTGAGACACCTTCCGGTAGATCAGGTTGCTCAATAAATGAATTTATTGAGGAAAGGGAAATGCCAGAGCCATGGGCAAAACCCCCTTGTGAACCTCATCTCTTTGGGAAATTGGGTCCATGCACATTGGTCTGCCATTATTTCCAGGATCTTCTCTCCCCTGTCTTTAAGCCAAAGATGTGTGAGCCGAGCATGGCAGTCCTACCCAGTGCAATATGGCATGGGCTCATCGCCTGCCTCAGCTGAGCCCCCTGCCTGCATCCCCCTTGTCCCACCACCTTGGGAGCAGCACCCATGGAATGGGAGGGGATCCCTTCCCACAAGCTGCTCTCGCTCCCTGAACGTGCCAGGGAGGACTGACCCTGTCCCTCTTCTCTCGCAGACGATTACAAGTCAGAGCTGAGAGAGCAGCTGCCTTTGATCGCGGGGTCCGCAGCGGCCGGGGTGGTCTTCATCGTCTCCCTGGTGGCCATTTCCATCGTCTGCAGCAGGTGGGTCCCTGTGGGATCAGTGTCCCCGGGAGGTGGAGGTGGTAAGATGCAGATTAGGGGTCGGAGAGGCGGGATGGGGGACCCGTGCTGCCAGAGGGAGCAGCACGATGCCGCTGCTGATGGAGTGTTGCTGGCAGGGGAGCGGCTTGGGGCCCCCAGCAGCTGCTGATCCGTGAACCTGGCTGTTCTGTCCCCTGTTCTGGCAGGAAGCGTGCCTACAGCAAGGAGGCGGTGTACAGCGATAAACTGCAGCACTACAGCACCGGCAGAGGTGAGCAGCACACGCGGGAAAAGCAGACGGGGCAGACGCTCCCCAGCCTGCACCCGGCATGTGCCCCACTCATCCCCTTCCAAGGGGGCTGTGGGGTGGGGGAACCCCCGTGGCAGATGGGCAGGACCATAGGGTGGGAGGGGAGATGTCCACACGTGTCTGACAGGGTGTGGGGGAGGGCAGGTGCAGCACTGTGGGTGGGAAAAGAAGAGTACCAGGAGGGATTTCGGGGATGGCGATGGATTTGGGGGGATGTCAGGGGCAGGGAGGATGTAGGGGGCAAGGGATGGGGAGAGGATGCTGTGAAGACTCCCAGAGGAGGAAAGGAAGGAGAAGAGGTGGTGATCAGAGGGAGGATGTGCGCCTGATCTCCTGCCACGGGCTCTCCCTGGGCCTGGACTGGGGCTGGGCTGTTGGGGGGATTCTGGGTTTTGGGAGCACAGCTGGGGTGTGGGTGCTGGTGGCTGGCACTGCTGCTGTCCTGGCTGCGTGGCTGATGCTTGCCCTGTCCCCTGCTCGGGGAAGGATGTGCAGGCAGTGACTGGGAACATTTAACTGGCTTTGGGCTGCTGATCCCCTTGGCAAACAATTAGGAGAGCCTGAACTTTTCCTAGGAGACCTCTGCGGCCGGTGGAGCTGTGCACCAGAATTAATTCCAGGTGTATTTGTGTGGAATGGCTGCTCTGGTGCCCCTCCAGCAGCCAGCACTGCAAATGAGAATAAAGCAGCAAAACAGCAGCTTTGGGGGGCAGGATTTTCCCATAAATAAATCCCATTTACGCTCTCCTAGAGATGCTTCCCAGGTACAATTTGCTACCTTGTGGGAAGAACCATCTCTGGGTCCTGGGTGCCTGCTTGGGGGAAAGAGGTGTGGGATGCAGGGGTGGAGGAAGGATGGGTGGGAAAGGCAGGGAGCAGTATGGGTGAGCAGAGGGGAGGAATGGGCATGGAGCAGTCGGCCTGGCAGAGAAAATCAGGAGGTCTGGAGAGGGGTTGGAGACAAGCAGGAGAGCCCAGCCAAGCCAGCAAAGCACACTGGATCTCTTTAGACCTTCTTGGCATCACACTGAACCCTCCCAACATGGTGGCAGCACTGTGGGGGACCCTGAACCTCCTGGCAAACAATAAACTGTTTTCCAAACATTACCGGGTGATCCCGAAATGCAATGGAGCTGTGCTTTTCCTCCCTCTTTTCTCCACGTTTCTGCACTGTGGGGGGGCAGGGCAAGATTTATTTGATGCCTGATGGATAAACTCATGTCAGGCTGCAGGCAGACTGATTTTTCACGTTTTCCCCCTGTTTTGAAGCATTCCCCACCCCATGCGCATCCCTAGCTGGCCCCAAGCACCCCGAAATCCAGGATGCTCAGCCTAGGTAGGGAAGCAATGAAGCATGTGCCTGTCCTGGGTTTCTAAACCTGGGGGCTGTGAGGACTGGTGTCAGAAATCCAGGGTGCCAGTGATACTCTGCCAAGGTTAGTGAGCCCCCGGGTGCTCCGTCAGTGCAGAGGCTGGAGCAAAACAGGTGGGAAATTTGTGATGAGCAACTGCTGGAGTAATGAGAGCATCCTCTGGAACAAATCACCGTGTGCTCAGTGGCATGGCAATTACAGCCTCCCAGAGCAGCTCTGCCATCCCTCTGGCAGGACCCCAGGATCACCTGCTGCTGGCAGAGTGCTCTGAGTGGGTTTTGGGGTGAGACAGGGTCTCTCGGGGTGTAATTTTTCAGGGTTTATCCCTTCCACTGCTTTGCTGGGAGCTTTGAGATTGGGGAAATTGGGAAAACGCCCTGTTGAAGCAGCAGCAATTCAGCAGGAAGGGTTTTTCTCTGTCCCCATGATATTTATTGCCAGGGAAACTTGATGCCAGAAGGAATTGGACACTGGGGTCAGGGTCGTGGTGCAGAGCGCTTCAACTTTTGAAGAGTGATAAAAAATTTGCCATTGTCTGCAGCAGTGAAAAATGGCCTAATCCAGCTTTCAGGATTCTTGGGATGATTTTAAGAGCACAAAGCTCTTTGCAGGCAGGCTCACCACGGGTGCCTTTCTTTGGTGGTGTGCTCTGGTACCCAGAATTTCACCCAGCTTTTGCTGGTGTGGCAATGGTGAGCCGGGGGCTGACCTCATCAGAGATGAGGAATGGGTTTGGGTGGCCAATCCCTCATTTGGATGGGATGAGGATGAGGGGGGAGCTCATCCTGCTGATTACTGAGCCTGTGGACAGAGCCTGGGGCATGTCAGAGGGTGTTTGAAAACCAGCCTGTGTTGACAGCGGACAGGAAACTTGGGCATTGTTTTCTCCTCTATTTTTTCAATATTTTGATCAGTGAGCCAGTCTCCATTACGATCCTGTAAATCCCTTTGTAATCCTGGATGGAGCATCAGCTGCTCTTGTAAAAGAATTTATGGGGCAGTTAAAGTGTATGAGACAGAGCCATAAAGGGATTTATGAACTGGGAGATGCACAGATGGCTTCATTGCAGCCTTCCCTGCCTCTGAGGTGCAGAACTTTTGCCCCAAAGGCCCCTTTTGGGGGTGAGGATGCTCCTGCCTGGTCCCTCCTGAGTCCTCGATGCCCCACAAGCAGCTCTCCCTTGGTGGCTGTTTGGCACCAGCAGTGCCCACTGAGAGGCTTTCATGCCTTCTCCTGAATTGTTTCATAGCTGGGAGCGGATTTAGATTCCTGGTGCAGAGGTGATGCTGTGGTCCATGCATCCATCTGTATGCCAGCTCTGGAAGGGCTCTGGGAAGCACCAGTGTGATGGAATCATGGCCTTGAAAAGGTCCTGAGCAGTGTAATTGAGTGCTGTTAGTCCCTGTAAGGGCGAGATGCCTTAGGGAGGGGACCAGGCAGTGATGTCCCTCCTGGTCTCCACCAGAGATGACCTTGAGGGGCTGCTGTGCCATCCATGGTCCCCTTTTTGTGTGAGAAATGGCACAGGAAGCTGACCCCCGCCCAGGGGGACACCACAGCCCCTTGTAGGTCCCTTTTGGGTGGTGGTACAACACCGGTGTCCCGCTGAGCCCTGTGACCTCACCGTGCCCCACCACCATGCCCCTTGGCAGCTCCGCAAGCCCCCGGCATCCAAACTCGATGTCTGCAACCCCATTTGGGAAGTCTGGGGAGCTGGTTTTGCTTTTTCCCCCTTGGAAAGGGGCAAGAGCCCACTTTGTGTGTGTCCCTGCAGCGTGGCCAGATCCTGCTACCACGCGTTGCCCCGGGTGAGGGACCTCCCGCGTGTCCCGGCGTCCAGCCAAGCCGTATTTCACGGATCCATCCAGCTTGTTGGTTATAATTGCTGCACTCTGTCAATTTAGTAGCCGCCACAAAGCCATCAGAGGCCTTTTTGGGTAAATAAATATTTCTTCACTAAGGCGTGGAGCCTCATAAAGCCTTCACCGTAAAGCCGGTGCGCTGTAGTTCAGGTCTGTAACTGCTCCCGTTGCCGGGGAGGAGGAAGAGGAAGGAGAATGGTGGAGGAGAGGAGGGCAGAGAGGGAGAGGAGGAGGTTCAGGGGAGATCTGGGTGAATTGGTGGCCCAAAGAGGATGAGAAGGGTCTGTGAAGGTGAGCACAGTGATAGCAGCCACTTAGTGGAGAGTGTGAGGACAGAAGGGTCTCCAGTCCTTGGCCATGGTACACCTGTTCTTGGTTTTCCAGGCTGCCCAGAGACTGTGGAGATGCCCCATCCCTGGCATTGTTCAAGGCCAGGTTGGGTGGGGCTTGAAGCAAACTGGTTTAGTGGAAGGTGTCCCTGCTCATGGGGGTACTTTGAGCTCCTTCCAACCCAAACAACTCTATTAACTCTGTTTCTGTAATTGTCTCCCTTCTGCTGTTGTCCCTGTTGTCCCTGTAACAAGGGTCTCCGGGGATGAAGATCTACATCGACCCCTTCACCTACGAGGACCCCAACGAAGCCGTCCGAGAGTTCGCCAAGGAGATCGATGTGTCCTTTGTGAAGATTGAAGAAGTCATTGGGGCAGGTGGGTCTCTCTGTCTCCTGCTGCCCATCCTTCTCTGCCCTCTCTGCTGCTCTTGTGTGGCCGGGCACCCACCTGGAGCAGCTCTGTGGGGGAACACACATGGTCCTTCACCTGGAAGCCCTCAATGAAGCCTTGAAACATCAAGCTTTCCTGGGTTTGTGAGGGGCTAGGGTGGACACGAGGTTGTTTTATGCTCTCAAAGTTCCTCTGAGGTGGGAAAGGCTCCAGGAATGTATTCACTGGCTGACCACGGGGCTTCTTGGGATTTCCCATGTGGCTTTTCCATGAGATAACAAGAAAGGCCCGATCTCACTGTAGTCTGTGCCATATTCCCATATGTGTGTGTAGATACACATATGTGCATGTGTGTGTGTGTGATCTGTGCTGTTCTATTGCCATTTTTAAATAACTGTGTCATACTCATAGAGGAGAAAGTGAGAAGCCGGGGAGGGGAAGCTGTGAGGAAGCAATGAGTCAGTTTGGTTGGGATCAGGTTCAGTGATGTATCACTGCTCGTCAAGGCAAAGTGGCTGCAAAAGTGGCTTAAATGTAATCCCTCCACAGGCAAATCTGGCTTTGGTGAAGTGAAAGCTGTCCTGCTTTCTCTGTATTTTAAATCAGAGAGCAGCAATGTAAACAGCCCAATTATTTCCCACCCCAAGATAAGTGATGTGCAGAAAGGCAGCCGAGATTGTCAATGCTGACACTTGGTATTTGAGGTAGTTCTTAAATGTTGATGCACTTTCCCTGCAAATCTCCTTGTGGGGGTTTGCACAGGCGGCTGCAGCCTCTGCCTGTGTCTGTCACCTTGGAGAAGGTTGCAAACCTAAACATGTCCCCAGCAGCAGACATTGGCCCTTTGAAAGAGGACAAGTGGGCTGGGCAAGGCCCCCTTGCTCTTTGCAATGTTTAGTGTGGAGGAGGAGGTGGTAGCTCTGGCGTGGATTGATCAAAGGTTGGACTCAGTGATCTTGGAGGTCTTTTCCAACCGAAATGATTCCATCTTGTGCTCGCAGGGGAGTTTGGAGAGGTGTATAAAGGGCGCCTGAAGTTGCCAGGCAAGCGGGAGATCTACGTGGCCATCAAGACGCTCAAGGCCGGCTACTCGGAGAAGCAGCGCCGGGATTTCCTGAGCGAGGCCAGCATCATGGGGCAGTTCGACCACCCCAACATCATCCGCCTCGAAGGGGTGGTCACCAAAAGCCGCCCGGTCATGATCATCACAGAGTTCATGGAGAACGGGGCCTTGGACTCCTTCCTGCGGGTGAGGCGAGGCGGGGCCACGTGGGCCGTGGGATTTGGGAATGGGATGTTGGTGTGCTGTTTGTACATCCCAGCCTGTTTGCTTAACTTGGGAGCTGGCTGGAGTGTGCCATACATCTCGAAAATGTGTGCTTTGGGGTGGTTGCCTCTGCTTTAAGCAGGCAGGGCAGCTGGAGTCCTCTGGGGAGGTGCAGCATCCTCCTGAGGTCGGGGTGAGTGGCCCTGGTGCTACTGTGGGGTCTGCATGTTCACCCAGTGCCTGCTCTTTCTGGTCGCAGCAAAACGATGGTCAGTTCACAGTGATCCAGCTGGTGGGAATGCTCAGAGGGATTGCTGCTGGGATGAAGTACCTGGCAGAGATGAATTATGTGCATCGAGATCTGGCTGCCAGGAACATCCTGGTCAACAGCAACCTGGTGTGCAAAGTGTCCGACTTCGGCCTCTCGCGCTACCTGCAGGACGACACGTCTGACCCCACCTACACCAGCTCCTTGGTAGGTACCTCCCACAGGATGTTCTCCTCCCTGGCATTCCCTGTGCCCTGCACCTGCTGAACCTGGCAGAAGGGTGCTGGATGTACAGTCTGGCATGGGTGGGAGCACCTCATGAGCGTTCCCACCACATAGGTTCATGATCCAGAGGTCCTGGCTGTGGTTTCCACAAATTATCCTCTTTTCCCTCCTTTCTCTTCCTCCTTTTTAGAAGTGTTCCAGCTCCCTCCTCCCTTAAGCACCTTTCTGCCTTCTGCAGTTTCCAGATAAGGCTCTTCCCTCTCCTCTGTGGAGGAAAGGTGCACAGAGGAGTCCCTGGAGAGACAGGAAGGGGAGGCAGGGAGATCACAGCAACTCCTGGTGTTTTAACTCCCCTTCCCCCAGTGTTCCAGGTCTGGTTTGCTTTTCCCTGCTGGAAACTTGTTCCAAGCATAAATTAAAGAGACAAGCCTAACGGGAGCTCTGCCATTCCCCAGCCACCCTTCTCTTCCTTGATTAACTCATTTGTAGGTAATGGCAGCTCTGTTCTCCCCCTGCTCCTGGCTACCCCAGGGGACCCCCAGCTCCCCAGCATGGCCACTGTCCTGCTTGTGAGCCCCTGAGAGGTGTTCAGGATGGTCAGAGGGGAAAGGGATGAGCAACTCGCTGGCCTCATCTAATGGATTAATCAGAAGAGCGTGCAGTGGGTGCCGGCACGAGGCTGCACCAGCTCCTGCCAAAGCAGTTCCTCGGGCTGCTGGGCTGTGCCCAGGTGCCAGGGCTGGCTCCTGCTGCCAAAATGGGAAAGCCAGGGACATGCCTTTAAGGCTGACTCAATGTTTTGGCCCAGTTGCAGCCCCTCACTGTCCCTCCCCTGCTCAATGGGATGTTCCTGTCCCCCCGGTACCTGCCCCGCTCCCTGCCCAGACCCTTCCAGCAGGCAGCAGCCTTTGAGCAGACACCCAGCTTTTATTTTTCCTTCAAATACCCCAGCGGTAGCTGCTGAGATGAGGCATGAATTAGTCTTTTCCCCACCTTCAGAGATAAAAAGAGATTATCTCATCTGTGTTTTTATTTAATTTAGGCCATAATAGATCTCCCCGGCAGCTGGGAAGTGATGCTGTGCCTGCGATTGCATCACTCTGCCTCCCACAGCAGTCTTTTCGCTCTGGGGAAAAGGCAGGAAAAACAACCTAGCAGTTAATTTCTCCATTTGTAGTTAGTCAAATCAAATTTTTTGCCATTCATCCTTCAAGAGCAGCTGACGCGTCCTCGGAAAGGCTACGGAAAACGATTGTGCTAAACGATTTACAGAGCAGTCCTGCCCCCAGAAAATTCCCGTGCGTGTCTGTGGTTTTCCTTATCCCTTGGCTTTTTTTGTGGTTATTTGATGGAGCTTTTCCAGGGAGCAATCCCTCTGTGCGTGCTGCCCCTGCTCACATCCCTGCGCCCTTGGCATGGCCTTTGGCCCTGCAACCTGCCCTGGCTTGGCGGGGTGGCTTGAGATGCTGAGCCTGATTTTGAGCCTTTGGGAGAAATGAGGAGCTCTCTGCCAAAGGCACTTTCCTACATCAGTGCTTTCCATTGGGTTTTAAAGGTGTTTTTCTTTTTGCCTTCTACTCCAAAAGCAGGGCTGGAAGGATCTTCTGGCAGCTGTGGGAGCTCAGATAAATCTGTAGAGGATGCTTTCAGTTCAGCCGTGTTTCTGTTGAAGGCTGAGGGATGGGGATGCCTGTGGCTCCTTACCTGTGACGAGCACTAGCCCAGTCATGCTTAGCCTTGTCACCTAGTGACTCCCTGGCAAGGGGCCTGGGGGACAGGCCACTGATGTGCTGGGTCCTGCTGGAGTGGGGTGGTGTCAGTCAGTGGGGTAAATCCTTGGCTAAACCCATTTGTTTTGTTCAGCTAAGCCCTTTTGGGCAGGTACAAGATACGTTCATGGAGTTGTTTATGGCTCCTGCCTCCTCATCCCATTGGGTGCCACCTGCCCACTCCTTGATGGGGTCCCCAGGGACCCATGGTTTGGGGTGTGTGGGATGACCCCACAACTGTGGCTTGTGGGCATCCAGCCTCCTCTACCTAGGGAGACATTTCTCAGCTGAAGTCCCTTTTTCTGTAGGGGGGGAAGATCCCTGTCAGGTGGACGGCGCCGGAGGCCATCGCCTACCGCAAGTTCACCTCGGCCAGCGACGTCTGGAGCTACGGCATCGTCATGTGGGAGGTGATGTCGTTCGGGGAGAGGCCCTACTGGGACATGTCCAACCAAGACGTAAGCACTGGGAGTCATCCACACCGCTCTGGGGGCCAGGGGGTGCTCATTCCCAAAAGAAATCCCTGCCTGAAGGGCTCTCTGCTCCTTCCAGGAGCCTTGGGAGCACTTGGTTTGGAGATGAAACAGGCTGGTGAGCAAGGAGGGAAATTGGGAAGAAAAGCCAGTGGGCTGGTAATTGGACTTCAGCAAGCTGCAGGGCCTTTGAAAATGTTCAGAGGGTTTACAAGCAGGGAAGGAGCTTTGGAAGTGTGACTGCTGTACTCCGGCGAGATCCGCCGAGATAATGAGTGGCAGCTCTCTGCTGGGAGGAACTGCAGCCGCGGAGCATCAGAGCGGAGATTAACCTCGCGGAGCCCCCGGCTCCTCCCGCTCCCTTGGCTGCTGATCAGCTGGGCTGGCCGTGCCTTCCCGGCTGCCTGCAGCCCCTCTGCCTGCACAGGCAGCTCAGGGAGCCTCCCGAGTCCCTCATCCACTTTCCCCCTCACTCATCCGTCCTCATCCATCCTCAGGTCATCAATGCCATCGAGCAGGACTACCGGCTCCCGCCGCCCATGGACTGCCCGGCCGCCCTGCACCAGCTGATGCTGGACTGCTGGCAGAAGGACCGCAACACCCGCCCGCGCTTCACCGAGATCGTCAACACCCTGGACAAAATGATCCGCAACCCGGCAAGCCTCAAAACTGTGGCGACCATCACCGCTGTGTGAGTGCTCCCTGTCACCATCCCACGCCGTGGGGAAAGGCTCCCCGAGCGGCTCGAGAATCCATAAATCCTTAGGCGGGGGCGGGGGGGGGTTCTGTATTTGCTCTGCCTGACAGTCAGACAAAGAACATGCAGTTTTCAGCCAAGCAACAGCAATAATTCTTTGCTATTGATTCTTTGTGGCGTGTGACCATTTGGGTGCGGTGGCTGCTCTGCCCACGCCTCATCCCGGTGGCTCCCGCAGCTGGAATCCAACGTGCGGGCTTGCAGAGCACTGCTTGGCACAGCGGTATTCCCATGGGACACGCCTTCCTCATGGCCTCCCATGGGTGTGTGCTGGGGGGAGCACAGGGGTGCCAGGGGTGGGCTGGGCAGTGTGTCCCTATGCTGGCTGGGCTCGTCCCCAGCAGTGTGTCCTGTTTCAGGCCTTCTCAGCCCCTCCTCGACCGCTCCATCCCCGACTTCACTGCCTTTACCTCAGTAGACGACTGGCTGAGTGCTGTGAAGATGAGCCAGTACCGGGACAGCTTCCTGACCGCTGGCTTCACCTCCCTGCAGCTGGTGGCCCAGATGACGTCCGAGTGAGTTGGCCGTGCCAGGGCCGCCTGAAAGCGGGGTGCTGCCCAGTTGGGGAGGTGGGGAGGTCAGTTCAGGGCAAAGGACAGGTGTGAGCCTCCCTCACACTGGTCACCCAGAGTCTGGAGGAGGCCACAGTCACCAGCTGGGGGTCAACGTGTGGGTGTCTCCCTGCTTTCAGACCCAGTGATGCTCGCAGGGCCGTGTTTGGGCTCTGTGGATGTTCCAGCTGAGCTTACATCCCTCACCTCCCTTAGCAACAGCAAAACAGGTTCACCACCTGAACAGAGCGGTGTCCCCCAGGACACCTCGTGGGATGTTCAGGCTGGATATCAGGAAAGGTTCTTCCCCCAGAGGGTGCTGGGCACTGCCCAGGCTCCCCAGGGAATGGGCACGGCCCCGAGGCTGCCAGAGCTCCAGGAGCATTTGGACAGCGCTGCCAGGGATGCCCAGGGTGGGGTTGTTGGGGTGTCTGTGCAGGGCCTGGGGCTGGACTCTGATCCTCGTGGATCCTTTCCAACTCAGCCTATTCCGTGATTCTGTGGAGGAAATTCAACTGCCCATTGACCTTCCTCTGTCTGTCTGTCTGTCTTCCAGAGACCTCCTGAGAATAGGGGTGACTTTGGCTGGGCACCAGAAGAAGATCCTGAACAGCGTCCAGTCCATGCGAGTACAGATGAGCCAGTCTCCGACCTCGATGGCATGACGTCCCTTGTCCCACGGGGAGGGGCCGGGGAGGGCGCGCAGCGGAGGGCAGAGGTGGGAGGGGAGGAACTGAGGCGGGGCAGTGCTGGGACAGGAGCTGCCGCTGCCTGGGGACTGCGACCGCAGCCACAGGACGTTCCTGGGACTCACCTCTGACTGGTGACTTCCGTTCCTCACCAACAGAAGCACACTTACCAATGTCATGGGGAACAGCGTATAAATACATATAAATATGTACAAATCATATATTTAAAAAGCAAAGCAAAACAAAAAAAAATCATAAAAAACGATGAAGACAAACCAATGTGCGTTGGGGAAGCAAACCCAAACCCTAGAGACCAGACTCCAATCCTGCCACCAGTGAGCAGTGGTCGAAACTGAGAAGGAGGAAGGGGCTGTTGGGGAAGGGAGAGGCATGAGATGGAGCATCCTGTCCGGAGAAACCACCTTCCTTTTTCTTCTTTTGCCCTCCCTCCCTGCCCTGGCCCTCCCAGCTCACCCCGCTCCCCTCTCTGCTCACGGACTGGGAGGAAGTGTCCTCAGATGTCTCTGCAGCTCCCTGCCATCCCACCCAGGTGCCGCTCCGGCAACTACCAAAGGACTTCGCTGACCACTGCATGGGGGATCCGACTCAATCCAGTTAATGTCTTCATATTGAAGAAGAGATGTACCTTCAATAGAAAACCTTGGGTTTTGGTTTTTTTTTTCTCTTTTGCTTGCATTTTTTTTGCAAAAAGGTAAAAAAGAGGATTAAAAAAAAAAACAAACTCTCCATCCTGGAAAATGGAAAGAGGTGTTCCCATGTGTGTGTGCGCGCTCGTGCGCCTGTGTATGTTGTCAACCTTCCGTGGACTCACTGCTTGTCCGTGACCGAAGACCAGCGCTGAGCCTGCGGCCAGCAGCCGGCCGGTCCCCAGCCCGGGGGGAACAGGGGTTGTGCCCACAGCCCCCAGGGGCGGGAGGCAGCCGGGAAGCACCCGGCGGTGAAGGAAGTGCTCGGCATCCTGCACGTGGGGAGGAGGATGCCAAGGGCCGGCCGGCGCCGCGGGGATGGGACGGGACCGGAGGAGCCGCCGCGTGGCTGTGACGGGGTTGGTGGCTGCTGGAGGAGGAGAGATGCTCTGGGAAATGGACTGCTCAGGCCTCCAGGGCCTCGGTGATGTCTGGAAGATGGCTATGGAGGACTTTTTCCCCCATCTTGTGGACCTAAGGATTTTGATATTGATTTATGGACTTAGGTTTCATGGCTTCAGAGGTAGGTCCGAGTGTTTTGTGTGTCTCTGTCCATCCGTCCATCCTGCTCTGTATTTTTCTGCTCTTCTTTATAGCCTCTCCCAGCGGATGTTTCCCCGTATTTAATTTGATCTTTATTTTTTTTTTTTTTGGTTCCTCCATTGGTCTCCTAGGCAAATTGATCTGGTTAAAATTGCCCGACACGTGTCAGTGTTTACCCAGAATATTGTAAGGCTGGGCCATCTGACTTCCCCCCGCGGATCGCGCCGGGAGTGTATAAAACGAATGAACTCTTAATAAGGCTTTTACTTAGAGGGCTGTGTGCGAGTTGCAGTGATCCATCACTGTGCTGGCACCCGCGTGGTGGGGGAGCGCTGGCACGGGCTGGCCGTGGCTGTGCCTCGGGGGCTGCAGGTGCCAGCTGCGATTTGGTGGCGCGGTGGCTCACGCGTACATGGAGACCCTCTCATTCACCTTCCATCCTCCTCGCTCTTCCATCCCCACCGTGGCAATGCTCCACGTCTGCTAGCGCCATGGGGGTGTCCTGCATCCATCCATGTCCTGGGGGTGTTCCTGAGCCACAGGGATGCCCCATATCTGGCTGTGTTACAGGGGCTGCTTTACTTCTCAGCCCACGTCTGTCTGTGCTGCAGTGATGCCCTGTGTCCATCACTGCCTTGAGGATGGCTCACGCCCACCTGGGCTCTGGGTTTTCCCCATGTCTGTCCTTGCCATGGGGCTGCCCACATCCAGCTACACCATGGGATTGCTCCACGTCCATCTGCCCCATCGTATTCCCATCTATGCCTGGAGATGCCTCACCAGATTTGCTTGCTGCCCCTGAGCACAAGGGGACAAGCCTGTGCTCTGCCTGCTGCCAGCACCTGTCCACATGTCCTGGGTGGGAGCACTGTCCCTCCTGTGTTGGGGCTGTCAGGGTGCTCTGTGGCTGGGGGGACCCCCGTGTATCCCGTGAGGAGCACGTGCTCAGTTCGTGGTGGTTTGTGAGGAACACGTTCATTGGGTCGTGCTCATGGTCCATCACCAGCAGCAGGTGAAGGACCCTTTGGGGTGCACTTTCCACCTCCAGTTCTTTTTCTTGCATTGCCCAAGGCAGATGACCCGTGCTCTGCCGAAGAAGAAGGGGAAGTAACAAGATGCAGGAATGAGCTTGTTTCAATTCACTGAACTCCCCCCAGAGAAAGAGGCAGAGAAAAACACCCCTTGTTTACAACAGCAGGGACTGCTCCTCATCCTGTCTGATAGACGATTGCTAATACCTCTCGGGATGCCGGCGGCCCAAATCTATATTCCGGGATGTTGTCACACGGAACACAACATGCAGATGGAGCGGGCGCCGCGCATGCTAATGCGCTGCCCCGCCACATTGGTATTCGCCGCTGCTGAAGGGTCCTTTGTGGGGTTTTTTTATGATTTCTCTTTTATGAGAAGGAAGCTAAAGGTGTTTAAAGGAACGAGTGACAGCCACAGAGGCTAAATATCAATAGTGCGCCTTCACGGCTCCCCTGCCGCTGTCGCCGGCCCCGCGAGCACCTGTGAAGCAGCTGCTGCTGCCTGCTCGGTGCTGTCCCTGCCCTGCCACACCACAGCAACCCTGCTTTAATGTAAACCCTTCAGTGCAGAACCACGGTCATAGGGTGAGAATGGATCTCTGAGATCATCGAGTCCAACCTGTGACTGATCCCCACCATGTCAGCCAGTCCAGAGAACCGAGTGCCATGCCCAGCGCTCCTTGAACACCTCCAAGGATTGGGATTCCACCACCTCCCTGGGCAACCCATTCCAATGTTTAACCACTCCTTCAGTGAAGAAATTCTTCCTGGTGTCCAACTTGAACCTCCCCTGGTGCACCTTGAGGCCATTTCATCGTGAATGTGAAATGTGAAACATTCAGACCTGCCCATCCCACCCAGCAGACCAGGTGCCCCTGAGGGATCAAACAGGCTGTCTGGGTGCTCAGGTGCTGTCAGAGATGCCAAGACCATCTTGGCTAATGATGCTCCTTGGCTCTGGGCCACCAGCAGTGCCCCTGGGCATTGCCAGGGCTGGTGGCCTTTCCCTTCTGTTGCTCTTTCCCAGCTGTCCAACATTTGTCTCCTGAGCTGTGTCAGAGCAGATGATTCCCATATCCCTCCACTCCTAACCAGCTGTCCTCACATCTTGGCCTCGTGCTGGGACCTGGACGTGTCCCCTCCAGGATCATGCAAGAGTCCAGCAGCAGATTGGTGGTGCTCAGGGCTGAGCAAAGAGATTGCAGGTGGGCTCAACCAAACCCCTGCAGCAAAGAGGCATCATGGGCCGAGGGAGTTGCTGTCAAGGTGATACTTGAGGGAGGGTCACCAGGGGCCACCTGTTCTCTTGCCTTTCAATAAAAGTCATTTCATCCAAACCAGAAGATTTCACCATCAATCTGTTAGTGGAAAACAACGGGGCAAGTCCAAACCAGCCATGTTTGGGTTTTGTTTTTTATTGAAAAAAACCAGCATAAAAATTTCAGATGACTTCTGACAGACCATTTTGTTTCTTTAGAGGCCTTTCCTCCGAGTAAAATCAGTTTTCCAAACTGTGAAGCCTTTCTGTGTGGAAGTGACAGTGCTGTCCCTGCCTGGCCATGGCAGCAGCGTTGTGTTTGACCTGCTCCTCCTTTTCCTTCATCAGATGCCAAGGAAGAGGCTCTCACCTTGACTTGGGTGGTGCCTCTCTGATGCTGCCCTGTTGCTCCTGCTCCAGCGGGAGCCTCTTCCTTGGTCTAAAGATGAACACTGCGATTTCACGTCTTTGGATCCACACTGGTTGGTGTTGGACTTCCTTTCTTTGATCCCAGAGGAGAAGGGATGGCTCAGAAACTGTTTTCTCCCTGCAGAGTTTTGGTTTAAAGGGAAGAAAAAGGAGTGTTGGATCAAAGAGGACCAACTGCACTGGCCTTCCCTCTGGGCTGGGCTCCGTCCATCACACAGGGTCCTGGTGGGTTCCTGTGCCATGTGGAAGGGTGGGTGATGCCTTTTTCTGGTCTTAAAATCAAGAGTCATGCACGGTTAGAAGGGAAAAAGGGATTTTACCTTGGTATTTATTTTAAGAATCCTTAGGTGCACACGTCCAGGTCGAATGCACCCCGCAAAATGCCCACCCCAAAAAGATTGGGTATAACATTATAGGTGTTACTAATTAGCAGATCTATCAAAGATTCCCCAATGAGAGGCTTGAGTGAGCCCCCCTCCCCAAGGAGCCTTCCCCTGGATGGTTCTATCTTGGTTTACAGAATGTGTTCTGGAGAGGACCTTGGGCTCTGGGGCACACTGATCCCTAACTACAAAGCTTCTAAAATGTTGAGTCTCTCAGCTTGACAAACAAGTCCAAGAATGGAGGGAAAAAGCACTGAGAATACAGAAGTTGTAAAAAGGTATAACGGGTATAAAAGAAAAGGCAAAAATCTTCATGGCATCACTGGGAGATGCCCATTGCTGGTGAACCCCACTGGGTTGGATCCTGACCCTCGCCACTGCTCATGGGTGAAGCTCAGTCACGGTGCCTTGCTCCTTTGGCTGCATCCCACATGAATATCCAGACATGGATGTGGCTGCTCGCCCGGGTGAGCCCACCTCGCCCTCGCCCCTGATCCTGGCCTTTCACTCTGCACTCTGCAGTCGTCAGCTCCCTCTCTCCATTTCTATGGCAACTGTAAAAACCTCAGCCCTTTTGTGTCTTTTTTAGAGTTTTCTTTTTGTGTGTGTCTGGGCTGGCTTTGTCCTTTTTGCATAGAGCATTAAATCAAAAAAGGAACTTTTGGCTACCAAACCCCTGCTTTGAGCTTGGCCCTAGGTCTTGTGTGAGAATCAGTGGGCGAGATCCTCACAACTGGACTGGGTGTTGCCAAGTGGCTGTTACTTCCCTCATCCCCCAAAAATCCCCATTTGCAATTCAGCTGCATCGTTCTTCTCTGGGCCTTTTCCATGCTTTTTCCACAGCCCCATCCCTGGGTGTGATGGAGGAGCAGCAGGTTTCTCAATGGCAGTAATTAGAAGGAGATGGGGTGCCTCTGCCGAGGAAGGTGAACCCAAGCCCCTCGCACATCCGAGGCTTGAACATGGAAGAAGAGCGTGTATTAATGGCATAATTATGTGCCTCTTTCCAGAAAAAAAAAAAAAGGAATGTATTTTATGCCATTTAATGACCTTCAAATTAACAGTTCTTTGAAAGCACTTATGTATATTTAATTTTAAATGTTGCTGCAAGTCAAAGCAGGGCTTGCGATGAAAACAGCAGGCAGCCGGTTTTTAAATAAGAGTGATCTCAAACCATTACTTCTGAGCCTGCCAGCTTTTGGTGCCTCTAATGCTCCTTTGCCAAGGAGAAACCACGGCTGTCCTTCCCCCTGCGCCCCTTGTGCCAGCCTGAGTCCCATGGGATCTCTGCTGCTCTCTGCTTTGATTCAGAGAGAGGGAAGGGTTGGCTTGCGGTTGGGTTGCAGAATCTCGTCAGTAAGTTTGCCTGCATCCCAAGGACATCTCTGTGGGAACATCCCAGCTGGCCCATGGTCTGGGAGAAATCATTGGGCATTGCCTAGGACAGGTTTTTCTGCCCTGCCATCAGCCCTTGCTGTTGTTCTGCGGTGGGGACAGACACGTTTCCCTTCGTTAAGGTCTGAATTAAGGCTTTTGCCTCTGATCCATAAAAACTGCCGATATATCTGAGCCACTCTGTGTTCACTTGGAAATCGTTACTCTTAAACATTGAATTTGAGTTAAAAAAAAAAAAGGATCAATCAGCTTCTGAGGTGAGGAATGGATTTACAGACCCAGAAGTGTTCTGTCGCTCCAAGGCCACCCGTCCTCCTTGTACTGCTGGGAAAGGGTGGGGGCCAGGGAGTCACATCCAGCTCCAGCACTCAGCCAGTGCTGCTCGTCCCTGCTGCCCCAATCTCCCCGCTGCGGGAGGGGCTGCAGGGGATTTCACATTCCAGTCATCGTCTGCTGTGATGCCTCTTCCATGAAGGATCCCGCCAGGGTGGATAGTGATCCAATACTTGGATCATTCCCAGTGAGTCTCCTCAGGATTTTGGAAGCGCCAGAAACTTCTCGAGTGATGACGGAGGAGAAGCCAAGTCCACACTGACGGGACTCCTGTGGCGAGTTGTTTCACCCCATCAGTGATTTCTTTGCTGCTCCTGTTTTGGCGTATATTTTTGATATTTTTGGTGTGTTGGAGGGGTCCTTTGGGATCATCTTGGATCATCAACCCTCCTGCCACGGGGGAATGGCTCTGCCTGTCCCAGCTGAGCTCAATCTCCTCCAAAGCCTGTCTGGGAGGAGTGAGAGCTGCTGCTGGGTTGTGCTCTCCCATTTTTGATGTCCTCAGGGTTTGGCTCTGTGTCTCAGGGGAGATCTGCTGGCTCATGTCCCTCACCGGGGGGTTTGACATGGGAAGAGGAGCTGCTCCAATCAGGAGAGGGCCTCCCTGCTCTGCTTTGCCTGGCAGGAAGAGATGTGAGGTGGGAACCATGAACATCCATGGCAGTAAAAGTGGTGTCTGGGTTCCCGTCAGAGCAGCAGATCGGTGCTGGGGAGGGGAGTGCACCCGTCTTGGTGACCATGGTGCCCTTCACCTGCACCTTTTGGGGTTGTCAGAGCTGCTGGCACTCTGGATGGTGACCCAGGGCTGTCCCTTTTGTCTGGCTGTCCTCCACGGACCAGTACTGTGAGTACCTCTCCAGCCTGGGCATAGCTGCCCCCTTCCCCCATCTGCGTCCGAGCATCGCTGCTGCTTCAGCTCTCCTTCCTCTGGCCATTGGATGTTAAACAGCCTGGCTGTCCCACCCTGCTCGTTGCTCTGCTGTGGTGGCTGCTCTGGGGACATCTCGGGGTCCCTGTGGATGCCAACACATGGACAGCTGCACTGCAGGGGACACAACCGCGGAGGGGGTGGCCGCGCCAGTGGCAGAGGCAGGATGGTGTTGAGGTCTGCTGGCCTGTCTCTGGAGGGAAGTGCTGGAGGAGGTTAATCTGAACAAACCAGCCTAGTGAATTTTAAGTGGATTAGATGAACTCTGCTCCTTCCCCGAACACAGACAGCACCCTTTTGGGGCAGATGTGGGAGTGGATTAGGCAAAAATCTCCTTAAGGCTGTGTTAATTCTAGATAAGTGTAGGGGGATTAACGCCCATCCACTTAAAAAAATTAATTGGAGTGAACTTTTCTCTGTGTTCCCAAGTAAACAAGGCTCGGCAGCTTTCCCCATCCAGCAGCTGGGCCGTGCCTTTCCCTCCTCCGCTCTCTCATCCCCTCACGTTGTGCACGAGCTGCCATCGTGGTGGGGGAACCTGCTCCTCTCTGATTATCCTCAGGGGCCTCATTAGGTGATTGAACCTTTGTGTGAAGGCAGGGAGAGAGGGCAGGAAAATTATGGTCACCATCAGTGCAATTATCAATGCTAATTAGTGCCAAGCAGGACTGACAGCGGGAGGTGCAGCCCATGCCAAGTGTTGTCTGAGGAGCCAGGTGAGCCTCACATGGCACCCTCGTGGGGGCTTCCATGGACAGGCAGATGTGGAACAGAGTGGCTGGTTTACTTATTTTTCCCCACCACGTTTTGGGTGAACTCTTCAGATTCCCCAGCCTAAATATTTGGGAGCCAGCCAGAGGCTGCTGTGGTCAGGGACTCAGGCTGGGGTCAGTGCCTGGGTGGCAGTGCCATGTCATGATCCTGATGGTGCCTGGGTGGGGATGTGGCTCTGGGAGGCCCCAGGGAAAAGGGGGTGAGGTGTGACTCCCTTTGCAGAGGGTTTGGAAATGGGCCTGTGCTCAGGGATACAGGGATTGCAGGATGCAGGGATGGCTTTGGGTCACTCCCAGGGCCGCCTCCATCCTTCCCCGTTCCCGCCAGCTGCTCCCTTTTTCCATGGCATCACACGGGCACGGCAGCTGCGTTTGCAGTGCCACCCATCCGATTATTTTGGGTATTTGCAGTTCTGCCCATTCCCGTGAGTGTGGAAAAGGAGAGCGCCCCGGGGCTGACACGGTGCCCGCATCCCAGGCGCGCTGCTCGGTAACTCCTTCCCTCGTGGGACGCCTTCTCATCACAAACGTGGCCTTTGGATCGCTGCTTGTGTCACGCCAGCCCTCGGGGGCTGAGATCAAAGCCCTCCGCCCGCCTCGCAGGGGTTCCCACGCCGGCGGTCCGGGAGGAGGAGGAGGAGGGATGAGGGATGAGGGATGAGGGGGTGACTCGGTGGCTGCGTACCTGGGGATGAGCTGCGCTGCCCGCCCCCATCCTCCTCCAGCTGTTCGTGACCTGTCCCTCGCGTCCCTTGAGATCCATCCTTTGGGGTCGGCCCAAATCATCTTTAGCTGTCCCCGGATCGCTTTTGTCCTGACGGAGGGAAGGGCTGCGCTCGTGTGGCAGGGCTGAGCCGGCAGCCACCGCCGGGAGGGCGCGGGTTCCCCAGGGAAAATAACCCCCAAAGCCTTGTCCCGCTGTGCTGCTGCCGGGCGGGCTGGGGCAGGACGGCTGGAAGAGCTGGGAATGCCGCGGGGGAAGGCGGTGGCGGAGCCGGGAGCAGCGCCCGGGGCCGGAGCCATCGCTCGCGTCCGGCTTTAATGTGGCAGAATCCGG
Organism: Corvus moneduloides; assembly: GCF_009650955.1. Lineage (NCBI taxonomy): Eukaryota > Metazoa > Chordata > Aves > Passeriformes > Corvidae > Corvus > Corvus moneduloides. Next base: position 3,806,337 of record NC_045485.1, on the reverse strand, counting down.
AGCTGATACAAATCGCCGCCACCCCACCTCGATTTGCACCCGTCCCCCGGGCCCGCCCGGCTCAGGCAGCGAGTTCAGCATCGTTCATCGGTTGTGTTTCTGTCACAGCTTTTTTCCAGCTGTTTGGCTGTTCTGGTCCCATCAACGAGAGCTGTGAGACCAAGCCTCCAAGCACGGCAGCGAAAATGGCCCCCTGTGCCCAAGAAATACCCAGCAATGTCTTTTCCCCCACCTGAAGTTCCCTTTTTTTTAAAAGATAATCTCAATTTCTCTTCCCTTTTCTCTACCCCTTTTCCCACCAAACACGACATTACTAAATAAAACTTTCGTTACTACCTGGGTTTGCAAAAGAAAAAAATTATTTCCATTCAGGAGTATGATGAATTTTAATAGGAGTGAAATGTCAGGCACAGCTGGAGTGGGTTTCTGAAAGCATTGGTATGTTTGGAGAGGCACAGGGATGCCCGGCAATAATTAGCCAGTGAGCCCCGGCTTTTTGTGGCCCAGCAAAGGGACCCAGCAGTCAATTGCTTTGTTATTTAATGTGCTGCCTTTATGTTTCCAAGATGCAATTGTATATTAAAAGCATCTTTGCCTCTCCAAAGTGGCTAAATAAAGGGATTTTGCTGCTGTGCGGTACTTCTTGGTTGCAGGGTGTGGAGAAGGTGCTCCTGGGGCTTCTCCTTTGGTTCCCAGCCCTTCTGGTTTCCCCCTGGCAGTGGAGAAAATGGGGATTTTTTGTTACATTGGAAAAAGCGATTTGATGGTGCCTGGTGGTTTGCTCCTGCTTTACCCCGGGGGGGCTCATCTTGCAGTGGGAAGGGGGGGAAGGGCATCTTGGCTCCTGGGGGACACGGAAACCCTCCCGCCTCCAAAATCGCCTCCCAGCCTCCTCTCCCTAAAGCAACTCAGCCTCACAAAGAATTCCATCTCTTCCGTTCCTTCCTTTTCCCCCGAGGAGAAATGGAGAGCTTTCAGTGAAATCATCACTTTTCTGACAGCATATTAATTAATCCCTGCTTTTTGTGGGTTGGTTTTCTTTTGGGTTTTGGGGTTTTTTTGAGAGGCTGTATGTGCTGTAAGAAACCTTTGGGTTTCTCCGGGCGCGGCCCCCGCCGGCTGCAGGACAGGGCTGCGGGGCTGGGGCTCGGCGGGGAAGGACGCGTGGCTCTCGGAGCTCTGGACGTGCCAATTCTCACCCTCTCCTCTCCCTCTTGCCTTGCAGGGGCGTCGAGTTGCAGCGGGGCGGCAGCGCCGGAGAGGGGCCCCCGGGGCCGCTCCCCCTCCTCCCACCGCAGGATGCTCCGGGAGGTCCCGCAGCGCCCCGGTCCCCCCGAGCCGCGGCGTGTCCCGGGCCAGCCCTACCCTGTCCTGTACATAACCAGTGAGATGTCTGTAAAAGATTTCAACCCTTGGAATTTTTTTTTTTTTTTGCTCCCCTCTCCCCTTCCCCCTCCCCTTCTTCCCCAATTTGTTGATTGTGTTGAAATTGTCGCAGTTTGTAACAGTATCTTTCAGAGAATATTGTACTAAAGAGAAAATTGCACTCAATAAAAAGGATGAAATAAGCCTGGTCCCTCGCCTTCCCCTTCCCCGGGGCAGCCTTCCTGCTGCCGGCCTCTCTTCAGCGCGGAGCTGGGGGAGTGTTCGCCATGAATATTCATTTGGGGAACTGGCAGCGCTCCACCGCTCCTTGACTTACCTCGAATGTTGATGTCTATCAGATTTGGCTCCCCGGTTTGTAAATGAAGTGACTTTATTCTTGGCGATCCCTATCGCAGCTTGCTCGCAGCAGAAAAGCCGGGAGAAGGAGTTTTCCTGGCACGGGTGTTGGTGCGGAGCGCGTTTCAAAGCCCTCGTGTGCGATCGCTCAGGGAAGCCGCGCTGGAAGCGCTGGCTGGGATCAAAGCGCCGTCCCTGCTGGCTCCGCGCGTCCCCAGTCCCGCTGGAGCCTGTCCATGCAAAGGCTGATGCTCCTCTTGAGCCTGCTTTCCTTAAGGCTTACTGTAAATGATGGCTGGAAAATGGATTCTTCCTCGTGCATTGGCTGCGCTTGGGCACTTTGTCCTGCTGGGATCAATGACACAGCCCGTCCGGCTCTGCCACACGCGCTCCTGGGGTGGTCCTGTGCAGGACTTGGCCTCCATGGTCCTCGTGGGTCCCTTCCGCCTCAGGCTATTCTGTGATTCTCGGATCCAGGTGATGCTGAGAGCAGCTGGTCCTGCCGGCACTGGGAACATCCTCCGGCCGGCAGCGGGGGCTGAAACGGGGGATAAAGGTTTTGTAAACTGAAAATACACAGCCACCAACGAGATTCTTGGGGTTCGGAAAGAGGAGCTGCTACTGAGAGAGCTCTGGAGGGGGGGTGGGGGTTCCCATGCGCTGGGGTTGTGGGGTGAGCCGTGGGGAGGGAGGCAAGCGGTGCTTCAGCTGTAGGTGGGGCTGGCAGAGCCCTGCGGTCCCTGGCATCCTGTAATTGTCCCACCAGAGGTGGTGTTCATGTGGGGTGTTCTCACAGCTCCCGTCAGGAGATTTCCAAGTCCTTTCTGCTTCTCCAGGGCCATTATAGCTGGGATGTTTTTACTGCGGGGATTTTTGAGTGGGTGAGTTCCACGTGCTGATGGGGATGGCTCCAGGTCCCTGCGGGCAGGACTCCACTGCCCCAGACTCACATACACAGTGAGATTTGCCTCCCTCTTTACACAGGGGTAGAACTGCTGGTTTGGGTGTTCTGGGTGTTTTTTGCCGAGCCCATCCCGAGTGATGAAAGCAGAGAGTCTCTGCCATCTTCGGCTATGCAAGAGGCAAATAGGCAGCAGCTGATGGAGGGCAGAGTGAAGTTGTTTGTGTGTCCTTAATTGAGTAGACACTTGATCTAGTGGGCTTCTGGTGTGGTTTAAATGAGTGTTCATGGTTGTTGAATCCTCTGGGCTTTGGGGCAGGTCGCTCCGAGGTTTTCCCCTTAAGTAACCCATGGACATTTACACCCAGTGCTTAATGTTCCCGAAGTGGTTTGCCTTGGGAGAGCCTTTTAACGGGGTCTGGGGGAGCCCTGCTGTCACTGTGATGGTTCATGGGGCTCTGAAGGACCCTGGGGAGCCCAAAGCCCCTCGGCAGAGCCCGGGTATGGCCGGCCAGTCCCTGACTGCCCCTCACTCCCGATACAGGTTTATACAGCTGTGGGCTCTGGAAGCTGGGTTTTATTTTCCCCAGGGGATAACCAGTCACCATCTCCACCTGTGTCCCAGCTGGAGCGAGATGTCATTTCCGAGGCCACACAGCATCCAAAGAAACTTTCCCTGAGCTTTGAATAGAGACACAGGCGACTGTCACAGCCAGAACAGAGCCTAACCCTCAGAATGAAAAATCTTTCCTTCATGCCTCTCAGGTCTGAAAAATGGAAGCAGCGTGTTGGCTCCAATTACCCCACAGCAGCTCCCAGAAATCCCAGTGCACCCTGTGCTTGGCACACCAGGGTGATGCCAGCCTAGCTCTGGCTAATAAAATAAATAAATCCTTATTTACCCCCCTGCAAGGAGAAAATGGAGCCAGGGCTGTGCTCAGCTCCATGGGGTGCAAGGAGGGGCTTCCCTGGGCAGTTCACCTGTGGAGTCCAGTGGGAGACACTTGCTCTTACTCCAGATGCACAGCTCTGGCCCGAGGACAGCCCTTCCCACGGGAAGAGAGGGGCTGGGAATGTATTGGCCGTGCAGAGGTGTGGCAGTGGAGGAGGGAGAGCTCAGACACGCATCCCCCGGCCTCTCCCACACCCCCTCCCTCCCACACTCGGCAGTGGAAGACAAATAAAAGATGAGCCCAAGAGCACCACAGGCTAAACTGTAATTGGAGCAATATGGGCCGATGATGAAGTTCTGTGCCAACCCACATTAACTGGCAGCATCTGCTGGAGTTGTTGGAGATGCCTCACCACCTATTAAAAGTGCTGGGATTTTCCTGGAGGACAAGCCAGGCAGGCTTGGCAGTGCTGGAGAGCCAGGAGGGCTCGGATGGAGCCGGTCTGAGGCTGCTGCAGTGTCGAAATCTCCTCCGGGCCCTCTGGACAGGTTTTGGGGGATGCTCCCAAGAAAGTCACCTCCTGTTGCCAGCCAAGGGGCTTGTTCCTGTTTATGTGGTCACCCCACATACCCGTCCTGAGTGACACCACATCCTCCCTCTGCTCCAGGGTGATGGGGACAGGGCAGGATTTACTGCAGGCAGTTGCTTCTAGCTGGATTTCAGGTACCACCCTGATTAAACCTGCACAGCCGCCCCCTTCGCTGCCCCAAAGCCACCAGCAGCACCCAGGGAGGGCATTCTGCCCCTCTGCTCTGCTCAGCACCTGCAGTGCTGTGTCCAGCTCTGGAGCCTCCAGCATAAGAAGGATGTGGAGCTGTTGGAATGAGTCCAGAGGAGGCCATGGAGCTGCTCCCAGGGCTGGAGCCCCTCAGCTCTGGAGCCAGGCTGGGAGAACTGGGGGGGTTCAGCTGGAGAGGGGAAGGATCCAGGGAGAGCTCAGAGCCCCTGCCAGGGCCTAAAGGGGCTCTAGGGGAGCTGGAGAGGGACTGGGGACAAAGGATGGAGGGACAGGACACAGGGAATGGCTTCCCACTGCCAGAGGACAGGGAGAGGTGGGATATTGGGAAGGAATTCCTGGCTGGGAGGGTGGGGAGGCCCTGGCACAGGGTGCCCAGAGCAGCTGTGGCTGCCCCTGGATCCCTGGCAGTGTCCAAGGCCAGGCTGGACAGGGCTTGGAGCAACCGGGGACAGTGGGAGGTTGGACTGGATGGGCTTTAAGGTCCCTTCCAACCCAAACCATCCTAGCGTTCCAGGAAGCTCCCAGATACACACTCTCACCCTTTTTCCAGCTTTTGCTGACTGAGCAAATCCCACCTTCTGGGATTTGGGCAGGGTGAAAGACACATCTGAGCTGCTCCTCTGCTGTGAGCTGGGCTCCTCTGCCCCTGCCCTCAGCCACGAGGAGGATTCAGGATGCTTCCCTGCAGGACCAGCCCCTCAGAAACACCTCTTACACCCACCTGGCCCCGGAGCAGTGGGAATGCTTTGCTGTAAGGTGCCCCGGGGTGCTGGCTTTACCCTGGGTGGGAATCTGCCTCTGCTGCCACCCCAGCTTTGGGGACTGTCCCTGCTGCTTGTGGACCCACTGGAGATGCCGGTGCCCCTCTGAAGGAACATGGGAAGAGGAAAGCTCCCCAAAACCCCAAGATATCGGTGCTGGCAGGCAGGGCTGTAGGTGCATTCCCCACCCCAGCCGGGGGTTCCCTACCCGGCCCCGTGCCACGCCCGGAGCTGCTCCCGAGCCTTTCCTCCCCCGGTGCCACGGCAGCCCATGCATTATTTACCACCCTCTTCCTGCACGCCGAATTATTCATTTCCCTCGTGGGCCCTTTCCCTGGCTCTCTAATCAGAGCTTCTTAGCTCCTTATAAACACTAATGAATTTATTTCCCCATGCCCTTATGAGGGAGATGGGGTATTATATCTTCTTTATACACAGCGAGCTCAAGTGTCGATTTGGGGACTTCAAAGCACGTTGGCACCCGGGGGCGTTTGGCACCCAGCAGTGGCCGTGGGCATCAGCTGGCTCCAGGTGTCCCATAAGGAGAGGGGGGATGTCCAGCCTGGTGCTGGCCCCATGCTGGTGGTCCCTGCTCACCCTTCATCCCAGCAGCTCCATCCTCCCCGGGAACCCACCTTTCCTCCTCTGGTTGGTATCTGCTTGGTCGCTTGGCTCTGGGAACACGTGGGTCCCATGTCACGGGTGGGGGTGGGTGACCCCTGCACTGAGGTGTTTGTGCTCTGTGGAGCTGACCAGGCCCCCAGAGCGGTGTCCAGCTGGAGACTGTGCTGGGGGATGGTTCCTGACGTGGCTCCTGCTTTGACCAGAGGGGCTCAGCAGGCTGCACACGCCTTTAAGTGCCTTAAAACGAGTGGCACCAGGGGCAGCACAAAATCACCTCGGCAGCTTCACCCACCACGGGGGGATTTTCCCCCAGGACAACTCAGGCTGGAGAGCAGGGAAAGGTTCTTCCCCCAGAGGGTGCTGGGCACTGCCCAGGCTCCCCAGGGAATGGGCACGGCCCCGAGGCTGCCAGAGCTCCAGGAGCGTTTGGACAGCGCTGCCAGGGATGCCCAGGGTGGGGGTGTTGGGGGGTCTGTGCAGGGCCAGGGGTTGGATTTGATCCTTGTGGATCCTTTCCAATTCAGCCAATTCCGTGATTCTGTGACTCTAAGTCAGGGAGAAGCTGGTGGATTGTCTGGGACCCGCTGTCCCCAGCATTCATGGTCTGTCCGCGGCTGTAACAGCACCGCTGGGATTCCACCGGCAGCTCCCCAGGCTGCGGGAGCATCCTGTCCTTGCCTCATCCCCTCTCCCATTTGCTGCTGCAGACATTCCTTGATAAGCTTTGCTCCCCTCAAGTCGCATCAGGGGCCCCGGGCGTTTCCTTGCCGCTCTCTCGGACCTCTCTGTCCTCCAGAGCTCCTGGGGCCGCCGGACTCCTTGTCCTGCCCGCTGCCCACGTCCCCTCGCTCTTCCCTCGCTGTGCTGAGTCAGCATCTTTTTTCCGTGCTCTGCCCTCGTTTGCCTCTTTGGCGTCCCCACACTCTCTTCTGGACTCCTTTGCTTTAGATTTCATGCCCTGCCAAGCCCGGGCGGCCTTGCCGGGGCTGTGGAGAGCAGCCGGGGCGGGAGGTGCCGGGCCAGCCCTGCCCTTAGCGCCGGGAGGATTTGTTTGTTACCTGCGGTGGGATGTGGGCAACAGCCGGGACGGGCTGGGGCTGGCAGTGCCACGCGCTGCTCCCGCTCGCTGAGCTGTGCTAATTACCCTCGGCATCCCGAGCCTCAGTTAATGAGCCCAGCCGGGCTGAGCTGTGCGGTGTCACCCCCAGGGTGGGTGCCTGGGGGCGGCTGGAGGGACCTGTGCTCTCCCCGGACCGGGTACCAGTGTCCGGCACCCCTCTCTGCGGGGAGAGGTGGCCAGTGCTGCATCCCCTGGGGCAGAGGAAGCCTCCCGAGGAGCCGCAAACAGCCACTGTCCTCGTCAGGAAGATGAAGGCACCTCTGCTCCTGCTCTGCACACAGGGACAGATCCAGCTCCTCTGCAGGAGCGCCAAATGCAGGGAAGAAACAAACAGGGTTGGGAGATCTGGGCAACAGAGCTGGAGAGGGACTTCGGACAAGAGCATGGAGTGACCAGACAAGAAGGAATGGCTTAGATGGGATACTGGGAAGGAATTCTTGGCTGTGAGGGTGGGGAGGCCCTGGCACAGGGTGCCCAGAGAAGCTGGGGCTGCCCCTGGATCCCTGGCAGTGTCCAAGGCCAGGCTGGACACTGGGGCTTGGAGCAGCCTGGGAGAGTGGAAGGTGTCCCTGCCCATGGCAGGGGGTGGGAATGGATGGGCTTTAAGCTCACTTCCAAGCCAAACCCTCCTGGGATTCTGATTCTGTGCTGAGCCTTCCGTGTGCCAAACCAATGCAGATGCCTCCAGCAGCGTGTGGAGATTTGTCCCTGAGGGTGTCCACAACCACGATGGACAAGGAACAAACCTTCCATTGCTCAGGCCAGCAGCCTCTGTCCATCCTCCTGGTTCCCCACACAACTCAAACAAACATCCTTCTCCTTTCCAGGGGTGAGCTCAGCGCCAGCTCCATGGCACGGTGTGCACAGCTGTTCTGCCAGCAGATTTCCTGGGATGCTTTGCAGCTCCACACTCCTCCCTCTCCCAGCAAGGCTGCCTGTGAGATGCTGCTCCTGTTTGAGCAGAGGCTGGCACCGATAGCCCTGACAAGCAGCAATTATTGCGCTGACAAAATAAAAGTTTTGAGTTGTTTTGCAAATATTTTTGAAGCCCCGATACAGCAGCAGAGGTAGGCGTAATTACACATAAAAGTGTGTCTCCTTTATAGTCTCTTAATTATCTACTCAGGTGAACCATAATTTGAGGGGAAATGCTTCAAATCTGTTCATTTCTAATAATAAAAAATGAGGTGGGAGAGTGTTCTTTTAATGTAATTAAGAGCAGATACGGCTGGATGGATGGCTGAGAGAGCAGGATCTGCACTGTGCTCTGGGGGCCTCGGGCTCTGTCCCCTCCCCTGTCACCACACAAGTCCTGTCTCTGTGCTGGACAGTCCATTGCCACCGCAGTGGAATTAGGTGTTCACGTGTGGTGACAACACCGTTGTGTGTCAATACTGAGTAATTTTGTCATCAGCCTTCCGGAGCTCAGCTTTGCCAGGCCCTGCCCTGTAAAACCTGGGACTGTTGGGAGACACCCTGAGACTGGTCTGCTCTTGCAGGCCACTCTCCAGCCATGCCAGGAGAACTTCTGGAGGCTGGTGTGGGGTAGAGAGTTTTCCTGGGGAAGGGAATCACAGAATGGTTTGGGCTGGACGGGACCTCAAAGCTCCTTCAGTCCCACCCTTGCCACGGGCAGGGACACCTTCTGCTAGCCCAGGCTGCTCCAAGCCCTGTCCAGACAACCTGGGCACCTCCCAGGACTTGGCACCTCTTTCTGGGGACCCAGCTGCCCACACCAGTGGTGGCACCTCCAGGCTGAGCCCTGCATTGAAACTGGTTCCAAGCCTCCAGCTCCTGCCAAGCACTCGCTGTGACTCTGATTTCCCCTCTTCCATCCCAGAACTGCTGTCAGGAGAGACACCTTTTAAAGTAAGTTATTTCCATCCAGTCTGCAGCTTTCCAAGAGAACACTGAGTGTTGAACTTTATTTCTCTTGTAATGGCTCCTCAGAGCCCCAGCTAAGATCAAAGCCTGGCTCCTTTGGGCGTGTGCTCCACACACGTGGCACACCTCCCGCGGAACCGGGAGGGATGATCCATCTTCTGGGGAGGAAAGCTCAGGCACGACGGGATGAGGTGACTTTTCCAGGAGTCTGCAGGCAGCCCATCCCAGGGGTGCTCCAGGTGTTTGTGTGAGACACGCAGCCCTCACATCTCCCAGGGATGTTCCCACCTAGCAGAGAGGGAAAACCAGGCTGTTCTTCACTCGCTTTCCCGGGAATCCAGAGCCCTCCCCACCTGCCTGTGCTGCTCCTGTTATCGTGAATGTCAAGCACTTTGCAAACAGAGGCATTAAATGTCAGATCCTGTCCCTTACAAGCCCTGCTTGTAATTTGAATGCTCAGACATGCTCCGTGCTCACCTCAATCCCATTCCCTTCCCCTGATAAGTGGCGTCCGTGGTGCCACTGCCTTGGGAGGTGAGGCCACCAGGCAGTGCTCTTTACACCACTCCAGACCCTCATCCCAATGTCTTCATCCTCCCTACCTCATATTTTAAAACCCTGAGGATCATGTTTCCACCTGGCCCTCTGCTTCGGGGATGTAAATGGGCGTTTTGGGGGACGTGTTTGGATCCCATCTCCCTGTGTTGGACCCTTTAACAACCAGAGCCAATCTTCCCTTGCAGCTGTGTCCAGCTGCTCTTCTCCTCCAAAGCTCCTGGTTCCAGCTGAGGCAGAGCTGCTCCAGGATTTCTCACGTGGATTTGCCCTTGCTCTCCCCTTGGATAAGTGAGATGAGGCATCCTGCATCCGCCTGGTGAAGTTCGACAAAGCCAAGTGCAAGGTCCTGCACCTGGATCGGGGCAAGCCCAGGCACAAACACAGGCTGGGTGGGGAAAGGATGGAGAGCAGCCCTGAGGAAAAGGGCTTGGGGGCGTTGGTGGACAAGAGGGAAAGGCTTTAAACTGCCGGAGGAAGATTTAGGTGGGATATTGGGAAGGAATTGTTCCCTGTGAGGGTGCTGAGGCCCTGGCACAGGGTGCCCAGAGAAGCTGTGGCTGCCCCTGGATCCCTGAAAATGTCCAAGGCCAGGTTGGACGGGCCTTGGAGCAGCCTGGGATAGTGGGAGGTGTCCCTGCCCATGGCAGGGGGTGGAACTGGATGGTTTAAGGTCCCTTCTGACCCAAACCATTTGTTGCAGTGGGGATACTGCAACACGCATCTATCAAACCAGGAGTCCCGTGGAAAGGAAATATATATGGACAGACAGATTCTTGCTAGATGTTTCAGAGATGTTTATTCCTCCAGCCGCATGGCCGGAGCTCTGCCCAGGAACTGTTCCAGTCACGGGACCAAGGGTCCTTCTGCCCGCGCAGGGAACACAAACCAACCCATGGGAACGAGGCTGAGCAGGGACAGGGAAGCCCCGTGTCTGTGCCCTCAGGGCCCCTCTCCCAGGGCTACACGGCAGGGGAGGGACCCCAACACCTCACCCGTTTTATTTTTAATAAAAGGAGAATGAAAACAACTGGATAAACATAACAAGAACAGTTTCAGAACAAAACAAGCCACCCTCCTGAGTCTTTAAATGTCCAATCAGATTCTGTGGAACATCTTAGGGCTGACAGAAGGGAGACAGAATTCTCTGAGCATGCTTTGTGGGGAAACTGAGGCAGGAGAGGGTTTAACTTCTTCCCTCCCCCTTTTCATCCCCCACTCGGCATTGGAAAGGGATTTCTGGGGAAACAATTGGCAAAAGCATGGTTTTGTGAGGGAAACCATGGATGAAAAAACGGATTAGGAATACACTGGGGGTAATAGGACATAGGGTAAAAGGGAAAGGTGGGATTAGGAAAGGGAGACTGTAGGGGGGGCTTACAATGGAGATACTGTCTAACATGACTACGATTTTTTGCATATATACTGCCTTTCACAGGAACACCATCAGGCCCAGTGACCTGCGATGCTTGTAACCCTTTTCTCCCTAGTACAATATTAAATTCCACCGCCTCTCCATCTCCCAAGCTTGGGATGCATTTTTCAGGGTTATTCTTTTTAATAGCAGTTCTATGCACGAATATGTCTTGCTGGTTGTCACACCTTGTTATAAAACCATAATTTTGCTTAACATTATACCATTTTACTATCCCTAAGATCTTAGTTACTATGATCTTTTCCTTTTTCCGAGTGGCTGCTGTTTTCTGTCTCGCTGCGTCTTTGCTCTCTCCTTCGGTCGCTCCCGTGTTGGAATTGTCGGGGCTGCTGGTGCCTGCGCGCTCTTCCCGGGGTCGCGTTCGGGGCTGCGCGGGCCGGGCCGGGCCGCGCCGCTCAGTTCTCCGTGCGTCACCTCCTCTGGTCGCAGCTTCGCTGCCGCTGCCGGGCGCTGCACCCACGTCTCGGCCGGGCCCCCGAGCTACGACCCCCCCGCGCCCTGCTCCAGCGCGCCTTTCGGCTGGGCATGGCTCCGTTCTACCGCCGCTGCCGCCAGCCGCCGCCCGCGCGCCGTCCCTCTCGGTCGGGCGTTCACGGGGCTCGCTCCACCACGCGCTGCGCAGGGCCGGGCGGGCACCGCCGGGTCCCGCCGCTCCCGCCGCGCCTCGCTCCGCCACCGACACTGCGGCTCGCGTGGCTCCGCCCGCCCGCGGGAACTGCCTCGCTGCTGCTCGCAGAGCGCTCGGTGCACGTGGCCTGGGCCGCACGGTCCCTGCGCCAGGCTTCCCTTCGCCAGGACACAGCTGACATTGCTCAGCAGTCTCGGTAACTAAATAATATTCACGAAAATATTCTTCCATCGGCATATATTTTGACTCCAGTATTAACTGTGTCCAAACGGTTTTCCAAAAGCCCTTCGTAAGAATTAAATCCCAAGAAACATAGAAAAAGTTCTTAAACAACCATGCCAGGAAGTGTTTCAGTTCTTTTTGAGCTTGAATCAAGCTAAAATTTACAAATCGTTGTTCAAGAATTGTTTTAAGTTTAAGATAAATGTCCATATGCGGCTCTGAGAGCCAAGAGTCTTCCCACGGTTCCTCCATAGTTTAGATATGGAATAGCAAAGCAAAACCAAGAAGAGGAATCCAAAGTTTCCAGGGTTTACTCACACAAATCAGTCGCTTAGGGATCGGGGATCGTTCTGCTCTCAATTCTCCACCATTTGTTGCAGTGGGGATACTGCAACACGCATATATCAAACCAGGAGTCCTGTGGAAAGGAAATATATATGGACAGACAGATTCTTGCTAGATGTTTCAGAGATGTTTATTTCTCCAGCCGCATGGCCGGGGCTCTGCTGAGGAACTGTTCCAGTCACGGGACCAAGGGTCCTTCTGCCCGCGCAGGGAACACAAACCAACCCATGGGAACGAGGCTGAGCAGGGGCAGGGAAGCCCCGTGTCTGTGCCCTCAGGGCCCCTCTCCCAGGGCTACACGGCGGGGGAGGGACCCCAACACCATTTTGTAATCTCTCACATCTCATGCCCCAAACTATCTTAAGAGTTCTCTCCCTGTTTTTCTGTCACTTCCCTGCGTTTGCTGTTATTTCGGGTACGAGGGTGGCCCAGCAGTGCCACTGGTGTGAGTCCTTAGGGTGATAGCAAGTCTTTCCCTTCCCTCCACTCCTGCCTTCCCCCTGGTGAGCACTCAGGCGCTGCGCTGGTCCCTTTCCCACCCCTGGCAGTGGGAGCAGCCATGCTGGCTGCCAGCTCCTCCGGCTGCTTGTCCTTGATGGAAAAGCTTTCCCTAGGAACAAAGGACGTGCCAGCTCCGAGTCACAGGTAACAGAGAGTGCTCGGCTCTCTTCCCTTCGGAGCCTTTGAGATGGGGTTTCTCATTTGCACCGTGGCATTGACACAGTAAAATAATGCAGAAATGGCACAGAATAAATTAAAGCAAACACTGCATGTGCCGCTGCCCAGGAATTTGGGACTTGCTGCATGGCTAACAAGGTGCATTTTAATAATTACAAATGAACCTGCGGCCAAGAGAGCCTTCACTGAGCACACCTGGAATGAATGCTGATGGTGCTGCTCCCCGCAGAATGCTGATAATCACATTTGCCAGTGCATTAGAGCTGATTTAGGGGTAAACAATAGCTTCCATCTGAATTTGTTTTACAACCTATTGACTGTAGCAGGTACCTTTTTTCCATTGAAATAATTGTAAATATTTTACCAGGCCTTCACGCTGCATTTGTTCTTGGGGGTTTGTTTGTTTTGCATTTTGATCTGTTGTTTTTTTTCTGTTTTTAAATTTTATTTATTATTTATTTATTGTGAATTGACAACAGTTGTGTTAACCCTCCATCTAATCCAAGGAGCTCATGGTTGTTTCCTCCCCTCTCCATCCTTTGTTGGAATAATTGTTCTTCCCACAGTGCTACTGCATGGTTTGTAAGCTTATTTCAGGCTCAGCTGTAGGGATTAGTGATAATGCTGCCTATTGTAGGAAGGTTCATATTATTTAAAGTTGGAACTAGAACAAAGGTGATTCAATCCCAGTTCCTTGCTGCCCGGGTGAAACTGCATTTACTGACACCGGCCAGGTAGGAGCTGAGCCCCTGCCTGTCTGCAGGCTGGGGAAGGGAGGTGGATCTGGCTGGGCAGCCTGAGCTCAGCCCCAGAGCTCGGCAGGAGCAGGGAACAGCTTTTCCTCGGGTGCCCCTTCCCTGAGGGTTGGTGTTAGTGCCTCCTCCAGCACTGCCCTTGGCCTGGAGATCTCCAAGCCGCTGCTCCAGCAGGGATGGGGCGTTGTGTAGGGGTGGGAATACTCAGGCTTTAATTTTTTCCCAGTACAGCAGAGTCTTGGGGGCATTCCAGTAGGTCCACACTGGGAGCGGGGCAGGGGCTGCTGCCAGCCCCGGTGGTCAGGTGGCTTCACACACACAGCCCTGCTGTGGCTGGGCTTTGGGTAAGTGACAGCAGAGAGCTGCAGCTGGCAGCTCCTTCCCTCTCTGCAGGGCCTGCAGTGCGAGACCAGCTCTCCAGCAGATAGCCCAGATCATCCATCCCTCCCTCCATCCCTCCATCATCCATCCCTCCATCATCCATCCCTCCATCATCCATCCCTCCATCCCTCCATCATCCATCCCTCCATCATCCATCCCTCCTTCCATCCATCCCTCCATCCCTCCATCATCCATCCCTCCATCATCCATCCCTCCTTCCATCCATCCCTCCATCCCTCCATCATCCATCCCTCCATCATCCATCCCTCCTTCCATCCATCCCTCCATCATCCATCCCTCCATCATCCATCCCTCCATCCATCCCTCCATCCATCCCTCCATCCATCCATCCATCCATCCATCCATCCCTCCATCCATCCCTCCATCCATCCCTCCCTCCCTCCCTCCCTCCACCCCTCCATCCCTCCACCCCTCCATCCCTCCATCCCTCCACCCCTCCATCCCTCCATCCCTCCATCATCCATCCCTCCATCCATCCCTCTATCCATCCATCTATCCATCCCTCCATCCCTCTATCCATCCCTCCATCCATCCATCCCTCCATCCATCCCTCCATCCATCCCTCCATCCATCCCTCTATCCATCCCTCCATCCATCCCTCCCTCCATCCATCCCTCCATCCATCCCTCCATCCATCCCTCCATCCATCCCTCCCTCCATCCATCCCTCCATCCATCCTTCCATCCATCCCTCCATCCATCCCTCCATCCATCCCTCCATCCCTCCATCCCTCCATCCATCCATCCCTCCATCCCTCCATCCCTCCATCCATCCACTTACCTATCTCTGTGTCTGCTTTAAGCCAGGTTAATGCCCGGAACGTTGCCCAGGGGAACTGTCAGCTGGAGTTTGTGTCCCCTTTTTGGCGCAGGCAGAGTTGGTGTCCTCGAGCACCACCCAGCTCTTGAGAGGATTCTCCTGGGCTGGTGGGAGCAGAGGAGCACATGGCAGGGCAGAGAAAGCTGAGGGTGCAAGGAGGTCCCAGAGCTGGCACCACTGGGCCTCTCCCTTGGGATTCTGCAGCCCTCTGCCCCTGGCAATTCCTGCCTTGGCTCTTTAGAGTTCACTTGGGGATTCCAGAGGTGAAGAAAAGGCATTGCTGCCTCTCTTTCCTTGGAGCTTTTACAGTCATTGAGGTTCATCGAGTCAACAGAATCTCCTGAGCTGGAAGGGACCCACAGGATCATCCAGCCCAGCTGCAGGCCCTGCACAGACACCCCAACAACCCCACCCTGGGCATCCCTGGCAGCGCTGTCCAAATGCTCCTGGAGCTCTGGCAGCCTCGGGGCTGTGCCCATTCCCTGGGGAGCCTGGGCAGTGCCCAGCACCCTCTGGGGGAAGAACCTTTCCTTGATATCCAACTTAAACCTCCCTCCTCCCCCAGTGACAGGACCCAAGGGAATGGCTGGAGGATTTTACTGTAACATTTTTGTCAGCAGCGCTGAACTCCCTGCTCAGCTCTTCCTCTAGCCCATCCCTGACCCCAAACCCCTGCACTGGGTACACCCTGCAGGGAATGCTGACTTTCCTTCAGGCTGGGAGGTGCTGGTGTGACCTGCCCTGGCCACAGCTGGTCCTTGAGCTTCCCATCCATCCCCCTCCCCTGCTTCCCTGGAGGAGCGGAGCGCGTGGGGTGTGCGAGTGCGCGGGGGGCGGTGAGAAACCCCAGACACACAAAAGCTGGAGGAACCACCAGCAGCTGTAACCCTGGCAACTGTGTCTCAGCATTTGAATGTAATTATACCTCGAACGTGATAAACACTCCCAAGGACTCCTTATGTGGAGATCATACTAAACAAGTCTTTGAAATTACCCTCATCAAATATTGATAGAGGGAGAGTTTTAAAAAAAAAAAAATAGAAAAGGGAAAGAGAGAGAAAAGGCAAATTTTTGCTCTTGCCCACGGGTTAATGAGGATCTATTGGTTTATCACCACGGTGCAAACCCCGCCGAGAGCTCCAGAGCACTGCAAAGTTAAAAGTGGGGGCGGGAGGAGAAGAGAAATAAAACCATCAGGTGAGGCAGCTCTATCGATTGGCATTTTGTTTTATGTTTGGCATGCAGAAAAGCCATCCCAACAAACACCATTTATCTTGCCCAGCCCTGGCAGCCGGGGTTTAATTGCTCGGGAGCAGGAGTGGGCGGCGGAGAAGGGGCGTTTCTGAGGTCCATCAGCACGGAGGGTTGTGCTGGTCAGCAGAGCACTGAGCACCTGCAGGGTTGGAGACAGCAGGCAGAGTGTTTTCTATCAGGAGAGCAGGTGGAAGTCCCAGCAGCTGTGGATCAGGTGTGTAGGAACATCCCTGGAAGTGGTGGTGGTGGCCCCTTGCTGGCGCTCACCTCCTACCAGCACCCTTGGGAAAAACCTTTCCTGGCTCCGGTGCTGTGCAAAGGGAGGGAGCTGGCTGCAATTGTCTCCTCTCCTTAGGCCAGGCAGGGGCAAGAGACGCACTAAAAAAAGGGTGTGAGTGGAGTTGGGATGGGCTGCTGTGCTCAGCAGATGCCCTGTGCAATGCTGGGAGGAAGTTTGGTGAGCAGAGCAGCTTCTCGTGTCTTGAGTGATCTCCCAGCAACGTGTGGGGCCAGGGAGAACATGCGTGAAGAAAGTGCTGCCCAGAAAAAGGGAGCAGCTCAAACTTTGTTGGAGCAGAGGCTCTGGAGATGTGGAGGAGGAGGAGGAGAGGGAAACAGCTCTTTGTCCCGGCTGATGTGCTTTCACCTGACTGGAGGTTTTATCACTCGGGAGAGCTTTGATGAGCAAACCTGAGCTCCAGGAATAGAGGCAGCAGTTGACATCCCCATGGATCCCTGTGGGAACAGTGGCCAGGGGGGACTGGGAGTGCAGCCAGAGGGCAAACAGCATTTTAATAGGAATGAGGGAGGCAGGATGGGATCACCACCTTGGTGGAGAGCCATACATCCCTGCTGGAAAACCTCCCTTCCCCACTGAGCATCTTTGCTCCTGGCAGGCCTGCACCTAAAACAGTGAAAGGAGCTGGAAACATCTCCTGAGCAAGAAAACTCCAACCTTCATCTGCAGTCACCCCGATCTGCAAAGTCAGCCTGGTGCCAAGAGATGTGCCAGGACAGATGCCAGCCTGTGACCGAGCAGGACTGGCACGTTGCTGAGATCCACCCGATGTGTCCCCAGCCCTGTGCCAGGGCCAGCTTGTTCCTTGTGCTGGGAACAGCGGGCATGGCTGAGACACACAGACACCAGAGCCCTCCTGGGCGCTGCCAGCGCTTTTATGGGCTGCTTGGAAACAGCTGGAAAGCCCTGTAATGTCAGTGCTCGGTATCAGTGACTGCTGATGCAGCTGGGAGAGGAAACAAGGGGGCATTGCAGCTCTGGAAGATGTTTTGAGCGATGCTGGTCCCCCGTCGAGGGTGGGTCTGTGGAGCACAAGGCAGCTGTGGCTCAGGTGTGGGAAGCAGAAGGTCTGCTGGACTCCTCCACGCTGGGAGATGATTGTGAACAGTGTGGAGTCTGTTGGAGGGAAAGAGCTGCAGGTCAGATCTGAAATGTATTTCACAAGTGATTCAAAGAAAGCTGCACTCACCCTATGGCTGCTCTGCCTCCTGCTGAGCTGCTGGCTGAAGCTGTTCCCTATCCAAGGACGGGTTGGGGTGGATCCTATCCAGTATGTGCTGGTGATCACTTGCTGTTAGCTGGAACAGGGAAGAGGGGTCTGGATCTGAAGCCTTTGAGGGGGGGATCCAGATGGTGTCTGCATCCCTTGTTTATCAGGCGAAAAATAAAGAACTTTAGAAAAATCTCAGTCTTCCTTTCCCACTGAAAGTTCCCCGTGCTGGAGTCTTTGGAAGGGGTGAAGGTGTTTCCTTCCCCCCGGGAAATGCTCCTGCCATCGGCAGAAGGTGCCAAGGGCGGTGCAGATGCTCTGAGGGGGAGCTGCTGTGGGAGGGAGCTGTGAGAGGTGCGGCAGGAGGGCAGATGTGGTCACACATCACCCGGGGTGTGTGCAGGGAGGAAGTATCAGCTGAGGGCGAAAAAGACGCTCTGACCTTTTGGAAGAGCTGTGTGTGTGAGGTGGCTGGGGTGCAGTGAGCCATTTAACAGCACAGCTGAATCCTTGGGCTGAGCCACGCGGGGACTGTCCCAGCAGAGGAGCTGCTTCTCCCAGGAAGGCTCCCAGGGTTCACGCTTAGATGGTTCCTTTAAAGGTTAATTCTCACCGGCAGCATCTGGAAGAAAACTTGGAGAACTCAGAGGGAACTCAACCCACTCCAAAGGGTCTTCACGTTTGTGGTTCCTTTTCTCTTTGTTTTTTAAATGTTAAAATTTGTTCTTATTCATCTCTCAAGTTAAAAATAAAGAGAAAGCCAGCCCTGCCAGCTGGGCTCCCAGCGCAGAGGCACAAAGACACAGCCGTGCCGGTGCTGGAGTCGGCAGCGCGGTGGGCTGCGCTTCCCCCCGCTCCAAGGTGGCAGAAGAAAGAGCTCCTGCAGTCACCTTTTTTTCCAAGAGTTGCATTGTTAAACCCTTCCACGGGGAAATCCAGGGAGTGTAATTGCTCTGGTCTGACTCCGCCCGCTGAGCCGCCTGAATTAAGTGGGTGTTTTGGCATCCTGAGCTGAGCCTTGTGGGAAGTGACCTTCGCCTTCCGCCGCTGCTCCCTGCAACCTGCCGCTAATTAGGATGGAGAGAGCCCTCCTTTGTTTCCAAATAGTGGTTTACCTCTGTCTCGGCGTTCTGCCGGGAGCTGCCCGGTGTGACTCGGCGCATAATGAGTGCGGCGCAGTGCACGGCCGGGCTCCAGCGCCGCCCAACGCGCCTCTCAGCTCCGCGGAGCCGAGCGGGAGCAGAGGCCGGCTCCAAGCCCATTCACGGCACAGCCTCTCATTAGCCAGCGCCGCAATTAACATATCAAACGACGCTTTGTTAAAAAAAGAAGAAGAAGAAGAAGAAGAAAAAGTAACTCCCATCATTTCCATGGTGCCTTTCACCCGGTATTTGCAAACTCGGGAGTGACATCAGTGCCTGCGGTGTCACACAGGGGGTCATCGCTGGAGCCTGCGGACATGTGCGGGCTTTGAGGACGTGTCAGGGGTCCATAGCCTGTCCGAAGGATCACAGTGTGGTTTGGGTTGGAAGGACTGAGAGATCATCCAGGTCCAAGCCCCAAGCTGTGGGCAGGGACACCTCCTGCTAGGGATGGGCTTTGCCTGCTCTTGGGACCATTGTCCCAGGTCTGTAATGGTCTGAGAACTGCCTCGGCTCCAGGCACTGGTAAAAGGGGAACGAGAAATTTCTGCCTTCTGGAAAGACACTTATTTCCAGCCTAATAAAACAAGGACAAAGATGATCAAGTTTTCAATGGCAAAACTCAGCAACTCCCCTGCAGGAGAAACTGTAATATGGGACGCTTAGAGGGTTTAAGGCAAATGTACTCAGAAAGAGGATTAGTTAAACTGTGTTGAAGTTCTGTGTGAACACCCCCATTGAAATGTAATCCGGTTTACCGGCATTTGTGTTGGAAATGAGCTTGGTAAACCCAATTAATGTCACTTCAGTTCTGAGTGAGAACACTCTGCAGGGATTTCCTAACTTTGAAGCAATGCGCTTTGAATTCACACCTTTAATTTTACCCAGTGCTCCCCTTGAGCAGTTTGACACATCTGGTGGCAAGGGGATGAGGAACCAAACAGATTTATGGGGATTTGTGGAAGGCCTCTGCCCACGCTCTAGAAATACTCACACCCCAATTCTCCCGAGACATCTTGGATTGAGGGGATCCAACCCAAAAAGCACTGGGTGCGTGAGTTGGGAGAGCAGTGGGTTGGAGATGCGTGTGCAGACAGCCCAGCTCCCAGGAGGCCACTGATGCTGTCAAAAAGGCACCTTTGAGCAGTGGCTGCTGCTGCTGCAGATCCCACAGATCCCGTGGCAGCCTCCTGGCACATCAGCTCACCCTCGGACGGCTGGGGGCCCTGCTGGGCAGTGGGAACTGAGCGGGCGGAGCAGGGGAGGTGGTGCTCTGGGATCGGCCAGGGGATGAAACCATCCTTTAGTGGCAGGACCTGATCCCTCTGGGACAGTTGTGTGGCAGGAGCAGGAGGAAGGTTCCCTGAAGCAGTGGGGAGAGCTGGGATGCGCCAGGCAGTGAGCAGGTGCTCAGAGGAGAGGGATGTGCACAGACAGAGTGATCCACCCTGCAGGGGCCTTGGCGTGAGCAATCCATGTATACTAGTTTGAAAACAAACCAGTGGGAGGCACCAAGTCAGAATAACAATTTAATGGGGAAATTAAAGAAAAGGAAAAACTAAAAGAAAACACTGGTTCAAATTCACAGAGTCAGGATACAACCTGACACCCTGTTAGGCAGGGTGGTGGTAGCAGTCTGCTAGAATGGTGGCTGCAGTCCTCTGAAGTGGTGATCCTGTAGAAAAAGGGTCTGCTCTTCCTCAGGTCCAGTGGTGGCTGTGTAGCTCCTGTCCTCTGGAAATCCAGTGGAAAGGTTGTCTCTGGTGTTCAGAGTCTCAGCTTATATCCACGATGGAATGCTTGGTTCCTCCCTCTGGGTGGAGCATCTCACAATGGGGTAATGAGTCATGAGGCCAAGTGTTGATTAGGCTCATTAACAGAAGATAGTCCGGAGGGAGTTATCTATGAGTCATGCGGCAGGACAATGATGGGCAATTAACAGAAAGATAGTCTGGGGGGAGGAGGCAAGGAAACACTGCCCCACCTGATCTCAACAGCTCATGAGGATGGTAATAGAATACACTGCAACTCAGGACACCATGTCAGCTCAACCTCAGCACCATCCTGCCCAGGCTTAGGGACGGGGTCTTTCAGGCTTGGCCGGCTGCCGTGGGGCAGAGCAGCTGCTCAGGTGGGTGATCCGCACGGAACAGGATCCAGATCCCATCTGGCTCTGGCTGGGCGCTGGCTGTGCAGGACCCAGAGCTCAGCTACCCCTTAGACAGCCCCAGCTGAGTCCCCTCCTGGCTGCTCCGTGTCCACTCAGCCTTGCCAGGGAGCGAGGGCGATGCCTCGTCCTCTGTGGGTGCTCCCTGAGGATTCCCTGGCGGGAGCTTTCTAGGAATTGACACTCAGCAAGGGAAGGGCTTGGCAGGGCAGGGCACAGACTGCCCACCTGCCACATCCTCCTCTCCTCACCAGTTCTCTGTGTCCTTAGATGCTGCTGAGAGATATCAGAGCCTGGATGGTAGCGCCGAGTTGGCAACTTTTAATATTGCTGAAACATAATCAGCTTTTGCTTCTACAGCAATTAGCATGTTATTACCCATAATGTTTTGCATGGCAATTTTGTTGTAAACATTTGTACTAATTCACCATAACCTAATTATTTTTATGACACATAATTATGAAATATTTTTGGAGGAGGAATGGCTTCATTTTCTATTTATACCATTATTTCCTGGAAGTGTCAGTTATTTTTACATCAGGAAACAGCATCTCCCCCCTTCCCCAATTAGCTCTTTCTATTTACTGCCTCAACTTGCCTGGAGAGCGCAGTTGCTGGGACCACGTTCTCCTGGAGCTGTGTGATGGATTCCAGGAGACCCTAATTGAGCTGTAATTTGAGGGAGCGCGATACGTAAATGGAGGAAGGTAACAAGTGGTTTTCTTTGCTGCTTGCTGAGTGGATGTGATGATTCCCAGTCACAGCATCTGCCAGAATGGCCCTTTTATAAAAGTTTCAAAGGAAGGAGTGATGTGGTGAAGCTGTTGCCTCAGGACCGCGTTTTTCAGGAATGCCAGCACCCTGAACTCAGAGGCAGGACCTCTTGAGGGAGATGCTCTTGAGTTTCATAGAACCATGGAATATCCTGAGCTGGAAGGGACCCACAAGGGTCAAAGTCCAGCTCCTGACACACCAACAATCCCACCCTGTGCATCCTTGAGAATGTTATCCAAGCACTCCTGGAGCTCTGGCAGCCTTGGGGCCATGGCCATGCCCTGGGGAGCCTGTTCAAACCCTGCCCACCCTCTGGGGGAAGAACCTTCCCCTGAGATCCAGCCTGACTCTCCTCTGGCACAGATCTGGACGTCAGTAACCTTTAGTTCAGATCTTGGCACCCGTGGACCAGAACAACTGAGAGACTCCCCAGCCCACTCTGTCTTCCAGCCCAGTGTGGTTGTGCCAGCGTGGTGAGCAAGGGCACGGAGGGTACCAGACGTGGGTGGGGCTGCCTGGAGCGCCAGGAGAAACATCTGGGCTGTGCTTCAGGCTCCAGAGAAACATCCCAGGCCTGAGCTACAGCGGGAAATGCAACGTGAACGTCTGGAGCGCGGCCACGATGAGCCCGGCCTTTAGGGAACAGCGCAGGATGATGGGAGAGGGGGAGCTGGAGCCCTGCAGCCAACATTTAACGGCAAGAGGCCTTCCTTAATCGCATTCATGGAGGCACCGTGTAGAAAATGCCAAATTCAGGCTTGCTCCTAACAAGTATGGAACTTGGCAGGCTGAAAGGCTTGTATATCTTGTCTGATCTCCAGTCTGGAGAGGTCTCAAAACGGAGCCATGTGTAGCGCATTGACATCTTAAAAGAATTCTTAAAAAAAAAAAAAAAAGGCATTTCTAGATGACTGTATGTCATATAAATGAGATTTATTTCAATGCCTGTCATGATAGTTGAGGCAATAACAAATCCAGTAATTGCTGGTGCTCTGGTTGTGTATGCTCTGAATGT
The DNA here is from genome assembly GCF_009650955.1 of Corvus moneduloides. Classification (NCBI taxonomy): domain Eukaryota; kingdom Metazoa; phylum Chordata; class Aves; order Passeriformes; family Corvidae; genus Corvus; species Corvus moneduloides. Next base: position 3,783,934 of record NC_045485.1, on the reverse strand, counting down.
TTAACTCGGAGCTACATTTTTGCAGCAAGTCTCAGGTTATTGAGTCAATCCCTTTCCCATTTTTCCTGTCTCCTGGCTGGTGAAGGTGGAGCTGCACGGTGTGTTAGGCACGTTGGGCAAGGGGAGTGTTGCATGCAGGCTGCTGTCTCGGAACCTGCCTATAATTACCTGTTAATTGTGTGTAACTGATGGGGACAGTGGAAATCGGGTTAAGAAAAACTCACCGGCGTCTTAAAATCGTTCTCAGTGCTGGCTATGAGTGCAGAGTCCCACTTCAGGAAAGCCTACAAGTAATCAGAGGTGCAGAGCTGAAATGATACAGTGGATTTTGGGACTGCAAGACCTGGGAACTGAAGAGGGTGGTTATGTGAGGAATTTTAGCAGCTCTTTGCCCTCCCTCAATACCAACAGACTCCCTCAAAAGTGACTTGTCCAACAGCCCTTCTTAAACTAGGTGGCTTTGTTCTTTGGTTATTCACTGCCTGTGAGAGAAGAGAAGGTGACTTGCCAGGTTCTTTCATCTCCAAACCCCAGTGTTATCCTTGATGTTTCCACAGAAGTAATGAACTAAGATAGTGTAAAGACTATCTCATGAAATATCTTGAAAATGAAGTGAACTCTGCACCAGGTTATGATCCAGCTGATACTGCCAGATCCTTGGCAGAACTTGAATATTTTGTGCCCAGCTGTCATTGTGACTTTTTTTTTCAGGGATTATGCATCAGCAAGGTTATTCTGTGCATCAACAAGGTTATTCTATGGATCAACAACAGTTAAAAATGTGTCAGAACTTGATATGGTGTTTGATGTCTATCAGCTGAACTCCCTTAAAGGCACCACCTTTAAGCATCCTGGGCAGGGATTTTGGATCAGTTCAAGGATATCTAGAAGGCCCCACGTGCCTGGCAATCACACTGATAATGCAGGGAGGTCACTTTTGCATGGGATGACATTTTTGCAGGGGACCTGTAAGAGGTGAGCAGGACAAATGCTGCTGCAGTGGATGGAAATGGGTCATTTTAATTTTATTTTAACACTCTGGGGAATTGTGTCCTGGGTGGGAGCAAGCAGAGGATATTTCTGTATTTTCAAGGTATCTGGTAAAGATCAGACTGGCCTAATCCAATGCTATGGAGGTCAGGAAATTGGAAGTAGGGGCTCATTGCAGTGGAGCAGTTTCCTAGCTCATGACTGGAAACAACACAGTCAGGAGTCTCTGATATACTCCAGGAGATATCTTTTGGGTCATGACACTGCTTTGTCTTTTGCAGGAACAGGTGAAATAAAAACAATAAAAAGAGGCAAAGACAAGGGACACCTCTTCCATGTCAGGAATCTTATGAAAAATCCATCCCTTATCTCTGCCTGAGGCATTATGAGGACTGAGTTAAATGTGAGTATGACCACATGAGCCAGACGTGGTCTTTGTGAGAGTAGACAGACAGATATCAACTACTCATAAAAACACCCCAAAATATTCCACCTGCCTCACTGGAGAGCAAGTTCACCTCCGCCTCTGCGGCCTGCTAGCCTCATTCTTTATCTATCTGTGCAATTAATCCTTTATTAACATACACTGATAAGTGCCTTGGCAGGGGGTGGGATGGGCAGCCTGCACCAGGAGACCTTCTCGAAGCATCTGCCTGAGAGTGCTCATCAACACAGATTTTAAATGGCTTTTAGAGGTCGTGCAAGTGGCAGAGGGGCTGTCCGTGGTGCATGCAGCTGTGCCAGCCCGGCGGTGAGGGAAGCCACGTGCAGAGCTAACAGCTCACCCCCAAGCCAAACCTGTGTGATCTCACAGCAGACCTGAGCTGCTTTGATTTCCCCTGAAATGGGATTTGGAGTGCCGGGATCTGGAGGGAGCGTCGCGGGAGCCGACAGACGGGCTCGGAGAGACACGAGGAGGTGGCTGAGGCCTAAGTGCTCTGAATTTATGGTGGCCATAAAAACTCGTGGAAATGATGGATTCTGCTCATTGCTCACGCACATAGTGACAGGTTTTCGAATAAAGCAGTAACTGATAGCCCCTGGGCTGGGAATTGAATTTCTCCTTCCATGATGTCATCATGATGTCATACTTTATTGCCTGTAATTCTAAACCCCGTGGCTGCTGTCAGCGTGCTGGGCTCATGTGTGTGACATCACACGGGGTGTCAGCTCCGGTCTCTGATGACGGTGCTCTCCTAATCGTGATTTAAAGTACTTTCCTGTCCTGATGGAAAAGTTATGGCTTCCTTGGGGCATATCATGTTCCAGGCCACATGCTGCCATGGTTGAGGAGGGAATGTCATTTGGAAAGGTCTTTGGAGGGCAGCAAGTGAAATTCTCAGTGCTGTGTATTCAGAAATATATGGATTTTGTGGCCTGGAGGACACTGTCATGGTGAGAATGATTGTGTGGGGATGAAAGGGTGACTGACGCATGTAATCCTTGTGTCCTTTGCCTCCTCTCTCCCAAAGGAATGTTGAACTGCTTTTTTCTAAGGCCAAATAGAAAGGAGAGGAAATATGGACTCAGGCATGGCCAGGCTGGTTGATGGATCCTCACGTTCACCTTGTGCTCAAAGGAGGAGTTTGTGAATAACCCCCCCAGGTGACCAGTGACAGACCTCTTCATTCGAATGAGATGCACTTTCCTCCTGTCCTGGGAAAGTGTATCTTGCCTCTTCCAACCCCTGGCTCTGGGACCCAGGAGAAGGTGCTCCCAAGGGCAGGGGGGGCACAAGCAGCAAAGCCGGGCCTCGCTGTTGGCTGCTTGGATTTAGTGAATGGTTCAGGTTTGGTTACCGTGGTGATACACAGGGTGGGGGTACGGCAGGGGTGTGGCAGGGAGCTGTAATCCCGTGTGGTCCCAAGGCCTGTACCTCACAGGAGAGCTCACCAGACCCTGCTGTGGCCTGCTCACAGTGGAGAGCCCGGAGCACGTGTTTTACCAATATTCCTGTTTTCTCTTTTTGTTTTGGAGAGGGCAGGCTCCTGGAGCAGGTCCCTTGTTCGAGCACACCCTCGTCCTCTCCAGCCCTTTGGATTTGTATCTGGAACCCCCCCACCCCGTGCTTGTTACTTTGAAGTGAAAGGTTCATTTCAACACTGCTGCTATGTCCCATCCTCCCTTCAGCCTCCTCCCCAGCTGGCTGCACTGAGCCTGGATTCCTTGGAACAGAAGGGTAGGCACAGGAGCAAAGTCTGTTGTTCTTTTGCAAAGCCTGTGGCAGCAGATTGCAGCGTTTGCTGTCAGTTCATTAATTACGAGGGCATTAACTTCTGAGGCTGGAAAACCCTGGAAACACCAAGGTTTCTGCTAGTTTTGAATTGGTAGAGAGCTCAAAAGCTGCCAAGTTTTCCTAGGAATACCTGGAGTTCCTCCGTGAGGGGGCTCAGAGTTACTGGAAGAGCCTGTGCTTAGCTGGCCGACACAACTTGTCCAGTATGGGAGCACAAAGAGCCAATGTGGGATCCGTGGTGCGGGGATGACAGGTTAAGCTTGGTGTAATTCCTGCTGCCAGCTCATAGGAACAACCCTCCAGGAGTAAAGTGATATTATTGTTGGATCGTGTCGGATATGCTGTCCCAAAGCTGCACCAGGAAACCTTAGGGAGTTGACATCAAAGCTCTCCCTGATATTTGGAGTCTCCAGTGAGTGCCAGCTATTGCAGAAGGAGAAAACCAAAGCAAAGACATGGCAGCAACAGCAGTGACACTGATTCTTATTTTTTTTTAGTCTTTTAATTTTTTTTTATTAAAAGTGCACCCCTGTGGAGCAGCTGGCTACTTGCTCAGCGCCACAGCACCAGAGAGGAAATTCCTTCCCAGAGCTCACAGGTGATCAACTTACACATTGAAGCATGAAGTTTGATTGCCCTTGTAACATTTTATTAGCTTGCATAGCTGCAAATGTTATTAATGCTCATAAAATTATCCAGTCCTTTAAAATGTCTGTTCCACTGGTGCATGTCTCCATGACTTCCTGGGGTAGTGGATTCCAGGAGTGACTGTGCTGGGTCAAGTCGTATTTTTCTTTTATTTCTCTTCAATCTACAGCCCTTTTGTTTCATCAGGTGCCCCCAGTTTGCTTCTAAATCATGGGGCAGGCTAATGTGAAGCAGCAAACTGGTTTTGATGGCAAACTTGGCTCTTTTATGGACTTTATTTTTTTTAGTGTACTGATATTTTCATGTACAAAATGTATTCATAAGTAATATATGTTTGTGTATAGCTGTAGGTGCATGCATATACCTGAAAGTGTGTGCATCTCTATGTATAAACACATAAACTTGTGTATTTTTTGTGTCACTTGAGCGTTTTTTGGGTGTTTGGTTTGTGGTTTGGTGCAGGGGTCCCACCCCACTCTCTGTGTCTCTGAGGGATGTTCTGAGAGGCAGAGTAATAACAGGGAAGAAAAATGTGGCTCTGAGCCGTGTGTCAGCAGACTTCAGACACAATGGGGCCCGTGTTTCCAGACAAGCCTTTTTAGCTAATTAGCTGAGTAAAAAATCTATTTCTCTTCTTAAATTCCCTGCCATCCATCCACCTAATAGAGTCAAGCAGCTCCCTATTGTGGGGGTTATGCAATAAATCATCTATCTCCAGAATTTATCTCATCGCTCCCAGCCTGGGCTCTCCATCTCTCTGTCCACAGGAGCTGCCTGGTTGCCCGTTCTGGCTGCTCCCTTCTGGCAGTGACTGTGATGGAGAAGTGCTGGAGTTCTGCTCCTGTTCTGGGTGTCCCTTGGCTGTCCCCCAGCAGCTCAGCCATGGCCATGTCCTTCATTGTCCACAGGTTTTCCTACAACAAACCCCCAGAAAGCAGAGGCTCCGGTGGCTGTGTGGTCTGAGTGACCTCCTCACCCTGGGCTTTGCAGCCCATGTAGGGTCTGAGCTGGTCTCCAGCATCACCTCTGGAGCCGGGATGGATGAGGGATGGGACTTTGGGGAAATCAGGAAGAGCTGTCTTGGCTTTAGCATCACGCAGGCAGGCGGATACACCCCCAAATTTTGGTTGTGTGGTCAATGGAGTAGGAACATCCCCTCTGGAAAGACATCTGAGTCTCATGGACCCCATATGGCAACAATTTTCACCTCAGGTCTGGATTTGGACGCTGCAACTCCAGCCTGCGGCTGTTGGATTGCAGTGGGCAAGAGCGCAGAGCCACTAACTCGAACCATTGTTTTGGGTAGCAATGCATGGACAGGAGTCAAGTTGCTTTTTAACCTTCTTCTTAGCAAACTAAATTGACTGAGCTCTTTCAGGTTCTCACCTCAAGGCTGGTTTTTCACACCCAAAATTTATTATTGTAGCTATTGTCTGAACTCGCTGTTTCTGACAATACTTTTTTTTGCAGGTGTGAATACAAGAGCTGGACACAATGTTCTTGCCAGCACCAGGCAGTGATGTGAAACAGGACTCCCTTCGTACTCCATGGGGCAGGGGGGTGTGGGTGGCTCAGCTTGGTGCTGCAAGCTCGTGTTCAGCCAGGTGTCCACCCTGACCTTCCCTCGCTGCCCCACGAGGGGCTCGCTGAGCCCCCTCACGTCCCCCTGAAGTGAGTTGCTCTGGCAGGGATGTTGCTTGTGGGTGGGCTGTCAGGTACTTGGGTCTGACAGGCTTTGGGATGGATAAAGGGTGAGCTGGTCACTGCTTTGCTGGGCTCCGCTTTTGTTTGCAGCTCTTGAGATGTTTGAGGAACGTGGAGTCGGCTCCTCTGGCTGGAGGAGCAGCGCTGCCGCGTTCTGTTTAATCTGTTTACAACCTCACATTGTATGAAATGGTTGAACCCTCATTAGTTTACCAAGAAAACACATTTCCTACAGCCTGGTGACCTGTCCTTGGCTGGAGTTGCTGTGCTGTTATCCTTTGTGTTTCCTACAGATGCTCTCGGCCGTTTTGCAGCAGGTTGCTGAAAACCCTTGAATGTGAACCGAGAGTTGCTGTGATCCCTCCCCTGGTTTGTGCATCCTTTTACTGTCTCGCTTGTTTTAATAAGAGAAATCAAAATGTTGGGCAATGATTTCTAAAACTGTTTAAAACCAGAACAAAACCCCAAGAAAATTCTGGAACAGAATGCTTTTGTTGGCGAGAGTGAAGGTTTGTAAATATTTATTCTTCACGAGCAAAAAAATATCAGGCTGTTGTGATAGAAAAGACCCAGGCAATTCAAATTGAAAGTGACAGCCCCCACGCAGGAATCGGGAGCCCGCAGAAATGTCAATAGGTCAGGCCCAGTTGTTGTGTTGGCATCAAGCTCCTCCACCATCCAAATCCAGGAGAGTGCTTTCCACCCTTTGTTGTTGCTTGGAAAACAGACACGAGCGTGCTTGTGTCTCTGTGCTCCTCTCCAGGGATTGTCCTGCCAGCACCTAACCTGTGCTGCAGACAGCTGCCATCCCAAAACCTGCCTTAGGATCATATTTACACTGGATATTCTGGAAAATGTCTTCACTGAAAGGGTTGTCAGGCACTGGAGCAGGCTGCCCAGGGCAGTGGTGGAATTCCCATTTCTGGAGGGATTTAAGAGATGTGTGGATGTGGCACTTGGGGACATGGGTCAGTGGTGGCCTTGGCAGTGCTGGGGGAATAGTCAGACTCGATGGTCTTAAGGCTTTTCCAACCTACACCATCCTCTGATTCTGTGCTGTTTGGATGCAAGCAGAAGATCTTGAAAACCTTTTTCTGACAGGAAAACCCCTATAGCAACTGCATTCTGAGTGTTCTATAAGCAGAGTAAGGCGTGGAGGAGGTTGTCCCAAGAAGGACAAAATGAGTGTGGGTGTGGGACTTGGGGCCGTGGGTCATCGGTGGGCCTGGCAATGTTGGGTTAATGGTTGGACTCGATGATCTCAGAGGGCTTTTCCAACCTCAGTGACTCAGTGACTCTGAATATCTCCTTCTGCTAAGGTGTGAAGCCCCACACTCGGCTGTGCTCTCCCTCTTGCTCCTGGCTCTGCTTTGCCATGCTTTGAAGCCAGGTGGAAGAGTGATCCTAAGATACCTTCCCTGGCTTCTGCCAAGGGCCAGAGAATTTAACGGGTTTTGCTGAATGACCAGGTGCTCTCTAGACCTCCCTGGTGCAGATGACTGGAATTAAGGGGTAGATTTCCTGAGTGGCTCTGCCTGACAGACCCCCTGGAAGCAGCATGAAGCTTCCAGAGTGTGTTGGCTGCCTGAAAAGTCTGCTGGGGATTTGGCTTTCTGGGAGCTTTGCTTCCTGCAAAGGAAGGAGGCTCCTATTGCACGCTGGAGTTTTGCAAAGTCAGGGCTGTAAGGTGGAAGTTGTGCAAAGGAAGTTTTTTCCAAAGTAAATGAAATAAATAAAATAAAGCTGTGGGGAAGGAACTGAAGGCATGACAAGGCCTTTGTTCTGCTTTGTATTCTTGCCTAGGAATGCTCTGCTCAGCTGAGCATTAATCTCTGGTTTACTGTGCAGCCTTGGCACTCGCGCACCAAATCCTCAAAGGGAGCGTGCGTGCAGGTATTCATGGAGGTCACTTCACCCCGGAACTGCGGGGCACCGGGCCCTTTTAGTGAGCAATAATTCATTGCTGCTGCGGCGCCTTGATTTCCCTGTCAGAGCGGGACGTGCCGCGCCTGGACAGCGGGAAGGAAAACTGGGAGCTGAACCCAGCAACAGCTCCTGCAGCCAGAGCAGCCAGGATGAAACGGCTTCAGCAAGGAGCAGTGACAGCCACAAGGAGCCCAGCGCCTCCTTAACTGTGACCTTCGTGATCCTGAGCCAAAGGTCAGGCAGTGGCAGATCCTTTCAAAAATCAGATCCTCTCCAGCAGCTGAGAGTTGGGTGTGGGGCTGGTGGAGAGCTCTGCCGCAGCTTTGGGCTGGGGATGTGATGAGCATTAGCAAGCTGCCTTCTTTCCTCTCTGCCATTCTTCAGAGCTGCTGTGCTTGGCAGGAATTAATGGATCTGGGAAGGGATGCCGCGGTTGCAGGCCCGGGTCAGGTAGCAGAAGGCCTGGAGGTGACAGGGTGGCTGTGCCAGCTGTTTGACAGTCCTGCCCAGCATCCTGCAATTAGAGTTTCGCAGAGCACATCCCTGTGCCTCGAGCTGTGACGTTTCCAATTTTCAGGCCCTGCTGTTTGGTCCTGTGGGCGCGCTCCACCTCATGGAAATGGCCACCTAACGAGCCCATGGTGATTAAGCTGGAATTGCCATGCTGGTGGGTACGTGTTCCACCTCGGCCACTCCATCTCTCCTGCTCTGGTGTCTTCCCTCACATCCCTGACTTCTGCAGGATTGGGAAGAGCAGGGAATTTTTATCCTCTCCCATGCAATTAATTAGGAAGCATTCCAGTTTTTGCCGTTTGGTGGGGAGCATATCCAGGCTGTTCAGCAGTGCTAGCAGAGAACAGACCCTGCAGGGAAAGCAGGAATTCCTGACACCACTCTCTGCCTTGGGATGAGCTCAAATTCACCATACTTCAACCCTTAAGTCTCAAGACTTCAGGCCCTCCTGTGATCATTGGCACCAGTGGATGGAAAAGAAAGATTCATTTGAGAGTGGGGGTGTTGGTCTGTCCTTGGCCTGGAATTGCTGGCTGGGTGTTCTGTCAAGGACTCGGAGCAGGATGGAGGAAGCTGAGTTCAGGGGGAAACAAATTCCTCACCAACTCCGAGAGGTCTCCACACAACAGGGCAGCAGCAGCTCTTGCTGGGAGCTGGGGGCAAACAGATTAATTGGGTATGGCAGGGAGCAGAGTCATCCTTTGGGATTGGATGATCTCTGTGGTGGGATTGGGCTGTGCCTTGGAGCTCTGGGAGAAGCTCCCACACTCAGAAGGTGCCTCCGACCTGAGCGTGCCGTGGGCGCAGCAGGTGCAGCACCATACGTGGTCCAAGCGTGCTCCTTGGAGAATCACGGAATCCTTTAGGTTGGAAAAGCCCACCACTGACCCACGTCCCCAAGTGCCACACTCACGTGTCTGTGAAATCCCTGCAGGGGTGAGGACTCCACCACTGCCCTGGCTGCCCGTGCCAGTGCTTGACAACCCTTTCTGTGAAGGAATTTTCCTGAATATCCACCTAAACCTCCGCTGGCACAACTTGAGGCCATTTCCTCTTATCCTATTGGTTGTTATTTGGGAGAAGAGACCAACCCTCACCCGACTACAGCCTCCTTTTAGGTAGTTCTGGAGAGCAATTATTCTGTGTTTTCTCACCAGCAGCTGCTGGGGCTTCACAAACGGGAAAGGGAGGCGGCCCATGAACTTCAGGCCGGGCAGGATAATCTGTTTATGCTTGATTGACACTGGGAAAGCATCACTGAACCCTTGTGGAGGGGTGGCAGCTCATTAGGATTCAGGCTCCGTCGCTCTGCATCCCCTGGAAAGTGCACCACCTGGCAGGATCACTCACCTCGAGCCTCGGTGACAGAAAGAGACGGCCACCAGCTCTCGGTCACCAGTGGAGCATGTCACTGGGAGTGACAAACTGGGGGGGAAGGAGCACGGGGTGGGGAGAGGGGGATGGCACAGGGAGAAGAAACATCTGACTTGGCTGAGCTCAGGGAAAGCTGCAAGAGCAGCTGCTGTTGCATGAATAATTCCTGTTCTCCATCCTCTTCTGGACAGGCAGACAAGAGACTCCTGCCCACCGCAGCAGTGGGGTTGTGCTGCCTGGGGGCCAGGAGCCGTGGACATGGGGTGGTGTGGGGAGGAGCAGCCTGCAAGCTGGGCCGTTTGGGACAGAAGTGCCTGGGTGGGACAGAGCAGTGGGTCACCTAACCCAGGTCCCTGCCTCCAGCAGCAGCAGCAGCAGGTACTCTGTAAAGAGAGCACACAGGAATGGTCTCTCTTACCATCCATTCCAGTTGTGCCCAGAATCCCCAGTCACTGGCAGGGGGTAGTAGAAGGTATCTCTCTGTCTTGTCCCTGTAATCAGTTTTTTAAATCTCCAGTCCATGAATCTGTATAATCCCATTTTGCTGTGCGCTGGCCCTGTGTTTTGATGCTGATTTCCCATCCCCCACATCCTGTCTGTATGAGGGTTCAGGAGCCTCCCTCTCCCAGCCTTCTCTGGTGAGGGAGACTGGGAAGGTTGGAAGCATCGCAGGGTGGTCTCCACCATTTCATCATCACCTGCATCTTCATGACCTGTCATGAACTTCAGCTTCCTCCAGCTCCAGCTGGGATGGCCATAACCTGGCATCTGGAGGGAGCAGCTCAGTGTGGTGCTCTGCCATGTCCCTGTGTGTGGGAAGTGCCTGCACCAACGTCTCCTCTCTGTCCTGCCCTGCTCCCATCTCTTGACAGGCTGAAACTCCTTGGCTGAGGCAAGAGCTGAGCTCCTGGAAATGAGAGTTTGTTCTTGTTGACCTGACTTGTGATCTTTGCTCCTGCCTGAATTAAAGGTGACCCCCTGACTCTCGGTGTCCTGCTCCCACCCAGGACTCAGTGGCTCTTCCAAGCTGGAGCTCCAGGCAGAGGGATGAGAGATGGTGTCTGCTGTCAATCTGTGTTGATAGGTAAGCTCTGAGCGGGTCACTCTCCTCTGGGGAGCCACTTCTTCACAGTCATTGACCTTTATTTGGTTTGCCTTATTTACTCAGGTGGTGAATTAGGTCACACTGAAGTGGCTCCTGTTAAACTGAGCAATGGCCACTTAAATCTGGAGTGACTGTGTCCACACAGAGGTTAATGCAGTTTAACCCAATCACTTTAAATCTGCCCTTGCTGTTGTGAGGAGGGATTTCCATCAACGCCCCTGCTCAGGTCTGTCCCTTGGTGAGGGACAGAGGAGGAGCAGGCTGCTCCCAGTGGGCAGTGCTGGGGGAGGGGAGCTCAGCCCTGCTGCTCCTCTTTGCCCAGAGCAGGAATCCTGGTTCTTGGAAGGGTGAATCTCTGTTTGTATGTTGATCTAGAATTCCAGCTGAAAGAAGATGAGTAAGGCTTATTGCTGTCCTCAGACTCCCTTTAGTCTGTTTTCACAGCTCTTGACATACACAGGACAGAAGAACAAGGTTCCCAAGAGGAGCGGAGTTATCTAATGAAGTAAGAGATAATGGTCTCTTACTTAATAATTATCTAATGGTCATTGGCAGGTGCTGGAGGGTTGTGCTAACGCTGTAACTTCACCAGTCTTGGGCTGAGCAATAAGAAATTACCAAAACAGAAATGGCAGAACATGCTCCTCTGGGACCTGGAGATGGTCCAGCTGCAGCAGCTCTGACCCTGACAATTTGGTACAGCTGAAGCAGGGTTTTGTCTGGATTGTTCTCTTGCTTGGGGTGGCTGCAGCTTCTGTCTAGTGCCACTCCTCTTCCACAGCATCAAGAGCTTTGCAATCTGTGGGGAATGTATTAACTATTAGGAAAAAAATTAACTCTATCCCAGTGAGAGCAGGACACCAGGGCTCCTTCTGTGCTTCAGTCCAGAGGTTATCCCCCTCTCCCCTCCGTCTCCCAGAGCTTTGGATGTGTAAAGACTGCGAAGTGTCAGCACACTCCAGCATGGCTGGATGGAGAACTGCTCTCCATGTAGATCCCACTGGAGACCCTTCCTAAGCCTGCAGCAAAGGCTCAGTATTGAACTCTGGACACACCAAATGCTCTTGGTGTCTGAATACCACCCCCAGGCAGTGGGACTGCAGCCATCGTCCTGAAATGGCACCTACCACCCGTTCCCACTCCACTTCCCATCTTGCACTGTTCAAAATGCCATTGCTCCTTTGTAATGCCAGGCAGGATCAGCAGTGGATTTGCCATGAGGTCAATCAGCCAGGATCAGTGGGGTGCACTGGCCTCTGTCAGCAGCTATTGCAGTGCTTAACACCCCTGGCAGGATCTGGTATTAATCAGTGGTGCCAGGTGCGGGGAGGACTGGCTGTCCTGCAGAGCTCGGCCTGGGAGGGGGCATTTGAACTGTTATTTTGTAGAGTCACAGAATGTCCTGAGCTGGAAGGGACCCACAGGATCACGGAGTCCAGCTCCTGGTCCTGCCCAGGACACCCCAACTATCCTACCCTGGGCCTGAGAGCATTGTCCAAACACTCCTGGAGCTCTGGCAGCCTCAGGGCCATGCCCATTCCCTGGGGAGCCTGGGCAGTGCCCAGCACCCTCTGGGGGGAGAACCTTTCACTGATCTCCAGCCTGACCCTCCCTGACACAGCTCCAGCCATTCCTGGGGTCCTGTCCCTGGCCAGCAGAGGGAAGGGAAGCTGCAAGGACGATGTTGTGCCTTCCATCCAGCTTGGTCACCCTGAGCCCAGCTGGGACAGATGCTCTGATCAGGCCCTGGGGAAGGCTCTGGCTGTCAGGAGCTACTCTGGGTGGCTCTGACAGCTTTTGTCCTTGAAGTTCATCACTTTGAGCATCTCCCCTCTGAGGAAAGGTAGTCTATGAGCAGAAAGGAGAAGGAAGGGGAGCAAAAACCGGAGTTGTTCTGGGGTGGCTGAGATCAGCAGGAAGTCACAGTTCTCCCCCAGACCTGTAATACACAAAATTCCCCCAAACTGAGCGCTTAGTGTGCAAGAAAACGAGGTGACTGATAACAGAGATTACCCTAATGAATAAACAAATGTTTTAAAAGACGACTCCTTGTGCAATGCGTTATTTTTAACTTACTGGCAATTTGCATGTGAGTCAATTTGCATACATTAAATACATCTCCCCTTCTGCACCGAGCTCCCCCTCCCCGTCAGTAGAGCATCTCATTATGGGGCTGCTGGGACCGGGGAGCTGGTGGCTCTGGAGGGGATATTAATTTGCCCAACACATGCTGTGTAGGTTTTTATCACTTGCTGCACATTGGACCTGGTGTCTTTGAAGTCACCAGTACCTCGGAGGGCCTTCTGCTTGAGGTGGTTGAAATGGAAAAAGAAAGGAAGGGGAGGGGGAACCACCAGGAGAAGAAATGCTCAGGGAAGAAAGGAGATTGTTCAGCTGGTGTTAACTTGACAGAAAATGAGTGCTGCAGAAACCTCTCCCCTCTGCCAGAGAGCCTGAGTGTTGTGGGTGGGGGTTGCTTGGTTTGCTTCTTTTTTGAGGTGAAATTTCCCGATTTCCTGGGAGCCACAGAGAAACAGGAATGGGCCAGTGAGAGCCCCAAGAGGAAGCCCTGGGGTGGAGGCACAGATGGTCTCTCCAGCTCCGTGTTGTGCTGTGGCTTTGGGGGGGATGTGGAGGCTGGTGTGTGGTAGGACCCCCTGCCGCGGTTTGGTGCGTGGGGATCCCCACGGGGACTTGGGAGGCAGCAGATTTCTGCCTCTGGGAGAGGTTCAGGCTGGATAGGAGGAAAAAGTTCTTCCCTGAAAGGGCAGTCAGGCACTGGAAGAAGGTCCCCAGGGAGGTGGCAGAGTCACCATTCCTGCAGGCATTCGAAAAATGAGGAGATGTGGCACTTTGTGATGTGGCTCAGTGGGCAAGGTGGAATTCAGTCAGAGGTTGGACTTGATGGTCTTGTAAGTCTTTTCCAACCTGAATGATTCAATGATTCTGTGCTGTGGGAGCTGCTGCCACCCCATGCCTCAGTTTCCCCATGAGAGAGAGAGGATTAATGATGCCAACTGCTCTTAGAAGACTTCAGGACATGCTCAGAGAATGTGGTGATGGAGAACTGGTGGGGGGAGCTATTCTCCATGACCTGGATGTCTGTTTGAGGGGTGTTGTGATGAAAACACACAGGTGTCGTGACACCCCTGTGTCTTTGATAGACAGAGAAGCCACTTTGCTGCCCTAAGATCAGCTCACAGGGTTTTGAAATGCTGCTGATGCTGTGGAAAAAAGCTTTTGCTGTTGTAGAGTGGAGCCCAGGGGGATTTTTCACAGTTCCAAGTACTGACCAGAAACCCTGGAAATGTTTTGAGGAAGGAATGAAAAAGAAAATTTCTTTCAATTAGTTCAGCATTTTTCAGCCAGTTCTGGTTGCAATCAAGAACATTGTACTGAGCTCGAGTGTTTCTTTGAAAGAGCCTTAAAAAAATCATCCAGGGAAATGAATAAAGGAAGTGACCCAAATCCAATCTAGACTGATAGGCTGTAGAGGACTTATCTTCACGAAGTAACAGCGTCCCTTCTCTCCTCCCATGTAACACGAGTCTTAGCCAAAGCTCCTGCAATGTGGCAATTCAGGAATAAATGTCAGTAGCTCCTCCATGCAAGGAATATTTGGATGTCAGCAGCGAGAGGCAATGTTTCTGATAAACTGATGCAAATGGGATGCTGGGATCAGGGCTGGAATCAGCACAGGGGTGCTCTGATCTCATCCAATTTCCATGCTTTGAGGGTACCCAACCCCCACAGAGCAAAGGGTCTTGGGCAGGTGATGGGCATCCTCCTCGGGAAACCCTTCAGGGAATCACTTGTGCTCCACAGAAACACCAGCCAAGGGAACGAAGAGCATGGCATGTGGATTTTGTTAATTAGAGAGGATGGGGCTGCAGCCTTTGTGCTCCTGCCCTTCTGAGTGTGGGGCAAAGGTGAGTGAAACATCTCACCTTGGATAGCAAGCATGGCTGGCCAGGAATAAAAAATACTTGGTGGAGGAGGATCTATTCTATTCCAGCTTGGCACCGTGAGTAGTCCAGTGCAGCTCGTTTCCAGTCCCTTGGACAAGAGGCAAGCGTCAAACTGAAGGAGAGGTGGCTGTGGAAAGGCTGATCTCTGCCTGGAGCTGTGCAAGGCAGCTGCTCCCAGGCTGGGCTGCATTCCAGTGGGGCCCGATGGAGAGGGATGGAGGCAGGGTTGGAAGGGTGTGGTCGGAGGTGCTCATTTGGGTGTGTTGTGGCAGACTCTGGGCCACCTCCCTGTGCCCAGAGTGTCCTGTTGCCTGCCTGCCAGTGTCTCCACAGAGGGAAACCACCTCCAATCCCCACAGACCTCGGTGAGCAGGCTGGGCTTGTCCCCCTCGGTCGGAACCAGCTCTCCCTGCCGTCCTGAGCGCTGTTTTGCAGAGGGGACACCACAAAACGCGTCCCTTGGAGGCTGCCCTGCCATACAGGATGCCGTAAGAGCTGCCGAGTGAAGTGTCCGGCCCCGCTCCCTCCTGGCTGGCCCCACTGCCGGGATTGTTTCCACGGCGAGAGAACAATACCTCTCCTTCCATCCAAGAAACGTTTATTACATGATCCGTTTCAGATGTCTCCTCGGGGAGGAGGGGAAAGCGGAGGAGAAATAGATCTCTTTTTTACGGCGGCACGGCAGGATCCATCCCGTAATGGATTAATTATCCCCGCGCGCAGGCGGGCTGGGGGGATGTTCGGAGCAAGCGCCAGGGTTGCCTTCCAAGAGGAGCAGACGTGGATATTTCTAGCCTCCTTTTTCACTAACTAAAAGGGGTAATTAATTAATCTGGAAGCTTTCACGTTCATTATAATTCCCTCCCTCTCCTCATTTTGTTTCTCCCCTTCGATTGTACGAAAGGCGGAGAAAGGTAAAGAGTTTAGGGGCCTATTGCGCTGCTCCTTCCCGAGCCCCTGCCAATCTCCCTGCTTGCTTTCATGCGTCTGCCTCCTTTTCTCTCCCTTTAAAGCCCTCAGAGGTCAGAAACATTTCCTGGTTTTCCTTAGCATGCCCCTAAGGAAACGGTCTGGGCTGGATTATCTGCCGGTATAAACCAGCACTGATGCATGGGCTCTGTCAGCAGAGTATTCCACGCTTCTGGAAGCTCCTTCCATCCATCACATGGGCTAGGGAGGAGAACCATCCCTTGGGCCTCCTCCTCCTCAGCTGGGGAGGAAGGCACAGGATTAATGCTGACAATACAAACACTGCCTAGGTAAAGACAGAGGCTCCAAAGCCCAGGAGGTAAATGCTGTTACGATGCCATTTCCCCGTCCTTTCCCGTTTTTTATTTCCACCCAGCCAAGCTGCAACTGGAACAAGAAGCATAAATCCTGCTGTCCCTCGACTCCATCTGCTCATGGAGCTAAAGAGATATAAAGGATGTAGCCAGAGTGAGCCAGTCCATTATGGAGCGCTCTGGAGAGGCTGAGGCAGAGACGGAGCCAGGGATTAGAGGACATCCAGGAGCAATTGCAGCCCCTTTGAACTAAGCACGACTTCTCTGAGATACCTACCAAAAACTAACTTCCCAGGGATGGAGACCTGGAGAAATCTCATTTCAGACTGTAGATCCCAAGTATTTTAGCTCTGTGAGGCCAGAGGTGGGCTGGTGGGAGGCATTTTCACATCTCCCAGGAGACGAGGAGCCCTCAGCTGAAGGTCTGGGTGCTTTCTGGAGGAATGGTTTGGTTCCATGCCTGGCTGACAGCCCAGCTTTCTGTAGGAAAGCTTCTGGACAGCCCAGCCTAGAAAAACTCGGTGGTTCTTGGAGTAAAGTTGGTGGTGCTTTGTCTCCCCTCAAGGCAAGAAAGGAACGTGATGGATTTGCATCCAGAAGCGAGCCCTGGCCATGGAGCTCTGAACGAAAACCCCAACCCATCATCTCATCATCTCATCTCATCTCATCTCATCTCATCTCATCTCATCTCATATCTCATCTCATCTCGTCTCACTCTCCCCTCACCCAGTGCTGTGAACGTTTGACATGGCTGATCTGGAGGTTAAAAAACCAGCACAACCCCAAAAACTGCCCTTCCAGAGGCACCACCTGGTGCCCTTTTTTTGGGCTTTTCTGGATGAGAAAAGTGTCCCAGTGGTAAGGGAAGGAATTCCCGGTGTCTGTGAAAGCCTGTTTGTCTGCCTGCCTGGTGTACTCATGTGTCATTTGCTGCTCTTGGCAGTGAGTGGGAGTTTGTGGAATGAGAATATGAAATTCCTCCCTCTTGCACAGTGGTACGCAGCTTAGAAGGATGGCTTGTCCTGGCTGCATCCTTCCGAGTGGCAGAATAAATAATTGGGATGTGAGGTGCTGCTGTCCAGCTCAATGCCGTGTTCAAAGGCTCCTGGTTGACTGGAGAGCAGGAGAGGCTGTTCCAGTAATGGGTTGTCTGTTGCTCCTCTGCCCAAAACCAGGTTTAATGAAGCATTTATTCTTTTACTGCCCTCTCCTTAACTGGGTTTTTAAAGCTTTCCCTCAGAGCTGGGTGACAAAAGCAAAATTGTGTCCTGATGTGTTTGTTTGAATTCTTAAGTGAATTTGCTTGGGTGATATTCCCAACCTTTCCCTGGTGACTTTCCAAGAACACTCAAGCAACGAGATTTTCACTGGCAGAAAACAAAACAAAACAACAACAAAAAAGCGAATTTCAAAGTCACATTTGCGGGTTTTTTTAGCACTTTTGATACCTGCAGTGCTAAAATATCCTGACATTGTCTTAAAACAGATTGGTGATGATTTTGATGAATAATGAATTGTGATTTCTTTTTATTTGCCTTCTGGTTCTGGTTGAACTCTTCAAGCTCTTGAGTTATTCTTTGTAATCATGAGACCTGGAAACTGATTTTCCCTAGGTCTGAAATGATGAGTCTTTGTAGCTGAGTTTGCTGAAATGCAGATGTTTGTTCCTCAGCTTTTCTCCAAGTGTTGGTTCTGGTCCAGTTTGGACCAAAACTGGATATTATTATTCTTTCCCCCCAAATCTCTCTATATACAGGCAATCCTAGAGCTAAACTTTAGCCAAGGTATGATGTTACATCCCTTCAACTCTGTGTAACCTTCATTTTTGTTAACTTGATCTGTACTTGTACACGGCTTCCCAGGATCACAGACCAGAATAATTTGGGTGGAAAGGGACTCAGGAAGTCTTTTGTCCAACATCTTGCACCAGGGTTAGTTTTGGGATCAGACCAGGGTTTGAAAGCCTCCAAGGACGGAGACTGAACAGGCTCTGTGGGCAGCCTGTACCACGCTTGCCCATCTGCTGTTATACCCAGAGTTTGTATCTGCTTGTTTCAGTTTTGGCCTCTTGTCTCCCATCTCCCTCTTCCTGGAAAACCCCTGGCTCCAGCTTCTTGCTAACTCCAGGCAGGAGTTAGACTGTTAAGTGTCCCTAAGCCCAGCTCCCTTGGCCTCCTTTTGGGGCAAAAAATGCCTGGGACACCCTTTTCTCTGGATCCCTTACATTGCTGTGCTTGTCACACAACTGCCCCAGCTCAAAGCAAGTCAACCAAGGCACAGTTTCCCAGTTTTCAGCTGGAGATGTGGAGCTGACGGGTGACTGACACCAACTCACGGTCGGAGCCTGGGAGAACAACCCACAGGGATTTCTGAGAGCTGGATTTGCCAGGCAACCTCTCCTCAGCTGCTGCAAGTCATTTGATTGTGGGGTGTTTCTGATGAAATGTGTCTGCTTCAATAGGTTATTGCTTCCCAGGAAAACTCAATTTCACTGGGAGACAACTGACCAGCTCCTTTCCTAATAAGCACCACCAAATCATCTGGTGTTATCCGCAACAGAATGAGAGCTGGCAAGAAATTTAATTTGAAATGCAGGAATAACTAATATTGGGGGAAAACGTAACTTTTCTGCTCCACTGGGGACTAGTGCAGTGCCAGGGGATTCACTAAACAGCACAGTTCTTATTTTAAATATTTGCTAAGTGAATGTAGAGGCAATTGTTTGGGGAAGTATTTGTCAAATAAACTCAAACAACAAATGCATTTGAGGAAATTGGATTTGTCCACCTGATATTGCAGGAACAGGAGAAGAGGCTAAATTCATCAGATAAACTGTTCAGCTGAACTGTTTGTTCTCCTCTATCCACCCTCCAATCATTATTTTAGAGAGGCTACAACTGTTGTAGGCACTGTGCAGAAAATTTATAGGAAACAGATCTCCGGCTGCTGAAGCCCGGAGCCTGCAGGATGGACGTGGCAGATAGGGGAAGATTTAGCACCCAGCACTCTGGGGGAGGAGGCGAGCCCATCTCTGTGCCCAGGGTGGTGAGTTCTCTCCCTGCACCCACATCAGACACTCGCTGGGTTTGTTTTGTTTCATCCAGCCGCACCATGGTGGTGGGAGCTGCCACCGCGACCATCGCGGCGTGGGTTGAACCCTCAGCTGGTTCCAGCCTCGGCGACAGAACAGCAGCTGGGAGGGCAGGGCAGGACTTCCCGGATGTGAGCGCAGCCTGGGAAATGTGGGGCACCAGGAGCTGGCACAAACTCCATCTCCTGGCTTTCTCCCAGCACCTGAAATGAGGAGGCAATTGCTCCAGGGCCTCCCCGCCATGGTAATTTGTGGCTGAGGGGGAAATGGGTTCTGGGCGTGTGCTGCCCATCAGTTATATATGGGAAGCCCTTGGCCAGGTGCTTAAAGCAGGATGGGGAGACGTGGCTCACTTTATTTTGCAGGCAGGGACTGTAGAAATCAATTTTATAGCTGCCCTGGCTTCCAGGAGCTCAGAGAGCAGGAAGGGGCTCCTCAGGGCTAACTGCTGGGATGTGAGGGTGTGGGCAGAGCACAGGGGGTGCAGACAGCCCCGGCAGCAGTCTGGAGTAGCTGTTGAGGGGAGGAAGAAGGAAAAGAAGAAGGAATTTGATTTCCAGAAGAGCAAATTCAGGGAAGAAACTCAAAGATAAATCCGGGAAAGCAAATGGTGCAAAGTTGCTGTTGTCAGAGCACAGACAAGTTCCCAAATGGCTCGGGAAGCTGAGATCAAGACAGGAGGTGACTGTAGTTTGGACATGCAAGGTGTAAGGTCAGGAGCCAAATCTCTGAGCTGCAGAAAAATGAAGCTGTATTTTAGGCTTGGAAAAAGGTGGAGAAGTGATGGAAGTACATGTGGCAGTGAGAGAGGAAGGAGCTCAGCTGCAGGGGAGGCAGCACAGCAGGTAGGCAAGAGATTTGTTCCCTTTGGAGGGGTCTCAGCTGAGCTCCCAAGGCCTGTCTGGCTAATCTTTATCCTCCGAGACCTGTATCTCTGCAGTGGGGCTAAAATAACGTGGGTTTTCTTTGCTCTTCCTCTGCACACAAAATTTCTCTCTCAGGTTGTCAACCGAGTGTCTTCCAGGCCTGGAAAAATTCATGTTTTTAAAGCCTCTCAGACCTTCATAGTGGAAATGAGCCTGGCATAGAAATACCTGGAGAAAATCCGAAGTGCAAACTGTGGGTTAGAAAGTGCAGGTCTCCCCTCTCTGTTTGTTCCTTGGGTCTTTTGGTATTTGGCTTTCGCTGGGTTTAACTGGATGAACCGGGGTATGTTCACCTCAGAGGGCAGTGAGCACCATGGGATGGACTCCCATGGGATACCACAGGAGGTTATCTCTGGGTGTTTTTCTCCATGGCTTCTGTGCTGGGCTTGATCTGTGCACCACGCTTTTAGCTTTGTTTTCAGCCTTGGTGCAGATTTCCCAAGGTAAATCCTTGATTTCCCTGTCAGAGCGGGATGTGCCGCGCCTGGACAGTGGGAAGGAAAACTGGGAGCTGAACCCAGCAACAGCTCCTGCAGTTCAAACAGTTCCTGCAGAACAAACAGTGCTGTTCCAAACTCCCAGCTCCTGGTGTACATGGAGTGCTAGAGGCCAGCTCATCCATCTGCATGCTCCCCTGGGATAATTCCTGACCTGGAATGTCCTGGGCTGTGCCTGGCTCACTCACTGTTCCTCTTCTGTGTTTGTGCTAAAATCCCTGGCAATGCTCGCTGCCCTGGAGCAGTGGTGGCTGCAAAGGACAGATTATTCCAGTTGGAAGGGATCTATGAATGTTCATCCAGTCCAACCTCCTGCCCACTTCAGGGCTGACCAACAGTTACAGCCAGGTTTAGTGGAACAACCTGGTCTAGTGGAAGGTGTCCCTGCCCATGGCAGGGAGTGGAACAAGATGACTTTTAAGGCCCCTTCCAACCCAAACCATCCTGAGATTCTGTTAAGGACATTGGCCAAATGTCTCTTAAACACAGACAGATGAACTACCCAGTTGCAGGGTTTGAACACATTTTTGATTAAGAAAGGCTTCCCAATGTCCAGTGTAAACCTTCCCTGGTGCAACTTTGAGCCGTTCCCACTCACCCCACTGCTGGATCCCAGGGAGAAAAGCCTGAGGGAATAATTGCTTTGTTTGTGGGTGATGCCAGCATTTAGTTTTATCCCCTGAGTTGCCTTCCTGAGGGGCAGAGCAATCTGGCTGTGCCATCACCGAGCTGTCGTTGGCGTCTCCAGACAACCATGTCCTTCTCAGTCCCAGGGTGGGGGTTTGTGCCAGAGGCTGGTTTGCTTTAGCAGCTGGTGGTGGGGTTCACAGAAGGATCCCATCGGAGTGGGAAGTGCTTGAATGCAGGACTCTACCTCCTGGCTGCTTGAGTTTGGCCATGGCAGAGAGCTGGGGTGGTGCTGGGGAAGATTGGGGATGGCTTCGTGTGGGGGTGGGCGCACAGGCTCCTGGTCAGTGGTGGCCAAAGCCGGGGTGGGCTATGCTCAGAAGTTCGGTGGGATCAGGATTTGGCTCCGTTAGGAGAGTAGGAAGGATTTGTTTCCCTCACTCTGAAAATCCAGGTTAGTGGGCTTGGCTGCTTTTCCTCTGTGTTCAGCTTCAGCGGAGGGATTAAATTTCCAGGGAATTGAACTCTCAGAATTAGAAGCTGAGCCTTGGATTTGGTTAAAAAAATCTTGACCAGAAACCTCAAGCATGAATTTCTTGTTCCCCAAGTTCCTCTTGTTATTCCGAGAGGCGCAAGCACCACAGCTCTGCCCCCTTGGCTTTCCAGAGGGGCTAGGACGGACTCCCAGAGGGGAAGTCCTCCCCGGGCAGTCGCTGAGATCCAAACCAAGCCCACCTGTTGGGGCTCTGTGCTGCAGTGATGCAGAGCAGATGTGTGTTCGGGCAGGTGTGGGGTGGGACGGCTGCCAGCCCCGGCTGCACGTGTTCCCAGGATGGAGAGACCCTCCAAAGATAAGTCTGCAGTTCCGATGAGGGGATATTGAGTTTTGTGCTGCAGGGCAAACGCTGTCCGCTTTGTAATGCAGCTGCTGATGAAGTCATGTCCTTATTCCAGGCAACTCTGGAAAAAGGCAGATCCGGCCTTTTTCTCTGCCTTACCTGTTCTCGTTCTGGGGCTGGCAGCCTGGTTTAGGAACTCCGCCTGGGTGATATGTCAGCTCATGGCATGGGATCCTCTGTGCTGGGAAGTTTTCCATACCCAATTTCCATTCTCCATTTCTCTATTCAGTTTCTCTCAGTCCCTGTTGGTGGAGGTGTGCTCTGTGGCAGTCTCCGGGAAGGTTTGGTTGTCCTCCTTGCCCTGTGTGTTTTGCTCCCTTTCCAGGCTTATCTGACAGGAAAAACCCCAACATCTCTAACTCTGCACCTGGAGGCCCAGATCTGGTGCTCAGAAAAAAACCCTGGTCCCCGAGCAGGCTCGTGCAAGGTGTGCCTTACCCTAAGCTTCCCCCATGTGGCAGGGCCACCCTCCCCAGAGAGGGTCTCACCTGCATGGCCTCATGGGAGCTGCTCAAATTTTTGGCTGTTTAACTTGCTTTTGTGCCAAACAGTCCCAGCAGGACTCTGCTGAGCACAGGAGGAGGTCAGGAGCTGAACTGCAGGGGCAGGATTCACGTCCCCAGTGTGCGAATTCCCCTCGGGATCTCCTGATGGCTTGGGGTTGAAGCCAAGAGATGAGGGAGGAGGATGGAGCCTGGTCTCTGTGCTGGCAGCACCTCCTTTGACACCTGCACTGAAATCCTGGGCCAGCTGTCTCGTGCCACTTCAGTCCCTGGCCCAGCTCTCCTAGAAGCAGCACTAATCAGCCTTTAAATGAGGGGAATCATCTCCATGTTTTCCAGCCCTCCTGTGAGGGTGCTGGTGCGCGGCAGCTGCTGGGCTGTGGGAATGACTCGTGGAGATGGGAATCACGCTTGGCCATGGGTCACATCCTCGGCTCTGCCCCAGATTCCTGCCTAGTGCCAGGGTAGGGAAACTGAGCGCTCTCCAAGGCCAGATTAGTGTGTGCAGCCCTTGTTGTGTGAGCTGCAAACGAGCGTGGGGGCTGCCTGCTGGAATAAAAGGGCAGGGAAATTACCTCGCTGGAGCAGCTTGTTCCCCACATCCCTGAGGACATGGAGCCATTCAGCGCCTTTGTGGAGTGGCCCTGCTGCTCCATCCGTGCACATTCTGTACAGTGCTGATTTATTTAGAATTCATTCTGTGCTAAAAAAGTCAAGAACATAAAAAGAGCCACTCGAACACAGCAAAGCCAGCTCTCCCTGGACTTGCAAGTGACACACTGAAGCTTCTGGAAACGTGTGTTTGATGGTTACCACAGGATAGCTGGGGTTGGAAGGGACCTTAAAGATCATCTGGTTGCCACTCCCCTGCAGGGATGGTGTTGGATGGGGATGGGCAGGGACAACTTCCATTAGACGAGGTTGCTCAAAGTCCCATCCAACATGGCCTTGAATCCTTCCCCTTGCACTGTCGGGCTCTTTCCACAGGTGTTTTCTCCCCATTTCACTGTGTGAACAAAGTCAGGGTTGATTTTCCTGGAGTTGGCCCTCTCAGCAGTGGCTGGGACCTGATCTAAGAGCCTCTGCTACCCCATGGAGTCTCCAGCAGAGCAGGAAACAAATCAGGGCTGTCACTTCCCCCGTGTCCCTGGGGACTGTGCTGGGCTTTTTGTGGGGGTGAGGATAGTTTCTGGTTGATGTGTTAAGGATGGAAACCAGACCGAGACGTGACCCAAAGCTGGGTCATCTGTCCTGGGATGAACATGGGAAGCTCTGACCTCCCCGTCTTGGCTCTTCCCAAAGTGCCACGAGCCTGTTCAGCCTGACTGTGTCTCCTCCTTGCCCCATCCCAAGGGCATGGGCTCAGTGGGGTGCTCAGGCACGGGAGAGGTTCCCATATGCCACTTGTCACAGACTGCAGTGGGATTGGCTGTGTGGGAGAGTATTTAAACATCTTCCCCCCCGTCCCAGCCTCCCTGCCTGCAAGAGCAAGTGGATTTTCCCTCGCTGAACTTGGCTGTGAGGGTGGATGTGATGAGATTGCTCAGGGCTGTATTCACACTTCCTGCTGGACACTCTAGGCAGTCAGCCTGGGAGATCCAGGGCATGGGGAACACAGTGCTGGGTAGAAACCTGCCGCCTTACACGGCCAGCAGCTTCAGCTTGGGTTGTTTTCCATGAGATCCTTCTGGAAAATGTTTTTCTTTAGCGGAAAGAGGTTAGCTTTTTTCTCTTTTTTCAAAAGGGAAAGAATTTCCTTTAAAACCAAGAGCAAGAAACAGAAAATTGAAAGATTTTTCATGAAGTTTAGCTTTTGTCAAGACCTCATTTTCCTTCGAGAGATGAAGAGAGGAAACAAGGGAGAAACCTCTAACTCATGTCAGGTACCTGTGTGCATGAGCATGATTTGTGTGCTCTTTCCTTTTGCTTCCTTCTTCTCTCACCACGTTCCCTCTGACAGAATATCCCTTCCAGGGCCTTCTGCTTCAAATGTTCTTAAAATTGATTTCTCTGTAGCACTGGCTATTGGCTCATCGTACTCCAAGCTCTGTCTCACTCAGCTGAAGATCTCTGAACTTCTGGGTGGACTCTTGCAACCCCGGGCCCGCTCGTACGGCCGGTGATGCCGACAGGGATGAGCCGCCCCTGCTCCCGCTCCTCCTGGCCGCGCCTCCCTCAGCACAAATCTTCATTTACAGAGGGATTTTCTTGGCTTCTCTCTCATGATTCCTGGCTCCCCCGTTCATATCCGTAAGCGGTGGTTTAGCAGAACTTGTTTTGACAAAAGCAAAAGGATATTCACAGCCAATTAAAAATATGGTAATGGAAAGATGGGGAAGAGACGCGGCGCTTCCTCTGCTTGAGGGGGTTGTTGGGAGCTGTCACTGTGCTTAGAGGGATTAACAGTGCGTGCTGCAGGTCCATGTCAGATTGAATGTTAAGCTCCCAGGCTACAACCGTGCTCCTGGGAACAGGGAAACAATCTTTCATTACTGTGGGGATGGAAGGATTACTCCAATAATTTGCTCATTGCCTCGTGCTCTCTCTCATGCGGGCACACACACACACACACATGTAATCACAGCACTCATTTTAGGAGTGTCTCATGCTGCAGATGGTGGAAATTTAGGGCTGTTGGGGTAACTGTCTGAGATGCCTTGTGGTGAGAAGGACAGGCCAAGTGAGGAAGGCCAGAGGTATTGGAAGATCTGGACTCGCACCCCTCCTCCCCTCTTGGGACCCGTACTTTTCTGTGGGTTTCTCTCCGGGCTGTGCCATGGATGATGGGTGTCTCGAATTGCTCATCACCCTCTTCCTCTTCGGATGCCTAAGGCTGTGTGAGCATCCCAGGCAGGCAGTGTGAGTGCAGAGCAGAGTCTGTGCCTCTGTTCACTGCCTGTGAAGAGCTCTACGTGCGATTCCTCCTGCGCTGTCGGGGTAGATGGTGGCTGAAGTCGTGTAAATCCATGAAGGAGTGAAAATGGACATGCTGGGAGTCTCTTGCAGAGTTTGCTTTCAGCTGTGTGCAGGGTGTGCCAGGGCTGCTGGGAGCCTGTGTCCTGGGTTTCTGCAGTGGATCGGCAGGCACAGCTGACAAGTGATGGATCACCTTCGAGGTGACACCTCAGGCTGTTTTCAGAGATGTCATTCAGCAGAAACTGAGCATATGGAATAGAAGATGTGGCAAGAAACAGGAGCCACATCCATCCTCTTGCTCCAGGAGAGATGGCGAGACAGACAGGCTCTCTGATCTCTCCCTTTTTCTCTTTGCTCCCTTTGTGCTCCTCATCTGCTGTTATTTTGTCACCCCCTTTGGTTTCTCTCTTACCTCTCCTCAAGGGGTAAAAGTCCCTGGATTAAGCTGGAGTTGCCAGTTCCATGGGAAGCATCCAGCTCGATGGACATGATGGCAAGAACTCCAAGGTGTCTGGCAGTCACTGTGGTCCCACTTCCAGCTTTTGTGTGCCTCCAGAGAAGCCCCCGTGCTCCTGATTCCATTCCCACATTGCGACTGGAAAGGTGCAAAGGGAGAATTTCCCTTCATCCCTGTTTGTGGGCTCCTGGCATTTCCTCTAAGAGAAGCTACTCCCCCAGGAGCAAAATCTGTGCAGGTTGATGTGCAGAAGAGTAGGGGCTGAGCTGCTTTCTGGCAGGCAGCTGGAGCAGCCTGTAAAGGGTTACCTCAGAGAGCACGAAAAGCCAGACTCTACAGCACTGCCGTGTTTTTTTAACAGGCAGCCCAGACTTGTAATATCAGCACTTACTGAATTAATTTACTGTGTAGCACCAGTAAAGCTCCAAGTTCTTTCGGTGAATTCTAGTTTTGAGAAAAATCAAGAAAGCAATTACTTGGTTTGGTCATTAATTACTCACTACTGGACATTTTCGAAGGCGTCGCATGAAAAGCCTGAGGCAGCCATTAAGAGCAGCTCTAATGCTATTGATCTATTTGTGCTTATCGTGGAACTGCTCTGCTTTTATGATGTTTTATTGAGCTGGGGGATGCAGGTGTGTGCAGCCAGGGAGTGTGAGCTGCTCTTTCCCATGCTGGGGCCGCCCTCTTGGTGGGGAGTGGTGGCTTCTCAGGGCATTCCTAAGGGGAAAGCCCCTCTGGATGGTGGGCACTGGGAATTCTGACCATTGCACACCCTGGGCTGTGCTTGGTGTGAGGAGAATCCCTGCGTAGGGCCATGCTGTGAATAAGGGGGATCCACCGTGGGAAGGAAGGCACAACTGGAGCCAAGCAAAGGGACTTCCCTGAGGACTGGCAGAAGGGCAGTGACAAAGGGTGTGCAGACAGAACCACAGAATCATTGAGGTTGGAAAACACCTCCAGGATCATTGAGTTCAACCTTCCATCCCACCTCGTGACCAGCCCAGAGCTCTGAGTGCCACGTCCAGGCCTTCCTTGGACACCTCCAGGGATGGGAACTCCAGCATCTCCCTGGGCAGCTCCTTCCAGTGCCTGACCACCCTTTCCAGGAAGAAATTCCTCCTGATGTCCAACCTGAGCCTCCCCTGGCGCAACTTGAGGCCATTGCCTCTCATCCTGTCCCTGTTCCCTGGGAGCAGAGCCTGACCCTGCCCTGGCTGCCCCCTCCCGTCAGGGAATTGTGGAGAGCTCCTGGAATCCAGATCTGCTCCGTGCTTGAAAGGTCACCTCTGTCTTAAATCTTTTTCACTGGCACTTCCCTTCCTGCAAACAACCCCTTCCCTCCATTTATGCCTCTCTTCTTGTGGTTCAGTATCACCACGGCCATTTACTGACATGAAGCCTCTGGAACTGGACACAGTCTGGGGAAAAATGTTCCCTGCCAAGAAATTAGGGGCCAGGAGTGGCAGGCAGAGCTCTCCTGGACAGGGGTCCATGCTGCTTTGCTTCCTTCCGCTGCAGCCTCTGGGATAATCCTTTTCTATTGCCTCAAATGGGAACAGCCCAGCTGCCACCCTGGAATGCAGTGACGCGGAGCTGAGATTAATCCTGCTGGCAAGTGAGAAGGGTGTAAGCCAACAGCAGCAGGAGCGTTTTCTGGTGAGCTGGAAATGCAGCAGGGAACAGTGACAGCTCCTGGAAAAGGGCAGGGTTGTCATTTGGCTTCCAGGGCCTTTCTCAAGGTGGACCAGAGTCTCCCAAGGTTGGTGTTGGTTGAATCAGGATTTGTTCTGGCTTCGTTCCCAGTAGTGAAAGGTGCAGTTTTTCCGTGTACAAACTGAGACAGAAAATGCCACTGTGCCATTATTCTATTTTTCCCCCTGTACCTTGAGGAACTGGAGAAAGGAACACACATTTAACAGTGCCAAGGGGATGTGGCTGCTCTGCCTGTGCCTCCTGGCCTTCCTCTTCTCCCATCACATTTGGCATGCAAAATTGAATCATACCCTTCTCACCCGCTTCCCACTGGGGGAAAGGTGGCCTTTAAATCATAATATGATTGCAGACAATGTTGCAGAAGGGGAAAATGAGATGAACTTTAAACTCCCCTTTGCTTTACAAATTTGTTCACGTCTTCCCTCACAGCTGCTTAGTCATGCCCATTAGATTTACCATTTTCAGGGAAGGGAAAGGGAAAGTGAATTTTATTATCTATTCAGCATCTGACTTGGTGCCTTTCTCCCTTCTTTTGTCTGGTTTAGTCAGAAATTTGCAGAGGTTTTGATTGGGCTCCTTTGATCAGAGCACAGAATCCCCCAGGTAAGGGATCGTTAGTTCTCATTAGCAGAAGAAACATTTTTCCGTGACGCTGCACATCCTTGTCCAGCTAATTGAAGAGTCATCACAGTGACTTTCCTGCCCCATTAGGTTTCATGGATACCTCAAATGCCTCCAACAACTGACCAGGTTGAAAAAGAGGGGGCTGGAAAACAACCGACGGAAAAGACCAGGCGTTGAATTAATTAGGAACTGCTAAAAGAAACACTTTGCATCTTTCTGTGCAACTTCGGTGCTACTGGATGGAATTAAGAAAATGAAATCAAGAACTTGGCAAGTTTGAGAAGGAGGCTGGGTTGGTATTTGCATATCAAAAGTAGCCAGAATTTTTGGAACAGTAACGCACATTTTGAAAGGGATTTTGGTCTCTGTGTTTGAAGAGTTAAATCAGTTTTGGGCTATTAAAAACTGCAGAAGGAGCCCTGATTTGCATATGTGCTGTCGGTAGGAATCTTATCCTTCAGCCTGGCACGTCCCCAAATTGGACACTGGACAAGATGTCTGTGAGCCTGCTCCTGCCTGTCAGCTCCCCTGGTCCTGCATTTGTGGTGGCAGGGCGGAGGAAATGGGGAGGAACATCTCTGCAGCGGGCTGGGAGCGGGGCACGGCGCTGCATCCCAGCCCTGGCACTCCTGCAGCCATTTCAGTTCATGGCACCGCTCAAGGCAGAGCTCGGGGCTGGGACATCTGCACCGCTGTGAGATGTGGTAGTGGTGGGCCCGTGGGAAGGATTGGAATAGGCACTGCTGCTTCCTGAAGTGTGGAAGGTGAGAGAAGAGCCTGGCACCTGAGGGCTCCTGCCTGGTGGTGCCAGAACGGGCCCCACCCATTCCAGGTGAAGATAAGAGACCTGTGTGGGGGCAGGAGGCTTTTCCTTCTTTATGTGTTTCCTCTTTGCAAAAGGTCTCTGGATGCTGGAACAGATGAGCAGGAGATGGGAACAGTTCTGTCCAGCTGGAAACCATCCCAGTGGTGCTGGGTACCTGCAGGGATGGTCCCTCAGGTGTCATTGGTTTTCCATGGAGGGCATTTTGCCAGGAGCTGGTTGGATAGGCCAGAGAGCAGCATCAGGCCCTCCTGGCCTTCAAATCAAGAGGTGACCTCAGCAGTGGGCCCCTTACCACATTTTGTCCCAGACCCTGTTCCAGTCAACACTGGGGCACTGGATTTTCAAGCTGTGCCCCGTGGCAGTGGCCCAGCCTGAGCCTGGTGTGGGCTGGCCATTCCTGCCATGTTCACAGAATTCCAGAGTGGTTTGGGCTGGAATGGAACTTAAAGATCATCCAGTCCCAGCCCCTGCCATGGACAGGGACACCACCCACTAGAGCAGGTTGCTCAGGACCCCATCCAACGAGGCCTTGAACGCTTCCAGGGGTGAATTATCAGTGGGCTGATATTCCTCACTCTCTGTCCTGGGGATGTGTGATCTTCCTGCGGTGTCAAACACAGGTGGCTTTTGGCAGTGGAATGGTGCTGAATAAGCACTCCCTCCTATTTATCATATCCATTTGCCATGTCTGGTGGGAGATCAAGGTGAGGAGGAGGGAAAGGCACTCCTGAGCCGTAGCTCAGTACAGAGAGACTCTGGCACAGCAGCCAGGCACGCACATCCCCCAGCCTCCCAACCACGTTATTGTATTACAGCTGACATTCCTTCCTTGCACTAATATGTTATTTTTGGTCTGACAGCTTTATGAAGGAGAAAAGAGAAATAGAGAGAGAGAGAAACACGTACCCGGACAGACACAGACAGTATTCATTCCTTATCAGCAAGGAATGGGTTTGCCTCAGACACCAGAGATCTGCTGATTGAAACATCTGGCTGTCTCCAGCAGCTCACTCTCTGTCATGGAAGGCACATTCCCAGAGCCTGCAGATTCGAGTGAAAGGGGCAGGATTAGGTGGGGAGGGTTGTCCTTCCAGGGGTTGTGCCTTCCTGGCCTGACCTACTCCCTGAGCTCTGCTGGGATGTCTAATGAGTGGGAGGAATCAGCTTGCTGCCTGTGTTGGGATGTTGCCAACAGGGCAGTAGGGTGGCCATGGGGTCGATTCCCTTTAGTGCCTGGTTCTTGTGTCGGGAAGGCTCCCCAGGCAGGTGTGGCTCAGGGAGAGAAGTCCCGTCTGTGCTGGCGGGAGAGCGGTGACATCCCCGTGGAATCCTGACGCTGCTTCCCTTTGGAGAGAGAGGGGGGAACTGAAAAAGTGTGTGTGGGAAATGCCACTGGTCACTGTGTTCAGCCAAAGGCCAGTGGGCAGAAGGAAGTGTGTGTGGGAAGGGGGAGAGGCAGGAAGAAGACCGAAAAAGTCGAGGGCTGTGATTATGAAAGTGGAAAAACGGAATGTGAAACAAGCTGGATTTCACTCGAGCTGGATGTTTGCTGGCAAAACCTGAAAGGGAAAAGAAAAAAACTGTGAATGAAGGTGAGGGGAAAAATGTTCCAATATGAAAATAATGCTGAGGTTTGTTCTGTGTGCCGTGATTCATCGGGTGACCTGGAAAATTCCCAGTGTTCTCTCTCATTGCAGGAGAGGTGGTAAGAGGCCGCCAGTCATGGAGGGGCCAGCCCGGACAGCAGGTCCCTGCTTGGGCACACGGATCCTGGATGGTTGGCTGGACAGGGGTCAGCTGGAAAAAGAAGTGAAAGGCCAACCCAGCACCCTATACATCCACATGCTTCTCTGCCTTTGGCCTGGACCCTATTCCCAGGATGCTTAACCTCCCTGGCCACCCTCTGCAGCAAGATCTGCACCAGGCACCTCGTGCTGTCCCCAAAACAGCCCCTCTTGCTCGCTGCGTGCTGGCTGCCAGGAGAAACAGCTCCAACCCTCTCCATTCCCACACTGCAGCAAAGCCATTCCGTTCCCAAGCATGATGGGAGAAAGGCCGATCAAACAGAGCAATTAATTCAACAAACAGTACAATTAAGCTGCAATCCCAGTGTAGTTTCCACCCCGAAACAGAATAAACAGCCTTCCCAGCACGGATAAATAAACTCACAGATGGAGGCTTTTGTGAGTGGTGGAGTTTTCCCTCCGCAGCCCTTCTTGAGAGCACATAAAAATCGTGGAGTACATAAATCTCTGGCTCTCCATCCTGCTGGATTGGGAGGAAGGAATGGTGCTCCTGCTGTGGGGCAGATGTGTGCTGGCTCGGGAGCGAGCGAAGGGAGCTGCTGGTGCACAAAGGCTGCGGCAGCCGCCTCCTCCACGTCCCCAGGGCCAGCCCTTGTCACGGCTCAGACATGGAACACATGGTGTGAAAAGCCGTGAAGGAGGAGAGTGACCTGCTTCACACTTGGCTGGACTCACGTGTTGCTTCAGGACCTGATGGAAAATCCCCTATTTTTAACGGGGTTTCAAAACAGGCTGAGCTGGCAGTGGGAAAAATCCTCTGCACAGCCCTTGGGTACAGAGAGCAGAACAGAGGCCTTTACCCAAGGAAAAGGGAGGTAAATATTTCCAGGGATGATGCTGGCTGCATGGAGGTGGTGGGATCTAGGCTGGCTGCTCTGAACCTTTCCAAAATCAGCTGGAGACTGTTCTGGGAAAGGCTTTTCCATTACCAGCTGATCTCCATCCTGAGTTATTGGAGTTGGTGGAATGTTACCTCCCTTGAGGGCTGGCTGACTGCGGGAACATCAGGACAGCACGGGGAAGGAGGATGTGGGAGTTTGGGCTGGACTCGTGTGAGAAGAGCAACTGGAGTGAAGGTGTTCTGCTGGCATCAGGGATGGAAAGGATGGAGAGGGCAGGCTCGGGTTATACTGCAGCTTGCACAGGATTTGGGGTCATTTCTTTGAGAAGCAGCCAAGTCGGAAGCGGGAGGGAATTGTGCAGTTTAAGAGGTGTGAAAAGCCTGTGTGATGTGACCCTGTGGATGTTGTGGGCAGAGAAAGGAACGGGTTTTTTTCCAAGGAAAGCTTATATGGTGCTGTGTGACCACAGTACTGCTGGGAGAGGCTGGCTGGAGGCCAGGGAAGAGATGGGTGCTCCAGGTGAGCGTCACCCTGCATCATCCCCTCTGCTCCGCCTTGTGAGCAGGCGTGGTGGGGAGCTGGAGAAGGTGTGTGGAGGTCACTCACCCAGCCAAACTCCCCACCAAAAGAGATGAAGCTGAATTCTTTCCTTTTTCCTGCTAGATGTTTCTGTTCCTCCTCTTTCCCTTCTCTCCTGCCTCCTGGATGAATTGCTCAGGATCTCTTGAGCACCCAAAAGGTTTGATTTAGCACCCAGGATCCCCAGGTGGTGAATCTGGCTGCTGAGCTAATGGTCAGAGGAGCTGGGGAGACCATTTCCAGCCTCCATTTGGGTAAATCTGGACAGTGGGAAGGGTTGTGCTGAAGTGGTTCAAGCTTAGGGATGTTCTGTGCCCGGCACAGGGAGTCAGCACCCGGAGTTTGGGACAGAAGCCACCTGGGTAAGCACTGGGTTTCTAGTGTTGTGAAAGCTGTACAGAAATGCTGTGTTTGGCTCTGATGTTTGCAGCAAGGAGACCTTTTTGTACCAAAGGCCACATTCCTCCATCCTTATGGAGTTGCTTCAAATACAGCTGGTGGACCCTCAAACCCAAAACCCTTCAGATACCCTCTTTAAACCCAAGCCCTGTGGCACGGATGGGACTCTGAGCAACCTGCTCTGGTGAGAGGTGTCCCTGCCCAGGGCAGGGGGGTGGAATGAGATGATTTTTAAGGCCCCTTCTAACCCATTGTGTGACTCCATGGTAAGGCTGTATGTGTTGTCACCTGGCCGGAGATGTTTCCTTGGATTGTTGTTTTCTGGGACTTACCCCGCTGCGGCTTCGCTTTCATTGTTGCCTTGGTGTTGCTGTTCCCTGTTACCCAGCAGATCTGATGGCTGCAGAGCAGATTTGTCCGAGGCTCCATGTACCCTGGGTTGGATTTGGACTTGGAAGAAGGAGGAAAAAATTCCTTTTGTCCTGACTGGTGACTTGCATGGGCTGAGCTCAGAGCTCTTCCACTTCCAGATAGGAAACAGCTGCCGTTGTGCTCATTCTCTGAAAGCTCCCAGGACTGGCCACCCTCCAGCTTCCTGCAGAAACACCCTTCTGCTTGCAGGGAGCCAGAGGTGAGCCAGCTGCTGTGACCCCGCCCTGTCCCCAGCCCGGCTGTGGCGCTGACACAGCCAAACCCCCGATGCAGGACAGGAGACCCGGTGTGACCAGGCCAGGGTGCAAACCACAGCTGGCTGGGGCAGCTCAGCAAGGCAATGGCCACGTCAGGTTTTGAGGGCAGATGTTTGCCTGTGCTCCGAGCTGGCCACAAAAATGCCGTAGTGGCTGCGGTTCTTTGGTGCTGAGTTCCACCAAGGAGCAAAATACTCGGCTTGGAGCTCCTCTAGTTCTCCTGCATGGCTTCTGGTCATCTCAAATGAGCTCAGATCTGCTGGAGAAAGGTTGTGCTGTGTCCCACAGGCTTCTTCACCAGCATCATCGCTATTAACTTCGTCCCACTTCTCATCAGAAATCTCCCTAAACTGCAGCTCTTGATTTCTCAGGACAAGGATCTTCCTCAGTGGGAATGCTCTCCATGCAGAGAGGCTCTCACAGAGTGCAGGCAAACGGGCCCCAAACCTGTTCCTCACTGCGCTGGGTTCATTCCTTGCAGTGTGGCAGGAAGGGGATGCCACTGCTGCTGCCCAGCTTTGTCCTGGTGGCCCTTGAACTGAGGGGGAGCCTGGAAGCGGCCAAGGGTCTGACTGAGAAAGAAGCTGTTCTGGCCACTCTGTGGACAGTGGTTTGGCTGGTGCTTTGGCAGCCTCTGGTGAGTCTTAAAAGCTGTAATTGTTCTTGGAGTGTCCTGGGCAGGGCCAGGAGCTGGACTCTGCTTCTTGTGGGTCCCCTCCAACTCAGGTTGTTCTGTGATCCTTGGCAGGCTTTAGCATTAAGGGATGGGTACCGGTGTCCTGGATGATATCCAGACAGAAATCCTACTGGATCACGGCACAGGTCTGCACCTGGATCACCTTGGTGTCCCAAGGAGGTTTCACCTGTGTGCAGGTGCTGCGTTTGTCAGCACCGTGTCCTTGAGCTGAGGCAGGGCAGGGCAGGGATGAGATCGGGCTCTGCCTGCTCTGGCCCAGCCTGGAGCAGGATCCCACAGCACAAGTCCAGGGGGTGCTGCTTTGCCCCTCTCTGACAAATCAGCCACGGCTGCTGTTGTCATTTACAAATCTGGGCCCTCTCAGTAACTGCTGTCACCGCTCCATGACAAAGTGCGCTTCCCTCGCTGGTGTCCCTTTGCAGAGATCTCTTGGACAGAATGTTTGTACTCACTGACATGGAACAAGCTCCACGGGAATGAAATCATTTATAAAAGTCACGAGAGCCTTTGGTTATTGGAGCTTCATTTCCTGCCACGTTCACCGAGTCGCAATTAACAACGACCTGAAATACTGCACAGGGCTATTTGTCCTGTCTGTCCTCTTTCATCCCTCGCTTCCTTTTTTCCTTCCTCATTTCCTTCCCTTCTGAGCTGGACATATGTCTCCATTTTCACCTGTTTTCTCCCTCTCTTCGCTCGTTTGTTCTCAGTTTCACTCCCTTCCCTTCTCTTTATGCTTTCTTTTTTACCCCTTTGCTTGCCTTATCTCTTGTATGCTTCTCTTCCCCTTGCTTAATTCTCCCTCTATATTTAAACCGAGGCAAAAAGCAAATTATTTATGAAGGGTGGTAATTTATGATGCATTCTTAATGTCTTGGAAGGCACAGATAATTTATTTAATGAGTAAAGACACGATAATTCACAGATGATGATTCCAGTCAGAAAATTAGTTTCATTAATTCGCTGTAAATTCAATGCCTTGATTTAATGCACAAGGAGTTTCTGAAACCCCACGAAAATCTTTGCCACGGCGTTTTTTTGTCATCACTGGACCAGTGTGGAAGTGTGCTGCCTTTCCCACCCCTTGCTGGCTCTGTCACACTTCTGCTTGTGCCCTCCCAACAGTCAGCAGAGATAGCTAAAACATTTCTTTGTCACTGTAAGTGTGTAAGAGGCTGAGGAGGAACAGGGATGGAGGTGGAATTCCCATTCCACGAGGTGATAAAACAGGCAGCAGTCTCCAAATGTTTGTTTTGCAAAGCCACATGCTGTTCCCCGAGCTTTTGCCTGGGAAGTTCGGCTCTACGAGAGAATAAAAAAGTCAGTTCGCTTTTTTTAATAGAGTATAAAAGGTACTTTTTCAAATAAATTTCAGCACAGACAATTTTACAGGAGAGTCTTGCTGATAACTGCAGTCTATATAAATATTATAGGAAACCTATAGAAGTGATTCATGGTGTACTATTGATCTAATCTGATTTAACTAAGTGTTTGCATCATGCCTTATTAATCACAAATAATGGGGCTCCAAGGACACCTTGCAGAATCAGGGCTTTGCTCTTCGCAGCACTCAGTGTCCACAAATTCTGGCTGTGTCCTGCTGGGACTGCTGCAGTCCATGGAGATTCCTCAGGGATGAAGTCCCTACTGTATTTCATGGTTTTATTTTAGAACACATCTATCAGTAGTGCTCTAACCCACCTTTTTAGGGACACTGTTCTGCTGCCTGCTTGGTGTCAGGTTAGGGAAGCTTCCAGGTGTTACTGGAAGGAAAACTTGCAGCGTGGCTCTGTGTTTGTTCTGTGCATGGTGCACGGGGTGGGGAGGTGTGTCCTGCCAGCGGGGCCGAGCTGTGGGCACACCAACCACAGGAATTCCATGTGCTGGGAGCCACCCTCTTCCCCTGTGTGCACAGGGAGACGAGCTGCTCTTCCTGGAGCAGCTGGGCAGGGGCCTGATGTGGTAGAAGAGGAGGAATCTGTGCAAGTGACCTCAGCAAGGTCAGATCAACCAACCCCTCCCACCAAGAGCTGCACGAAGATTAACAAGAAACAGCAGCAAGTTATCATCAGTTGAGCACCCATAAATTGACCTGGCTGGATGGGATTCATCCCAGAGTACTGAAGGAGCTGGAGCATCTCCTCTGCAAAGGCCTTGGGAGTCTGGGGAGCTCCCAGCTGACTGGCAGCCAGCCAGAATTATTCCAGTCTACAAGGAGGGCAGGAAGGAAGATCCAGGAGATCACTAACACCTGTTAGTGTAAACTCAGTGCATGGGAAAAATAGAATGGAGAGGATCACACTGGGCACTATTAAAGGCATTTAAAGGACAATGAAATCATCAGGTGCTCACAGCATGGATTCACGTTCCTGCCCAGTTGTGTTCAATATTTTTATCAGTGATCTGGATACAGGAGCTGAATACACTGAGAGTGAGTTTGCTGATGATACTAAACTGGGAGCTGCTGTTGACTGTCGAGAGGGACAAGAGAACTGGCAGCTGTAATTATGGATTGGGAGGGGAATGGCTGGAGAACAGCCCTGCAGGAAAGGTTTGGGGGTGCTGGATGGCAGCAGCTCCACAGGAGCCGGCTCAGCTCACGAGGGCAAACCACACCCTGGGCAGGGAAAACACAGATGGTCAAAAAAGATGGGTATCCCTCTGTGTTTAGAGGTGGTGCTCGAGTGCTGTGTCCAGTTCTGCACTCCACCATCAGAAAAGGATGTTCAGGGACATGAATATGGATGGTCAAGCACTGGAACAACCTTTCTGTGTTGGAAGAACCTTCCTGGAGAGGTGCCTGCTGCCCCAAGCCTGTCAGCGTTTAAGGGACGTTTGGGCAATGCCCTTAAAAACACATGTGAAGTTTTGGCCAGCCCTGAAGTGGCTCTTGGACAAGATGATGGTTGTAGGTTCCTTCCAGCTGAGCTGCTCTCAGTTCCACCTCAGTGGGTGCAGAGAGAAGAGTCTGGTAAGAAGGGGGTTTTGCTGGAGGATAATTCTGCTGGCACTGGTGGTAGTGCATGGAGCAGAGAACTGAGCACAGGGTGGATCCTGTTTCCTCATTAAAGGTGGGAATAAGCTGTTTCTGGGATTCGTGTTTCGAGTATCTAATCTCTGTGGACTGTGAGATTCCCAGACAAACTGCCTCTGCTGTGTGCTCTCTTTGGCTCCCCAGATAATTCCTGTCAAATGTATTTCCCCGTGGTTTCGCCTGGTGCCCTGTGCATTTTACCACAGTTGGGTTGATGTGAGCAGGCCTTGGAAAGATGTTTTAGGAAGTTATAAATGTGCATCAGAGTGGGAGATCCTGCCTCTCCCTGCTTGCTTCCTACAAAATCCTGTACAAAGGGTTGCACAGCGCTGTGCTTGGCTTGTGGCAGGTGGAAATGTCCCCTTCTGCTGGGGTAGTAAAGTGAAAACAAACCTCCAGGAATCTGGGAAAATGCTTGAAAAGTGTGCGGGGGGGGGGGGGGGGGGGGGGGGCGTGTGTGTCAAAAATTTGATTATATGTCCCACATTTTCATAAAATAGGTGATGTTGGCTGAGCTTTGATTGAGCCACGCTTCTGGGTCCTCTGAGGAGCATAATCAGTGGGAGCACTCAGCAGGAGCTGATGGAGAGGAGCAGAGGATGATTCCTTTCAGTACAAGGTCCTGGAGGTCTGTCACTGATTTGCTGCCTGTTCTTGTGCTTCTTGAGCTTGTGAACACCCTTTTCTTGCTTGTAAGCCAGCCCCTTGCTCCCCACGAGGGTGGCTTCTCATGGGTACTTGTGCCATGCAAGCCATGGCAGCAGTCGTGGTGCTCTTCAGCAGAGGCTCTGTTGGAGTGAGGGATGTGCAGGTCAAGGACTTTGTTACCCACTGTTGTTTCATGCTTGAACCTTTTTTTGGTGGAAGTCTGAGCCCCAGTGATTCAGTTTTGGCCTGGAAGAGCCTTGCATAACTTGCAGTTGCCTCTCAGGAGTCTGTGTACCTGTGGCTGACCCCATTGTGCTTCTTAGATGCTCAAGAGCAGCCCGGTATGAGCAGAGAGCTGCGTGAATGTCCATGGCCCAGCCTTGCCTGGTGCCTCAGGAGCAGGAGCCTTCACATCTTGACATGTCCTCACCTCAGCACCTCCCAGCTCGAGGCTGTTTTCTAGCAGGAGAGCAATCTTCCCATCCTTTCCTTGGGAACACATGGGGGCTACCCTGTACCAGAGGACCCTTGTGTGGGTGGGCTCTGTGTCCTGGGGCCTGCATGCTGAGCTGCAGCCAGGGGTGGGGTGCAAGAAACTGGTCTGCATTCCCACTGCGTGGCTCTCGAACCCAAACCTGCCCTCTGTGTACGGGAGCTGTGTGCTGGCTTTGGGATTTGCTCGTTTGAAACTCCCGTCTTACAAAGGGCAGGGCTGAGTGGTGGGAACTTCTGGTGAAGGGCACCATTGTCTGGTGAAGGTTGTGGGTTCAAAACATGCTCACAGCCCAGGAGAGCATAATTTTCATGCCCTTGGCTCTGCTGCTGGTCATGGATCACTCACCCTTCCTTACTAACAATCAACACAGTGTGAGTAAACTGCACTGTTTGTTAGAGGAGCAGGAACAAGATCTTGGCAAAGCTTGTCTTGCACGGGCTGAGGCCTCCCCAGGTGCTGTTTCAAGCGAACACTGAGTGTTCCAGACCTCTGCTTGGAGTCTGACACATGAGGAATGACTATCCTGGGCTAAAACCTCTCCCCTTCCCCAGCAGTGGTTTAGCAGCACGGTGGGAGCAGCTGAGCAAACACAGGAGCAGCCGATCACACATTCCTCAGCACTTCTCCTCCCTGGAATGTCCCCTCCATCCCTGGACATCTCTGAGCCTCCAAAGCAGTGCCAGCATTGACCTCAGGGCCAAACAGCCTCAGCCTCTGGCCAGGGGTGTCCAGCTGGGGGACTGTTCCTGCCAGAGGCGGCCACTGCCCATCCTGCAGCCGTGGTGTCCGGGACTCCTGTTCAGCCCTCGTCCCTCGGGATCCTTGATGTACGACTTGGATACTTTGAGCTTGGTAACAGGCCAGCCTCTCTTCTCCAGAGGGGTCAGCAGAGGTGCTGGATCTGAGTTTTCTGGGGGAAACAGGATGAAGTCCTTTCCCCACTGCACCTGCCAGTAACGTGGCCTGTTTGCCACAGCCAAAAGCAGCAGGTTTTGTCTGGCTTCTGCTTCGTGTCACATTCCACTGCTCTTGCCTAGACAAGGGCTCCATCCCTTATCCTGAGCTGATGAGAGGGAGCTGTTTCACTCCTAGAGGAGTGCTTGTCCTTCAGTTTGTTTTATACTGTTCTTGGTCTCCTTTGAGTTCTGGAGTAAAAACATTGTTTTCTTAACACCAGGACACCTCCATCCTGCCCCTTCCCTGAGAATCCCTTTGTCCCCTGTCCCTATGTGCCACTGTAGTGTCCCAGGGGTCGTTTTTGCTGAGCTGCCTGCAAGGGCACATGGGCTGTCCCCAAAGAATTGCAGTGATTAATTATTTTTTAATTATGATTTTTCTTTTTTCCCCCCCTTAGCCGTTTTAGAATCTCCCTTCTCAAGGTGGCACAGCACAGGCTTTGGTGGTTGTGCCAGCCTTCTCAGCACTTCCCTGGGCTTCTTCCATTTGGAGCCCTTTCCCCTCTTCCCCACGCACCCCATCACACCAGCCAGGTACAGCGGCCTTCTCTTTGGGGCAGCTTTTGCTTTGCCAGCTGGCATGGCAGAAACTGCCAAGAAGGCACAGAAATTGCTTTCCCTTCCCTGTAGCTGCTGGGATCTGCTGTTCCTCCTGGGAGCTCTGGCTTTGCTGGAGTCTCTTGCCTGGAAGAGGGGCCCACCACCTCCCGAAGACGTCGGGCTGCTCGGGGAGCTGGAGACACAGAGTCCTGCCTGCGGCTGTCCTTGTCCTGAACGGAGCGGACGGTCAGTCAGACTCGCTGGGAAAGGTGCTGGCTTGCCTGGATCCCAGGTGGAGAGGAAATAGCAGCCCCCTGGAGCTGCTGGGGCTCCCTGCTGAATGCAAGTTCACGTCCTGAGACCTTTTCCAAAGCACGAAGAGGAAAATCTGCCTGGGGCCGTGGGGAAGCGGTGAGTCCACAAAGCAATCTGGTTGTGCTAATCTCTCACGGCACAGCATAATCGAGCTCAGCCCCAGAAAAGTGCTGGGCAAATATTGGTGTCTTTTTTTTAAAACTTGTTACAAAAGCTGGAGCTTATCACACTCTCTGAGCTACGGTGTCTGCTCCTGTGGGACAGCTGGTAGGAGGCTGGCTTTCTTCCTGATGCCTCTGGTGAACGGGAATGCCCAGCGTTATTTGAATTTTGCACTCTTTTCCCTGCTAATGCTGGATTTCCCTATTAAAAGCTGTCCTGGTTAACTGCTCCCCACACCTTCCACCCATAAAAATCCCCATGCAGAGACTTCCAGGGGTAACCTGGTGGGGTTACAGCAGGGCTGCCCTCTCAGCAAACACCAGGCTCTGGCATCTGCCAGGCTGTTCCTTACTGCCGTGCTGCTCCCTGTGCAAGGAGGGAAAGTGGAAACAGCTTCTCCCGCGGCAGCTTTGCGACCTGGGAGCTCATAAAGGCGAGAGCACTTTTAATTATGAGTTTGTTCCGATTATGCCCAAGCTTTGTTTCCTCCCATGGAGCAGGCCAACCCTCTGAGGTCAGGATGAACTTTGGACACAGAACTTCTGGCACTCGCAGTTAGGAAAGATGGAGAGTTTCCCCCTCCTGAAGCCAGGCACCTGCAATGTGTGATGCATGGCTCCCCCGAGGCCACTTCTCCTGGCCATAACGCTGCTGAAAGCAGAACAAACACATTTGTTTCTGGACACAAACCAGCCTTTCTGTTCCCCCTGGCTCCGCAGTGCCCCAGGAGCCCCCTGTTCTCCTCCCAGCTGGGAGATGGCAGGGGCTGAAGGAGCTTTAGCCTTTTGGTGAAGCTTCTCATCCTAGGCTTGGAGTTGAGATTTCTTAAGCTAGACTCTCTCTTTACACCCTGAACTTGAGCTGATGTGAAAATGAACTCTGAGGCCTCTCTGGAAAGGGAAAGGAGGGCCTGCAAGGAGAGGTTCAGGCTGGAGACTCCCTTCAGTTCCGTTCTCCTGCTGACTCTGTGTGGAAAATGACAGCTCAGGTGCCAGGAGCCTTGGACGAGGGGTTTCTTCCAGCACTGTGAGGGCAGAAAGTTAATTTTATTCTGGCTTGGAGCAGGATTATTGTGGAATCTTTCAGGGTTCTGCATTTCTGTCTCGGCACTGTTGCCCTCTGTTTGCTGGATGCCAGTACAGCTGTAACGGTTATGGCTAATTAATTAGAACCACTTCCCCTTGTTTTCCCCTTATAAATCACTTCCTCTTTAGTCAGCCGGCAGGGAAAACAAGGGGAAAGTGAAACGAGCCTGAAGTAAAATATGAAGCTCCCTTTTATTCCATATTTCAGACAAAGGCAGGCTGTGGGACAGGCAGGGAATGGGCTCTCTGAGGCGGTGCTCTGTGAATTCACACTCTCTTTATGAGCCTCTCCGGTCCATGAAGTGAGTTTTTTAATGGCCGTGGCTGCTCACTTTGAATGGCTGTGAAGTCTGGGTCAGGGCAGAGCAGCGTAAATTCCCTTCCTCTTCGCTGCCGTCGGAATTAGCTCTTTCCAAAGTGCAAAGACTGATGAGGGCGGGTCAGCTCGGAGCTTGGCCATGATGAGGATCTTAATTAGGGCTCCAGCCACAGTTTTCACCCTGATTGTGAAGGAAGAACAGGGTGCTGCTTTGGTGTGTGTTTGGCTTTGTTTAAAGCCTTTCTAGAAGTTACTTTTGGCCAACTCTGCCACTGCCTGGAGGTGTCACCTCCACTCTCCATGGAAAATGGACCAGACTCTGCGTGGCTGAAGCTGGGTGGGGTAAGTCTGGGCTTTTGTACTTAGCTGGTCAGAAGGTTTGTGTGATCTTGGCTTGGGCTCTTTCCTCTCCCACCTGAGGGGTCTCATCCATGGGTCTATCCCTAGAAAAAGCCCCAGGAATGAATGTGATTTTGTCTGTAAAGATTTCAGGGTGAGGTGGGTGCGGGTATCCCTCACGGGCAGCCTGGTGGGGGGACATGATCCACAACACTGAGTGAGCAAAGGAGAAAGAACCAGCCCAACTCTGCTTTCCGAATATCTGTGGATGGGTTAGCTCAGAGAGCTTGGCCAGCGCTGCCCCGAGGTGTGAAACGATCCCACAGGCTCCTGATCCCACCCAGGCTCCTGATGCCACACACCATCCTTGGTTACTATGGGAAAAGGGGAAGGGGCCTCAAGTTGCACCACGGGAGCTTCAGGTTGGATATTGGGGGAATTGCCTTCACTGAAAGGGCGGTCAGACCCTGGAACAGGCTGCTCAGGGAAGCGGTGGAGCCCCCACCCCTGCAGATGTTCAAAAATGAAGTAGATGTGGCACTTGGAAATGTGGGCGTGGTGGGATTCGGTTCAAGGTTGGACTCGATGATCTTGAAGGTTTTTCCAACCTTAATGACTCAATGGTTCTCTGGCCAGAGCTTTTCCCAGCTCTATCACACTGCAGCTGTGCTACTCTGTTTTCCAGAATTTGCTCTTTCCAGCCTTTGTTGGCTTCCCAGATATCTTTGCAAGCCTCCTGCAGCTAAGGCTGAGCTGTGCAGCCGTTCCTCCTTTCCAAACCTTTCATCAAAGTGGAAGTCTGGGCACTGAGTGAACTACACTGCTTCTCTTTTATCCCAAATTCAGAAACCTTAAACAAAATAGCCCCTTGGCATTGTTCCTAGGAAACCACTCAGCAGGCAGTTGGAAATAATCATACAGATAATTTACTTGAACACTGCCCATAGGCACATTTTAGTCTTCTCCTCTATTTCTAAAGAAATTGGAAAGAGGGGCAGTGTTACTGTCTTTTGAGAAATAATAGAGGCCCAGGGTTGCACAGGCAGCAATTCTGGAATTTCTTTTGTAGCATTAGGGGAAAATTAAAAAAAAAAAAAAGAACAACCCAGCCCTCAACCTGCAAGTAGCAGTAAGCAAGTAAATTCTGTTCTTTTTTCAGATAGAAAAAAGTTCATTGACAAGTTTTTTTTCTTCTATAAAAGTATCCAGAGGCTATTTTGAGTCCTAATGAGAGATCTTATTAGGCTCTCGTTCTGAAGAGAGATTAACAAAAGTTTGGGAGGGAAGCAGATTTTGGCTGACATGGTTATATTGTTGCAGTCTTCCCCCCTTCCAAAGTTTTCGTCTTCCAAAACTACACATTTTAATTAAAAAAAAAAGGGGGAAAAATTCTCGGCCTTTCAGCTCGGCAGCACATACAGACAAATAAATTAAAAAGTGGGAGAAGTGGAACTAACCCAATAATCCGTGAAAACCTAATTTCCCTCACAAGCGTCGCTGACGCAAACGTCTCCCCTCTCCCTTCCCCTTCTCCAGTTCAGGGGCAGTGATTGGAGAAATTGGCTAACAAGATCAGAAATTTAATTACCGTTCTGCCTCCCCTTCCCAAGAAATTGGATGTCACACTTCCTTGTAGCCTGTTTTGAAGACGTGCTGGGGCTGGTGTTCACATGACTTGAACCTGACTCCTACCCTCTCCCTCCACTTTCCTCCCCCTATTCCATGTGGAAATACCCATCCAGTGCAGCTCATCCTTGCAGTAGCTGAGATGTGAGAGGCCATGGGTGTGGTGAAGGCCGTGGTAAGACTTTGCCTGGCCTAAATGGAGCCAGTTTGGGATACTGGTGTTGGAGGGAGCATCAGAAGGGAGAGAGCACGAGTTGGGATGTGCCGTGCAGCAACATCTCCAGGTGCTTCCCGTGTCTCCTTTTCGTGCTGGAGCAGGCAAAGGGAGCAGAGAGGGCTTTGCTCCAATCTTTCTCCTCTGGTTTTACGCCTAGGCCACAGACAGCACAAAGAAG
This sequence comes from Corvus moneduloides, assembly GCF_009650955.1. Lineage (NCBI taxonomy): Eukaryota > Metazoa > Chordata > Aves > Passeriformes > Corvidae > Corvus > Corvus moneduloides. The sequence continues at coordinate 3,740,179 of NC_045485.1, read as the reverse complement.
CGTTCTCCTGTCCATTCAAGCTGTCTCAGATCTACACTCCCAGCTTGTCCCTTGGTGCTCCCAGGCTGAAGCTTTCGCAGGGCTCCTGTGGATGCTGAGGAGCAGAGCCTGTCTCTGCCTGGCTGTGGTGAGGGCCTGGCAGGGCAGAGATGAATGAGGAGCAGAAGAGAGGAAACACGGCTGCTTTGTAGTGTCACTTCTATCACGGGAGGGATCTGGGGTGTGTAATTAGCTGAAAGAGAGGCTGTTCCGCATAACACAGGCCTGTTGTCCCCAGCCCAGCAGGCCGGGTGACCCAGCCTTTGGTCTCCTGGCTGGCAATGTCACCACAGTCTCCTGGCAGCACAGCAGCCTCGCTGGAGACAGATGCTCTGTTTATTTTTCCATTTGTATTCGCAGCGTGTCCCGCTCTGTGCCAACTGTAAGCCTGGCTTAGAAATTCCCTGCAAGCACCTTATCAGATAATGAATAATGATTTATTGAACATATGGGTAAACAGCACAGATAAGATATAAATACACTTCGGAAGAGCAGTTGCATTTGTAAGGATCTGTACCGAACCCGCCCTGTGGATTCCGGCTCCGCTTCCAGCTGCCACAAAGGCACCTCCTGCTCAGGCTGCCGTGCATCGCTGCAGGTCCCCATCCACGGGGGAAAGCGAAGGGCAAGGGCTGAGGGCAAAGCCACCTGCCAGGAGACACTCACAGGGATGTGGGCATTCGTTCGCTCTGGCTGTAGGAGCCGGGCTGGAGCGTAAGCAGGCTGCAGTACTTGAGCCAAAATTTGAATTTTGATTTGATTTTAAACAAGATTGAGGATTTGTTCACCCACTCGAAACAAAGCAAGGCTGTGGGAGCAGCGTTGCTTACACAGCCAAGCCAGGATGAAGACAAGAGGTATGGCTGCTCTGTGAACATGGGCTGGGACCCCGAACCTATGGCAGGGGTGGTGCTGGCTCCTGGAAAATGGGTTCCTGGCACTGAACCCTCCCAGGTGCACACACCAGCCTGCTGGTGTGCTGGGCCATGCTCTGCCTCCTGGTCAATGGATTCTCTACAGCCTGCAAAGAGCCAAGTCAGCTCTGCGAGCAGGTGGGTACCTGATTTTTGTGCTGTGGCTGCCTCTGGAGGGAGATGGAAGGCAGGATCCAGCTGGAAACTCAGGGATATGGTATGAATGTGGTGAAAAATGCTGTTTGTGCTGCCCTGAGGTGGAAAGACTCACTTACCTTCCCTTTTGGAGTGACTCATTCCGAGCAAACACCATCTCAGAGGCCATCCTCAGTGAAACGAATGGCTGCCCGTGTGCCCTCATTGAGTCTCCCACATCTTTGCTGCTGGAAAACCCCTTGGAGATCCAACACTGCTGTTTTCAGAGTTGTCCAGGAGTTGTGGCAACTCTCCACCCCTGCTCATCCTCTGTTGCATCATCTCCTGCGTGGCGCCCACTGCCTCAGGTGATCTCTCCCACCTGCCAGGTGTGTGCAGCTCCTCTCTGCAGCAGAGCGGGGGGAGCTGTCAGCCTGGCCTCTGGATATATCCTCCCTGCTGCCCTTGAGAGCCACTCCTCTGCTCTGTGGCCAGGGGACCTGCCATCAGCCAGCCAGCGTTATTTGCAGCCCCTCCAAGGTCGTGGATAAATGATAGCTGCGCTTTTCTCTCTCTTTAATCATCAGTCACCGAAGGCAGGGATGTTCGGATCCTTTAAAGCAGAGGAAAGTCCAGCCTCGCTGGGTGGGCTGGTAGGCTGGGAAGGGTTGTGAAAGACCTGGTTAACCTTGAGATATTTGAGCTCAGCCTGGTATTTTGGTTGTGATGCCCACCCGGACAAATGGATAGAGACAATTCTGGATTGCTCAAGCTAACATGGGATAATCCTGTGAGATGCAGAGGGGGGACAGTTCAAGAGTCCTTTGAGATCATCTTTTGGGTGCAGGAGGTTGGTGCAATTGATGAGTATGGGAATACCCTTAGTTTGGGGTTTCCAGCTCTGGCCCTGCCACCTGTGAGTGCAAAGATGTTTTTCTTTTCATGTGCCCTGCAGTAGTGGTGGGGCACTGCTTTCCTCAAGGCTTTTGTGGGGATTTGGGGTATCATTTCCTTTTTTTGACCTGGAGATTTTTCAGTGTTTCATCGTAGGAACGCTTTCCTCTTGCTCCCTCCTGGCTATGCTCATCACCCCCGTGTTTTATCCCAGCAGGCCTGGCTCACCACCATGTGACTTCTGGGTTAAGAGGTAAACGGCAAAAACCCAGGGACAGGAGCCTGATAAAGCTTTGTGATCCAATCTGTTGGCGAGTACAGCCATGGAGAGAATTCGATTTGCATACATTTCCTACCCGGAATTCCTCTGGAGCTGTTGGGAGTCGCCATAGCTAACACAGGCTCTGAGTTGTGGGGTTTATGTGTGTGCAGAAACCACCCCTATTTGCTTTCTTGGGAAGAGATTTACTGGAACATTCTTTGTCTTATTGCCCACCCCCTCCTCCTTTCCCTGCCCATGGGGGGATTTCGGCTGCTGTGGAGGCTCTTTGATCTGAGTTAATTCTGTGACGGAGCTTCACAAGACAATAGGGAAACAGAGCACTGCTCTGGGGAGAATCCTGCTGGCTCGGAAAGAAAAAGGTGGCAACCGTGCTGGCTTGGTGAGGTGGTGCAGCCCAAAGGCCAAGAGCCTCCCTTGCTGCCCCTCCTGGGGCTGTACGTCAGTGGTGGACACCAAGGATGTGGATTCTGCTCTGGGCTGGGGGGAGGTGTGGGAAAGGCTGGATGCTGGAGGGTTGTTTGGACCAGCACGGGGGGGATTGGGGTGAGTAATCATCAGAGAGAGTGTGGGGAGTTGCCTGGTCGAGGGACATGGGCCCCAGGGGCTTTCCTCGCTCCCAGAAGAGGTTTAGGGATCAGTGGTGGGGACAAGCCCATGGCCTCGGCCAGTTGGGAGTGCAGCCCTTGTTGTGTCTCAGCCAGAGCCGCGGCTGCTGTTAGAGGCACGTCTGGAAGTTTTTAAGCCCAGCTCTTCTTTCCCAAGGCCTGTTGGCTTTCCCAAAGAAAGCAGAGTGGATGTAGCCATGGATTCGGCTCCTGCCACATCAGACTCCTGTAGCTGATCCTCACCTTGGAGAAGCATCCGCAGAACGAAGCTATGTGTGCCAGGGACCGCCCGGAACCGCGGGATCATCTCCCGTGGGAAAGTCACCCAGCTGCCTCTCGTTGTCCTTGGTGTCTCCTCCTTCCCCTTCCCATGGCTGCTGCCCTGTTAATTGATTACTGCCCTGTTCAGCCGTTGCTTGTGGAGCTGAATGCGCCGAGTTACAGCGCGAGAGCGGAGAAAGGGAGCAGTGATTCCGAGTGCTGGGCTCGCATCTGAAAGATTACAGCACAATCTAATGAGCTCATTAATTTCATTTCATTAACCAAACACTGCTTGTGGAGAATGGCAAATATTTAAAGAAGCGCAGCAGGGTCAGAAACACATTTAATTAATGTTGTCATGTGATGCTGGGAACAGGAGCGGGGAATAAATCCCGATGCTATACGTTAACATCCATGGTGACTTCTCTTTTATATTTAATGTGCTGCTTGGGTGAAAGGCCTGCCTGGCTCCCGTGAGCACAGTGCCCGAGCAGCTGAGTGGGTTTCCCCTTCCTCCCAGGGTCTGTGGAAGCCAGGCAGTGCCATTATCCCCTTTAGAAGGGAACGCTCCAGACAAGAGGAGGGGGCTCCATCATGGGGTCGGTGGCAGATGATGCTGGGTTCCCTGTGGTCCTTCTCCTTGCTAGGCCATGCCTACTGGGATTATCACACTAAACTAGTGATACCCCGAGCTTATCAGCTTCCTGTGCATCCAGATTGGCATCCTGGGCACCTCAGTGGGAGCGAAATTGGAAGTGCACACAAATGATAGGGAAGAGAGGGTTGAATCCTCCCTCCACCCCTTTGAGATCTGGTGCGCTTGGCTGTCTGTAGGGACTGGTATCAGTGATAGAGGTTACAAAGCAGGTTCTCATCCCCTTCTCCCCCATCTCTAAGGGAATTTGGATCTGGGTTATTTTGGCACAAACTGTCTGCATATTCATTAATCTGTTGTGGAGGTGGGCTTTGCTAAAATCTCATTTTGGTGTGGGGGTGGACATCTCATTTGTGGCTCTTCCGTTAGGGCTGCTGTGAGGCATCCGAGGAAAATTACAGATTGCTTTTCTGATTGTCCTGGTACACTCTGCTTCTTTGGGAAAATTGAATTAGGATGGATACCTGGATTGCACCTGAAGGTCTGGGTTTCTCACTGGCAAATTATTTCTGTGGTTCCAGTTCAAGGAGCATCCCAGCTAAAACAATCTTGGAGAGAGTGGAGCTGGATTTTTACCCTGGAGTCTGGCAGCGCTCTCGTGTTTCTGCGTGTACTTTGTGACATACTGGGATGCTCTTAGCTCTGCCGAAGTCCCCTGATGTTGAGAGGGCCAGGACAGGGCCTTAATTTAGGGTAAGATGTTAGCTGATCTTGCCTGGGATCTTAGTAGGGCCAAGAGCGTGGTACCACCAAAATCTGCTTGGGCAAGGAATTGTAAAACCAAACCTGCCTCGAGGCACCCCTTCATCCTGCCAGCACACCTCAGGGCTTCACCCACTCCTTTGCAAGCCTATCCTCAGAGCAGAGCTGTGTCTGTGCAGGCAGGACCACTTCTCCCTTGCCATAAAAGCAAATGCCCTGTGCTTGACAATATTCCTTGGTGGCAATTCCAGCAAGGAATTGCTGGTAATGCAATATTGGTGGTGGGGTGACTCCAAAGCAGGGGTGCAGCCTGGCTGGGCAGGTGGGGAGCAGGCAGGGCTGGGGGGACTCTCATTAATTCCATAGTTGGAGGAAGCAGCCCGGCTCAAAGGCTGAGCATAAATTGTGAATTGCCCATGAATTAGTCCTTCGGTGACAGCTTTCCCCTCAGAGCCTGGCCCTTCCACAGGCAATTCCAAGCAGTGGGTGAAGGCAAAGAGCAGGAGGAGCTGCTCTCCTTTGGCTCTGCTCTGTGGCAGCTCTCTCATTACCCCATCGCTCACCCCTCGCCTTGTCATTACTTGATTCCTCTTTATTGCAATAAAATGAAGCCGTGCTTCGGGCTGCCGAGTTCATCCTCCAGCACACAGCACTAACCCGGGTGGCTCGAGGCCAGGTGCTTCCCACAGGCTCAGCTGCTCGGAGCAGCTCTGGGAAAAACCTGCTGCTGGGATGGAGGGGTGGGCAGCTGCCGGGGGCCCAGAGGTCTCAGCACCACTCTGGAAGCACTCATGCCCTTGTGTGCCAACAGAATGAGGGGTTTGACCTCCTGTGCTGGGACCCAGCTGAGCTGGTGGCCCAGAATGAGGGGTTTATCCTCCTGTGCTGGGGACCCAGCCGTGCTGGTGGCCCAGAATGAGGGGTTTGGCCTCCTGTGCTGGGGACTCAGCTGTGCAGGTGGCCCAGAATGAGGGGTTTGTCCTCCTGTGCTGGCGGCCCAGAATGAGGGGTTTGTCCTCCTGTGCTGGTGGCCCAGAATGAGGGGTTTGTCCTCCTGTGCTGGTGGCCCAGAATGAGGGGTTTGGCCTCCTGTGCTGGGGACCCAGCCGTGCAGGTGGCTCCAGTAGAATCCCTTGGGGAATGCCAAGGGTCAGCTGCTGTGGCTGCTCCCTACAGAAACGCCCACAGTGCCCATTGCTGCGTTAAGGCTGGAGAGAGGCAGAAACATCTCGTGAATTTCTGGTGGTTGTTTGGGTCCAACCTTCCAGCTCTCCTCGAGGGAGAGCAGTGGATGAGCGGAGCCTGTGTCCTTGGCTGGCAGCTGCTGTCCCAGGGAGCCATGGGGCCTGTGCCGGATGAGGGTGTGATTGGTGCCCGGGAGGCAGAGAGTGACAATTTCCATGGTGAGTGGGCTGGAATGTCCTTCCCATTCCTGACATATGGCTCTTGGGCAGGCCCAGCTTGTGCTTTGTGCTTGGCTGGATGGCCCCAATATCCAGCTCAGCATGGGAAGAGGCAAAATCCCTCGCTTTTCTTTGGGAAGAGCGATAACCTGGCATGACCTGGGGAAAGGTCCCTGCAGGTCCAGCCCAGCCACAGGACAATGGTGTTTGCCTGGGCTGAAGTCATGTCTGGAGCAGGAGGTGGGAGCCCTGAGGAGCCTGGCAGGATTTGGCCGGTTTGGGCAGCCTGGCCAAGCCTTGGAGCAGGGATGCTGGAAGCGTTTCCGTGCTCCTGGTGACACTCATCACCCTTTCCCAGGAGGATCTATCTTTGTCTGGGCTTTGAAGCCAGGAGCATGATGCCCACTGCATCCTGTTGACCCCCTTCTCATACCTGGGAAGAAAACCCCTTCTCCTGCCTGGAATCACTGGGACAAAACCTCGGGTGGCCGAGGAAGGAGCTGTGTCCTTCAGCCAGTGCCTCGAGGGTCAGGCTTTGCTGCTCTGCCCTTTGCAGGGATTAAAGCAGCGCTTCCCCGTGGCTTCCTGGCTCCCAGAAAAGCCAGGTCACACCAGGGATGTGACAGATTGGCTGCTGACCTGGAAGGATATCAAATGGAAGGATTTAGCTTCTTGGGGGGACTTGTCTAAGGAACTCACAGGTGCAGAAATGAAAAAGCTTTCCAAATACCAACGCTGTCTGTTCTGCTGCTCCTCAGAGGGAGGAAGTGCAGTGAAAGAGCACCTGACAGCAAAATGCTGCCTGAACCACAACTGTATCCCAGAATTCCCATTCCCAGCCTCTTTGAGGAAGTGCTTGACCATCTTTGAAGGTGTTTCCTAGCTCACTGGTGTCATCTGTGAACAGATTTTCTTGCCCTACTCTCTGAGATTTGGCCCATGACCAAAAGTTTGGTTACCCCTTTTATACTCCAGATCCTTGAATCCCTGACAACCTGCCAGCTCGGGGAAGCGGAAAAACCTTTTCTTTTAAACCTTTCCAGCAATATTGACAAATCAGAATGTTCATGGGATCAGGAGAAAACAGTTTTAACAGTAGGAAGCCAAAAGGTAGAATGTCCAAAGATGTGGAGTTTGACAGAACTTAAAAGAGTATTTTCATGTGGTTATGATTTTTTTGGCTTTTCAGGGTGAGAGAGATTCCCTGCTCATGAGCTGAAAGGCAAAGATTTTTTCCCAGCTCCGGTAGTGGCACCTTCTCTGCTGTCAGAATTGATGGCTCAGATTATTGGGATACTTCAGGCTTCAATACTTATGCTCCCTTAATTGAGGTATTACAGATACTATGGATTTTTTTTTAGTACATCCTTTATTTTTTGTTGTTTTCCACGGTTCAGTGGTTGCTTCCGTGGGTGAACTTAGAGTTCTACCCAGAAGGTAAACAGAAATCCTTACATAAATACAACAAAAAAAAGAAAGAAAGTGAGTCTAAATATAAATCTGTCAAAATCAAACTCTTCTTTCTCTGCAGCAGCGTCGAAGGGAAGCAATCGATTGCCAGGATCTGCATCCAGAGAGGGAAGCGAGGGGGCCAGGGGGAATATCCTCCTCATGGCTGTCAGGGTGGGATCCGGCAGCTGAGGGGCTGGCTGTCCATCAAGGGGGTGGAGACAGATCCATGCACTGGGGAGGAAAACTGCATGGGGGAAGCCAGGACTGGGCTGAGCTCTTGAACAGAAATCCCACAAGCTTCCATGGATGTCGCCCTTGGTGGGGAAAAGGAGGAAGGAATGTTCTTTTCTGCTGTTTGGCCCAAGCATTTACTTGTCCTCCAAGTCAGCTTAGTGGAAGATGCACAGGACCCAGTTTCTCTGTTGCTGGGAGATGGGCGCCCAAAGGCACAGAGAGCTCTGGGAATTTCTTGCTGAAAGTCATAGAAACTGGATTCCCAACAAAAACTTGGCCTCGCTTTTGGTGGTCACTCAATCCATAAAACACCGTGCTTCCCTTCTCCAGCTCTTCCCTTGCAGGTCTTCCCTTGCTTCCTCTTCTCCATAGGCACTCTGGCAGTCGTTCCTGTTCATGGAATGTTGGGCTGTGGCTGAAGTATTTCAGTCTTTACTTCTTTCTTATCAAGGAAGAAAGAAAAATTCTTTTTCTTTCTTATGGAAAAGTTGAGACAAAAAATGGTTTTCATTAGAAATTCCCACAGGGCAGGAACAGCAGATGGAATCCTGTTCTCTGACTAACTCTTCTCTCAAACACTGAGGCAGAGTGAATCTTTTATAAGCTGTTTTAGAGCAGGCATTGTAAACAGAATTGTCCATGAAAATGGAGAATGTCTTGCACATCCTAAAAAGTGCCGGGCTGTTGTTGTGCCGGGGCTGCTCCCGCTCCACCTCCTCTGATTAAACACCAACACACTGCGTTCAAGCAGAGCCTCCAGGCAGCTTTCCATATTCATAAGACAAGGGCTTTACCAGGAACAGCGGCTTTTTGGGGGAATGTCAATATGAATATTACAGTCTCTCCGCTCTTTGCATTGTCCCCTAAATTGTCAGAGTGAAATTGTAGGAGATAATGTACAATTATGGTGTCACTAGAGCGTGTGGAGCTGTCTGCAGGAGCTTCGGAGAGGGATCCTTCCAGGAAGGGCAGGGCTGCCTGCTCCCACCTCTGCTGGCCTTCAAAGATGGGCTGAAAGCTGCCTTTCACCCTGTGTGTGTGTGAGACTGTCTGAGACTCGGGAGTGACGTGTTCTCCTCGTCCTCGTCAGCCATGGCAGATGTTGGGAGTGGAGCTTCCAGAGGAGCAAGAAGAGGAGATCCTAATAACATCCAGGAATGACTCAGGGTGACTCAGAGACATTTTGTGTCATCCTGAGGACGTGGAAACACATCTCCTGCTCCTCAAGCTGGTATGGATTGGCTTTGTGTGGGTGGAGAGCTTGGGGATCCCATCTCGCCTGGTTCCTCCCTGCACAAGGACCAGATTCGGGGTGCAGTTTTGGGTGAAGGAGTTTTTGGGCTTAGGAGTGAGGGGTTTGCACACTGCTGAGGTTTTGGAGAGGCAGCCCTTCTCTCCTCACCTGCTGTGTTCCTTGGTTTAAGCCACTGATAAATTCTGTGAAGGACTCTGTGGTGACAAAGTGGAGGTGAGGCTGTGACATTTTGCAGGCCTGGGGACAGGCCCCTCTTGCCTCTTTTGTTTTTGTGAGTTATGTCCCCACTTAGGGGTAAATAATATTTTTCTTTCTATTTATTATTAATTTCCCCCATGGAACATTTAAAGCTGCTCAATATTTAAGTCCCATGCCCTGGAACGGCCACAGCTGGGGGAGCTGCTGAGCCTGGGGCAGCACTGGCAGGAGTGGGAGAGCAGGATGGGGAAGGGTTTAACTGCCCTGTGGGTGCTGGGGTGGGTCAGCCTCCTCCTTGGCACTGGGAATTGCAAGAGTCTGTCCTCTGGGCTGTTCCAGCTGGAACGAGGATGGTTCTGGGGTGGCATTTGTTTAGGATCCCCATGGAGCTGCAGAAGGTGTCACTTGCAGGGATTGCTGACCCACAAGGTCTCTTTCCCTTCTTCATTCCCCCCCTCTGAGAAGATAAAATCCACTTATGCTTGGCATAACAGCATGGAGCCAGGCTAGTGCCTGGTGGGGTTGGGATCACACAAGCTTGGGATGAAGCCCCTTCTCTGCTGTGTGGTGCCAGAGGGTTGGGAAGACCTTGTGGAGAGGGGCTCCTCTGCCCCATGCCAGGCATGGTCAAGCTGCCCGGGGCTCTGTTGAAGCTCATTCTCTCCTTCTCCCAGGGCAGGAAGCTGATTTGCTCACTTGTGAGGTGCTGGGAGGAAGGCTAGGCTCCAAACCCTGGCTCCTGGAGAGCCAAGACGAAAAGGCGTGGAAGAGTGGTGGATAAGAAAAGCCTCCTGTTGCCAAGCAGAGCAGTTTTATAGCAAGTCTTAATGGTATTTATTGTGCTTTCCAAGAGCCCCAGAGCCAGATTTCGTGTAGTTCAGCTGTCACTAAAAGGCAAATGTAGGCCCTCCTGGCCTTGTTGACACCCTGGAAAATGAGATTCCTGGGCGGCAAAGAGCCAGGAGGCAAACACCCCTCCCCAGAGTGTGCTGATCCCAGAGCAAAACCTGGCACTTGGGAAGCTCTGCTTGGGTTCATCGGTGCTGATCATCTGTCCAAATTCTTCCTGGCTTGTTTGGGCTGTCTCTGAGACCCACGAGGCTTGGCCTGAAAATCTCTTATTCAATGGCATTGATCTCGTGGTAGCGAGCTGTTTCATTTAATTGTTCTCCCTTTGTTTCCCTGGGCGCTTTCACTCCTTCCCTGACACAAAAGCCTGTCCTTGCTGGTCAGGGTATCCCGAGGTGGGGTCCCCTGGCCAGCAGGGCTGGATGTGGCTGGGGAACATCTCCAGGAAGGGCATGAGGAGAGGAGCATCCCTCCATCAGCCCTGTGGGCAGTGCTTCACAGAGCAGTCTTTGTGCTGACAGGAGAAGAACAGTGGGACTGCAAGTCTGTGGCTTTTCCCCAAGGGATGTGGGACCAGGCGATGACCAGGCAGCAGGCACAGTGAGCCTGAGGCCACTGCTGGGCATCAGGAGAAGCCTTTGCCTGAGAAAAAATGTCTGCTCTTGTCTGCTGTATTTTTTTTCACCCCCGTTGCCATTAAGATAATTAAATCAGAGGTTATGACTGCGGCTGGGGAAGGAGAAGTGTCAGGCAGCCGTCCCCGGGTGCGGCCGCTGTACCTTCCTTCCTCCCACAAACGCCACCTCTGAGCAGGCATCCGGCCTCGCTCCCCTTTCTGTTTAATTTATGAATAAATAATTGCAGCGGCGGGGGATCACTCAGGCGGCTCTGACGCTTTGAGCCGGCTCGTTGCTGTCCCTTTATCCCGCCCCCAGCGATGCCTGGCGAAGCGTGCGGCATTCCTCCCTCTGCCCCTTCCCTCCCGCTCCCCATTGTCCGCCCCAGCGCCAGCCTGCAGACCTGCCCCCTCTTTTAATTCCCTGCTGGGGGCTGCTGTCCCCGGCCACCCAAGTGAAAGCGTTCCCGAGGCCGAGCAAGGCTTCCCGAGGGAGGGCGGGCAGTGGGGACGGGGCTGGGGGGATGGTTGTTATCCTTTACAGCCTCGGGCCACTGCGCTCTTTGGGGGAAGATTTCTCCGGGATGCTTTTGTGGTTTTCCTTCCAGTGCTGTGGTACTGAGAGATGCTGGGAGCACAGGGTGGGGGTGGGGGTGTGGGGATGCTCTGTAGGGCATGGCAGGGCTTCGGTGCAATCAGGTGTAGATTTATGGTCCTTTTTCCCTCAGAGCCGGCAAGTATTGGTAAGGAAAGATTTCCTGGTTTATGTCAGTAAAATCAGCGGCCAGGGCTGTTGTCCTGGGCACGTAGCGGTGTGGGGATGCTTTTCTCAATGCAGACAGGACTTCTGACAGCATTGGGACTCACAACAAGGAGCAAAACCTTTTCCTGACCCAACTACAGAGGTGAGAGGGTGGATCTGAGGATATCGGGAACAGCCTGGGATGCTGGGGGCTCCCTCAGGGATTTGTTGTGTTTCTCAGCCCGCTGTTGATCTCTATTTCCCCCCAAGCAGAGCTCGTCAGTGCCCAGCATCCCTCACCCAGTGCCTGACAAAGCATGGAAGGAGCTGCCAGCAGGGCCAGCCCAGGTGTTTATCCTTTGCCAGCTGGATTTTCCCGAGGCCTGTTGGATGTGACCGTTCGGTGCAGGTGCCACTGCTGCACGCATGAGACTCGTCAGACGCATCTGACATCAGTCTCAGAGCAGCTGGGAGGGGTGTGAGGCCGTCCCTCCCCCAGCACAGGCTCTTTGCATCCTGCACCCTTTCCACTGGCAGTTCCCCATCCCAGCTGCCAGCCCAGCTCTGCTCTGTCCTGCACTATCCCATGCCGTGCTGCCATGTGCTGCTCGTGCTCCAAATGCTTCTTCCGTAGCTGTTGGATGGGAGCAAGAGCAGGAGAGAGGGGCGACCACATCCTATGGAATGGAGGCAAGTGGGAATTTGTGCGTCTGCAGCTTCCCAGGGTGTTGCTGCTAATGCTGGGGTCAGACGTGGTGTTACTGTAGCAACAAATGCATGGAAGAAATAAATGGGATTGGGAGATTTGTCCGAGAGAGCTGGAGAGAGACTTTGGGCAAGGACGTGAGGTGACAAGGCAAGGAGGGATGGCTTAAAGCTGAAAAGGGCAGGTTGGGATGGGATATTGGCAAGGAATTCCTCCCTGTGAGGGTGGCAAGGCCCTGGCACAGGGTGCCCAGAGAAGCTGTGGCTGCCCTTGGATCCTTGGAAGTGTCCAAGGCCAGGCTGGACAGGGCCTGGAGCAGCCTGGGACAGTGGAAGGTCCTTAAGGTCCCTTCCAACCCAGACCACTCTCAAATTCTATGATTTGGGAGCTGAAAAGGGATTGTGTAAGGCCAAGTGACACCCAGCCAGATGTGTGCTGCTGGCTTCCCTTCCTCAGGACCGGCCAGGCCCCTTGGAGCATCCTTTAATGGACTGGTGATTGCCCCAAGTGCTGTAGAACGCGTGGAACAGAGCCAGGAAAAGAGCCCTGGGACAGGGGAGAGGGCACAGGGAGACTTTTGCACCGATACTGATCCACCCCAGCTGAGGGATATTCAGATACTGGAGGAGAGGTCACAACAGCAAAAAAATGTGTTGCTCTGAGAACATCTCTGCTCATGAGTACTCAGGAGCCAATCCCAGCAAGGAGCTGGTCTCTCTGAAACCTGGGCACGCTCCTGCAGCTGGGCCACAGCCACCTGCCAGGCTGGAATGGCAGGCTGGGGATTGTATGAGCTGACAGTGGGTTTGTGGCCCAAACCCACCTGGGACCTCAGCAGAGCAGCTCGTTGCACCTCTCCCAGGAGAAGGAGAGAAATCCTTGTCTCTAATCTCTATTCCTACTCCAGGGCTTTGCATCTAATTTTGCAGCTCTGTATAAACTTTGATATTGCTGGATGGTGTTCTCTGGGAGTTGCAACTAAATCTAGAAACACTCTGTAAAAACACTCTGCATACATTTCTTTCTTTTAATTATTTTTTTAACCCCGAGCCAATCCGTTTTGGGTGAAGCTCTGGGCCACATTAGGCTTCAGGAAATGGGAGGAATGCACGATGTCATCAATTGTGTGCCATCACAGGCTCTTGAAATGCCATCAGACTTGCTAAATATTCAGTGTATATTTTCTGTCTCAACAGACTGTGTTGGCTGAAACTGCTTATGCAAATGAAAAGCTGTACCTCTTCAATAGATTGTTAGGAGCTGATCCTGAATAATTGGGGTTGAACGGAGCAGTAGGTGGGAGAAGTCAGCAGAGGCAATAATTAATCAAGTGGCTTCTTGTCTAGGCTGGCTGTGGATCCCAGAAAACCCTCTTTTGAAGACAGGACAGGCTCCGTGGAGCCTGATATTCCTTCTCAACCATGGCAAATGCCTTGCAGGAGCTCGAGTTATGCAAAAACCCTTTTTTTAGGTTTTGCTCAGCAACTCCCAAAGGAAGCCTGTTAGAAAGTCTCAGCATGTGTTTCTAAACTCCAGCTTACATTAATTCCCAGCTGCTTTGTTCATCGACTGGAATGGCTCTGTTTCCTCCTATCTTCCTCCCTCCCTTTTTGCATCTCCCACCCTCCAGGTATTTCCAGACCCCAACCATGTCCCTTCTTGACTTTTGTTTTGCTGGACCAAGTGAGCCGAGCTCTTTTCATCTCCCCTCAAAAGGCAAGGCTGTTCCTTGTATCACCCACTATTTTTGCAGGTCTTTTTGATCTGGAGTGGACCCAGTCTCCCAAATCAGAGCTTTGAAAGATGACAGCGCCCTTTCCATGGCGATGTTGGATGCTGGGATGGGGGGTGTGAGAGCAAGGAGCCCACATTCCAACCACGAGCCCCAGAGGGAAGCACAGCACTGCCAGAAACAAGAAGCAAGGAACTTATTTCACGCTCAGGCAAGTCCCTGATAAAGGAAGAATTTTTCCTGTTGTAAAAGGGGATATATGCAAAGAAAGCAGAATTGCTTCATCTGGATGATTGTTAAGAGTTAATCGATAAAATAACAGTTTCCACCTTTTTATGAGAAATTAGCTGATTAGAAACTTGATTAATGGGATGATTTTTCATGAGTGTAATTAAAGCACTGCATGGCTTCTCGTGTAATTGATATTTAATGCCTACATGGAAAACTGCTTTTCTATAAGGAACAGTGTTGGGTTGTATTTCTTTTTTCAATTAAGCACCTGTGGGTTGGGTAGAGGAGAGGCCAAGGGGCTCATCAGCAATGGGGAAGGAGGGAAAAGAGGATGGGATGCAACTGGTCAGGCCATTCCTAGAGAAATGGGAAAACGTCAATGTTTCAGAGCCACGCACGGGGTAAGATGGCTGGATTGGAGTCTATAAGCAGGAGAGACAGTGGGTTTTCTTCTGAGAACAGAGGTCTGATGAGTCTAAGCTTCAAAGAACCAATGGAAAATCCAGAAACAGCACCCCAGCTTCTCTTGGAGGATGATAGGAGAGCAGGGAGTCATCCCTCCAGTATCCCTCTGACACTTAGCGAGAAGTTCAAGGGAACTTGGTGAAAGTATGGTGGTGCTTCTTCTCCCTGTTGTTCTGTTCCAGGTCTGGCACTGAGGAGGCATCCTCAGCCAGGGGTGGTGCCTTTGTGTGTGCTTATCCTGGAGGAACTTCCTTTATGGGCTTTGTCTGTAAAATCTTGGACCGTTTCCCAAGAGAGGCAGCGAAGCCTTGGCAAAGCTGGATGATTTTCCTCCAGCCCAATGGGGAAGAGTATCTCTCTTGTGTTCCCAGGGCATCAGAATCCATAATTTCTGCGGTCTTCCCTGGCCTTGAGGTCCCTTAACTCTCCAGCTAAAGTGAATGTGTTAGATATCACAGAATCCCAGAACGGGTGAGGCTGGAAGGGACCACAGTGGGTCCTGGAATATCCCCAGGGAGGGGACTCCCCACTCTCTCTGGACAATCTGTTCAGGGCTCAGTCACTGTACAGGAAAAGTTCTTCCTCCTCTTCATCTGGAACTTGCTGGGCATCAGTTTGTGCCCGTTGCCTCTTGTCCTTGTGCCCCGGTCCCTTTGCCTTGCAGCTGCTCTGGCAGCGCGTGTGGCCTGTGCTCATGTGAGAAAGACCCAGATCAAAACCTGGGACAGGCTCTGTGCCAATTTTAGCAGATTTTGGCAACCATGAAGGATGCGAAGAGATATGATGGAGGAACAGAGCACTGCCAAGTGTCCACACACGCGTTTTTAGGCTGTAGCTCATAGTGAGGTACATGATCCTAATTAGATTACTGGGACATTCCAGTACCTGAAGGAGCCAACAAGAAAAGTGGAGAGAGACTGTTTACAAGAGTCTGGAGTACCAGGACACGGGGAATGGCTTCCCACTGCCAGAGAGTAGGTTTAGAATGGATGTTGGGAAGGAATTCTTCCCTGTGAGGATGGTGAGGCCCTGGCACAGAGAAGCTGTGGCTGCCCCTGGATTCCTGGAAGTGTCCAAGGCCAGGTTGGACAGGGCTTGGAGCAGCCTGGGATAGTGAAAATTGTCCCTGCCCATGGCAGAGGGTGGAATGGGATGGTCTTTCAGGTCCCTTCCAATCCAGGCCATTCCATGACTCTCTGACATCCTGTATGCATCTCCTCCACTGAAGAGAAGATGTTTGGTCCTGCCCACCTTGTCCTCAATTAGCAGCATTGATCCAGATTTCCCTCCCTGACAGAGGTTTCCAGCCCTCGCTGCAGGGAAGCTGTGAGGGATCACACCAGTGGACGAGCCTGAGGCTCACTCCTCTGGAAAAGCAACTCCAAATCTCCTCCCATCCCAGATTTTGTCTGTGTTGGGCAGCACGGGCGGCAGCTGTGCTGGGAGATCGGGAACCCGCCACTGATGCATTATGAACATTTTTTTTTGTTTTCCTTTTCCTCGGAGCGGGAGTGTTGGAAGGTGGAAAGATGGTGCTAAACTGTGTTTCTTGCACGTCTATTGAATTACAACATGTCTGAGTGACCTCCCCGAAGAGTCAGACAGGCCTTGGCACAACATCATAACTCTCAGGCACTCAGAAATGCACACAAACACTCTGGTGCAGCGGCAGGAATTCCAGACCTCACATGCTGGGTGATGGATGCTGCTGGGGGGCCCAGCAGCTGCCCACATCCACAGGAGAAGGCCTCTCCTCTTTTGTCCAGGAGCAAAATGTTAATGAATTCCTCTGGAATGGCAGAGGAATCAGTGGTGGCTTTTAAAGCTGATGGCCCTGATTGCTTCTGAGAGAGATGCTCTGGAAATCCTTGATGGCCCAGGCCAATCTGCAGCCTCTTTTTGCCTTGCAGGCAGCCAAACTGCAAGAAAGCTTCAGCACGGAAAGTTTGCTTGTCATTTTTATTCTAAAGCAAGGGAATGTGTGGGATATGCCAAATCTGCTCTGTTAGGATTCACTTAAACCCTCTTTCTTTCCTTTTTATTTTAAGCTGAGTGTGCACACAAATCTTTATTTTCTCTAATTGTAAACCAGAAATGTTTTTACTCTGGCTTCAGATGACATTCTTTGAAAAGTAAACTCCACCAAGCAAACACTTTTATCCCAAAGCATCATTTCTGAGTGCTGACTTCTTGTTTCGGTAGAAAACATTTCCTTGTCTCACTGCAAGCTTGGAGATGGCAGAATTTTTGAGGGTTGTGGTGTATGATTCAAATTCCACAGTGTCTGTTTCTGGGAAAGAGTGGAGCCTCGCAGTGTTCCTGCAGCTCTTTCCATGGGCAAACTGGGGAGCAAAGCTTTACATCCTAATTGTGTGTGTTGTGCTGTTAACCCTGGTGTGAACACAGCCAGAGACCCCAGCGAGAAACAGCCCCTTTGGACTGAAACTGGGTCTTATCTAAGAGTATTAATTCGAATTGTGGCAAATTTAGTCTGGGCATAACTGCAATTATTTGGTTCCATTCACTGTCCCTCCCTGGCTGGCATTGCTACAAGAGCTCTCTGTTACTGGTGGAGGGACCACTTCCACATCCTGGAGTTTGCTCCTTAATCTTCCTTGGATTGTTGGCAGATGGACAGGCTGTCACTGCCTCTCTTTGGGTGGCTGACATCAGAACAGGCTCAGCTCTCCGTACTCCGCAGTTTGTGCTCAGACCAGAGCAGGCTTTGAAACGGGTCGGAATCCTACAGTTTGTGTGCCAAAGCTTGGCCTGGGATGTTTCAAGGGAGAAACTTGGCTGAAACGGCCACGAGTGTAACCCCAGCTGTGTGGAAATGTCACCTGTGAAGCAGCCTGTGGCAGTGTGTGTGCAGCTGTCAGGGTTTGGGTACAGATCTCCTGTCTGTGAGGGCTCCAGCGCCGCGGGAGCTGCGCTCCGACGGGAGAAACCCTGGCTGTGGAAAGCATTGCTGCTACGAGCCCTAGCCAGTTATCCATCAATTGCTGATGAGAAACAGCTTCAGTGGTCTCCCTAAAATAATTCCCGAGGGCTTGTGTCTCCCACAGAAACTGGAGATGGTGCAGGCAGATTGTATCTCACCAGATGTGGGATGAGGAGGCTGAGCTGGCTGTCTCAGCTGCTGCTCCTCTTATTTATTGATGTGGTGTCCTTGGGAATGTGGCTCTCCTTGGGAATGTGGCTCTCCTTGCTGCTGGGGGACAGGGAGTCATTAAAGTCTTTTGAAGGAGAGCAGGAGAAACCAGAGAGCTCATGGAGCTGCGCTCAGAATTGATCTCCAAGATGTGGTTTGCAATCTTTGCAGTGAGCTCCTGTGCCTGTTGCGTACCTTGATTAAATTCTTCCAGGGTTTTCCCCCTCGTTTTTGGGTTCAGCCCATGGACAGGAGCGTTCTGATCCAAAGTCCAGATGTTGGAGAGCAGATGTGTTGCCCTGAGATGGCTCAGAGGGCTCATCCAGGTACTTGAATTACCACTTTGTGATTAATTGCCATGAGCCCCTGTCCGCATCTCTTCCTATTTCCAAGGCAAGGTTATTCCATGGGAGATTGCTTGGCTCTGTTGGCTCGCGCGTGGTCCTGGCTGAGCCATGGGTGCCTTTGACCCAGTAAAACCTCTGTGTGTTTGCTCTGCTACCATTTTTCGAGGGCCAGCTCAGAGCAATTTGGGCGCATCTTCAGTTTTCCTTGGAGGAATGCGGCAGGGACAGGACAGGCTGCCCAGCCCCACACTTCCAGCACAGCCACGCTTGCTGTGCTTTGGCAACGAGCAGGGAATTTCTCACTAATCACGAGGCAACGAGAGGGAAGAACAAATTAATTATAAAGATTAAAAAAAAAGTCCAGGCGCTTTTCATTTTCCAAAGTGCCCATTTTCTTAACTATTCCTCCAAATCATCGTCTCGTTGGATTTCTTCTGATGCTGCTGTTGTTCTGTGGATTCCACGTCACCCAGCAAATGTCTCCCCTCTCCTTCCAGCCAACTTGCACAATACATTACAATTACACAATTATGCCGTTGTAATCAAATAATTAAGTTGCACATTAAACACGCATTAGAGCTCACAAAGGAAGGAGCTTCAGACATGGGCATGGAATAGGAGGGAGTGCGCCAGGCAGAATTGGTGCTAATTGCATCTTGCTTTTAATGACTCAGGGACTCCAGGTTTTTGGTCTCAGGTGGCAAAATGGCAGTGGACTGAGGCTGCCGAGGTTTAAATAAGCAGGCAGGTTTAGTGAGTGACTTCCCTGTGGAGAGAAACAAGACTCGGTGACCAAACACATCCAGAAAGAAAAAGGGAATAATTGGGATTATTCCAGTCTGTTGAAATCCACTTTAATTGAAGCTCAGGATCAGCTCTCCCAGGAAAAGGAGGACCTGTCCCTCACCAGGGTGGGACTCAGCAGGTCTGGAGAAGGCTGTGAAGTCTTTGGGATGACGTTATTTTAGCAGTGGGGCTGGGATGTCTTTGGGGTGTTGTTATTTTAGCAGTGGGGCTGGGATGTCTTTAGGGTGTTGTTATTTTAGCAGTGGGGTTGGGATGTCTTTGGGATGTCTTTGGGATGTTGTTATTTTAGCAGTGGGGTTGGGATGTCTTTGGGATGTTGTTATTTTAGCAGTGGGGTTGGGATGTCTTTGGGATGTTGTTATTTTAGCAGTGGGGCTGGGATGTCTTTGGGATGTTGTTATTTTAGCAGTGGGGCTGGGATGTCTTTGGGGTGTCGTTATTTTAGCAGTGGTAGGGAAGGAGTGAGTGGGTTGATGGATAAGTCATAGATGTGGGTGTTTTCTCCTTTTTTTGTTTGTTGATAGAGGAAAAATAACACCCAGCAGACCCAGATCTGTGTTCTGGCCTCTTCCTGACTCTTGATCCCACTCAGAGCCTTGTGGCAGGGAGCAGTTGGGATTCTCCTTTCAGGGCAGATACAAGAGGCAAAAGCTGTGGTGCCACTGCTCCTAATTCAAACCCTTCAGGATGAGGTCTAGGACAAAAGAGAGCCCTGGGCTGGTCATGCCATGACTAAACAGCAGAAATCTGCTTTTTCATACAAATTTGGGTGAATTTTTCAAAGGATTCTGTGTGAGTATTGGACAAAACCCCTCTTCTGATGTCTGCTGTAGCAGGGGAGTGGCAGAAGGAGCTGAGGTGACACAGTTGCTTTCCCACCACGTTTCAGAAGTGGGTTGGAGAACAACCTGCAGACTTCAGCTGCATTTCTGCAGCAGTGACTGCAGTCTAGGGAAACTAGAGGTCAAATCTGAGCAGAAATTGCAGGCACGGAGGAAGGACTCTGGAGAATGGGAGCAAATGTGTGCCCAGTTTGATATGCCAAATAAAGGGATCTGTGTGGCCGGTCTTTGCAAGTAGGATCACGGTCCCTTCCTAAAAATTTTGGTTATTAAGCCTCTAAGAAATTCATTTTTAATGGGAACTTTAATCTTGTAATTAAAAGCCAATGTTTGTGCTCAGTAATTGCACAGAGGGGAGCAGGAACGTTCTCTGCTGCATGAATCTGCGCTGGAAGGGGAAGAGTGCTTATAAATCAGGAACCAGCAAGCTGCAGCAGCCTGGAAGGCTTCCTCCTTCCAGTGACCCATGGGATGATGTGTCTTTGGCCTCTCAGGAAATCCAAGTGGCTGAGGGCAGCAGGAGCCAGCTGGGAAGTGAGGAGATCAGCTGAGGTCCATCAGGCCACTTGTCACCCTCTGGTACCGCTCCCATCGCTCTGCGCCAGCCGTTCAGGGAATGTGCGGAGCTCTCCTGGGGTTCCCACCACGCCACCGTTGTATCCCATGGCCTGTTCTAGAGCCCTGCTGGAGCTGTGCTCCCTCTCCTTGATCAGAGCTGTTCTCGTGCCCCCAGATAAGCTATGCCTATCCCATGTGGAAAAAAGTCACGGCAGCATCTCGGCTCCGGGAGTTGGGAAGTGGCGAGGAAGATGTGGCGCAGGAACACAGAAACTCCAGCCACACTTCAGCACCATATTTTCCCCTAAAAATGAGAAGACAACCGAGTCCTGCGGAATCTTCACAAATCCCTGCTTTGGGCACACATGCTCATGCTTAAATTAAAAAAAAAACAAAACAAAAAAATTTTAAAAAATGCTGAGGTTTAGAAAAAAAGCTCTTTGATGTATTAAATCTGATTGTCTGGGCTCCTGGAGCACGTAGAGACTTCACACAGTGCAAATGGTGCTGATTAGATAAGATGGTGTTTAAAAGGAAAATAGCCCAGCCATAGAAAGAAGATGCAATTGGATTAGCAGACCCAAGGCTGTAAGTGCAGATCGAATGGGCTGTAAACAATTTAAGGCTTGGGAGAAGGCCAGCGCTGCTGAGTGTTCATTTATAGTCCAGCATGCTGGCTCTCTTAATCCAAGAGGAGAAAGCAAGGAAGAAGAGGAAAAAATTCTGGGAAGGGTGATTTTTCCCACTGAGACCTCCTCAGGTCATCTTCAAAGATTTCTGAGCATCTCTGCATCCACCTAATATTGTATATATACTATAAAAAAAGTAGATATATCTGTATATGGCCACTGAAACCCCAGAGCTGTGTGTTTATTCAGTCCCCCTACCCCTCTTGGCTGTTTGTGTGTGCATCTGTCTTGCCTGAATCTTGTTCTTGTGCCCACGTCCAGGTGAACTGCAGGAGATCACTGAGTGAACCACCACGCACCTCTCACTCTTACACCTTGAGTGTGGCTTTAAAAACAACACTCCCAGTCACTCCTCACTGGGGTTTCCTTTTGCAGGCAGCCAGTGGAGTCTCCTTAAGAATTTCTGAGGGTTTTCCTGGGTGCACGCATTCATTGCCTGGCTCCTTTGAGCTTTTCTGGCTGGAGAGGGATGCTGGAGGCTCGTGTGAGTATCCCTGCTTTCTTACAGCTCTGCTTCTGGGAGTCAAGTGTTTATGTAACTCCTATTAAAGCAAAAAGGGATTCTGAGGAGAAAGGAAGAAGAAAAGCCTGGGTGCTGAAGTACTCTGACCAAGTGCCCATCCCCAGGCTTTTTGGATAGTGAGTGATGGGACTGAATTCCCACGGGATGTCCATGGGGGCAGATCTTCATGTGCCCACTGTCTGAAATATTCATGAACTTCCTTTTCAGAGAGAAAACCCCCCAGCAAACAGTAAATAATTGTCTGACACATGGAACCAGGGACACTCACTTTCTTCTGGGGACGGTTTTGGCTTTTGTTTAACAGCACCTACAAATCTGAAATACCAGAGCCCTTTGCAGAGGGGAGTTTCTGGTTGCCTGAATGGTTTTGATCCCCTCTGTAAATCTGTGTGGAGAGACATTTTTCTCACAGTTCTTTATTTCCTGCCTTGATTTCTAACCTGTCTTCTCATTTGTTTTATGTCCCTGTCCTTCACTGGGGGATGGCATCCCCTCCTAACATAGCTGGGTCTGCCAATTCTGTTATTTGCTCCTTGCTTCTTTTTCCAGCTCGTTAATGAAGAGGTGACAACAGACGGGTCTGGGAGGGATCTCTGCCGAGCCCACCAGGCACATCTCCCCTTCCTGACATGCTGCTGTTCGTCACTTTGCCTGGTTTATGGTTCCTCACTCCCTTGCTAAAGCACATGCCTTTTCTCATGTCCAAGTCAATTTGAGCAGGGCATCAGCGTGATCTTTCCTGGATGCTGGCTCAAATGTGTTTCTAAAGCTGAAACACAGTTTTCTGCTCCAGTTGGATGGAGGAATGGAGCACGCTGGACCAGGCAGGGGCTGAAAAACCAGTGTTCTGATTATTGCAGGCCACATTTGTTGTTGAAGATGGCTCAGCCTTGGGAACCCTCTCTGGCACATGTCCCCATCCTGGTTGTCTCTGCTCTCAGGAGTGGCACTGGCTGCAGCTCTTGGCCACAAGCAGCCACTGAGGTTTGACAGGGACAGCCAGCCCTGCTCATCAGTGTCCCCCTGGCAGGATGGGCTGTCCCAGGGGAGTGGCAGGCAGGGAACCCCTGTGTCCTACAGATACAAGCTACAGCAGGGAGGAACTGAAGGTCTCGGAGCAAGCAAAGCTAAGAGGAAGGGTTCTAACACTGTTCATCCACCCATCATATCCCAGCTGAGAACTTCACCCCTTGAGGGACTGGTCTGTGACCCCCCCTTGCCTTGAGAGGCCCCTTTGGGATGTGGTTGCCCCCAGCAAGGTGAGAACAAGGCAAGAAATTTCATGTGACAGGTTTCAAATAGAAGCGTGCCTTGGCTTTCCACCCCTCTCTTGGCTGGGACAAAGCTTGGGCACAGGGAGGAAGCCTCTGTCTGTCCCTCCTCGGAGCCAGCAGGATGTCCCAGAGTGGCCGTGCTCCGGAACGGCCCCTGCTCACGCTCTGGCAGAGCTGGGATTTACCTTATGGCATCTGATGATTTTCCCTCCTCCCTAATTGGTTCCGTTAATTTATTGTGGACAGGAGCTCGTTCTGCCAAGTGCTAATTGCAGAGGTTATTGTTTCTGCCCTTTTCAGAGCACAGCAGGAAACCCTTCAATTCCATCACACAGAAAACAGGACAAAAAAAGCCAAAAGCTTTTGGGCTGGGTGTGTGCTCCTCATCCCATGTGGTGTTTGTGCCACGGAGCATGGGCTGCCATTTCCTTCCCTTTGCAGGGGGAAGCCTCCTGTCTATGGGATGGGGGCTTGGGCTCCTCCTCACCATGATGAAATGTGCCCTGGATCACACGTGTCCTTCATGCTCTGAGCTCTTCGGGCCTGGATTTGGGAGGTAGGATGGGTGCATTCCAAAGGCTGGAAGCTGGTGAAGTGATGCCATCCCCTGTGTGGGAATTCTTCCTGTCCCTGGGCACGTCTAGCAACATCTTCCCAGTGAGCAAGCCTGGGCTGGCACAAGGTGGTAGCACCTTGTTCCCCACTGTGGTTTCTCTCTGTGTCTGATGCTGCTTTCTCCACCCTGTGGGTGAATCGCTGTTGTTCCCAGGTCCTCTGAGCTGGCTGTAGCCCATCCTTCCCCTGCTGAAGGGAGCCAGGAACGCTGTAATCTGGAAGGGTTTTCCTGCCTGCAGAAGGTGGGTACCGTGGGTGAAGTGGGATGTCTCAAAGCCAGGCTTTTTTCCAGAACGGGAGAGGAGGAACAGTTGCTGCTTGGCCATTTGCTGCCAGGGCTTCAGCATCTGCCTGGCTTAATCTGGATTTCGTGGCGGGCAGCAGCCACTTAGCCCAAGTGCCTGGCATTGCAGTTCTGGTGGATTTTGAAGGTGAAAAGCCCAGAGTCTTTCAGGGGGGTTTCTGCCAAGCTGTAAAGCTCATCCCGGTTCTCCACGCTGCTGGAAAACCTGGTGCAGCTCTTCCTCCTTCGTGGGGCCGTAGGTGGTGCCACGCCTATGAGCACCCTTTCCCTGTTCTTTCCACAGTCTCTGTCCCTGGGGCTCTGTATTTGCTCTCCCAGGCTTTGTTCCCACTGCAGGGTTTACTCTGGCTCCTTTCCTGTTTATCTCATATCATGGCTGGTGTTTGTTTTCATTCAGCAGCTCAGAAGCTTTTGGAAGCGAGTGTTTATATACAGAGGGATGTTTGGGACCACATTTGGATCCAGCAGCAGACTCCAGGGGTGTTTTATACAGATTATGGGGATGACTTTGTGCTGTTTCTTCCCTGCCCTCTGGCCCAGTATCCTTCTCATTCCATCTCTTCCACAAAGCTCAAACTTTCCCCTCCTCTTCAGCTCTCTCCAGTCTCAGTCCCAGCAGGTAGCCAAGGCCAACCACCCCTCACTGGGCAGATATAACAACACATATTTCAGTCTGTTCCAGTCCATTCTAATGAAACATGACGAATGTTTTACCCTAAGTTTTATCAGCATTCTGTTTTCCCCTATACAGAAAGTCTGGCTGGCACCTGCGGGCAGCACTTGCACGTGAAAGAAGCACCATTAAAATCTAGATTTCAGGGAAGGAGTGCATCTATCAAATTTAAAGGAGCTTCTGAGTTTAAGATATAAAGGCAAATTACATTTTATAGTGTGACTTTAATAGCTGAGGAGCTTTGCAGGCAGCGAGGTGGCTGGTGGCAGCTCAGGCAGTATGTAGGACACCGTGCCAGCCATATGTGTCGCCATATCTCACACGCAGCCTTGCAAGTCGTTGCTTTTTATTGAAGGCAGGAATTTGCCAGGATGTCAAGGCTGTCTTCTGCACTTTTGAAGAAGTGCCATGCTGTCTGTAATCCCCAAAGGCTGGTGACAGGAGGCCAGCAGGCACAGCCCCACCAGGTATCTCCTGGTCTGTGTGCCCCATGTGGGGGCACCGAGGCTGGGCTCCACTTCAGCCTGTGCCCTTTTCTCTTCCATAATGAAGAGTCCCTTTTTATTCCTGTGTGCCAGGCTTCTTTCCTTCTGCCTTCATCCTCATGCTTTCCATCTGTCCTTCTGCCTAGCCATCCTTCCTCACGAATTCACACAGCTTTCCTTCCCAGCTTTTGGCTGAGCCTCCCTGTCTTCGTGTTGGGTGCTTTGTGAAGGCTTGTGTTAATCCTGGCCAGGATGAAAGCCCGACCTCTTGCAGGACCAAATGATGCAGCATTTTTTTAATATTCTTGGCCAGAGGACAGACTCCATGGATGTGTTATCTCCTAGATATCCCAGGGCTTTTCCTGGGGCCCAGTGTGTGTGCTCTGAAAGCTGCTTGTAGGAGAAAGACAGCTCCACGTGGTGCATTAAATGGATGTTGTTTCACATGCCTCAAACCGAGCAAGAATGCTGGTAGTGAAAAAGTCCAATCACAAAGGAATCTTTCTTGGTTATTCAATTTGTGCAATGTCTTATTAGAGGGGAAAACCAACTGTTATCTGCCTGGGAAAGGTTAATATAATAATAAGCAGATACTGACTTCTATTGAGATGAACATGATGATTTATTGACCCGAGAGGTAAATATGCAGTGAAGCAAAGCCAGGGTCAATATTCACCAGGAGGAGAATAAATTCTTGTGTTTTCTACAATGGGGAGACCACACAGAGCAAAACACCCAGGTGTTGGTGGTTGCTTCTTCAGTGAGACAGCTAAATATGGTAGACTTCCAACAGGTACTCCACCTTGTTTCTTTAGAGAAAATGCCAATTCAGAAACATTCCCTTTGGATGTTTTTGTCCTTCAAAACACTTTATGAAGTATTTAGAAGCACTTTCGCAAGAAGCAATCAAACAATAAAAGCGACTCCCAAGGGCCGCAGCAGTTTTGGATTGCCAGATGTATTTCTTGAACAAATGATGTAATTTTATTGTATTTTATTTTGCTTTTTTAGACAAACTCTCTGCTTTCAGCTTCCAAGCCTGGCAACTCCCAGCCCGATCAGAGACGTTTCTGCACACGTTTTCAGTTTGATTGCAAGCCCATTTGTCATTTCTGAAATGCCTCAGCTCAGAAATGTCAAGCATCTCTTGTAGTCAGCGTGGAGCAAGGTAGCTCAGAATGCTGGCACCTACTGCAGGGAGCAGCGTCCTGCTGCGATGGACCACCCAGCCATGGGTGTGGGGGATTTTTCGGGAGCAGGGAGGTGCAGCATGTGGGGATAACTGGTGCTTGGTTGGGCTGTGGTGGGTGTCACCCTCTACCAGAAGTGTTTGATGAGTTCTGTGCTCTGCCAGAGCTGGTTGTGCCCAAAACCTGATCCTGGGAGATGGTACCTGTCAGCTGCTCCTCCTGGGTGAGGAACACAAATCGCTGTCTTGTAGCATGCCAGGGGCTTGTTCCACAGGGATGGGGAGGGCAGGAATTGTAAACACACCCGGTGGGAGGAGGGAGAGGAGCTGCACTTCTCCAACTTGAGCAAAGAGACATGAACAGGGATATTATTTTAGAAAGTTTATCTCTTTTGTATCTATGGTGACAAGATCTTTATCGGGGTAAGACAGACTCCCGGGCTGTCTGCTCCTTGTTATCTCAGGGTAGGATGACAATCTAAGTGTCACGTCTAGAAATGTTATCTCTCCTTTATTATTTCACTTGTGAGGGGCTAACTGGAGTGTTATCAGGGTGTTTACAATCAAAACACGTGCAGCTCAAGTGATAAAAGGGAGAACAGACATCTGATCTCCAAGGATATGAAGACAATGCAGCTTTGAGCAGGAGGAGATGGATCTCATTATTGGAAATGGTTTGGCAGGCTGGGAATGGACAAACAAGTTCAGATCATAAGCTTGAGAGATGGGCTGTGGGAGAGGCTCACACTCCAACTCCTGCAGAGAATGGAAAGGTGATCGTATCAACAGCAGTCTTGGCTAAAAGAGAAATATTTTCCAATAAATTTTTTATGACTTTTTTCTTTCAGTATTCTCTTCTCAGTTGGAATGGGATATATATGGAAAGCCATCAGGACCAGCGAGTGCAGTGGAGCTGCGTTAAGTCAGTCAGGATCTGAGGAAGCTTAGCCAGGCTTGGGGGGAGGAGAGCAGAGAACTGCCAAGGCCACTGCTCAGGGAGTTCATTTTGATTAATTCCTCATCTTGCCTGGGTCAGTGCTGTGTTAATTTAGAGAGTGCACGGACACAGGGTTAGTGGTGACCATAAACCTTATCCCTGATCTCTTTAGGGACAGGGAAGCTAAATCCCTAAAGGGCTTAGGAATCTGACCCTGGGATGCTTCTGCTGCTGGTAATTGAGAGGAGTCCAAAGATATCCCAGACATCAGATCCTCATTAACCTACAGCTGGAGCAAACCAGGTGCCAAACGGTGTCAGGTTGTTTATCTAACATGAATAATCCCCCATAATTAAAAATGGGGTTGTGCAACACTCCATCCAAATCCGGGCCTGACTCCCGGACCTGGCTGGAATGGGCTGCCCAGGCCCCTCTGGTGTCGTAGAGGATATGGCAGGCACATTCCATGTCTTCCTTCCTCTCTTGACGCCAACCTTCTCCAAGCCAAGCTTTGTGGCTCCTATCCCACAAAAAAGATGATTTTCCATCGCCTTTCCTCACTTGTTTGTCTGTCCCGTGAGGCGATGGCACACAGAGGTTTGTGCCCTCTTATGGAGAGTGAGCAGAGGGGCTGTGGTGGCCTCTGAGCCGGGAGGGGACTCAGGCTGGAGGACAAATTCCAGCACCAAGGCTCCCTCTCCCCTTTGGGAAAGAGATGGGGAGGGTGGCAGGGATGTAGCTGTGGGCTGGGTGCTGCGGGGGCTGGTGGAGGATGAAAGCAGCGGGCTCCTGGGGACATCTGAGCATCTCTGTCGGCCTGGCTAAAAATGGGAAGTAAATTTCTGCTAAGGAATTACCAGGAAATTGCTGGTAAGGGGAGGGAATGGACGTGAACTTGTGGGCAGCATTGTCGTGCGTGGGCCTGTCTGCTAAACTCCATATTCCTCTTGCTTTGAGCATCTCCTAAATCAACCCTGAGTGACGCTCACATCCCTCCAAGGACTGACACCACAGCGAACCCTTCCTGCCTTGGGGGGAAAACAAGGCAGCAGCTCCTCCGCCTTGCTCATAAGAAATAATGTCTGGTGGTGGTTTTTTTTGTGTGAAACCCCAGCTTTGGAGGGCCACTGGGGCCACTTTGTCCAGTGACAATGACCCACTGCTCCCTCCTGCCCTTCATCTCTCACACCTTTAATTGCACTTGTGTTTCGGGAGCGGATGGAATTAATTATCCAGCAAACAGTGTCCTTTGCAGTATCAGCCTTAATTAACTGCTCCCCTCTGTATTTTCCTGCTCTTATCCTCTCCAAATCTCCATGCTGAGCCAAGCTGACGGCCCCCCACATGCATCAGTGCCAGCCAGTGAGCCATGACCAGATAAGAAGAAATGGAATTCCTTATCTCTTTTTTACAAATACATACACATGCACACACAAACACACAAACCTGGAAAAGGTCAAGGTTACTGGGAAGGGAGAAGGCCCTTCAAGACAACAAAACACCTTCTCTTTTTAAATCTCCATAGCAACTGGATGGAGCATCATGGGATGTCGAGATGAGAGAGGACCATTCTTCCCCTACAACACTCTTTCCACTTCATTAGACTCTTTATCAAGTATCTCTGCACTGGGCTGAGTATATTTTTTTGTGTCGGGGGAGCAGAGCAGAGGACTCAAAAGCATCCTGACCTTTTCAGTGGGACTTTGGGAGTTCCTTGTGGGAGTTGCATCCTCTTCCCCTGCCTTCCTCCCCCACAGCCCCCTTGTCTCCAGTTCACATGACCTTCTCATCAAAAACCCTGTGCCTGGTGAGGTATGAAGGGTTTCTTTAAAAGGAGAAAGGAGCAGGGAAAAAGAAGAGTATGAGAATGTCCTTCGCTGGCTCTGGAGGTGTCAAGACCCCGGCTGTCAGAGCTGTGCATCTGCAGGGAAGATTAATGAGTCTGCTTAGAGGAAATCCAAATAAAAGAGAGCAGAATAAATACCAAGTGACTGTGTGGGTGATGAGGGGAAGGGTGAGGAAGGAGCAAGGGAGTGTGACAGGGCAGAAGTAGATATTCCTCAGGCTGGTAAGTGTTTGAATTCCCCATGGAGAAGTGAGTTAGCACAGGAAAGATCTTTGGATTTAGTGCCGTGCTCTCCAAGTGCCAGGGCTGTGCGTGGGTCTGTGAGAGCTCATAAAGCACTGGTTGTACTGAGCCACAAACACGGGGGATTTTTAGCTGCCCTTCCCTAGGAAAGCGTTCACCACGGAGAAGAATTTTGTGTTCAGCTTCTCAGCCCTCGGCCTGCATTGTGCCGAGGTGCTTCGAACTGCTCTGCCACTGGAAGCACTGGCTGTCCCTAGGAAACATCAGTGCCTGGTTTGTGCTGGCCAGTGGCCTGGAGTGTGGAGATGAAGGGATTTAAACCTTCCCATGGATTGAAAGCAGAGAGGGCAGCAGGAAAGGAGTTGGGATTCTGCCCCTCTGCCCGCTCAGCAGAGCTGCCCCAGCCCTGGGGCTCAGCACAGGGAGGACGTGGAGCTGCTGGAGAGAGCCCAGAGGAGGCTCCAGGATGAGCAGAGGGATGGAGCAGCTCTGCTGGGAGGAAAGGCTGGGTCAGCTGGGATTGTTCAGCCTGGAGAGGAGAAGCTCTGGGGTGACCTCACTGTGGCCTTGAAGTCCTTGAAAGTTCTGACAAGAAAGATGGAGAGAGAATATTTCCATGGGCCTGGAGTGCCAGGACAAGGGGAATGGCTTCCCATTGTCAGGGAGTAGGTTTAGATGGGATATTGGGAAGGAATTCCTGGCTATGAGGGAGGTGAGGCCCTGGCACAGGGTGCCCAGAGCAGCTGTGGCTGCCCCTGGATCCCTGGAAGTGTCCAAGGCCAGGTTGGACAGTGCTTGGAGCACCCTGGGACAGTGGAAGGTGTCCCTGCCCATGGCAGGTGGATGGAATTGGATGGTCTTTCAGGTCCCTTCCAACCCAGGCCATTCTGTGATTCCATGATTCTGTGGTGGTATCCCACAGGAGAAACTGGACCTTGGAGCTGACCTTCCTGAGGGAACTGTGACATTGTTGTGACCTTTAGCTTTTAACCCTCGGGATTTTCACTTCTTCCAGGGACCTGTGCCTGCAGGCTAACCTGAGCACACTTCACACCACGAGCACCCAGCTGAGCATCTTTCCCCACCGGCTCAGGGTCTGCAGCTCCAAATGTTTGAATCCACATGAATCAGACAAGGACAGGGGCTTGTTACCATGGCCAGAGTCGATTCAAAACATGTTTGTAAAGAGCAGTGAGGCTGGACATGCTTGGGTTGTGTGTTCCTGAGCGGTAAGATTTACATGGGTGTTTTAGGGGAAAAAACCATTAAAAAAAAAAAAGCTCTGCACTTATGGTAGAGCTGGGCTATGAATATCCCAGTCCCACTGCTTCAATCCTCATGGGAGTAATTTTCAAGTGGGAAATCCCATTAAGTCATAAAGGGCCCTTAAGTAGTTCTCTCTGATGAATTTGTGGCACTCTGCAAGTCCCATAATTCCCAATATCCAGATGAGGAAACTGAGGTTAAGTGACTTAGCCAAGGTCAGGTAGCAGATCAATAACCACTGCAGCCCCTCTGCCGTTCACTCCATGTGTCTCTGCTGTCAGCAAAGAGGACCAATCCTCCCCACCACTGGCCCAGCCCCAGCCATGGACACCCAGGCTTTGAAATGTTGCATTATATGGGAAAAAAAGGGTCCATCTTCATTCAGAGGGCTGGGCTGGGGGAGCAGTCACGGGGTTCCTTCACCCTCCTTGCACCCACAGCTCCGTGAGTGGAGACATCTCCTGATTCCTGCTGCTCCTGGAAGGAGCTGGGCTTCCCACAGCTGGCACAAACCTTGCACCCTGAAGCCTGGGGCTTGGGGCAGGAGCACCTTTGGTGTGGTGACAGAAAAGTGCCTCAGGCAAGAGCTGTTGGCTGTGATGAGAGTCTCTGTCAGCCTCTGTGGGAGACTGTTCTTCCTCTTTGCCACTGCTCAACTCTCCCCTTTCCGTGTTTCAGCTTCCTCTACTCATTTCATGAGCTCGTGGAGGGGAATGTACCAAGAGTTTGGGGGTATTTCAGGAGTGGGGATGTGTGTGTTCAGTCTAAGCTTGCTTCCCACGGATGGCTGGTCCCAAAAAAGGGTTGTTTTTCCTGGGATCAGGCAGACTGTAATTCTGGGACTCTTAGGTTATTTATTCCTGTTCACCTGTTTGTTGTCTTCATCAAGGAATCCCAGAATGGTTTGGGTTGGAAGGGACTGTGAAGCCCATCCAGTTCCACCTCCAGGGACTCCTTCCACTGTCCCAGGCTGTTCCAAGCCCCAGTGTCCAGCCTGGCCTTGGACACTTCCAGGGATCCAGGGGTAGCCACAGCTGCTCTGGGCACCCTGTGCCAGGGCCTGCCCACCCTCCCAGGGAAGGATTTCTCCTGTCTATCTAATCTAAATCCATTGGCCCTTCAGTTTAAGGCCATTGCCCCTTTATCTCCTGTTAGTGTTCCCAGCACAGCCCTCTAGAGTCACACAGGAATGGGAGGTGCTGGATGAGGACAGCTTCCATTTCCCAAGCAGCGTTTCTCTGCCTGACAGTGCCTTGCTTCCCTGTTGTTCCCCTTCAGCTTTTCTGTAGCTAATTCAGAGCTGTTTGAATTCCTGGTTCTGCTCTTGCTGCCATGGTTGCTGGTGCTCGACTGTCTGGCTCTGTTCCCTCTCCCAGGTAAAAGGTACAAAAGCACAGGGAGTGAACACAACTGGGATCTTGGGATGGACCCACTGACCCCTGGCTTCCCCATGCTTCCTGGAGGGCCTCCCACAGCCCTGCTGGATGCTTCCCCGGGAGGATGGGCCTGAGAGGTTAATGAGAAGTTGTTCTCCATGCCAGGCTCCTTCCTGCTTTGCTGTAGGGTCTCCGAAGGGTGGCATGTATTTCATTTCTGCCTCCTTCTTCGTCCTGATCAGCCCCTCTCCAGGTGTTTGGCACTTGCCAGCCCTCTGGCATCCCTACTCCTGCCCAGCTTAACCTGCAGGAAAGGGGCTCTCGGGAATATTGCAGGTGGAACAGTCAGGAGGAAGGTCAGCACCCTCCTGCACTATCTCCCATGGATTTATGGCTTCCCAGCTCCTCCAGGAATGCCCTGACCTAATCCAGAGAGCTGCTCCGTGTCACAGCCCCGGTGCTGAGCTGGCACTGCCGGCGCCTTTCTCAGCAGTGGAGAGGGCAGCTTGGCACTGGCACTGGGATGATGGATGGGAGCTCCTGCAGGGGAGAGCTTGGTCTTGGAGCTCCTGGAGGCTCTCCAAGCCTGGCTTTGCAGTTGGCCAAGTGCTTCACTTGTTTTGATGCTTTTCCTGCCTTTGGGCCGTTTGCTGCGTTTATTTTGGGGGGAAGGTCAGCACTCCCAGCTGATGCCGGGAGAACGCTCTGGGAGAGAAGCATCCCTGGAGACAGCCCTCCTTTCAGCAGCACATGGCAAAGCTCTGAGATTTCCCGTTCAGTGGGAGGCACGGGAGATATTTTGGACTGCAAGCTGTGGCTTTAAAAAAACCCACCAGTAGTGGTTTGAGGTTTTCTTCTTGAAGCCTTCCTGACTTTGAACATCAATTGCTCCTGTTTTGGTAAGCAGGCTCCCAGCAAGCCAGACCCGTTCCTGGGATTATTGTGACTGCAGGTATAGCTGTTCCTTTTCCATATGGGATGACTTAGGCCCCTGTTCCCTGCCATCGTGTGGTTGGATTTCACCTTCCTCCATGTCGTGGCATTTCAGAAAGAGCTGCTTGTTTTACAGAGCAGCTGTGTTGTCTTAATGCAGCTGTAACGTGTGTTTGTCTTGGGGCACAGCAGGACTAGGAAGAGGTTTTATTAGATCATTCCCAAGTCCCAGTAATCTCCGAGTCTCTCTCGGATCTGTGGCTGTCAGCTGCGCTGCTCTCGCTCTGTGGGACGAGGTTGGAAGCTGAAGATGGGAAATCACTTGTGTGTGATCCTCTATCTGCTTCGTCTCGGAGTTACTGCTCCCCTCCTGGCTGCTCGCAGCAGCCAGAGAGGACTTAGTCCTTGTACCCCAGACCTTAAACCACAGCTTAAGAGCCTCCAGGGGATCCTCCCTGCCTGGGGCATTGTTTGTGGGACTGCTGGTGGCACTGCAGCCTGGATCCCAAGGAGCGTTCCCATCCCACCACCACTGACTGCCAGCATCGGGATCACGGTAAGGCTGTGCTTCCCTGCCTCCAAAGCATGTTCTATGTGTGCCCTGCTGCCAGAGCTGGAGTTTGCAGCTTGCTTTTCCTCTTCCCAAGGGAATTAGAGTCTCCTCGGTCCCTCGTGTTCCGATGAGCACTCTCTGTCCCGGTGAATTCCCTCGCTGCTTGCAAATGTTTTATATTATTGCTGCACTCCCCTGCCTTGCACCTCGCCCCATGATGGGCACATTTCTGGGTCAGAGATGTCTGTTGCTCTCAGAATGGTTTCCTTTTCCTGCAGTGCATTCCCAGTATATATTGCTAGTGTCACGTATCGCTGTACCGCTCTCCTCTCACCCAGCGCTTGCTGCAGTGCGCTTGAGAGACATCCCACTCCTTAAACACCATTTGAGGTTTTCTCTGGCAGAGATAATGTGGGGATCATGCAGGTCCCTCTTTCCATTCCTTGTGCGTATCAGCTGTATATTCATCTCCTGCAGCTTTTGCACCATGGCTGCATGAATGAAGTCGTATTTTAGGCTCGTGCAGCACCTCCTGTGCTGACTGTACCACTTGTATTTCAGCCTGTGCTTTCCCTTGGCATACAGCTTTGAACTCCCATTGTCCTCGTGCTGTTGTGACTGGTGGAGTCCTTTTCATTTGTCTATATTTTTGCTGCATCTTTGTTTCCTTCCTCTCAGAGCATCAGGGAGGTCTTTGTTGTCCAGCACAATCACAGCTGTTATGTGTCACCTCGCCTCTGCTTGCTTGTTTGGGAGCCGCTGGTTTCCTAAAACTCAGCCTGGAAAGGGATGCAAATCACATCCTTGGGCTGCTCTGATCCACGTTCTCAGTAAATGTGCATTACTGTGTTGTCCCAGCAGCTTCTTGTCCCTTTGTTCAGCTGCTTTTAGCAATTCTTACAGAGGTTAGGGGAATGCACAGGGGTTTTCTCCTTCCTCAGTTCTCTCATATGAGTCTCTGTTCATGGAATTTCCTGCTGCTTTTTACTTAATTGTGTTTTTTTCTGTTGTTCCCAAAGGCCACCCAGCAGCTGGATGTCATGGAGCTGGACACACACCAGGGTAGGTGATGGATGTGACCCCCAAAATTGGAGAAGCCCCCATGACAACTCTGACTCAGCCTTAAGGCTCTGGACCAGAGGAGGGAGACTTTCTCAATCAGGGGCAAACCAGGCAGGCTGTATTTTCTGATTCATCCCAGAGAGCTGCTCCTGGCCTGGCTTGGAGCAGTGTCCTGCATTTTGTTTTTCCCTCTGTGCCAGGTCATGTGTTTGCTCTCACACAGGACCCTCGAGTGCCTTGCCTGAGCTGCTGGCTGAGCCAGCTTTGCCCAGCTCAGACTTGAGCAGATCCTGCATCTTGGTGGCATTTCCTGGGGCTTTGGCATCTTTCGTGCCTGGAATAGGCAAAGCAAAGGGTCCCTCTTTGGAGCTTTGCTCCCTGTGGTGGCTCATTGTGCTGTTAGGCAGTGGGAAGGAGCATTTTGCCTCAGGTCTGCAGGGCCAGAGAGGGGCACCTTCAGTATCTGGTGTTCCTGTGGGTCAGAAATGGCTTTGTGGAGGGTGTCAGTGGGTTTTCCTCAGCTCGTTGCCGCTGTGATGTGCTGTGCTGCTCTCGGAACACGACGCAGCCTTTCCCCAGCAGCGTTTGCTGGCGCTTTGCTCTCTCCCTTATCCAGCCTGTCGTGTAATTGCCCAGTTTCCCCACAGCGAGCTAAAGAGCCTCTTTATTGCTGAGCACAGCCCCTTTCATTGCTGCTGCAGGCTTTGGGGTTCAGCCCTAGCACCGCTTCCCCCTGTTTGTTTGGGTTTCTTCCTTGCCACGTTCACACCTTTCCACTTTCATGTACCTGCAGGAGCCGACTTGCTTCTGACACCGAGTTCAGTCTCCAAACATAAAAGAAGAGAAAGTCAGGACAGAAAGGCATTGGAGCTTTCTTCTTCCTCCACACCTGCTGTTCCCGCTCGTCAGGCACTTCCAAAGAGGAGAGTTCTCCAAGTTCCCAGTCATTACCCTTTACATAAGCATAATATAGTGCTGCACTTCCTACAGGGAAGCTATCTATTGTAGCAATCTGTAAAACAAAAGCTGGATTGCTCCTTCTCCCATTGCTCCCAGAATCAAAAAGCTGCCCGCTGTTCCTCAAATGGGAAGGCTGAAAGCCTTCATCAGAGGGTGGCTCATTTTTACACGACATTTTTACACTCAAGCAAAACTGAAAGCAAGGCATAATTTGGAACAGCCATGCTCGCCGTTAGAGCAGAACCACACAAATAAAAAGCCTGGGATGATGGAGTTGAATACGCTGCAGTCAGAGAAATGACAGTTTGCAGGGAACAAGGAAAACTAGATGGATGAATGGGAATTAGTGAGGAGCAGACTTTGAAGGCAGGCAAATCAAATTGAGAGTGTGGATCATTAGATTCAAAGGAAGCAGGTAAGGAGTGCACTAAATTGTGCCTTAAACAACAAACCAAGGGCCTCAGCCTCCAGGGAGAGTGGATAGAGCAGGGGCTCGGGATATGGGAGTGGCTGCCAGGTGTGCCCTGGCCACTGGGCATTGTGACCTCGCCCAGGTCGCCGGGTGTCCTTTGCATCAGCTTCTGTGCTGTGGGGCACGGCAGGCACTGGACATAAAGGATGCTTGGTAAGGGCTGCAGATGTGCCCAGCTCCAGAGGAGCCAGCTGAAGGCTTTCTGGGTGGACTGTCCTGGCACCTGGCACCTTCCAGGCCTCGAGCTGGTTCTTTGCTTGTTTTTTTTTCCCCAAAAGGTGAAGGGATGCACAAGGGGAGAAATGACTGAGTTGCTGAATTTTTAAAAATTAACTGTGCATGATTATACCCAAGAAAGTGGGGTGGCAGAAATACTGCCACATACAGCAGCTTCACATACAGCAGCTCTTTGCAGATGGGAGAAAATGTGGCGTGGTTTGGATGTGCCTGGGAACAGCTGAGCTGGGGGAATTTGTGTATTTTTAAAATGAAGCTCATGTTTTTCTTGGACAAACTTTCAGGTCACTGTAACACAGAACTGAAGGTCACAGTTCTTAAGAAGATTATGAAATGCCCCAGATGCTCAGCGTGATAGTCTAGACAAGGCAGCTGAGGGAGAGATGCTGAAGGAAGTTCCTTGGATTGGTACAGGAAAGAAAAGCCCTCAGGATGGACACCTTCCACACAGAGCTTCCCTTCGGTGCTCCTGCCTGGTCCCAGCTGAGTCCTGCTCAAGGATACAACTCATGGTCACAGGCAAACCACTCCATGGGAATCCCATCTGGCTGGTTCCCCCATTTCAGCTGAGGTGGAGATCTTGCTGGATCCCACAGAGAGGTATGAATGGAGTGATGAGGAAAGTTCTCCAGCAGGAGCTGAAAAGCACCAGCCTTGCTAGGGGAATAAACCAACATGTGCTTTACAATGGGCAAAATTGATCTGATCATTCCCATAAGAACCATAGAATCATAAAATCATGGAATGGTTTGGGTTGGAAGGGACCTTAAAGCTCAGCCCATTCCACCCCCTGCCATGGACAGGGACACCTCCCACTAGCCCAGGCTGCTCCAAGCCCTGTCCAACCTGGCCTTGGACACTGCCAGGGATCCAGGGGCAGCCACAGCTTCTCTGGGCACCCTGTGGCAGAGCCATATGATAAACCTGACATGAGTGCTGTGTAATTGAGGGAAATGCATCCCCTGTTATCCCA
This sequence comes from Corvus moneduloides, assembly GCF_009650955.1. NCBI lineage: Eukaryota > Metazoa > Chordata > Aves > Passeriformes > Corvidae > Corvus > Corvus moneduloides. The sequence goes on along the minus strand of NC_045485.1, from coordinate 3,703,493 downwards.
GGTTATCCATCGTTATCCCAGGTTCAGCCACGTGAACCTGTCACTGAGCAGCACTGATCCGAACGTGGCAGCTGTGAGGATTCTTCTCCCCTTAACTCCTTAATTAATAGTCTCTTTATTTAATCAAAAGCTTTATTGTTGAAGATGCTCAGCATGTCCAGGGATTTCCTGTTCCCCTGGCAGCGTCCCAGATTTCCCCCTGCCATCAATCCCACCACAATTTCTTTGCCATGGAAGGTGTTCCCCTGCTGGTTTAGTTGGCCAGCCTGGGATGTGGTTCCTCCCAGCAGCTCTTAAGAAAACCTTTGCTCATCCTTTCCTTCATTTTTTTCCCCCTTTTTCGTTTTAGCTTTGGTTATTTGCAGCAGGCTCTGTGGCAGCTGTAAATGTTAGTTAAAGCCTTATTGAGCGCCTGGTGCTTCCCAGCTGCCTGGTTCAGCAGTTTATTTGGGTCTCCGGTGATGTTTAGAGATGCATTTCCTCTCATCTCTCCCAGCTATATTTTACTGTTTGCTCATTTGCTTGATGACACTTTGCTGCTGGCTTTTGGAAGGGCTTTGCAGTGCATTATCTCGTGAGTTAATCCTGACCTGCTTCCTTGGCTCCAGCAGCTGCCCTGGCGCGTCCTGAGCCGGACGCCGTCACTGTCAGGAATTTTCTGCCAGCTCTTTGCTGTCAATATTTTTGGCTGTGGCTCTGTGTCATTGGTGTCTGGATTAAGCTCCCCTGTGATACCCCGAGGGCGAGATGAGATGTGTTACTGCACCAGGGGTCAGCCTTGGTCCTGTCAGGGAGGTTCCTGAGGGCTGGAGAAGGTCCAGCCCATGGGTTTGTCTGGGACAGTTCTTGCTACAAATCCACATCCTCTGATTTTTGAGCTGTCCTAGGAGACTGCTTCACCTTTTTCAGGATGATTTAAGAGGATGTGCTGTTCAGGATTCCCACTTGAGTGTTATTTATTAGTTCTGTAGTATCTTCCAGGCTGCTTTCTTCGGTCTAGTGTTGATTCCTTGGGGACAAAGGAAACAAAGGCAGGAAAAAGCTCACAGGAGGGATGAAACAGGAGCCTGACTGATATCTCCTCTCTCTCTCCACGGTGTTTTTTCACAGATCAAAAATCAATTAAGGGTGAATTTCACTGGGAACTCTTTAAACAATGTGATATTTCATTAGAGATCATTGAAGGCTCTTTAACATTTGCAGTCCAGGTGTGAATTACAAAATTAGCTGGATTCCTTTAATGATTTCCTCCCAGGTAACGTTCCTCCAAGAACCCTGTGCCTGGAGCCAGCTGTGCAGCTGCTGCTGGAGAAGGGGTGTTCATTGTCTCCCCCCCCATCCTGATGGAGACACGAGACTGAAGGAATGGCTTTGATTGGGACAGCAGCCTGGCTGGGCACAGGGCTGTGGCCTGGGATGTGAGAACTGAAGGAAATAAGAGTGGAATGTTGTAGGAGAGGTAGAGAGGGGCTTTGAGATGAGCAGATTTGGGGTTTTTCCCCAATCCCTTCTTGAGCTGTTACCAGCACAAGCTTGTGCCTTTGTGAGACTTCCCTAGGGCTTTCCAGCTCCTTCCCTTGCTCCTGGATCTGTCCCTGCTGCCATCTGAACCCCGTAACACTGAGACAGAAGCACTCTGGAGGTGCCAGTGCGTTTTCACTGGCATCTGGATCCCTTGGGACATGTCACTCCTTCCAAACCTCCTGAAGGCATGAAGAGCTGAGCAGTGTGACTTCCTCTGCTCCACTGTGACATCATTAATCCTGCCTGGAACTTGCCCTTTTCAGTGCTCATTCCCTCCCTCGTCCATCTTGCCTTCCTCACAGCCCGGTTATTGATCCTTATTTGGGGCTCATCTGTCTTAGTGAGCTCGGGGAGCCACCCCCGGCAGGGAGAGGAGCACCTTTCGTTGCTTCCAGGGTGCTGTAGTTGGGTGGGAGGGAAATGGGTGAGTTTTGGGATGCATCACTGCAGGTTTGATCCAGCGGTTGCATTTCCCACCTGAGCACCTGCTTTCCTTGGAGATGCTGCCTTTCCCTGTTAAGTTTTCCTTTCCTCTTGTCCTAAAACCATCACAGCTGCAACAGCCCCGTTACAGCAGCTCAGCCTCTCCTCCCTCTCCCTTGCAGTCAGTAACACCAGGATTAGTCCTCAGGGCCGCCTGTAGAACCACGTACATCCCCGTTTGTCCTACTCTGCCCCCTTCCCCTATTTCTTGTCCCCTCCCCTCAGTCTTCCCTGCATTTTTCTCTCTCTGCACAGCTCTGCCCTGCCCCAGGAGAGCGTGGAGGGCCCCTTTGCTCGCTGCAGCGAGGACCCAGGAAGGGCAGCTGATAAAACCCCACCCTCTGCACAGACCCACTGGCCGTAATTGCTTTCCTGGAGAACAGCAGGGAGAGGCAAACAGTTCTGATCCTTTCCTTGAATACTCTCTTGGGCCCTAATTATTTTCAGCTTAGGATATTTTCTGTGTCTGGGAAGGCTCGTCTGTCTAATAATCCTTACTGGATTTCACTCCCAAGTACTTGCCCAGCCCTGCCTTGAGCCCCCTGCAAACTTTCCACACCCCCTTTGCTCACAACCATCTTCCCTGATTTGCTGTGGATCTCTTCGATTGCTTGCCTCTAATGCACCTTGTTCTGGGGCTGCACAAGGTGGTTAAGGAGCAATTTTGTACCTGAAGGGAGGCTGTGGCAAGGGGAGGTCGGGCTCTGCTCTCAGGCAGCGACAGGAAAAGAGGAAATGGCCTTGAGCTGTGCCAGGTTGGACATTAGGAGGAATTTCTTCATGGAAAAGGTTGTTAAATGCTGGAAAGGGCTGCCCAGGGATGTTTGGAGTCCCCATTCCTGGAGGTGTCCAAGGAAGGGCTGGACGTGGCACTCAGAACTCTGGGCTGGTGACAAGGTGGGGATCAGTCACAGGCTGGACTCCATGGGCTGGGAGGGCTTTTCCAACCTTGATGATCCCAGGATTCTGTGATCCTCCTCCACTCCTCCAGTGACTCAAGATTTTTGAATCCCCCTCACCTGCCTCTTTTCTAGGCTGCAGCATCCCAACCCATTGGGTGGCTCTTTGTGGAAAAGCCATTCCAGACCTCATAAAGTTCTTGCTGTCCTTCCAGGAACCTTTCCTGCTGTATTCCTCCTGCTTGGCACCACTGGAGCCATGCAGGGACACATCCACATAGCTCATCTGCAGAGTTTTGGGGTACTTTGTGTCGCCTGAATGAGTGTATATGTTTTGGAGCAGCTGGCCCTTCCTTGCGAAGGTTTTTATTACATGAACCTTTCCAGCAAAATGCCAATTATTATGGATCCTGAAAGAGCACTCTCTGCAGCTTCCAATTACGATCCTGGCTGCATCTGACTTGAATGGTGTTTACTGTTTAGGGTGCATTTGAAAATGCATTTTGGGAGGCGTCTTTCATTTCATGTGGGGGGGCTAACATTATCCCTAATGCTGGAGGAAATTACAAATGCTTCCTGCCTAGAAGCAATGAGTTGAAATGAAAATATGCTGTGTGCTGCTCCATGGCAGCGCCACCAAAACATCTGCATGTGGTGCCAGGTGCTGCTCTGTGAGTTCAGCTGTGCCCAGAATGACCTGGTGTATCTTTGGTGGCCTTTGAGACGGGAGAGCTGAGTGACCAGGCTGGGTCTGCTCTGGGCAATCTCCTGAAACTGCTCAGCACATCCAATGTTTACACAGATAATTTAGCTCAGATGGGCTGGTGAGGTCACACGGGCAGAGATGTGCCCAGCTCTGGCCCCTCAGTGCAAGAGAGACATTGAGGGGCTGGAGCATGTCCAGGGCAGGGAACAGAGCTGGGAAGGGGCTGGAGCCCCAGGAGCGGCTGAGGGAGCTGGGAAAGGGGCTCAGCCTGGAGCAAAGGAGGCTCAGGGGAGACCTTGTGGCTCTGCACAACTCCCGGACAGGAGGGAGCAGCCGGGGGGGGTTGGGCTCTGCTCGCAGGGAACAGGGACAGGAGGAGAAGGAACGGCCCCAGGCTGGGCCAGGGGAGGCTCAGGTTGGACACCAGCAGGAATTTCCTCATGGAAAGGGTGCTCAGGCCTTGGCAGGAGCTGCCCAGGGAGGTTTGGAGTGCCCATCCCTGGAGGTATCCAGGGAATGCCTGGACGTGGCACTCAGAGCTCTGGGCTGGGGACAAGGTGGGGATTGGGCACAGCTTGGACTCAATGGCCTTGGGGGGTTTTTCAAACCTTAATAATTCCACGATGTGCCATTTATTCGCTTCATCTCTTGCAAGCCCAACAAAGTTAAGGGGTAAAGGCTCAGGAGGATTTGGTTTTGGGAGCTGTGGTTTCATGACTTGGGAACCTCTGGTTAAGCCTCTCACAAGCTCTGGGTTCAGATCAGCTGCTGCAATGTTGGCCCACCTCTGCCCAGTTATCCCAATCTCATGGAATAGTTGATACTGGCTGAGGAAAAGGAGTCAGCCCAACCTAAAACCTGTCCTGACATGGTCTGAGCAGATGTGGGCCAGCAGTGAGAGCCTGAACTGGGCCGGTGCCTCATGTCCCATACAAGGGGCACTGGGGCAGAACTGAATGTTCCATCCAGGATGCCTGTGAGTGCTTCCCGTGCCTGTGTTTGTATTTACAGCCTCCTGATGGGAACGTGCACAGCGAGACAAAAACCTGCTCTAGTGGATTCCAGCATTAAGTCAAGAGACTATTGGATTTTTTCAAGGGCTCGCACAACCCTCCTGAAAACCAGGTTGTTACGTGTTAGTTTGGAGCCCTTTTGTTCAGCCTCAGGTGTGTTTATTCCTTCAGGGTATTTACTGAAAGGACAAGAAGAAAATGATTCAAGGTGGCATCATGCAAAAAATTCCGTGTTCGCCACAAGAGTGCTACATTTTGGCTTTTCCTCTGGCAGGAGTGGGATACCTTGCCCCTCTTTTGAGTCAAGTGTCAGATTAAAAGAGCAGGAAGTGGAAGAACAACCCCTCCAAATCAAAATCACACTGGAAGAAAACACTGCAGTGCACAATTGTCCTTCCCTGTGTGTGGGAGAGGTGGTAAGAGAAGGTACCATGTGTGACACGTTAGTTGTGTTCTTTGATGCTCTCATGGCATCCGTGAGCATGAAGAGACACAGAAACACGAGCAGAACTTTAAATAATTGCTGTAATTGAACACACTCGTCCATTTCAGTTGTACCTGCTTATGCAGCAACAGTATTTTCTTTTTTTTCTTCTCCCTTTATTTGTTTGGGGTTTTTTTTTTCTTTTTTTTTTCTTTGTTTTGAGGTTCTTTTTAAGGGGTCCAAGTAAAGGATTTTAATGAATCTCTGGGAAGTATCCCTTGGTTCGTAATTCTGAATCCTGAAAGCTGCTTGGCTGGGAAACTCCAGAAACCCTTACATTTATTTGAAATCTCTGTCCTGGAGTCTTGCCTTGGTATGGGTGATGCACTTTAGCTGAGGGGAGGCAGAACAAGAAGAGCTGACCATGAGTTTTGCACGAGGGATTTCGCCGGCAGAGATTTAATCAGGGGAATTCAATATTTTTTATCCAAGGTACTGTTATCCGTACACCACTTCTCAAAACCTGCATCTTCCTGCAAACATCTCGCCGTGCTTGTAGGCCTGTCGAGAGGTTTGATTTTTGCCTGGAAAGGGAAGGCAGAGTTAGGGTTGTTTATGATGTTTAACTCCGGCTGCAGCAGCTCATTTGTTGCCTTGACTTGTTCAGGGGATTTTCAGCACCAGCTCATTACTGAATCTTCTGCTTTTCTATGTGTGCTCCTCTTCCAAGGGGCTCTTTTAGGCAGGTAGAGGCATTTCTGCTGCATTCATCTGGGCCCTGATAGGCTGGGAGAGCTGGGGATGCTCTGCCTGGAAAAGAGAAGGCTCCAAGGAGAACTGGGAGACAATTCCCGGGCCCAAAGGAGCTCCAAGAGAGCTGGAGAGGGACTTGGGATGAGGGATGGAGGGGCAGAACACAGGGAATGGCTTCCAGAGAGTAGATTTAGATGGGATATTGGAAGGAATCCTTCCCTGTGAGGGTGGGCAGGCCCTGGCACAGGGTGCCCAGAGAAGCTGTGGCTGCTCCTGGATCCCTGGCAGTGTCCAAGGCCAGGTTGGATGGGGCTTGGAGCACCCTGGGACAGTGGAAGGTGTCCCTGCCCATGGCAGGGGTGGGAATGGGATGAGTTTAAGGTCCCTTCCAACTCAAACCATTCTGGGATTCTGTGTGTATGTGAACCAAAATTCTGCTCCTTTTCACCCCAAAGCAACCAACACGTTAAAGCTCCCACAAGTGCAGCCATTTGTGATTAAAACAAGCTGCAATAGAGAGCCTGTGGATGTGATTAAAAACATTGCATCAGATGCCACATTTGGCTGCACCATCCTAGTCCTGACCTCCACACTTGGGAGAGGGGAGAGCCTTGGTCGGGTGCTCCCCGTGATGGGCTGAGCAATGGGATGTGCAGCCAGCACCAGCATCCAAGATCTGGAATGCCCTGCTCAGTCCTCAGGGATGCCATTTGTTGCTCAGTTCAGGCCTTGCTTCCCTCCTGCTTGTTTAAATGTGGATAATCTCCCTGGTACAGTGGGTATTTGTTGTTGGACTCAGCCAAAGCTCCGGCAAAGCTCGGGGTGAAGGCAGGAGCAGCTGCTGAGTGGTTCCTCTGATGGATTAGCTCAGCCCCCCCGCCTGGTGCTTCTGTGCCCACTCACTCCTTCCTCTCCCTTCACTGCCATTCCTTTGCTGTGTTTATTCCCTTTCCTTTTCTCTTCTCTGTTCCTGGCACCCACCACCCCGACTGCAGAGCCACCATGGGACGTGTCCCTGCCCAAACACTGGGGGCATCTGGTACCGGCTGGGAGAGATGCAACCAACAAAATGCGGGTTATTTTTAATTCCAGGCTTTTGACAGCCAACCTGGATGACCGCCAGCTAGGAATTCCTGCTCCTCCTTCCCTTCCTTTAGGTGAAGGGGACAGGTGAGGCTCTGCAGGTTATCCTTGGCTTGCCTGGAGGTTGTAGGGAGCTCCTTGGAGCAATCCCATGAAAGCAGGTGGCTTGTGTGAATCCTGCCTGCTGAGCCCTTCCCTGTGCAGGGCCTGAGCAGCACAGGCTGAGAGGGAAGGGCTGCAGCAGGAGCCTGCTGGGATGGGATGCCACATGTCCACGCTGATATTCCCACCCACCTTTCTGGGCTCTGGTCAGGTGAACACGTTAAACACGAGCACAGGCGCCTTTCTAAGAGGCCTCAGCACCTCAGGCTTTTTTCAGCCATGCAGGTGAGTGAAAGCTTCCCTCCCTCGCCGGTTCTCCACAGGGACCAGCTGCCAGGGAGTTTCCAGGCGAGCGCAGTTCAGGCAGGGCTGGGGCTGGAATACAGAGCTGCCCCTTCCCTTATGTCCCCCTTCCCCTCCCGCCCTTCCTTTTGCTTCTCTCCCCGCTCCTTCTTTTCCTTTTGGGAAGAAATGCTTTGTTTTGAGGCTGTGAATGCTCAGACGTGCTCCCCTGAGCAGGAGAGGTGTCTCCCAGAATCCCAAGTGGCTCTGGAGAGGCACATGGGCTGGAAAGCGGGTGCAATTCCCAGCTCCTCCAGCCTCTGCCTCACCATCCCTTTGCATCATCTTTGATTCCTCATTTGAAGATGGTCTCTGGTGCTGTGCCCAAAATAGGGTGGGTTGCTTTAGTCTGGCCGCTGCCATTGGTGCCCAGAGGCATCAAACCTGTACATTGACCATTGGTATCATTTGGGGAAGTTTTTAGCACCGGGCTGGGCTTTGCTGGTGCCCCGGACTGGTTGTTCCTCTTTCAGACTCCCTTCTCAACACAGTCTGAATGGAAATACGTCCTCAGAGCATCCCCAGTTTTGGTAGCACTCCTAATATTCCCTGCTCCTCCTTCTGCCAGGGCTGTAGTGATGACTGAGGTGATGGCATTCTGTGTCCTGCTGTAGAGCAACCCCTTTCCAGACACCTGTGGCTTCAGAGTTTGTCTGGGACACAGGAAATACCCACCCCCTGACAGTCTCGAGGGGTTGAACTGGATAAAAACTCACCACAGGTTTCAGATTTTGGGCTCCAACTCTCATATCTCTACTGAGATGCCCTCCACACTTTTTAGGTCCCAAAGTCATCGGATTTATCCAGATTTTTGAAATGTACCATGCAGCCACAGCAGTGCTGTCAGCACTAGCTCAGGCCTCCAGGTCCCACAGCTCCAGCTCTGCCCAGAGAGAAGTTGCTCCCTGTTCCTAATGTCACCTGCCAGTTTGCTTCCCTGAGCTCCTGGGGACCAAGTGTGGTTTCCTGTGCACCCAGCCCAGCACAAACGGTCGAGGGAGGAAGAGGAAAGAGGAATGACAGATGGAGAGATGTCTCTGAGCTGTGAGAGAGCCAGCAGTTCCTTACTGATCAGCTCCGAAGGTGTTTGGGAGCAGCTTTTGGCCAGGGGGCTCTGCTCCAGGGCAGGTGCTGAGTGAGCACTTGCGCCAGGAAAATGGGATTTTCCTGGGGACGAGGACGAGGGCAGATCCCACGCCAGCTTTGCTGTCTCTGAGGAAAAGGGGAGGATTTCACTCAGCCTGGTGCTGACAGCGTGTTATTAACGGAGTGAGAGGGGCTGAGGGAAGCCTGGGCCGGGCTGTGGTGAAGAACGACAGCAGCAGCTCAGAGCTGTAAGGCTGAGCTTATTCTGGGCACTTAACCCCTCACTGCACCAAATTCACTGAGGGCTGGGCTGGGGCAAACTGGGACGGCGCTGCCCACCATTGGAAACCACCTCCCCGGTCCACAGGGAAGCACAGAAAGGCTTCCAGCTGCTCCTTCCAGCCGGAAGCTCCTTCCAGCCGGCAAAATTCATGGCTGGGGAGGTCAGGGAGCCAAATGCCAGCAATGGGCTGCATAAAGGGCTGGCTGATTTTATGGCCAATAATAACATTTGTAGTTATACAAGCCACGCTAAGATAGCGCTAATCAATTCTCATGCTGCAGGTCAGCAGCTGATTGCTGCAGGGGTCAGCAAGGAATTATTTCCTTGCCATTTACAGCTTTATTTAATTGGCCAGATGCATTAAGAGCCTTTTAATTATTTTTTTCCTCCTCTATCCTCTGAAGCATATGGAATTAAGCACTTCCAGGGACAAGGTTCTGCGCTGGTAGGGCACCCCTGCCTTGCTTGGGAGGGCAAATCATGATCCCTCTTGAGGGTGGGGTTTTTGCTGGAAGTTAGCAGGGTGGGTTTATTGCAGGAGGGGATATTTCAGCAGTGCTTCCTGGTAGCTCAGAGGAAAATCCATTTGGCTCTTCAAATCCAATCCTGCGAGCAGGATCTGCTCTGAGTTTGAGTCCAGAGCTGGATGGGAATTTTCCACTGCTGTGCTCACTACACAGGCATAGCAATTTCTGTAATTGTTGATTTTAGCTTCACTTTCAAAACCACAACAAAACCACTGGGAAAAATCCAAACTGAAGAGCTTTGTTTTGAGTGGAGTGGAATTCTTTGCTTTAAATGAAAGCTGCAGTTTGGAGCCAGTGCAGCACTGAAGGGTTTCTGCCAGGGCCGGTTTGGGGGAGAAGCCTGGAGATGCTCTGTGCCCTGGCATGGACTGTCCTCTTTGCAGGGATTTGTCCAGAAGCACTGTTCCCTTTCATCAGGAGAGAAAACAGATTGCATCCATTTCAATGAAAAATGCCTTTTCCTCTGCAGAGAAAACCTGCAAAAGAATTTTTCATTTCAGCTGCTTTCCACTGAAAAACCGCTTTTTTTTTTTTTTTTTCCAGGGAGGATTTTTAAACTTTAATTTTCTCATTTGATTAAAAAAAAAAAAAAAAAAAGAAAAGAAAAAGGCAGCAAATCTGGGCTGTTTAAAATATTCTCTTTAAATTAGAAGCTGCAGTTGCTGTGTGGGACTTTCAGATGAGCTGAAGTTTGCCCTGGTTTGGATTGGAGCACCATAATCCTTGGATCAAATTTCCTCTCTGTTGGTTTATTTTTATTTTTTTTTTATGGTGTGTTTTACAGATTTTAGGAATTGCTGACCTTTTGTCTGACTTTTGAGAGAGAAAGACATAAAAGCTCTTCCCCACTCTTGCAGGACAGCAATTCTATTTTAATTTTAGTCCCTGTTTTAACTGGACACATTTAGCAGGAAGGAAAGCTCTGAGAGGGAGGAGGCCGGCAGTGCCATGCGTGTCTGATCCTGCATTATTTACTTCAATATCCCTGATTTCCAACCACTTTTGGCTTCTCTTTCTGCCTTCTAGAGGCTCTCTGCATATCCAGAAGGATTGTCCCTCTCTTGCTCTCAAGATGAGCTTGATGGTGGGAACGGCAACCTCACCCCTGTCCTCGAGCTGGAGTAGCGATGAGGTGCCTAATGAGGTGATTAGAATGATTAGGATAATGAGGCAGTGATGTGAGATCCTGTGTTGTCCCCCTGGCACTTCGACCAAGGCACAGAAGACTGGAGGATGCAGCCAGGTAGGAGAGAGGAGGGTGGGAGCCCAGGCTGTGGTGCTGAGGAAGATCCTACCCAGAGCAGGGCTTGGGATCCTCTCGAGGCAGTGCCACCTTGTGCAGGTCATTGCTTTCATTCTGGCGGCAGTGACAGAAACTCAGCTTATCCCTGTTCCTTCAAATCCTGCCCTGACAGCGAGGACTGGGGTCTTGTGGGGAGTCAGACCCTTCCTGCAAGCCGGACTGGCTGAGGAGTCTCCGTCTCAGATCTGCCACGTGGAAAAATCCATGTGCAGGGATGGAAAGGTCCAATGAACTCTGCACAAACTCCACCCCGAGGGCACAATCGATATTTATTGCACTTGGTGTGTCTCTGCCCAGGGTTTGCCTCTGGCCAGGATGGAAAGGGTTGCAGGCAGCTCGAAGCAGACAAGATTTTAACAGGCAGGAGAGCATTCCAAGGGCATTGTCCTGGCTGAAGGCAAGACCCTGCTGGGCTGCTCCGCTCCAGCGCCTCGCAGGGAGACGTGTCCTTCTGTCCTGGCTTCTGTCTCCACGTGTCCCAGCACATCAGGACTCTCTGGCACTTATTGTCACTTCTTATCTCCGAGGGGGGCTGCTCCTTCCCCCCATGCTCACAGCAGGGGTTGGATTTGGAAGCAGAATTCCCAGGAAGCGGTGACACTCGCAAGGTCAAGCTGTCACCCTGTGGCTGGCAGAGCTGCTGGGCTGTGTCTCCATCCACAGCACTCACACCTCTCCTTTTCACCTCTTAAGAGGCAGCAGTAAATTAATTGAAGATTATTAATTAGATTAGTTGTAAAACTTCCATGAATCGCCGCCTTCCATATCCCAGTCTATAATTGTTTGCCTTCCATGACCAATTAGATAGGGCCAGTTAAGGTTTTATCCTTTTTCAATATCAAGAAATCATTATTGTCATTGCTTGAACACAGACTGGGCAGGGCGGGGTTCACCTGCTACAACCTGGACTTAGGAAAAGGGCCCCAGGAAAATGGTTAATGAATTCCTCCAGCTGGGCTTTGCTGAGCACAGAGGGCTTTAGGGCTGCATTCATTTTCTTCCTGGCCAAAACCTGCTGCAAAAAGCTTTGCTGAACCTGTGGGCTGGGGGGATCTTGGCTGGGTTTCATCAGTACCCTCAGCTCTGCCCTGATTTTGAATCGAATATTCAAGTTACAGCTGAGTTCAGCAGAGCTGGCTAAATGGGGCTAGGAGGGAGGGAGATTCAAACCTGTTCTCCCAGCTGGGAAAAAAAAAATAACCTGAAACTTTAAAAATGCAAGTCAGTTCTTCATTTTGATGCTGCATAACTGTCTGTGTGGATGGGAGAAGCAACAGGACTGTAATTGCAGACAAAATCTCTATTTCCTATAATTGTTCCCGTAACTTGATTTACTTTGGAAATACTTGGTGGATGCTTTCCTTATTTACTGTCTCTCCTCACTGCTATCACTTTCCCTGCCTTGACTGATGAAGCACATTCATAATTTCTCTCCATTTGGTGTGGACAGATCCAGTTGGGCTCAGCGGCAGCTTGTGCAGATAAGGAGCTTCTGGCAAAATGGTTAATATCAATCTAGAACTGAATGAGTGATTTACGACGAAGGCGCTGTGTGAAACCAAAGACACACCAGATGAATCTGGGACTTCAAGAGCACGGAGAAAAATCTGAGCAGGGTGAAGCTTTTCTGTAGGTAGGAAAAGGCAGATGTTGGAGAGATGGGAGGAGCCCATGGGAGTGTGTCTTTCCTTGGTCTTTAGACCCTCAAGGCTCTGGTGAAATACATGCAGGTCAGCTTCCAAGTGGCTTAAGGGCTTTGCTTCGCCATCCAGGCTTAACGAAGGTGGCACATGGGGTACAGCAATACCCCCAGCACCCCAACAGACACACACACACGTGTTTGATCTGTTGGGGTGGCAGGGGATGCAGCCCGATCTCCACGGCATCCTGAGCGGATGCTGCTACCCGGCTCTCCTCAGCATCGCTGTTCCTGCCTTCCACGCTGTCAGCTTTCTGCACACCTCAGGACCTTTAAGCCCGGAGTTGTTCCTCCCACCTCCCACTGCTGGAGGCAGGCACAAAGCCTTGCTGGCTTTCCACTCAGGTGTGCTCTTTGCTCAGCTGGTTCTCCTCTTCTTTCCCACCTATTTCCTTAGAATTTCTTCTTCCCACAGAGCTTGGACACCTGGGCTCAGCTACAGCTCAGAGCTCCTGTCCTCCCTCGTCCACGTGTGCTGAGGAGGAAAGGAGGCTGTAACAGCTGCTTTAATTTGCTCAGGTCTCCCTTCAGCTGCTGCCTCACAGCTCCAAGGGCTCCCTCCTCAATCCAAACTAACCGCTTTTTGGCCACGACTCCAGATCTATTCCGGATCTTATTTCCCATGTGCTCTGTGTAATGCTTTGTCTCTGGACAATTTTTCCTTTTAATTTTGCAGTGAAAATTACCCAGGCTGGCTGAAAGAAGTGTTTCAGAGCTGACTTGCTGATAGCAAGCCAGAGCTGAGGGCTGCCTTATAGAGACGTTTTCTTCAGGAATAATCAGCCCGAAGCCGGTCTCGGAGGAGGGTCGCAGATGAGAGCTATCAACGGAGGGGTTTATGGAACACAAGGCTTGCACTCCAATTTCAATGCAGATAAAAACTGCCAAGTGAAGTGGATCCTTCCCTCGTCACTTCGGCAGAGAGAGATTTTATTAACACCAATCGCATGGAAACAGGGGGCGGCCACGGTGCCCCCACGGAGATAAAAAGACATTAATGCACTTAGGCTGTGACAGCAGAGAGCAGCTGGGTTTGGTTTATGTTCCTCTGGACTCCAGGGGGACTTTGGGGCTGAGTTCAGTGGCTGATCCCTCCAGCAGAAATACTGGGTGGAAAGGCTGGGAAGGAGCAGGAGCAGCCCGGGAGGATGCAGAGTGTGGGTGGCAAGGTCTTGAGTGGCCCCAGCTCTGCAACAGTGTGGGTAAGGTGTGAGACCTCAGGATCGCTGGAAATGGGATGTTGAGTCTGAGGATGGACAGGTGATCACGGGGAAATCCTGCCCAGATGCTGTGGTGGCTGGGTGCTGTCATCCCAAAGCCTTGGAAGTGTGCGTGGGGCTGTTCCTACTGCTCACCCACCAGAGCTCCAGTCACGGCCACGGGTTGTGTATCCTGGTTTTCTCTTTCCAACAGAGCCATTTGCACTGTCTCACGTTACTGCTGGACCTGGAGCTGAGCTTTAGCCTGACCCACACAATGGGTATGGGAAGCTTTGGGAAAGGATTGTCCTTGATGTGGGACACACATCCGCATCCCGCTCTGGAGTCCTGCACCCATTGCAATTCCTCTCACAAGATCCCTGAGCAGGAGAAGGACTGTGGCCCATTTCCAAGGACTGTGGCCCATTTCCCAGCCCCGTACCCCGGTCCTCCACAGGGTGTGATGCTGCTGAGGCTTCCCATTGCCAGCTCAATCCCAAGCTCCCCTCATTCCATGGGCCAGGGTTGTTGGAAAGGCCGGGATTTTAAAGCCCCGCTGCATGCACCGCTCCCGCCTGGCACAGCCAGCTCCGGTGGTGGATGGATGGAGGGATGGAGGGAGGGATGCATGGGTGGATGGATGGGTGGATGGATGGATGGATGGATGTATGGATGGATGGATGGATGGATGGATGGAGGGATGGATGGATGGGTCGATGGATGGATGGATGGATGGATGGCTGGATGGATGGATGGATGGATGGATGGATGGGTGGATGGCTGGACGGATGGATGGATGGATGGATGGATGGATGGATGGATGGAGCTCCCAGTCCTGGGCAGGAATTGGACAACACCCCCTGGGTGGCTGCCTGATCGATCAGCACATCTCCTTCAATCAAACAGACTATCCTGACGAGCCTACCGCCAGTTCCTGGCACTTTGGAGCTCCCCGATCCTGCTGATGGGGGTGGGAGCCGCTGCTGGAAAAGCTTTCTCCTTCTTGGTCATCTAATTTGGAGCTTTCCAATAAATAGGCTGCTCGACATTTTTTGATATAAAGGTCAACCTCCTCTGGTAGACTTGAGGATTGTAAGGTAAGTGGAGGAAATGGCACGGGTAGGCTGATTTGATAATGATCCTAATCCTGTGTCTGATCTCTGATAATGATGGCAACCCCATCAATGTATGCTCATATCACTGCAAATGGGGCTCGGATCATTTTTGGCAGAACTGATGCCTCTTATCACAGAGCGGCTTTGCTGGAGACTTGAACTTGTGTGAGAGCTGCCACACAGAATGCAGAAAAGGAAGCTTAAATTGTTTTCAGGAAAAAAATCAATCAGAGCAAGTGTTTTTGGCTAAATAAGGTCTCAGTCTCCTGAGTCAGCTTTCCCAAAGCTGTTGGTGTTTGCTGATGAATTATTGTGGGGATGAGCACACAGCTGACACACCAGCCAAAGTGCAGTTATGGGTGGAGACTCATTTCAGAAAACACCTTTAAATTCCACAAATCCTTTTAGTCAGGCAGACGAGGACAAGGACTGCCCTTTTTTTCTGGTGCTACTGAGGAAGCTGTGGGGTTTGGGAAGCTCTGTGCTTTGGGAAAGGTGAGAAGTGGTTTAGCACAGGGATTCCCTGCATCCTTCCAGGCTGTGGAGAACAGATTTTGAAGCACCTTCCATACTGTGCATGTTGGAGATGTTTTCTGGCCATTGTGTGGCTTTTTAGAAGTGCTGAAGGGAGAGCAGGAGGAGGTTTGGGAGGGAGTTCTGCCTCTGTAGACCCTGGCAGTGCTATGTCAGTGGTCTTTGTGCAGCACACACAGGGCTGATGTCCAGAGAGAAGTCCAGATCCACAGTACACTTGGAATTCCATGGAGGACTCACAGCAGAACTCTGCAGCATCCAAGGCTGTCTGGGGAGATCAGAGCTGCCAGGGCCTGGTTTCCAGCGTGCCCTTTTGCTTTGCTGTCTCTTGTGAATGCCACTTAAAGTTTTCCCAAGTTCGGGGGAAGTTCATTACGTGCTCCTCTTTTCCTGAAGGACCCCAATGCCTGGATAACATTTTGCTCCCAGATTTCTGGTTTCTAATCTGCTATATGGCCCCAACCCTCAGGGAGCCACAGACCCACGGAACTTGGATTTCTCTTGTCCCCTTGAAATGCCTGGTTGTTTTTTGACTCCGGAGCTCTCCGTGTGACATTCTCCTGACAAGGCTCACGTGGGGCTGCTTTCCCCTCGGCACAACTTGTCTCTGGGGGTTGTCACACACCTCCCACGGTCCCACAGCCTTTTTCTCTTTGGCCTCTGAGCTCCGGCAGGCCTGTGCTGAGAGCTGATTGCCATCTCTCCTCAGGTGGATCACTTATTGCTGTGTAACTGGCTCAAGCCATGGGGCTGGAGATGTTGGATTCCTTCGATAAGGTGCCAGCGTGACACTCTGATATCCGAGCCAAAGCACTGAGTAAATGCCTTTCCCATCTCCCACCATGGTAGACTCCCAAATCCCAGTAGAAGCAGCTTCCAGCTATTACTCAGCTGTTTGCCAGCAGGAATTATCTGCCCCAGCAGGAGATAGTTTGTGTTCTGTGTTTGTTAGGCTCCTGCTATCGCTCGCTCCCGGCAGAGAGAGGCATAAAACTCCTTCCAGGTGGCATTTGCAGAAAAAAATCAATTGTTTATCAACATCCCGGCAATCAATAAATGCAGTGATAGGTGCAACTGTCTCTATTGGAGCTGAACCTTGATTGCTGAGAGGCCAGATTCGATGCTAAATCCACCCGGGGCCTGACTCTGGGCTGCAGCTGTGGGGCCAAGGCCTGGGGCCAGATCCTTGGGGAGTTTCCTGGTGCTGTGCTGAGCCCTTCCCCTCCTCGGGATGCTGGTGCTGCTTGCTCTGCACTCATTCTGCTGCTGGAGAGCGCTCTGGAGCTGTTCATGCACGTGTGGTCCCTCAGAGGCAGGCAAGGCCCGCTCTCTGGGTGCTCCTACCCCAAGTTTCAGCGAGGAGATGAACCACAGCACAAGGTGCTCACCCCAGAGGAATTCACCACTGTTTTGAAGGCTTAAGTGTCTGTTTGTCCACCTTCACCAAGCCTTTTTCTGAAGAACCCTGTATTATATTTTGTTCCCAGATTCTCTCAGCATCCGGCCTTGGTGCTGGAGAAGATGGGCCTGGAGGAAGATCTCTCACAGGGTTTAGGCGTTCCTGCTGTGCCTGGTGATAAACTTGCTTTCTGGTGAAAAGGCCAGCTTGGAGCAACCTGGTCTGGTGGCAGGTGTTCCTGCCTTTGGGAATTGGATGATCTTTAAGGACCTTTCCAACCCAAGCCTTTCCATGACTTTGTGGTGAGCGTCTCCAGACACCCATCTCCTTCCTTCTGTGCCACCCCTGCCCAGCTGGTGCCTTTCCCCAGGACGCCCGCAGCCTTTCCCTCTTGCTTGAAGCTGTTACTTTGATGCCTCATTAAATGAGACAGCTTAAAGATGTCCCTATCTGCAGAGCACTCCTGAGCCTGAGCTTTCCCAGAGCCAGAGTTCTTCCTGAGCCAGGCTCCAGGAGCATTTGGACAACGCTCTCAGGGACACGATGGGATTGTTGGGGTATCTGTGCAGGGCCAGGAGCTGAGGGCTGGATAACGCTTGTGGGTCCCTTCCAACTCAGGAGACTGACTCTGTGATCCAGATTTGAGGTGTCCATGTGGCCAAGGTATCCCATCACAAAGAAATATGGATAGGAATGGAAGAGTTAACGTCAGCAGCTCCCAGACACACTGGAGAGTTACATCACGTTGCTGTGGAAACTAACTTTGTGAAAGCACAGTGATGTATGGGAAAGCTTTGGGTCAGCGGGTAATAAATTCTGTTTAAAAAGTGATTTTTCCCCCCCATCTGCTGATGTAAACATCATTAAGAGAAATGATGGCTGAGAGATGGATTTCTTTTTATACCAATTTTCAGACAAAGAAAATAATTTTTTTTTTATAATAAAAAAGTTGCTGGAAATCAGAGAGTGCTATAAATAATGAAATAAAGAAAAAAGCACCGGTGATGGAACAGAAATTTTCCCTGGTGATTGGTTTACAGCTCTCTGTGATTTAATGGGAACTTGCAGTTGCCTGTGGGAAGCTGCAGCAAAGCCCTGGATGGGCTCCCTAAGATGACACTTTTCAAATTGCACCATGAATCCCAAACTTGGATGGCTTGGGAGCATCCTCGTCCTGGAAGTCCTCTCTCTTCTGCATTTCCCATTGAGGGACAAGTTTCCAACCTGCCATGTTGTCATTGGGATTCTCATGAAGGCGTGGGGGTTTTGGGTTTATTTTCCACCCTTTGGGATGCAGGAGGGTCTGAGGTGAGGCAGCAGAAGTTCCTCAGCTTACCCAGAGCAGTGTGACAGTCCCAGCCAACGGCAAGGGTGCCACTGGGAATGCAGACAAGGGTGTCACTGTGATGAATGGGGTAATTAATAAGCAATTAATGTGCTTCAGAGCATGACTCCAGCTTTTCTCCCAGCCAGACACCCAGCACTGATCTGCTTTCTCTGGTGATCTGGGCTCGGAGCAGCTCGGAATGATGGAGATGACGCTTCCAGAGCTCTTCTTGATGCCGCCAGGATGCAGCTCTGCACTGGCACAGCAGGGAGTCTGCTTCAGAGGGAAGGAAATTCCAGGGTGGGTTTTTCACTAATTGATAGGATTTGAAAGGATTCTGTGGATTGTCCTTGAAATGAGTGCTCTGAAATGTCCTCCTTTGGCAGCTTCTCCATTCCCATCACAAACTCCCTGAAAGCTGGCCCAGGGGCAAATACCTCACCTGGCATCACAAATTCACGTTTCCCTGGCCTGCAGTGTTGTTCCCAGCTCATCCTTCTGCCTCTTTCCTCTCCTGGCTCAGCCTGGATTTTTCCATGCCCTCCAGCATTCCTTGTTAGCCCCACTGCCCATCTCTACTGGGTGGGCTCTTCCAGTTACATCAGAGTCCACCAAGATGTTGTGCTGCTGTCTAGATGTGAGCAAGAACTGCATTTCCCATTACAGGGAAAAATTATGGAGTTTAATTTAAACATATTCTTTGTCCTGAGATGTCCCTGT
The DNA here is from genome assembly GCF_009650955.1 of Corvus moneduloides. Lineage (NCBI taxonomy): Eukaryota > Metazoa > Chordata > Aves > Passeriformes > Corvidae > Corvus > Corvus moneduloides. The sequence continues at coordinate 3,684,972 of NC_045485.1, read as the reverse complement.
GAAACCATTAAAAATTGTTTACACATTTTGAGTTGATTTTGGCATTTAAAGCAGTTGGCTTATAAGAGAAACTTCTAAGTGAAAAGGTGTTTTAGAATTAATATCAAAGTATTCCATGCCCTCAAAATAATGAAACATGATGTTTTGATGTTGTCAAAACACTCGGGTAGTTTTTTGTTTAGAAACAAGAACGTGTTGGCATTGACGTGCCCAGGTGAGTTGTTCCTTTTGCAGGAAATCAACATTCTGATGGAACATCCCGAGGGAGCTCAGGTAAGAGCAGCCAAACCTTGCTCACTTGTGTAATAACATCCCTTTCGCTCCTCAGCCTCAGGGCCTGTGCTCTAAGGGCAGTCCCAGGGGCTGGTAATTAATTGGCGTAGCTAATTCAGGGATGGAGAGGGAACATGACAGCAAAACAGGAAGAATCTGCAATGTGTGTGAGGGAGGGAGTAGCCATGGGTTGCTGAAGAACCCAAGCAGCTTAGAGGACATCACTGTTCTGATGAAATGTAATAAAAATAAATGGATGTGGTAAAAACGCTGAACAGGTCAGGAGGAGGCAGAAGGTTCCACAGCTCGGACACGGTGGGGGTAATTTTGCATTTTGTCACAGACTGATGGGAACGTGAGAGAAACGAAACCTCTGAGAAGCAAAGGAGAGGAAAAGGGATGTGTGAGATTGCAAGGACCTCATCCCTGATGGCATGCACACGTGTGTGTCAGAGAGCTGGGAGATTGGGATCGGGAGTGCGTTGGGGTGTCCCTGTCTATGACGGTGCATCTCTGGCAGCTGCCTGGGCTGCTCCCACAGCTGATCCTTGGCATTCCTACCCCTCCACGGAGGGATTCTGCCTCAGGAGAACGCTCCTCTCAGTGCTGGGCTGAGCTGGCTGCAGGCTGGGCACAGTCATGAGTGTGAAGGTGACTCAGGACCATGGTGCTGCTCTTGCACAGTGCTGGAGGCCCAGTCATGTCACCGTGTACTGCTCCTCCAAAATTTGTGTCAGCTGTGCTCTTTGCTGGCAGCAAACGCATGGCTTCCTTCCCAGATCATGGGGAAAAATCTCCAGCATCCCCTCAACTGGGAGCAGAGCTTTCCCTGAAGATCCCTGAGCAGAAGGACGTGTGGGGGTGGGGGATGAGGAGCTCAGCGTGACCCCACTGTGCTCACTGGGACCCAGAACCTCCCGAGCCCTGGGCTGAGCCCCAGCATGGGCAGCAGGAAAGGGGTTGGGATTCTGCCCCTCTGCCCCACTCAGGTGAGACCCCACCTGCAGAGCTGCCCCAGCCCTGGAAGCCAAAGCATCAGAAGGACCTGGAGCTGCTGGAGTGAGTCCTGAGAAGGTCACAGAGATGCTCCAGGGGCTGTAGCCCCTCTGCTCTGGAGCCAGGCTGGGAGAGCTGGGAGTGTTCACCAGGAGAAGAGAAGGCTCCAGGGAGACCTCAGAGCCCCTTCCAGTGCCTAAAGGGGCTCCAGGAGAGCTGGAGAGGGACTGGGGACAAGGGATGGAGGGACAGGACACAGGGAATGGCTTCAAACTGGAAGAGGGGAAATTTATCTTAGATATACAGAAGGAATCCTTCCCTGTGAGGGTGGGCAGGCCCTGGCACAGGGTGCCCAGAGAAGCTGGGGCTGCCCCTGGATCCCTGGCAGTGTCCAAGGCCACGTTGGACAGGGCTTGGAGCAGCCTGGAAGCCAGTGGAAGGTGTCCCTGCCCATGGCAAGGGGTGGGACTGGATGAGCTTGAAGGTCCCTTCCCACACAAACCATTCCATGATTCTCTGATTCATTCTGTGATTCTCTGATTCATTCCATGAGCCCCACCTGAGCTCCTGCTTCCAGAGTGAGATTTCCTCTGCTTTGGAGGGGTCAAGATTTCAAGTCAAGGCCCCCAATTCTTATTCCTCTGTTTTGCCCACCCAGCAGAATTCCAGGCTGGGGAAATTGTTGGAGCTGTGGTTTTAGTGTGACAGCAGTGATGAGAGGGCGAATGATGTTTCTGTCAGTGCACTGAAAGCCATTGTGCACTATTGATTTTTGTATTTGTTTGGTTTTTGTTGGTGTTTTTTTTAGCAGAACACTCCATTCAAAGCCGTGTAAAACACTCCATTAAATATTAATGCTTTCCCCCATTTCTTTCCTCTGTGGACACCTCTCCTCCTGTTTTCCCAGGTCCCCGTCCTACTGGACAGCTGGAGGATGTTCCTACCAAATGATCAGCAGGTCGAGGATGCTGCATAAAACACTCAGCAGTGCCCCTTTAACGGGGAAGCAACTTGACTTTTATTGCCAGTGCTGAAAGCATCTACAAACGTAGATTTAGCATCAGCCTCCAGGCTTAAGATACAGCTGTTATATTTTCCTTTCTTCCTTTAATTTTTTCCCCCCTCTCCTTCACACTAATGTAATGCTTATTTAGGAACTGCAGCCATCTGTGGCTGCTAGGGATGGCACTGTTAAATTTTGCTGTTGCTTTCTTTCCCCTGGTTTGATGAGGCTCCCAGTGCACAGAGAATTCCCCGGGACAGCAGAGACTTGCTTTGATTGCTCTGTTTTGAAACCCCTCCCGGAGGGAGACGTTGTACACAGGGCTCTGTCTGTGCTGGGAAAAGGTGGTCAGCTGGAGAGCTGAGATCCTGCCTCGTTGCAGGTTAATGAGGTGAGATGATGAAGAACCAGCCGGCAAAAGAAGCTGATGAGATTAGAGGGGATGGCAAATGAAAAGGGAGGGAAGGAGGAAGGGCTGGGACCAGAGCTCTTCCCGCTCCTCCCAGCAGCCTGAGACGATTCACGTGGGAATTGGGGCACTGGCAGTACTCAAGGGAATTTTTTAGTGTTTTCCCAGTGAGATGCTCTGCCTCAGCAGGTGGATGGGGATCTGCCCCGAGTGGGCAGTCGGGTGCTCGGCACAGCAGGAGGGGTGTGTGGTGCTGCCACTTGGCTCTTTGTGTCAGCAAAGTTGGCTTCTGCCTGTTTTGTCCCCAAGCTGCCTTTAAATGCCTCACGTTCACCCTTGTGAGGAAAGGTAAATCTTAAAAATTGCTATAAAGAGAAAGGAAAATATCTCTCCTTTGGGCAAAGCCCTGTAGAGTGAGCTGCTCTAGATGTCCTACAAGTGATTTACCTTTTAATCTCCCTCTCTTTGATTTTGTTTAGTGTTCTTTCTGTCACCTGCTCCTTTAAATTGTCCTCTGTGGGAACCACAGCTCCTCTTTGCACTCTGGAGCCTCTTCACTGTGGGAAGGTTAATAACGAGTTTATCTGAAAATACTCTCGCATCTTATGGAAAATCAGAGGACCCACAGAGGGGAGGTGCTGCTTTATGGTCTGTAGGAGCTGAGATGGGTTGTGTTGGACCAGAAATCCTTTGGCTGCGTCTTTTTGGGTACCCAGGCCCGTTCCTTGCCCCTGTCCATACTTGTCCTGCAAGGCAGGCTGGCCCCAGGCTGTTTGAAATGGCTTTGCCACCTTCCAGGGTGGGATGAGCTGTTCAAAATGGTGATAGTTTGCCCAGTTCAAAGCCAGGGCAGGGTCTGCTGCAGCCATGAGGGGTGGAGGTCGAGTTCCAGGTGTCAGGAAAGTCAGTGTATCTTCCCAGGCTGCCTGAAGGTCCCTGTGTGCCTGAGGCCCCAGATTCGCTGGAAGCTCCGTAGCTGTCACCAACACTGATGGTTCTCTACCCTTCAAATCCAGGCAGCCCAGAGCACAGGGTCACGCCTGGCACCTTCCAAGCCAGTCCCTGGCATGCCCCAGGGCACGTTGGACTCCCTGAGCTGGAGGTGAGGATTGGTACCTGCACTGCTGAAGCCACAGCCCCCATCTCCCGAGAGCCTGGCACCGTGGTCCTGCAGCTGTCAGCATGATGAATGGATGTTATGTTTTAGTTCCTGCTTTATCAAATACTAATTATGTAGATGATAATTCTCAGCATCACGGTTCCTTTTGGCTCATTTGTTTTTCACTCTCCAGAGCCAGAATAGGGGGTATTTCCATCCCCCCCACCAACTCCCATTCTTGAAATTCTGCTTTAATTGCTTCTCTTTGGCTTTTGCTTAAGGTTTCCTGCTCTGAACAGGTCAGCATATTGATCCTGCACTTTGATAAGGTCAGCAGAGATCAGCTGTGACATTTCCAGGAGATTTGCTCCTCCTCTAATGGGCTTAGTCATCAAAGAGTTTTCCAGGGGACAGGGCAGGGGAGAGATTGAATTTCAACTCTTACATATGTTTATTTGGGCAGGCCTGGAAGGTTCTGAGGAGTGGGATCACTTGGCAGACTAAAGGACATGCTGTGCAGGTTATGAACTCTGCATGTGGTACCCACCATGGTCACTAAATGCCACAGAAACTCTGTGACTGGCTGAGGTGGCACCAACTGATCCCAAAGGGCACAGAACCAGGTGACCCCCACTCCTGGCACGCCCACAAACCCTGGCTGTGCTGGCTCCAGCCAAGCCCATCTCTGACCATTCAGAGGAAGGTGAGGAGATAACATGAAGAGCAAGCAAGCAACATCTGCCGGGCCAAATGAGCCTGGGAGAGGAAAATAAATCAACGAATTCCTTCCTGAGGTCTTGGGGAGTGAGACTGGACTGTAGCTTCATGAGGAGTGCAAGGCTGAGCAGCAGATTACCCAGAATTTCCTGTTCTTGTCATGGCTGAGGGGACAAGGAAGAGAGCAGGGGCACGGAGGGATGCCCTGAGCCATCCAGCCCTGCTCCCTCTGCCCCTCTCCCAGGAGCTGGATTAAAGCCTGGCTGTAAAGGAGTTATCTACTGCAGCAGTGTCTGAGGAGGAGGATCCACACCCTCGTGAGGTCCTCCAGTGTCCAGTGTCCCTCCCTGCTGGGAAATTGCACTATATTTTGGGATTTATCTGACCTGAGCTTCCAGGTATTGAATCTCATCATGTTGGTGTCAAAATCCTGGGAAGTCCCCTGCAAGCCAGGATATTTCCTTGTTGATGCCTCGACATCTTGGGATTTTTTAAGCAACTCTTTGGGAAACGGAGGAAGCTGAGCTGAGTTCAGAATTTTTCCAGCTCTCAGCTGTGTGTATGGAATCCTTTTAAATGCTCTACAAGGCCTCCCCTCCCTGTGTGGACACCCCACGTCTCCTGGAAAAGCTCTAAAAACCCAGAACTGCCATGCTCTGCACGAGGGCCCTCACAGCCTCTAAAATGCCGGAGGGGGTTGGTTTTTTTCATATAAAGTCATGCAAATGTGGGTGAAACAGGGGAAAATGGAGGGTAAGAGAAGAAGAAAATGCAAATGTCCAGTGAAAGCCTGGTTCCTGTCCCTGCTCAGATGAATGTTCACTTACTCCAGGGACAGCATCTTTAGTCCTGCTGCGATCGGTGCCTTCTGAGGTAATCTCTCACATTGGAAGTCGCTGTCATTTGCATTCCTGATTCCCAGAGGTGTTATCTTGCACTGCCTTGCATCAGACTACATTTTTCCACAGTGATGTACCTCAGCAGTGAAGAGGGGGTGAGCAGCTTGTGGTCAAGTGCCCGTGCCTGGCTGAGCAAACAGCCCGTGTGTTGTCACCCTGTCCAACCACGTGTGGATGTTTATCCTCCCGAATCCCTGCTCGGCCACATGGATCAAGGGGCCCTTGACTGGGGTAGATCTTGTTGACACTTGATAGGAAAAGGTGAGAAAAATGTATTTAGTGGCTCTATAAGGGGCCATGCATCCTGCCCCTTGTACATGGGCTCGTTTAACCCACACCGTGACCTGCCCTGTTCTCACTGTTGCTTACTCGTGACCTCCCTTTCTGCTGTCTATAAACATTCCCAGCAAAGGGAATCACTGCAGCAAATGGTGGATAAAATGCTCAATGATGTGGACAGAGAGCAGAGCACTGGAATTGATCTAAACTGCCGGGATGCCTCTCCAGATCCTGGAGCAAAAGCTTTTTAGTGGGTATTTTCAGGCTGTGAAGTGAGGCCATAAAGTTTTAAGAGTGTCCCAGGTAATGACAGAGTGATTCAATCAGCTCTCTTATCAGATTCTCTCTGTCCTGCTTGTCTTCCCCGTTCCCTTCTCCATCTCTTCTCTAGAGGGCTGGATTGGCATTGCTCAGGTGGGCAGCTCAGCTTTTAGCAGAGCAAGCAGATTCCAGACCATGAGGTAACTTAGAAATTCAGCTGTTTAATGAAGCTCGTGGCCCCCAGATCCTCTCCCCTGTGCAGCCCTGCACAACCCAGGATGGTTACTGTGTGTTTCTTGCCTGTCCTGTGCACTCAGGATGCTTCTCTGTGGAGGATTTCCAAAGTGTCAGCCTCTGAAATGCTCCTGGCTCTGCTCTTGGAAGCACAAGGAAGAGATGGCCAAGCTGGGCCTGCTGAGGGAGGCTGAGGTAAGTCACTCATTACTGTCACTTTAACTGGCTTTTTCCCACCTGGCCCTGACTTAGCTCGAGGAACAGAAGAGCTTTTTGCTGCTCTGCCTGTGGTCCCATCCCTCTGCCTGTAAATCCTGAGTAACCCAGCAGGGGTGGAGCAGTGTGAGGGGGCAGAATGGAGCAGATCCCCTGCAATCAGAGCCTGCAGAAGGATTAGTTCCTGTGCCATACTCAGGTTAATCTTCTCAAACACTGCTTCCAGGAAAGAAGCCATAGCTCCAGTCACATTTAAGTAAATTCAAAGGCTGGGGATGAGTTCTCAGGCCTTGGAGTGGATGGAGCAGGACAGCAGGGCCCTCAGAAGTGGATTTGAGATGTGGGGTTGTTTCTGTTCTGGGGTACTGTGTGAGTTAGGGCAATCACAGGGCTCCCAGCACTCTGAGGTTCAGTCACTTTGGTGTCACCCACTGTGGGCTGTGAGGGCACCCAGTGAAGGTCCCTTGAGGACCTTCCCTGTGCTCCTGGATGCTGCGGCCTGGCATGAGCTGATTGGAGGTGGAGCTGCAGTGAGCAAAGTGCAGGATGGGGTTGGAAAGCTTTGGGATGCAGTGCAGGATGGGGTTGGAAAGCTTTGGGAAGCAGTGCAGGATAGCGTTGGAAAGCTTTGGGATGCAGTGCAGGATGGGGTTGGAAAGCTTTGGGAAGCAGTGCAGGATCGGGTTGGAAAGCTTTGGGATGCAGTGCAGGATGGGGTTGGAAAGCTTTGGGATGCTGGTTTGCCATGTGTGTCTTGGGGCTGGGTGGCGGCAGGCTGCTCACATCCTCCTGCCAGAAAACATCTGCAGGCAGCTGGGATCTGCCTCTTTCCCCATCCTTTTCTCCCAACCTACTGCTCCTGTTCAGCTCCTTCCCTGCACAGGCCCTTTCTGGGTCCGTGTCCTTCAGACCCTTCCCGTTAAACACTTAGTCATCACTTAGCTAAACTACTACATACAAATATAGCTCTTTTGATCTTCCTGCGTAAATCAATACCTGCTGCCCTTTCATCTTCCATGGGGCTTTCTCTGAGCTCTCCCCAATTTACTGTCTTTAAAATGGAGTTGTCTTTCCAGCCTGATTCTCCTCAGTTTTCAAATTTCCTGAAGCCCCCACAACTGCAGGAAATCCTGGTGGCTCCCTGCCGCCTCCACTGCCTTCAAGCGGTAAAGGTGCTTTGCAGAGAGCATCTCTTGTCCTCTTGGATTGCTGTGGATCTTCCTCAGCTTGTTCCAGAAGTGAAGAAGCCCAAGCTCGTGTTCCCAAGGAACTGGGAAAGGCACAAGCCGGTCTCAACTCTCTGTGCCGTTTGGGGCTGAAGGAAAGTTGTCCCACTTGGGTTATGGAAAGAATTCCTGCAGTCATTGGTGGCTGCAGAGAGGAACCCAACCTTGTCTGCAACAATACAGCAAATGCCCAGGGAAGCTGTGGCTGCCCCTGCAGCTCTGGAATTGTCCCAGGCCAGGTTGGACGGGGCTTGGAGCCCCCTGGGATAGTGGGAGGTGTCCCTACCTGTGGCAGGGGGTGGCACTGGGTGAGCTTTAAGGTCCCTCCCAGCCCAAACCATTCTGGGATTCTGTGAAATATGGGACACAGGGACAAAGAAGCCCAGGATGAAGGAAGGGAAATGAGCTGCAAGTAGCAGCCATTTATCCCTTCAAAGGAGGGAACGTGGCCGTCCCTTCCTGAGCTAACTCTGCCTGGCTGCCCCTGGGGCTCCGATGGAAGGCTTCAGCCAGGCTCCACAGGAAGCCAGAGCTGGGACACGGATCCAAGGCACATGTGGGGCAGCAGCATTGTCACTCCTGCTGTGGGGATGGATTGGCTCCCGTCAGCAGCCTGGCTGGAGCCGTGGGGGCAGCAGGAGTGTCCTGCTGAGGGACGGCGGGAGGCGATCCTGGGCCCTGATTTAGTGCAGGTGTCACAGCCCGAGCCCGGCTCACACTTCATCCCGAGTGTTTGGTCTGGTGGTTATGTTACAGTTGGTAAATAAAACTGTCAGGGGAATGGGCTGGAGCATGTGACCGTGGCTTTAGGGCAAGAATTAAGTCTCTCTGTAGGATTTGGAGAGGCCATTGTGCAATTCCTTCCCCTCTCCTTACCTCCAGTTACCCTGGGACCATTTCCACCTCTGGACTGGGAACGCTGGGAAAGTCATTAAAGCCATTACAGTAAAAAGCCTTCTCCCTTCCCCCTTCAAATGAAAGGTTTATAATAGCAATAAACCCTTGATTTTAGCATCTCGTTATGGGTCAAATAAAAGCTGGTCAGGAGCAGGAGACAGAATCTCATCCCTCTGCTCATCCCCTCTGGATAAATGCAGTAGTGCTGCCATGGGCCATATAGCTTAATTAGCCACTCTTCTCTGCTGTTCCTTAGGAAAAATACTTCGCAAAGCCTAGGCAGGCTGTCCGTGTCGTATTTCCCGTGTTCCTAGAGGTGTTAATGAATTCATTAATCACTTAATGGCAAGGAGGGTCTTTAGGGACCGGCATCACAATTTACTGCTCCCAGGAGGAAGAGGCTCTGTCACTGATCTAAAGTTTCAGCTCCGCTAATTTGTGCCAGCAGAGCCACCGAGCTCCTTCCTGCAGTCCTTGGAGTCCACATGGACCTCCCAGCGGGGCCATGGCAGCGGAGCAGGGAGCGACAGGGGTGGCAATTGGCTAGATGGGGTCTTGTGCAGAATGATGTCCTGGCTCTGGAGCATCCAGAGGCTGAAACCTCTCCCCACCCTCACGCTTGTGTTCTCTGGTTTTTTTTCCCCTTTTCCACTGGGACAGGCTTCCTGAAAAACCACTGGAAAGGCTGCTCCATGCAATAGCCTTGGAAGCATATCCCGAGCCTCAGAGGCTTCTTGCTGACTTACAGGAAATCCAGACTCTGGCAGTGTGGCTGTGTAATGTGGCCTGGGACTGCAGGCTCTGCCGCGAAACGAGTCTGTGAATCTTTTCTAACTGAGGAGCGTCAGGGGGATGTATTTTGACTGAAACTGTCAGTTGAGATGTGAATTTGAGTGTTTGCATCTCCGTGCTGCAGAAAATGTTGATTATTTCAGTCTCTCGCCCTCGTTGCGGGAGAGCGGCGGATGCCAAAGTTCCCAACAAGACGGCTCTTTTGGCTTCTTTCTGATCACACAGCAGAGCAGGGAGGGGAGGAGGTGAACAGAGCCCTCCTCTCTGCTAATTCCCTTCCACCAGCCTGTCATCACTTTGCAATTGCACCTTTTGGAAGGATTTTTTTCTCCCTGCTTTTCTGTTCTCCCGCTTAACTTCTGCTCCGATTTCTCTTTCCATCTTTCCTCTCAGTCTGTTGCCTTCCCAGACTGAGGGCCAAGGGAAGCGGTGGAAGTGTGTAAGACAAGGGGTAGCAGGGCCATGCACGGGGCCGTCCATGTGCAGGCGTTTGCTCCCCATGCCTGGTTCCTCCTGGGATTCATTCACTGCAGCGGGCTTCTTTGTTCAACAGCCATTGTGAGGATGTGTGAGATGAAAGGCAGGACGGAAGCTACGTGTTGGCCTGGGAGAGGAGAAAGGAGGGAGAGAAAGCAGGAATACAAACCCACTTCATCGGAGCAAACACAAAGGGAGGCAATTTCAATAAATGCCAGATGGTCCAAGTGAACCCGAGCCATGGAGAGCCCTCCATGTCCAACTGTTTGCTTTGGCAGGGAGCCTTCGCCTTTCAATTGAGAGTCTCCCAGGCACCCTCTTCTTTTCCTTGGCTTTCCTCATCCCCTTTGCTCACCCTCTGGACCCCTCCTCCTACTCCCTTTGATGTCTTTCCTGGCCTCCCATGTGCTGCTGCTGCCCGTGCCTCACGTTGCCCCTCGGATGCTGATGTGTGGAAGAGCGAAGGTGTTCCCTGTGTGCGTGGGGATCCAGCCTCATCCCAGCACCACAAGCTGTCCCTGTCCACTCGCAGGCCTGTGCAATGTGGGAGCTGCACACGTGGCCAGGCAGAGAACGTGCATCCTGCTGGGATAGTGGGATGGCACCTGCACAGGGTGGAGGGAAGAGCACTCCTGTCCTGGGTTGCAGTGTATTCTATTACCATCCTCATGAGCTGTTGAGATCAGGTGGGGCAGTGTTTCCTTGCCTCCTCCCCCCAGACTATCTTTCTGTTAATGGCCCATCATTGTCCCGCCAAATCACTCAGAGATAACTCCCTCTGGACTATCTTCTGTTAATGAGCCTAATCAACACTTGGCCTCATGACTCATTACCCCATTGTGAGATGCTCCACCCAGAGGGAGGAACCAAGCATCCCATCCTGGATATAATCTGAGATTCCCAACACCACAGATCCCCTTTCCACTGGATTTCCAGAGCACAGGAGCTACATAGCCACCACTGGATCTTCTGAGGAAGAGCAGCCCCTTTCTACAGGATCACTGCTTCAACAGAACCACATCCACCACTTCAGGAGGACTGCAGCCACCATCTTATTGGACTGCTACCGCCACCCTGACTAACAGGGTGTCAGGTTGTATCCTGACTCTGTCACTTTGAACTGGTGTTTGTTTGCCTTGTTATACACATATAGATATATAATAGTAAAGAACTATTATTCCTGTTCCTCACACCTTTGCCTGAAAGCCCCTCAATTTTGAAATTATAATAATTCAGAGGGAAGGGGGTTGCATTTTCTTTTTCATTTCAAGGGAGACTCCTGCCTTCCTTGGCAGACACCTGCCTTTCAAACCAAGACAACTCCCAACACAACCCTTGGAGTGCCTGAGTTCTGGGGTTGTCCTTCCCGTGGAGGAACATTGGTGATCCTGGGGGTCTTTTCCAGCCTTAATGATTCCATGAGCATGAACTTCTTCCTTCCCTCCTCAGGAGCCTGGCTTGGCCTGTGTTGTTTTGTTTTGGCCAGAATTCCTGCAGGATCCTTGCAAGCAGAGGACCCAGGGTGGTTCAACTTGATCATCACCACCTGAGATGTTGCTCCAGGCACTCCAACATCCCAGGAGGGCCCTGCAACACCACAGAAGGAGAGATCCAGCTACCATGCGGCTCTTCTGTTCTCGCTCTGCATGCAAAACATTTGTTATTCCAAGTTGCCTTCTGCACACTCTACAATAACTGTGAGTGGTGTTTGTCATGTCACCTCCACAGTTCCCAACACGAATGCCACGGTTACTCCAGTCATGAGTGGAATGTCTGGAGCTGCTGGGGCTGCTTTCGTGCTCTCCAACCTCCCACACTCCATCTTTCCTAAGGCAGATATTCTTGGGATGTTAGGGTTGAACCTGAGGGGCAGGAGGGGGAACGACGATAACAGGGAGAATTGATTGGAGGGATGCTGGTGAGTGTCAGGATCAGAGTGCTGTGCTCAGGGATGCTGCTCATAGAATATCAACAGAAATTAGAGGAAAAACGCCATTTCCCCACATGTTTGGGGTGTGTTAGCTCTGTTCCTGACAGCACAGTCTGAGACCTCTCCCTTCAACCCGTCTGGCTGGGACCTGAAGAGGTGCTTTTGCTCGGATGATGGGGATCTGTGGGCAAAGAGGAAAGGCTGAAATTCAGCTGGCAGCCCTCAGCTGCTGGGAGTCCAGAGATGAGCAGCCCTGGTGGGAACCAGGTGGCAGAAATTCTGGATCCACTGCGTCTCTCCCATTCCCTGCAGGTTGGTCCCACCTCAGCAGCAGCTGGAAGCCCCAGCAGAAATTCTGGATCCACCAGGTCTCCCTTAATAAACAAAAGACAGATGGGTAGGTGATGTTTTTCCATAAGAACATTTTTAATGTGGCTTCCCTTGCAACACTTGGCAGCCCTGAAACCTTTGGAAATTCATTCAGATTTCCCTCTTTTCAGGGATGGGATGTGGGAGGGAGATTGTACTCCCCCCCCAAACCCTGCTTTACTTCAATGCCCTCTGTTCAGCTTTCCTAAGGAAAATGCTGAACTTCGTATTTCAAATCCCACATCCATTTCTCTGGAAATCTCACCAAACTCTTGATAGACTCGGAGACCAAATGAAGAATTTTATTTAAGCTGAGTAATAGGTTTCATTCAAACCCAAATGATTGTTTTTCTCTTTTTAGGAAAAGGGAAATAAGAGAAAAGTATTTCTGTATTTTCCTTCTGCTTTTGGAAACCTTGGGGAAACCAGAACTCCAGGGGGAAGGACTTATTGGCTTGGAATATAAAAGGATATACACAAACCAGAAACAAGATTTGTTTGGGCTTTTTTCCCCAAAATATTGGGGTTTTGCACCACAGTGCAAAAACTGTCCCATTTTCCCAAGGTCTGGCTTCTCAGTGTTTAAAACCAATTTACATCCTTGCAGGACAACCACGTTCTCAGTACTTTTTAACTACAGATTCACATTGGTTGTCCTTGTTTTTTATAGGAAGCTGGGGAAAAATTATTTATGGGCATATTTTCCTCCTTTCTAAATGCAAATTATTAATTCAAGTGAAGAAGTATAATTGTTTCCTGATATTAGGTATTTTTAGGTGTGCTCACATCTGAATGCTAGCGAGGAGGCCTTTTTCCATTACCCTTTGGAAAGAAAAACAAATTTCAATAGGATTGTATTTGTTGAATACTGATTAAAGGAACTGAACAGAATTTCAAGTTTCCATGGGAAATAAGGTATCAAATGTGGACTTGGTGAGTGAAACTATTTGCCTGAGTCTTAGAAGTTTATTATCAGATTGAATCATAGCTAGGATAAAAGACAAATTGTAATGCAGATGATGGAATAACGTTCTTTATCAGGAAAAAGGAATTTCTCATGTTCTCCCAAACTTGGAATACAGCAGGAGTAGTAATGGACACACAGAGTGAATGACCCAAATCAGCTACAAAAAAGTCATCTGTGTATATCCAATTGCCCCAAAACGTGAGATTTAAAATTATTAAGGGTTCTCTTTCAATTATGAGCAAAGTCAAAAGAAACGGTGATTTCAGTGGAAGTCACATTGTCCCTGGAGCTGATGCTACAGACGCAATTAGGTTGGTTTGGGTGATCCCACAGGCCAGATCCACAAATTCTTGCTCCAGCCCTTTGAGTGCTTCAGGTTTGTGATGTTGTTCTCGGGAGCCGTGGTTGGCATCCAGCAAACCTGTCCTGCCCTGTCCCACCTTCCCTGGTGTGAGACCCAACGTGCATTCTGACGCCTCCCAGCTGGATTTCGGCTCTCTGGGTGCCATTAACTGCCACAACCCAATGCCACAGACACCAGAGCCACGGGGCCGGGACAGCAGTGATCTCCTGGTGGCTGAAACTCTTGTTAGGGTGGTGACAATGATGGGAGGTGGGGAAAAGAGGGAAGCTGTGAGTAATATCTGCTGCGGATCCATAGGCAGGAGGATTGGCTGGAGTGAAGACAGCGAACTGCAGTGCTGTTGGTGATGCATTTCAGCCTCCAGAAAGCTCAAATTGATCTTTGGTGCAAGGAGTCCGACTCCTGAATTCAATAAATCCTTCTATTGATTATCAGATTTATCTTGGACTGGGGTGGGGTGACCTTGGCTGGACAACAGGCAGCTCCCAAGCCACTCTATCACTGCCCTCCTTGACTGGGCATTGAGAGAAAATACAATGAAAGGCTTGTGGGTTGAGATAAGGACAGGGAGAGATCACTCACCAGTTGCCATCAAGGGCAAACCAGACTCAAGTTGAGGATATTAATTCAATTTATTTCCCTTCAAATCAACCCCAAGTGCTCAAAAGGAGACAAGACCACTGGGGATTTTTGTCTGGATTTGGAGACCCTGCACTGCTGTGCTGAATGTTCCCTGGTAGGCAAGACAGGGCCCATGGCCCAGGAAAACCTGAGCAGATCCTCTGAAAGAGGCTGGACTCGGTGACTTCAGCATCCTGTGCCCACCCAGGACAGAGACACTGTTAAGGAACGATGCTGAATTCAACAAGACAAAGATGGGACAAGGAGCGGGATTAAAACTGAGCCTGGGTAGCTGGGAGTTGCTGCAGCTCTTTTTTATGCTGGGTCTCTCCATGGGGGTTGTTCTCCAGTTTGTCTCAGCATGATGAGAAGCCTTTAAGTGAGAGGCTGTGGTTTACAGAGTCAACAGATTTAAGCAGGCTACGAATATTAATTATTAATTACTGTTGGAGAGTGCTATCCATTAGATTGGTGAAGTAGTTAACAGCTCTGCCTCGTCCTCCCTGCAGACACGCTCTCGCTGTCAGATTCCTCCCCCTGACCAAGACCCCAGTGCTAGAATTAGGCCAGAAAATATTTTCCAGCCGAGTGGCTTTTAATGGGCTCTCCAGACGTGTTCTTTGCATCCTGTGAGTGACTGGATCTGTGGAGAGCAGAGTCACCGGCATTGATTCATCCTTTAAGCAGTATTAGGGGTTTACCTAAGTGGGGCTTGGTGCTGCTGGAGGTTGGGTGTGTCCTCCAGGAGCACCCACTGATAACCCACAGCACGGGGCAAGGGGCTGCTCTGGAGAAGCCCATTTGCAGGACTCCTGAAGGGAGCTGTTTTCCTGATGAGAGGCACAGTGCTGGTCTTTTCTGAGTCACCTCTTGTAGAGAAAGTGTCTTCCCAGGGGCTCAGAACGTTCCTGGGATCCCTCAGCTATGGCTGAAAGAGCAAAGTAGTGCTTGATGATGAACGTGAAGGTTTTGAGATGGGGCCACATCCCAGCTCTCTGCAGATGTTCAGGAGGTGTTTGACTGTCTCCTACAGCTTTTAAAGTCATTGAGGTACTGCTTTAATGCTTCCTTCCTGGTATGTGACACAGCAGCACATCCTCCCTCAGGGACACCTTCTTTCACATGAAGGGACTTGCCGTGGGAGAGGAGTGCCATGAGGGAAGGACTTTGGGATGACATTGGGAAGTCTTCTGGTGGCTTTAAGTGTATGGGCTGAGGCCGGGATGGTGCTGTCTTAGAGGAGGAGAGGGAAAAGACACTCCAAAATTCCAAACAAGCCCACAGAAGGCTTTGCATCTTTTCTGGTGGCCTCATCACATTCTACAGAGCTGTGTGAGGAGCTTGGACCTGCTTCCCAATCCATCCTTCCTGCCTTCCTCCCTCCCTCCCTCCCTCCCTTCCTCCCTTCCTTTCCCCCATGGAGCTAGGGGCTGAGCAAAGCTCTGCATGTGGGAGCCAACCAAAGGATGAGCCACAAGCCTCCAACTCTTGAACCGCCCGGCTTCCTCCACCCCCTGGGACAGAAATTTGGGATAAAGCACAGTCCTCGTTACGGGAACCACTCAGGCAGCAACAAAAAGGGCAGGGCAGAGGAGGCTCACTCTGCTAGAGGCAGGAATATTGTGATCCTGTAGGAGCTGACTTGTTTCCAAACACCTCACACGCTTTGTTCGTGCGCTCTATTAAATAGCCGGCAGAATTTAATTCCTCTGGGAAAAAACCCCAAACAAAACAGCCTCCCCTCCCCCGAAGTGCAGCCATGCTGTAATTGGGCTGTGACAAACGTCTCCCAAGCTGGCAAGGGGGGATGTTTGGAATTCTGACGTGTCCTCTGTCTCGGCAGACAGTTTGGCAGTGAGAGTCACAGCTGGGTGATTCCAGCTCCCCCAAGCCAGGCCTTTTTGAGGGAAAACGCTGACAGATCCACAGGAATAGCGAGCAGGACTCTCATAATTTATTTTTAATGCCGTGCTGTCTTTAACTGTGCAATTTCCTCCAGGGTGTTTGCTTTGAGATTGCGGGATAATTACATCGCAGAAACCAGGCTAATTACAGTTAACAGCCTGAAAAAGTGACGGCCCCCGTTTCCCAACCCCTCCCAGCTCTTTCCACCATCGCTTCTCGCCACTGCCGGCGAGGAAGTGGCTTTGCACAGCCCTGGGATGTTCTCTTTCCGTCCTGGCCCCACGGAGGTGCCGCCCCATTGATTTGGGGCGGGTGGGGCTGTAGCAGCCCCTGCCAGGACTTCGATGGAGAACTTGATGGTGAGGAGGTCACCGGTGCTGCAGGACGTGCGAGGAAGGTCGGGCTGTGGTCAGTGTGTCAGTGCCCTCTGTTGGGACCAGCCCGCTCAGCCACGAGCACGATGCTCAGTTGAGAAGGATGGAAGTGGAGAAAAATTCCTGACTTTTCCAAGCCTCACCAAAGTGGACCTAAATCGAGCAGTGTGCAATGGATGCAGCTATCGCACGGGTGTTTTCTGCCTCCATTCATCCATTCCCATTATCACCTCCAATTACTCAACGACAGGCTGGGCATGGAGGGAGTGTTGGCATTCCCTTGGGCTGGGATTGAGGTCGGGATCTTCTGGCCAGGCCTTCCACTGCCTTCCCCTTGAAAGATCCTTCCCCCTGCTGCCCCCACGCTTTTTATTCTGCATTTAACACGGGCATTTGGGGGGGGTGTCAGTATGGTGAGCTATGGCTTTTGCAGGGTAGGTAATGCCTTTATTTTAGCCCAAATGGTGGGCAAAAAAAGTGCTTCCAAAAATCTACCCCAGACCTGACAAATGTGTGGGCTTGGGTTCTCGTGAGACCAGAGCAGCGTCTGCTCCGAGATGTGTCCTTGTTTCTGTCTCTATCAGCTGGGCTAATAAAAGCTCCTCATGTTTGCTCGAGGCCTTCCTGCCGTGATTTATGGGTTCGGGCTGGGCCCAGGAGTCCCTGGGCTGTCAGAGACACGGAGGGGTGGGAGAGATGCTGATTTTAATTGAGGCAGCGCAGGCAGAGCTCCCAAGGCAGTAGGGATGTGCTGTCCCCAGCAGCCCAAGGGTGCCAGGCTGTGCTCGAGGTCCTCAGGGTGCTCCTGCAGGGCCTGGCTCTCCTTGCTGAGCTGAGCTGCCCAGCCCGTGCTCTGCCAGAAATCAGTCTGAGAGCTGAAAAGGCTCATCCTGCCTTGACCATCACCTTCCTGGATCACGCCATGGTGGCCAATTCCGTAGGGAATGACAGCAAAGAGCTCTGGAGCAATGCAGCCCCCCCTGCCACCCTCAGCAGCTCAGATGCTGCTCCCACATTTACTCCCCGGGTTTTCACATGATCTGGCCCCTAATTCTGGCAGTCTTGAAAAAGAATTCATTTTCTCTTCTGGGATTCCCCCGTCAGGGATTAATTTAATGATTTCTTTTTCTTTCCCATTGTTTGTTTTTAATGATTAAGGTGATAGTTATAAATTGTTAACAAGTTCTGGTAGAAATGCGATCCCTGGGAACTCCTTTTGTGCTGAATAAAATAACGGGGAGCTTGATTTAGCAAAGCCGGTTGAGTGTCTTCGAAGATTATCTTCGTTCTGCATGAAAGGCCAGATTTTTGAGCAGTATTTAGGCCTAACTGAAGTCAGGTGCTTAAGCACCTTCAAAATAAGAGAAGCCTCGGTCTGTGGGGAGCGATAATATTGTGTGTTAAACCAGCCACTGTATTAGAACTTCCTTTTTTTGGCTGGGCGTTTTTTCAGGTGAATCCTTTCCTCTGGCAAAGCGCTGAGCTGGCACGGAGGGATTATTTGTTGTAAAAAGCCCTTTATCTGCTGGGAACAGCCCATTTCCCTGGGGGCCCCTGGGGCTGGCGAGGGTTGATGTTGGTGACATCTCCATGGGGTGCTTGGTCTGAGGGCTGTGGCTTTGCACAGAGCAGAACCTGTGGGGTTGCCTTGGCTCTTTTTCCTTTGCTTTCCCTGTGCCGAGTGTTCGCTGAGCTCCAAAGCATTCACTCCTGGCAATTATTCTGATGAGGCAGGGGGTTATTTGAAAACTGCGAACGGAGGTTTCTGGGGAAATGTCTTCAAAGGCTGATCTCCTTTCGATGGAGGTTGTAATTGTTTAATGATTTTCTATATGGATTTCCGTGTGGGCTGCTGCAGGACAGGCAGGGCTGGTTTGTCAGCAGAGAACATCTGCTCGTGCTTCGCCCTCTCTTCCCCTGGAAGGCTGGTCAGCTGCCTCCTGAGCAATACTGGAGATTTTTGATTTATATTTCCCTTGGCTTTCCTGCTCTGTCTCAGACCCAAACCTCAAACTTGTCACGGTTTTTTTCCAATTAAATCAGCTGTCTTTCCCACACGCCTTGGCTCTGGCATCCTTGGGCTGCAGGGCTGCAGTGATGCTGCTTTTGATGCCTCTTCCTGGTCTTAAAATTGAGAGTCCAACATGGTTAGAAGGGAAAAAGGGATTTTACTTTGGTATTTATTTTAAGGATCCTTAGGTGCACACATCCAGGTCGAATGCACCTCAATGCACACCCCAATACACCCCCAAAAGATCGGGTATAACATTATAGGTGTTACTAATTAGCACATCTATCAAAGATTCCCCAAGGAGAGGCTCAAGTGAGCCCCCCCTCCCCAAGGAACCTTCCCCTGGATGGTTCTATCTTGGTTTACAGAATGTGTTCTGGAGAGGACCTTGGGCTCTGGGGCACACTGATCCCTAACTACGAAGCTTCTAAGATGTTGAGTCTCCTGGCTGAACAAATAAGTCCAAGAATGGAGGCAAAAAACACTGAGAATACAGAAGTTGTAAAAAGGTATAACAGGGGTATAAAAGAAAAGGCAAAAAGTCTTCAAGGCATCGCTTTAACAACCAGAACGGATCTGGGGCAGGACCTCTTCTACTGCAGCTGATGAAACATCTCATCCCTCTCCAAAGCTGAAAAACCATTCCTATTGCATTGTCTTTCCCCTAATTCCCTGGACAGCCAGAAGCCTTATTCTAGTTTCCCACTGAAATTTATTAATGAGTGAGTTGTGACCTTTCGCTGATGTTCTTTCACCTTGAACAGCACTTTCTCTTCCTTCATGTTAAACCTCCTGCTACATGGAAAGAGAACAGTTTTATCACCTCTTCCCCTTCATTTTCTTACACTGACAAGTCAGGCTTTCCCAGCAAGCAGCTGCCTCTTGCAAAAGGCCACCTTTACTCCGATGAGCCTTGGAGGCAGTTCCAGGCTGAGCTCACCAGCCTTGACCCCAGCTTTGGGTCACAAAGCTTGCACGGGGCCTCCCGTGAGGTGTCACCAGACAGGGGACAGCGGCTCTTTGCCCACCCAAGGCAGGTGTTTAATGGAGCTTCTTGCAACGCTGCTGTGTTTGAGGAATGGGATTTTAAAAGGCTTGATCCCTTTCTCAGTGGAGTCACAGCTGAAATTCCCATTGATTGCTGAGGTGTGTGTCGTGGACTTAATAAATCTTGTTGCTCGGTGCCAGGAGTGGTGAACTCCTCCTGACAGGGTAAATCCTGTGCCAAAGGCGTTGATGTGTCTGATGGAGAGCCGAGGGCAGCTGGAGCTCAGAGGAGGTGGTGGAAGTGCGGCGCCAGGGCTGTGTCCCCTTCTCCTGCTCCGTTTGCTTTTCTCAAGGAATAAAGAGCATACCAAAATTGTTAATTTTTTTTTTTAAATAAAGAGAAAGAACAACACAAAATTGTCCCCTTGGCTCCTTGGAGCAATCCTGAGCAGGCAGAGGGATTTGGGACCCAGCTGGCACTGTGGTCCGAGTCAGAGGTGTCTGAGTCCTTTCACAGAGGTGGGAACACAGGGATTGGGTGATTCTGAGCAGCGCAGGAGGATTCTGAGCAGCCTGATCCCTGCAAGGTGTCCCCGCTCATGCCAGGGGCCTTGGATTAGATGGCCTTCAAAGAAAGGTGTCTTGAACCCAAAGCATTCCGCGATTCTGGGCTCCTTCCCTGCAGCCATGGCACACGGTGCTGGGAACCGTGCTCGGGTGCCGGGGCTGGCTGGAGACCAACCAGAGATCCTGTCTGCTGGAAACACAATCCTGCCGTTTCCTGATCTGAGCCCCGTAACACAAAGCAGATGTAAAGGTCTAGCAGGGATCAGGAAATCTTTTGTGTGTGAGGTGGAGGCGGCGCTGCGTGCCCGGGGAACCTGTGAGAAGGGAAAATGGGATACCCCTGGGGCAGGAGGGACCCGGCTCTGCGGGGGCAGGGGCACTGCGCCCGCTCTAAAGCCTGACCCGGCTTTCTGGAATGGTCCTGAGTTAAACAATGCCCGCAGCCCGTCCCACACCATGGGCAGGGTCGGTGGGATGCTGTGCCTGGCGTTCCCCATCTCCGTGGAGGTGCCTTCTGCCTGCGCCGCCTCCCGCGGCGCCGAGCTGCGAGTCGCTAAACAAAGCCGGGGAAAATCAGGCACAAGCTGTGCAATTTGCAGATGATCTGTGTACCTGCTAGCTCCGAACAGATGTTTTCCTTCGCGTGACCATTTGTGAGCTGCTTCCCTGTCACAGGCTGTGGTAGCTGCGGTGCTCGGGAGTGAGTGATACCTTACACCTGCACGGAGCAGCATTCCTGCCATAAACCTGCTTTGCAATTCCAGAAATCTCCCATTACAGAGTTTTATACCCGGTGCAAACAACGGCGAAATAAGGCTGTTTAGTATTTTTGACAGAGGCTTTAGAAAAAAGCACTGGAAGATAAGAACTGCGGGAGCTGGATGGGATCTGCATAACTCCGCATCCTCTCGGAGGAGCGGGTGATGCAAAGGGAAGCGCAGCAGAAGGCGAACCTGCCTCGTGTTAGATCTGCTCATCATCTCCTCTAGCTGGAGGTGGCCTGCAATATTAATATCCCTTTCAGCAGAGATGTTGGTATTTAGCTGGTGTAACTCCGGCTATTCTTGTTATCCACGCACATTCCTGCTTCCTCTCTGAAATGTCACAGATTCTTGGCCACGACAACTTCCCGTGGAAGTTAGCTCCAGGCTTTAATTCTTGTGCAAAGCCCGGGTTTCCTGCTGCAGGGCTGTGCCGGGGGGTGTCAGCAGCACAGAATCGCTGCCTCGGTCATTGTAGGGGGGATTCTGAGCAGCACAACATCAGCACAGCTTAACCAGAGCGGGCTTGGCTTGGGCTTGGCTTTTCCAAGAGGGCTCTTGTTGGGGTCTCTCCCCTGCCATGTAGCCCTGGGAGAGGGGCCCTGAGGGCACAGACACGGGGCTTCCCTGCCCCTGCTCAGCCTCGTTCCCATGGGTTGGTTTGTGTTCCCTGCGCGGGCAGAAGGACCCTTGGGCCCGTGACTGGAACAGTTCCTCCGCTGAGCTCCGGCCATGCGGCTGGAGAAATAAACACCTCTGAAACAGCTATCAAGAATCTGTCTGTCCATATATATTTCCTTTCCACGGGACTCCTGGTTTGATATATGCGTGTTGCAGTATCCCCACTGCAACAGGCTCTAATGGATTAAAGAACTGCAATTCCTCATCTTCCAGGCAGACTGGCAGGTGTATAGGAATGTGATATCCTCCTCTGGGTTACCCATGAGGGGAAGGGGGGTCGGTCTGGGAGAGGCTGTTGGTTTTTCCTGGCTCCTTCTGAGCTCAACCAGTGGATCTTCGGACAGGTGTTTGGAATAAATGTGCAGCAAAAAGCAAAAGGAGCCAGGAAGAGCCTTATGCTGAAGAGAGGAATTCTGCAGTGTTTTTTCCTGGGATGTGCACCCTCAAAAATGTCCAGAGTCTTTAGGAAGCTCTGGGATAGAGGGATGGGTGCCCCTCTGCGATGGGAGGGGGATTCTCTTCCCAGCAACCAGTGCTTGCCGTGTTGCAGTGTGGCCACAAACCCAGGAATGCCTTGCTCAGCCCCTCTGGGGACAGATATCGCTAAACCCCGGGGCTGGCTCTGGGAAATCTGTTGCTCTGTGCTTTTTGCACCAAATTCCCAGGTGGGTTTACCTGCGGAGATGAGTGGGAGCCTGGATTCCCTGCGGGCGCTGCAGGAACGTCTGTCGGGAACGGCTGCTCGCCATCTGCTGCGGGCTGGGAGCGGGAGCAGGGGGCCCTGGCACGTTTGGGGAGGCCTCTTGCCTGCCCAGAATATAAACGTCTTTGCTCCAGCAGAGGAAAACCTCTGTGCATGGCCCAGGTTTGTTGCGCTGCCCAGAAGCCTTCTGCCCAACAGTGGGAACTTGGTTTGGTGGGGCAAAGTGGGTGTGGGGAGTCAGGGGCATCCTCGTCCCCCCCCCAGCTCATGGCTCCTCTTCCCTCACTGTGAGAACAGCTCTGCTCCTACAAGAAACTCCCGGAGGTTTAGGGTGGCACCAGCCTTCTGGGGAGAGGAGAGGTGGGAGATGTGGGGTTTGGGGGGAGATGTGCTCTGGGGTGAGGAGCAGTTGTGGCTGGGGGTGTGTGGAGTGGCAGGAGCTGCAGTTACAGGGGTCTTGTTTGAGGTATCCAGGGGTAATAGACTTCCAAGGCAGGATGAAACAGCTGAGGGAGTGGAAAGGCAAGGAGTGTCCCCTGTCACAGGTTAAGGGCAAACAGGCATTTTCCCGTGTGGAGCTTCGAAAAGCTGGGATAAAAGAAAAGCCAAAAAATGTCATCTGAGATGTAGCTCTAAATTAGGGGATTTTCCCAGTCAGCTCAAATCTCCCATCCCTCTTATGGGAAGGGGCCCAAAGCACCAAGCTTTGGGAAATCTGGGAAAAGGCTGGCCTTGGCCCTGGGGCACTGGCTCTGCCAGGGTGACCCCCCTTTTGCTCAGTGTGCAGAGGGAAATATTTCTTCCTTTCCTTGCCTGGTTGTCAAATTCATGCCCAGCTCACCGACAAATCCATCTCTTCAGAGATCAATTACAGTGTCTGGCTGCCAAGCCTGGAAAACCAATTAACTCTCAAATATTTTTTTTTTTTTTTTCCTGTTTTAAAGAAAAAAAAAAGTGCAGGGAGAGACAAAGAGAGAAACACGTTGAAGCGGGGGCATAAATCACCTGGAAAACATTCCAAACATTAAAATAAACAAGGACGAATTCCAACTTCATTTGTCTCTTTTGGAGATTCTGTCACTGATTTATTTTGCTGCTCTGTCTGAGCGTCAGGTTTGTCTTTGCTCGTGTTTGCAGTCAGGTGCTGTGTCTGGAGCAGAGCCCTGGGGCTGGATGTTCCTGTGGTGATTCCTTCATGGAGCATCCTCCCTCCTGCAGGGCTGTGATCCCCTCACCTGGGGCTGTAGGGGGTTGAACTCTCCTCATCCTGCAGGATATTTGGGAATGGATTAAAATGGATGCACAGCTCTGCCCGGGCTGGTGGTTTGGGAGAGGAGTGTGACCCACCAGACTTCCCAAGAGGAAACAACTCTGCTTCCCAATCCCAGACTTCTGCCTTTCTGCAGCCTCCTGGAACTGGCTGCTCAGATTGAAGTGCTCTGTCTAAACCTCATGGCCTTGGTTTTTCAGGGAACTTACTCCTCTTGACCAACTCTGCCATGTCCTCAGGCCTCCAAAAGGCTTGGAGGAGACTCCTGTTCCCAAGGCAGTGGAATGGTGTCCATGTGGGAGCGCACTGAAGTGTCTGCAGGTGGGCAGGACCCAGGTGTGGCTCGGGCTGGTGGTCTCCCAGGGATATTTAAAGAAGGATTGGGAAAGGGAAAGGAGTAGAGAATGACTTAATGATGATGTTTCTGGTTTTGGGAAGTGGTCAGCCAAGGGTGTGGCAAGCCCCCAGTGGTACAGCTGCCTTCCAAATCCAGGGGGTATGGATGGTAGTGGAGTGAAGAGAAGCACTTTTGCTTGAATAAGAGGATTTTGTGTTTCTAAACTGCCCTTTCTTTGGTATTTTCAGGTGGGAATGCAGGCACGTGGCTGTGGTGGTTGGTACCAGTGCACAGGAGCTGCAGGTGTGATGCAGCATCCCCGAGGGTTCAGTGCCCACCTGGAGTGGCAGCAAGCTGGGGGAACACCCTGGGACATCCCAGGTGTCATTCCTGGTCACCAGGCCTGGAGAACATCTGTCTCCCTGGGACATCCCAGGTGTCATTCCTGGTCACCAGGCCTGGAGAACCTCTGTCTCCCTCAGGCAACAGGGATTTGAACCTGGAGCATCTGTGCTGCTGCCTGTCCCCCTGCTGCAAGAAGCTTTAGTTTGGGAATGGATAACCCTGGGGCTTGGTGTGCAGAGGAATTGTCACCCTTCCTTCAGCTCTGTCAGAAACTCCTCAAGAGGCCATGAACAACCAACCTTCCCTTGGGATAAATTAGCTCCAAGTCCCCATGGAATGGCTGCTCATTTGGAGGTGTCCTTGTCACCCTGTGTGCACGTGGCTGATCTTCCCTGGGACCCCACGACGTTCCTGGCCCTGTGATTGCTGCAGGCAATTAGCTGTTAGCACCTTGTGCCCTGATTGAGGAGCACTTGGGAAAAGTTTGGGAAAGGCGGGAGCTCCGCGTTCCGCTCACACAAACCCGCACAGATCCCGCTTCATCCCACGGGCTGGGGACTGGCTCTACAGCTGAGGGTGGTTTGCAGGGCTGCTGTGGGATCTGTGCTTCCCAGTCTGGCTCTGGAAACAAAATCCTGTCGGCATTGTCAAGGAAACCTGGTGAGAGCGCAGAGTTGTCCAACAGCCTCCAGGCAGCCTGGAGCAAAAGCTCTGACAAGTGCAAATCGGAATCCAAATGGAGGGATTTTTTCTCTCCAGCCCAACACTGTTGCAGAATAGAAGGATGGCATCAGGAAAGCTCCGAAAAAATCCCATAAAATCCCTCCTGCTGTGTCATCCTGCCCAGACCTTCCAGTGACACAGCGTGGGAGTGGAGTCATAGAATCCCAGGATGGTTTGGGTTGGGAGGGACTTTAAAGCCCATCTTGTTCCAGCCCCTGCCACGGGCAGGGACACCTTCCACTATCCCAGGCTGCTCCAAGCCCCAATATCCAACCTGGCCTTGGACACTGCCAGGGATCCAGGGGCAGCCCCAGCTTCTCTGGGCACCCTGTGCCAGGGCCTCCCCACCCTCCCAGGAAAGGATTTCTTCCCAATATCCAATTTAAACCTAATTCTTCTGGAGATTGTCCTGTCAGACCAGTGCAAAAAATCTCCACTCCTTTCATTTCCAAAGCTGCCAACGAGCTGCAGTGATGGGAATTGGAGAAATCCATGTCCAACAGGACAGAGCAGGCTCTGGATATTCTTTTTGCCGGAGATATTTCCCCAAGAAACCGTTGTTTTAGACACAACCCATTGCTCAATTTATCCACCCCAAGTGACCCCTCAAATTCCTGTGTCCCAAATCCATGGGCTAGATTGGATAGCTTAATTTGAAATATGAAAGCAGGTTGGAAATCATTGCTGTGCAAATCGGGTGGAGGGTGGGCTTATTCCTGCTCCATGGCTCAACCGGGCTTAAATGAATGAATGAAATCCGTTCTGGTAGTTCCCAGTGAGGAAATATTCCTTTGGAAAAACGGGAAAAAAATCCCTCCCAACATTTTATTCATCCCAGAGTGAAGCATTTTGATTGGGGGGAACTCAGCTGATATTTTTTCCTCCTCAAAACAGGTCGACTTTGAAATGGAAAACATCACGTTGGAACTGAAAGTCGAATAGAAATATTTAGAAAACGTGGGATTATATATCCATATATTTGGAAGTTTAACGAGACTGTGGATGGGAAGAAAGCACCCAGGCTATTTATAATTCAATTAGGCTTAGATTTAGGAGTAGTTCTCGCTCTCTGTAAACTGCATCTCTTTTTCATTTGGAACAATCTCCTTCCTCCATCACAGCCCCTTTTCCCGGCGATGCCTGGGAATATACGGCTGCAGCTGGGAATATATGGCTCTAGCAGAGCTGCAATGACTGGAGCTGTACTGTGCCAGCTAACTGCTGTATTTTTCTTTCCCAAGGCTCTCTGGGCGTGTTCACAAGGGAATATTGACATTTGGGATGGAGCTGTGGAAAACCAGGCTGTGAGCTGCTGGAGCTCTTATCAAGGATATTTATTCCAGCAACTTTCCCCTGCAGGACTTCTCAAGGTTTTGCCTCTTTTTCCCCATTCCCCTGCAAATGTCCCACACCACATTTTCCATTAATTACTGACATAAATATAACAAAAAGCTCTCCTTCCTGGGTTTTTTTGGTGTTCCTTCACCTCTCTCTTTGCACTACTGTAAGTAGTGGGTGAGTTCCTACTCTCACGCTGGGGCTTGGTTTCCAAACTCTTTATTGAGTAATAAAAAGAGACAATCACAAGTCATTGCCCAGGGATAACGTGCTGGTAATTTCATGACTGGACAAGTGGTGAGCAGGAAATCTGGGATCTGTTGCCGACAGAGCCACCCCCTAGGAGATGAGCCCTCACTGCTGCCAAGCAAAGCTGCTGCAACAACTGTGAGCCATTAAAATTGCTGTGGGGATGGGTGGTGGGGTGGGCGTTGTTTCTTTCAGAGGAAAAGCGGTGAAGAACTTTGGGAAGGTGTTTGGGAGTTTATCCTGCTCGGAGTGGGGGTGAGGGACCACCAGCACTGCTCACGTTCAGGTCCACACGGCCAACAGCTGGGGCCTGGGGATTCCTGGAAAAACAAAGATTAAAGGGTGTTAATGCTTTCAAGCAAACAGGGATCATCCCAGAGATAACAGAGGGATTAAGTTTCTCCAGGCACTTGAGCAGCATCCCAGCTTTGAAGCTGCTGCTGCAGGGTGACCCTCGGCTTGCTCCCACCTGTAGGATGATATTCCCCATCCCTGTCACCCCAAACCTTGGGGATTTCATGATTTCTGTTCTTAAGCCTGTATCTGTAGCTGGTTTAGTTCCCATCCAGCAAATTTTCCAGTTCCTCTGTGATTCCGTGGGTACCACAGGAAATCATTTCAGATTCAAAGTGTGCCCCTGACCACTGAACGTGGAAAACTGCTGCCGTGGAAATGCTTCCAATTGTCAGAAACTCAGGAGTCAGCTGCTCACCTGTCTGAAACCATTCCAAGATGATGTTCCCATTGGCCCTCCACAGCAGGAATTCCTGCTCCTTCTTAGGAGCAGAGCACCGTATCAGCACTATCTTCTCTCCGCTGAAGTGGAGCTCAGAGGATTGATGGGGGAGGGCCCTGGAGAGGCCTCACTCTGCCCACCTCCCATGAGGAGGGATGAGCTGGACCTCTTCCAAACCCGCAGCAGATCCAGCCCTCGGAGTGGGCAGGAAGCCATGGAACTGGGAGTAGCTGTGTGCAGCTGCCAGGACCTCCCATTTGTGTGGTAGTGATGCAGATAGAATCTCATAAACCGGTTTGCATCCTGCTTTACTGTGGATTTAATGACCGGAGGAAGAACTTGACTGTTTATTAAAACATTAGACAGTAAAGTTTAACAATAGCCAATAAAGGGTTTTGTTTTGCCATCCTTCTGATTGTTAAAGCAACACCACGTCGGGCTGGAGAGGGAGCTGCTCCCCATCCCCGAATCCAGAAGGACAGAGCAGGCTGTGATGTGACTGGGCAGGAGGAAGAAGTAGGCAAATCCAATATCTGAGGAAGGGCAGGGCCTCAGCCCTAAGTGGGGGTGTCCCAAGGCTGGCTGGACAGCGATGGGCTGGAGCAGCACAGCTCCAAAGCCTCTGCCATTGTCAGTCAGCAGCATCAACTCCGGATCTTGCCAGAGGTGTTGCTTCCTCACCCGCTCCCCTTCCTCCCTGGCAGAGGCATCCCTGCTAAGAGGCCCTGGTGGGAACCAAGTTCTCTGCCTGCTGCATGGGGATGGAGAAGGGACAGTCCCTGCCAGCTCCTCTGGCCCTGGAGCTGGGTGTGAAAACACCTTCAGGCATCCACGGGTGTAGCTGACACCTTGTTGTGGGCTGTGGAAGTGCTTCCTTAGAGTTTCCAGTTTCTGTGGAGTTTGATGCCTTGAGAGGCCTCCTAGAAACAGAGAATAGACAGGAGTAAAGGATTAAAAGAGGTATTTACTTGAAAGGCCTTCAAAGGGACACCCTGGGGAGCCTGAAGCTATTCTCAAAATGGACCCCAAGATGGACCCCAGGTCATGAGTTCTTCACTCTTTTATAGGTTTGGTTCATTTGCATAGCAGGGTTAATTCTCCAATTAAAGCTTCAGTTTTCCCCTCAGCTTACCCCCCCTTTAGAGGCTCTTTGATTTATACTTTTGGCCTAGGACAGTCTGGTGTCCTTAGAGAGCAGGCCTGGAGAGGCTTTGTTATGTCTGCCTGGCAGGAGAGAGCAGAAATGAACAGGCTACGAGAAACTTCAGAGTTACACACCAGGCAGTGCAGGATTTGAAAAATATAAAGGTTAAAACCTAAGGCATCAAGTTTCCTCCTGGTATCACCTTTTCAGCCCAATTCCTGTGCTGAGCTGGCTGGCCTGGCTTCTCCTGGGGGCAGAGGAGAAAACCAGGACATCCTAGGATTGCTCATGCTGCCTAAGGAATGTCCAGTCAGCCTCCGGAGGGCCTGACCCCTCTGCACACATTCCAGGGGGGCTCCAGATGAATTTTCTTGGACACAGGCAGGAAAATGCGCAGAGGCAAATCTTGCCTCAGACCCTAAAACACTCAGTGTGTCCTTCAGCATCCAACCCCTCGGGCTCCCTTGGAGAGCCCTGCAAGCTGAGCAGCCCTGCTGAGGGCTGGTGGCACTCCTGCACCTTGTGGAGTCCTTGGAGTCCTGGGCAACCCCAAAGCAAGGTGCCTTCCAGCTCCAGTCTCAGTGCTGGCAGAGGTTCCCATCCAGCAGGAGGTCGTGGATCACACTGGAGGGTCAGGGGTGTAGGGCAGGTATAGGAGAAGCTTCTCCCTCCCCCTCGTGCTGTGGTGGGGTGTGAAATCCAAGTCTCGCTTCCCTAGGGAGCTTCAGCCAAGGGAGCAGAACCCAAAGGTGAAGGCAAGGCAAGACTTTGTGCCTTTGCTGGGCTTGGAGGGGGAAAGAGGGATGGGAAACAGATGAGAACACACCAAGATGAAAAGGAGAGGGTGGATTGTTCATGGTTCTGGCATGGAACAGGATTTGTACAAGCTCAGAACACTGTGTGCACTGAACTCTTCTCTGAGCCCTCCAAAAAGACTTCCGAAGCTGCCAGGAGTGGAGGTGAGGTTGTGAACCAAGAGCCTTCTCCAGTGGAGTCTGAGAAGCAACGATCCCTTTGTGCTGGAGGCAGGAATTACAGGTAAAGCCCTCCAGGGATGTGTGGAAGGGCTTTTGCTGCCTTGTGCACAAAAAATGTGGCAGAAAAATAAAGTTTGCCAGGACATGGCACTGCTCAGAACAGGGCCAGCAAAAGGGGACTGCAAAGAAGCTCTGCAGCACAGCGAGGGCTCGGGATGATGTGGAACCATGGAATATCCTGACCTGGAAGGGACCCACAGGGACCATCGAGTCCAACTGATTCATTGTTGGCAGCTGCACGTGGAGAAAACCAGCAGGAGCTGCACCTGTGTGGTCCAAAGGAGCTGTCAGCCCTCTGGGAGGAGGCTGGGGAGGCACCAGGGATGCTCCTGGGAATATCCTCACAGGCAAGAGCAGCGTGAGGAGATACAGGAGGCACATGGGGCAACAAACAGAGCCCGTCACGATGCCACTGTGACCATCCTGGAGCACCTGTGGCTGCTGGGAGCAGCCCTGGTGTCCCTGTCCCAGGCACCAGGAAAGATGTGAGAGCAAAGCACAGCTGCCTGTGCTAGCAGCAGGACCTCAGGGGACAGGAGACCTTGATCTGAGAGACTGAGGGAGCAAAAGAGAGGAAGACAGTGGCTTGGAGGAGGCAGATGGGGGGGCTGGATGGGTCCCTGCTCTGTCCAGGGCTGGTGCTGGATAGAGACCCCAAACTCGGCTCATACACTGGGCACTTTGGACCTGTGGCAGCACCCAAAATGTAGAGCAGTGAGGGCACATCAGGGCACACCTGATCAGAGCCACTGGTGGACAGCAAGCCCCACGCTGCTCCCTGTCCTTGTCCTGGCCATTCCCAGCCAGCCCCTCCTGCCTGGGGGTAGCAGGAATGTGCCACTGGACATCACACTGTCACCTGGGCTGCACCAGGGGAAAACTTCAGCCTGAGGAGCCTCCAATGGACTCAGCCTCCCTCCTCAGCCCTGGAAAATCATAAGGATTACATCCTGACCCCAGCGAAAACAGCTGAGCATTTTCTGCTTGAGTCCAGGGGGCTGGAATTTAATTCCCAGGTTTAAAGGCTCTTTAAAATCAGCTGTGATATATAACCGGCCTTCTCAGCCTCTAAATACCTCAACAAGATTGGCAGCGCTCCAGGAGGGCCACGGGCAGGATTACCTGCAAATCCATAGGTCAGGAGAGAAACTGGGGAGCCCGGCTGGGGCAGAGCGGAGCTGCAGAGCTGGAATTGCCTCTGTCCGTGGCTGTGGCGTGCAGGAAAAGCTGGGAAGCAGGTGACATGCTTGTCTTTGGAACCTTGGACATGCTGCTGTGACATTCCTGTTGGTGCTCACCCTTTTGGAGGGTGTTTTGCACATATATTTATGTACATACACACACACACACCCCTCCCCGTGGGTACACGCACCACAGTGCATCTCCTCAGCCTGCAGCCTTCTATAAACTGCAAAAAACCAGACAAAAGATGAAAATTAAGCCCCTTATCATTGCTAAATCATCAGAAACTAATATTAGAGCTGCTGGACAATTTTTCCCCTGAACTATCCCCACTCCACGATTCTAACATGATGATTCTTCCTGTAGCTCTTTACATTCTATTATTTATAAGAAACAATGTTCAGCCCTCCCCTGACAGCATTTGCAGGGCTGCGGAAAGCAGTGCGGCAGAAAGGTGGGAGAACAATTTTGGTGATGTTTCCATAGCTACCTAGCTGCTAAATGTGGTTTATTCCATTTTAAAGTCACCCAACACACACACGGGCACGCACACAGCCCTCCCCTCGCACACGCAGGCACCGGGAATGCAGCCCCTAATCCCTGCTCTGCCTATTCCAGCCTAATCTGCCGGGGATTTGTATATTTAAAGGGCTGCTTGCTGCCTAAATAAATGGCTGGATACAGCAGGAGGATAAACATATTGTTTCTCGCTCGCTCTCCTCTCCGACGTGTGTGTTCCAGTCGCTCCCTATAATATTATTACGGATATTTTTCCCCAGCCGTGGTGCGCCGGGGAAGTCGGAGGTAGGAGGGTGTCCTCTCGTGGTCTGTGGCATCTCTGCAGCCTCAGAGCTGGGAGAAAAAGAAGGGGGAAAGGGGTACCTTGGAAGCGGGTGGGCGTTTTAGGGGAAAACCTCTTTGGCTGGAGTTCCCGAATTCGGGGATTGCGTGCAAAACCATCTCGGCAGCTCCCTGGTACCGTGAGAGAAACCCCCCCTGTGCTTGCCGTGCACATCCTTAAGGGAGCAGCTGGGGGCCACTGGCCACACTCAGTTTTCCAAGCCCACCCCTGGAAACAGGAGGAAAATGAGGCATGGGGAAGGGGATGGTTGGTCCCAGCTTTCCAGAGCAGAGGATGTCTGCAGGGGGCCGCTGCCGAGCCGGCTGCGCACGTTCTTCCCAGCCCTGCTACCAAAGGAGACCTGGAGCTTGGGATCTGCTCCCTCTGGAGAGACTTGCAGGGCTCATCCTGCTGCCTCCGTGGGGCTGAGCCCTCTCCCAGCCACACGGCATTTCCCAGTCCCTTCCAGGTGTGTGATTCCCAGTGCTGCACTGGTATCCATCCCTGCAAAACGAGACAGGGAAAAGCTGGAAGCAGGACAAGAAAGAAATGCAGGCAGGGACAACAGGCAGAGAGTCCATCAGAAAATAGGAGAAGACGTGCCCAGCAGGAATTCCTGCCTCAAGGTTTATCTGAATGTAAATTAGATGCAAATGAGGGGAATGTTCTTTACTCAGAGAGGGTTGAAGCACTGGGAGAGGTTGCCCAGAGAAGCTGTGGCTGCCCCTGGATCCCTGGAAGTGTCCAAGGCCAGGCTGGATGGGGCTTGGAGCAACCACGTAGAAGGTGTCCGTGCCCGTGGCAGGGGGTGGAATGGGATGGGCTTTAAGATCCCTTCCAGCTCAAACCATTCAATGATTCTGTGAATAGAAATGAGGAGGATAAGTGAGATGCAAATATCTGAGGAGAGCAGCCTGCTGTCCATCCATCCTGCCTGCAATTCCAGCCCCTGTTTCCTCCCGCGCTGTCTCACATCACGACTCCTGCAGATCCCATGTGACACAGCCACAGGGGTGATGTGTGACCACAGCACACACTGGAGGGGAGCAGCCACAGCTTTTCCTGGGAATGGCACAGATCCATCCCTCTGCTGCATCCTCACAGCCCCTGTGAGCCCCTCCCAGGGATGCTGTGCTATAAATCTGGCCCAGAGGAAAATCTCTCCTGAAGTGGAGGATTTTCGTCACAAATTTTTTTTTCTTCCTCTGCCTGGCAGAAAAAAGGGGAGTGAAATCATGTTTTATTTGTGTTTGTCACCAGGTGCAAAGCAAATAAATCATCACTGGAAAGCAAAGGCATCTCTGACCATCCCTCACCTGCTCCTGTGTTCTGTTGTTCTGCAGGTTCCCGCTGCTCCACGAAGTTGCCTGGGGTCTGCCAAGGTGCCAGGCACAGTCAGGCACAAACCCATCCCTCTGGAGTGCCCCAGCCGAACAGGAGGAGTGGTGGGGAGGCAGCAGTTTTCTTTGGGGTCACTGGGGTTCAGCTCAGCCCCATGTGGCTCTGCTGGTCCAGCTGCAGAGAGGCTGTATCTGCAGGGATCTCACGTCTGGGATAACCTGGCTCAGGAATCAGGCAGACTTAACTGTCCTGGCTCCATTCCTTCCCAGGCACAGCCCTGACTCTCCCTGGCTTTGTGGGAAGGATGCTCCCACCTTTCTTTGGGAGCCCTTTCCTTAGAGCCCAGCACAGACCCAGCCTGTTTTGCCACAGATCCCTCTTTCTCCCCAAGCTTGCTCCAGCTGTGAGCAGCTGCAGTGTGGCTCTCATCCCTCCAGCTGGCCTCCCCAGAGTCACCCCCTTTCACAGACCCCACTTCCCACCTGACTGCCGTGTTTATCACACCTTTCTCTGCCAGGAGGGCACAGAACCACAGGGGCTGGGCCAGGCTGGGGAGCTGGACAGAAACCCCAGAAACCCCCCTGTGCTGGGCTGAGCCCCAGCGTGGGCAGCAGGAAAGGGGTTGGGATTCTGCCCCTCTGCCCCCTCAGGTGAGACCCCACCTGCAGAGCTGCCCCAGCCCTGGGGCCCAGCACAGGGAAGATGTGGAGCTGCTGGAGAGAGCCCAGAGGAGGCTCCAGGATGAGCAGAGGGATGGAGCAGCTCTGCTGGGAGGAAAGGCTGCGAGAGCTGGGATTGTTCAGCCTGGAGAGGAGAAGCTCTGGGGTGACCTCACTGTGGCCTTGCAGTCCTTGAAAGTTCTGACAAGAAAGATGGAGAGAGAATATTTCCAAGGGCCTGGAGTGCCAGGACAAGGGGAATGGCTTCCCATTGTCAGGGAGTAGGTTTAGATGGGATATTGGGAAGGAATGGTTCCCTGTGAGGGAGGTGAGGCCCTGGCACAGGGTGCCCAGAGCAGCTGTGGCTGCCCCTGGATCCCTGGAAGTATCCCAGGCCAGGCGGGACAGGGCTTGGAGTACCCTGGGACAGTAGAAGTTGTTCCTGCCCGTGGCAGGGGTGGCACTGGATGAGCTTTAAGGTCCCTCCCAACCCAAACCACTCCCTGACTCTCTGGAAATGAACTGAACTCTTGCCAAGGACAGCCTCAGCAGCCCCTGACTGGGGTATTTTCCTGCACAAGGTGAGATGCAGCAGTGGGCCCAGGGATGCCATCACTGATGTCCAGTTTGTGGCTGAGGGATGAACACACTCTTTGGGAATTGCCTTGGAATTCCAGGACATTTCTCTTTACTGCTTTCTATCGGCCCAGGAGGGGCTGGCAATCAGTGGATTGGCCCTGTGGCCCAGAGCTCTCCTGGGCCATCATTGTGGGTGATTATCAGCAATCATCACATCACTGCTCCGAAGACAGGCTCTGCACTGGCCTCCTTTCCTCTCCAGCCCCCAACAGGCAGGTGCTGGGGCTCAGGGGGTTTTTGTGGCTCAGTGGTGACAGGAAATATCTGAAGTCTCCAGTATCAGCCAGGGATTGCACTGCAGGCCCCTCTCTGGCCAAAAGCAGCAGCACAGAAGCGTTTCCTGCTGCCCTTCCTGCCTCTTCCAGCACTGGCACCAGGCAGGAGACTCGTGGCACCTGGCAGGACCCTGCTTTGGCTTTCCTGCTGTGGGAAAGTGTTGCGGTGGCTAAGTCCACTTTACAGCCCCCAAGTTGGCTTAAAAGTGGTCTCTCCTTACAACACTGTGCCAGAAAGTTCTCTCTTTGTCTAGATCCTGCTGGTCACTGTCCCTCTCCCCTTCCCATCCCTTTTCCCATTGGCCCTGTTATGGCACTCACCCTTGCCTCTGCCCCCGAGCCCTCAGACCATTGGTTTTGGATGCTCTGCCCGCCTTTGGGAGCTTTCGGGATAAAACCAGTGTGGGCTTTTGGTTCTGGGTTCTTCTTGCCTCTGTTCCCTTCAGGTGGGATGGTTCCATTGAACGCCTCGGAACTGCACGCGGAGAGCCCCTCTCTGTCTCTGGTTCATGCACTGACTGTGGGTGTGAGCAGCTGCTCACGACCACCCGTGAGGGTGAGATGGGTGCACACGTGGGTGCTGGCAGAGTGCTGCCTAAGCATCTCCACCAGGGACCCTGTGGAACACACGTGGCATCGATCCACCAACACTCTCATCCCAGGTCTCCATCCCTGTGCCCTGGGAAATAGGAGGAGCTTCCTCCATTCAGCAAAGTCACAGCTGCCTGAAACATTCCTCCAGCCCTGCTCTCTGGATTAAGGAAGGCTGATGGCTTGGTTTTATTTTCTTTTTATTTTTGCCTTTTTTTTTTTTTTTATTTTAATCAGTTCAATGTTTTACAGCTTAAATTCAAATGGGAGCCTAAGAGCTTCAACAATGAAACACAAGGATGTGCTGGCGGGGCTGGGCTGTCTCTCCTCTCCTGTCTGCTGCTCTGCTTGGCATCAGCCTGGGCAGAAAAACACCTGTATCTGCCTACGAGCAGCTGAGCAGCCTTTCCAGGCATTTCACTGCCTTGTGGGAGATGGGACAGGTGGGAAGAGCTTTGGGAAAGCTGGAGAGGGACTTCTAACAAGGGCTGGGGGGACAGGACACAGGAAATGGCTTTCCACTGCCAGAGGGCAGGGATAGATGGGATATTGGGAAGGAATTGTTCCCTGTGAGGGTGGGGAGGCCTTGGCACAGGGTGCCCAGAGAAGCTGGGGCTGCCCCTGGATCCCTGGCAGTGTCCAAGGCTAGGCTGGACGGGGCTTGGAGCAAGCTGGGATAGTGGGAGGTGTCCCTGCCCATGGCAGGGGTGGCACTGGATGGGTTTTAAGGTTCCTTCCAATTCAGGACATTCTGTGGTGATTCTGTGATTCCAGTGGGGTTGTGCCATCCTAAACCCACCGATCCAATCTGTCCAGCAGCCCTTTCCATGCCTTCTCCCTCTGCCTTGCTGCCATCTGTGGCTTTGGTGGGGTCCCCAAGGCTTTTTGGGAAGTTGCTCTTGTAGGGCAGGTTCAGGGTTGGGGGGATAGTGGGTAGGGTGAGGGGTGTGTGCATGAGGAGCCACCCAGGCCCTGCCATTCCCAGCCTGGTTCCAGCTGGGTGCACCTGCTGGGAAATAACTGCAGCTGTGCCCGGGAAAGCTTTGTTGCTGTTCAGTGTCGGTGGTCAGGGCTGTCTGCTCCTTCACTGGGATGCTCCCAAATCCCGACAAAGCCTTGCCATCCATCACCTCCGGCTTGGTCCCTCTTCTTTGGTCTCCTCCACTCTTGACTGCCTCTCCCTCTCTTTCTCCCTCTCCCTCTCTCTCCATGCCCAGCTCCTATCGCAGGGCAAGAGCTTTTCCTTCTTCCACTCCTTGGAGCTACTGTGGGAAGCATCGGTGGTGAGAGAAGCCAAAGGAGGACCAAGAGACAGCTCAAGAGCCAGGAAAGGGGCTTTTCCTGCCCACCACAACCTATGGAAACACAGCTGCCCCCTTCCTGTGTTGTCAGGGCAGAGAACAGACCGTGTCTGAACTCTGCATGGAGATGCAAGCACAAGAAAGGATGCTGCTCCACTGGGGTGTGGGAGACTCCTCCCAGGCTCCGGGAGCAGATCCCCAGCTGGTGTAAATAAAGAAGCACCAGACCGGTTTACACAAGCTGCAGCTGCTGGAAAATGCTTTTTCCAAAGCTTTTTCCTGATGGGATTGGTTTTCTTTTCCTGTCTTCCTCCAACTCCGAGTGCCCTCACTAAAACCCACGTATCCTGCCCCACCTCATCCCTTGCAGCCCGTTTGGGGAGCAGCAGGGTGGCTGAGAAAAATCAGACCTGGGGTTAATTCAGAGCCAGAAACACCGTGGTGCCCTTCCCAGGGACAAAGCTGAGCTGTTCTCCTGGCCAGCACCCCCAGGTCCCTGCTCCAGAGCACTCTGCAGGCATCCCTCCAAGGCCGACGGAGCAGCAGCTGAGGGATGTGCCAGACGGAGCATCCGAAGGGTTGGCTCTGCAGCAGCTCCTCTGCTGTCCCCACCGGTGCCTTGGTGTGACGGTGACGTGGGAACAGGGCACAGGCCTGGGCTGGAGGGATCACCCCAGAGTTTTACTCTCTCTTAGGTGGGCTGGTGTCTAAGGCTGTCTCCCTCAAAGTCAGCCATCTGTGCTGTTTTCTCTGGGAGCGATAAACACTTAAGGGTCACCTGCTTGCTTTAATCTCCTCTGGCTCGTATTCATCTGAGCTGCACATCATATTAATTATGTTCCTTTTATTCCTGCCCATGCCAGCACAGAGGGATCATTACTGCTGCTGCTTCCTCTTTTTATTGTCTTGATGCTCGCAGTCACCAGCTCTGGAATCCTGGACCACGAGAGGACACTTTGCTGATCGCCTTCCTTCATTAAGGAAACTTAATTTTAGTGCTGATGGGAAATTGGATTAAAGAAAATAAACCACCCAAAAACAGCCATAAGGTTTCTCGTTGGATTAAATATTAAAATTAATAATCCACTGCTCCATTCAGCTCTGTATTTATGTTAATATTTAATTCAATAACAGCCCGTGGTTTAGAACATTTTCCCACTTGTTTAAAGCTCCAGATGAAATTGCAATCTCTGCCTAAAGTGGAGCAATATGGAGCCAACTGGGTTATGCTAATGAGGAGGAATGGCAGCTCCCAAAATCCTCTCTACCTGGTGGCGGGGGGGCTTCAGCGGATGGCGAGGCACAGGGAATGCAAACCCTGCCCGTGGGAAAAGAGGCTGCAGGGCCAGGCTGCAGATCCCAGGGACTGGGAGGGCTCCACGTGCAAGAACCACTCAGCTTCCAGATGGGTGCTGCCCCTGTTGTGGTGCCTCTGCAGCATCAGAGAGCTCGACGAGATTTGCCCCTGGAAAAACCACTGGGAACGCCGGTGAAGATCCGGATCCTGGGCTGGCGGAGTGTCCTGGCTGGCAGGGACACATCTGGAGGCCTTGCAGGTGGATCTCTGCTGCTGCTTGGGAGGTTTTCTCTCACATACCCTTCCAGCAGAAAAGTTGCCGCACAAAGCCTGGGACTGGGATGTGATCCAGGATCAGGTGATGGTCAGAAGTGGGCTTAGATTGCACCAGGGTGGATATCAGGAAAACTTCTTCAGTGAAAGGGCTGTCCAGCCCTGGCACAGCTGCCCAGAGTGGTGACCCCATCCCTGGAGGGATTTAAAAGCCGTGTGGATGTGGCACTTGGGGACGTGGCTCAGTGGTGGGGAACAGTTGGACTCAATGGTCTGAGAGGGCTTTTCCATCCTCAGTGATTCCATGACCCTGTGAGGATGTGAGGTCTGGTACAAGGCTGGTCCCAGGCTGAGTTTTCCACTGATGGCTTTGAGATGATGTGGAATACCAAGCAGGATGCCCCAAATAACAGGCTGTACTCTCCTTTTTCCAGTGCTTTTTTTCCTGGCTGGAGTGGAGCTCAACTGCTGGTGCAGTCCTGGGGTTCAACCTCAGCATCCCATGGGGACAACTGAGGTGATGGGGAGAATCTATCACTCAGGAGATTTAATAATTCAGGGCAGAAAAGAATCGGGGGAGGACTTTAAAAGCCCTGCTCAGTTGCTCTCCTTTTCCAAGGGATGGGAAATGGATGTTTCCCAAGGGTGGGCAGAGCCCCTTGCCCAGGCTGCTGCCGGGGTTTCATGCCCTGGGAGATGTTTGATGTGACAAAAGCTCATTTCTTCCCCAGGAGAGCTCTAATCTTGAAAAAGAGAATAATTATGGAGTGACATGGAGGAAGAATGTGGAACACGAAACAGTGATCAGTAAAACTTAAAAGCTTTGGAGGTGGAGTTCCAAGTGAGTTTTGTGAAGTTTGGATACATCCCCAAACTTCCTTGAACCTTTTGGGGCCTAATTAAATTCGAGGGGACTTATTAAAAAAACATGCATGGGAGAGAAAACTTTTTTGCTATGAAAAACCTGCTTCATAAAACAGATTATGTGCAAAATAGGAATCCGGGCCCTGCGAAGGAAGAGTGAAACGACACTAATGAGCAGAGTCTGAGTGTTAATGAATGGGATTAGCATTCCATTACCTGCAACTCTTATAAATAGACCCTCCAATGTTAGGCTTCCTGTTCTTCAGAGAACCTGCTGTGGTTTCTGGGGGTGGCTTCATGTGGTTAATTCCATTTTGTACGAGGAGAAACTGAGGCAGAAGCCAAGCACTTGACCCACCCTCGGGCCTGTGGAGATGAGAACATCAAGGTTTTATTTTTATAGGGTTTGATTTGGGCTTTGGGCAATCAGAAGCCAGCAGGCACCACCCTGAGCTCTGTGTGGAGCAGCTCTTCCATCCTCCTGGAGACAGGTTTGAGATGGTGGCAGCTCCTGCAGGTTCTTCCCTACTGGATCCTGAGTGTTTTATTCCTCTCTGGGCCTTGTGGGGGTGGCTCCTCGATCCCAGCAGGACTTTGCTGGGATCAAGCAATGACATCAGAGCACGTCCCTTCTGCGCAGCTGTTGGATGGGGGACCAGAACTCTGTTTCCCAGGGTTTGTTGATCCCTGTTTTAAAAGATAGTGAACCATCCCCCTCCTCCATCACCACATGATCCTCAGCCTGCCCTCTGAAAGCCAGGACTGGTTTCATTCTTGTTTCCTTGCCCTGTTGAGTTCTTCTGGGAGTGTTGCCATCCGTGAGGGAGAAGGATCCCAGTTAGAGATGGATAGGACTGGGAAGGATGGGCTGGTTTAACGGGAACATCAGGAAATATGTGTTCATGGGTATCCTTGTCACCTCCAGGTGCTGGAGAAGGAGATCACTGCCCTTCATTTGGGCTCTACAGAGACTGATTTTGGGGAGAAAGGTGTTAAAGAGACCAAACGCTGCCGCGGGAGGGCTCGGGGTGCTCAGAGGCTCCGCTGGTTCACATGGGATCACTTCCTTCTTTCCTTCTTTCCTTCTTTCCTTCTTTCCTTCTTTCCTTCTTTCCTTCTTTCCTTCTTTCCTTCTTTCCTTCTTTCCTTCTTTCCTTCCTAATTCCTTCCTAATTCCTTCCTTCCTTCCTTCCTTCCTTCCTTCCTTCCTTCCTTCCTTCCTTCCTTCCTTCCTTCCTTCCTTCCTTCCTTCCGAATTCCTTCCGAATTCCGAATTCCTTCCTTCCTTCCGAATTCCTTCCGAATTCCTTCCGAATTCCTTCCTTCCTTCCGAATTCCTTCCTTCCTTCCTTCCGAATTCCTTCCTTTTTCCAGACAAACTCCTGGTGCAGGGATGGACACATTCAGTGACATCCTGGAGAAGGGAGCTGGGATGAGGCCCTGTTCAGAATGGGAAGGATGTTGGGAAGGGAGAACGGATGTGTTCAAACACACGGGCTGGGATTCCTCTCACCTCACCAAGCACAGCAAAACGAGGCATGTGCTCACTTCAACTCTCTCTGTGGTCCATGCAGAAGCAGGTTCCTTCCAGAAGGCCTTCCTTCCCTTTGTCCTGTCCCAAAGGGTGTCCATGATGGATGGGATCAGGAGTCCTCGGGAGGTTTTGCC
This sequence comes from Corvus moneduloides, assembly GCF_009650955.1. Lineage (NCBI taxonomy): Eukaryota > Metazoa > Chordata > Aves > Passeriformes > Corvidae > Corvus > Corvus moneduloides. The sequence goes on along the minus strand of NC_045485.1, from coordinate 3,644,844 downwards.
ATCCTGGTGGCAATAGAGAAAGCACAGGCAACTTTGAGACGAAATACCTGACTTTTAGTTGGGGCTGTTAGCAGAGACAAGCCCTCTTCCCTCCTGGGAAAAGCACAAATTACTGTAATTTCCCCAAATTTCTGACAGTGAGCCTTCATTTTTTCAACAGCCCTGACTGGCAGGAAGAGCTGCTGCTCTGGGGGGAGACGGGCGGTGCTTGTAAAGTGGAGTGATGAAAGAGCAGGGAACTGCTGCGGTCTGCCTGACAGCAGGATTGCATCCTGATGGCCTTCCTTGACTCCAGAGGCGAGGTCCAGACCTCTGGAATTGCTCTGTCCTGCACTGCAGACCAGTCTGAGGAAGGAGCTCTCCTTATATTTTCCATGGAACAGCTCTAGTCTCACCAAAACCCACTGGGATTTTGTCTGCTACGCCCTCAAATAATGTAGGCAAACAGACTCATGAGCCACACATGGGTGGGCTGAAAGCATGGAGGGCAGATTCTCCTGGAGCAGAAAACAGGGAAGTCTTTCCCTGTCCATCTGCCTGATCCGTGACTGCACCTTTGCACAGCTACCTGTCCTATTTTATTCCTTCTTTTTATTCAGAGGAGAGTGCGAATGTGTTGTACATCAGCTCCTGAGGCCCCTGGATTACCAGCAGCTCGCAGAGCCTGGAGCGGGGCTGGATGTGGAAGCAGCCACAGTTACAGGCTGGCCCCAGGCTCTGCTCCCACCACACTGGGATGAAAGCAGCCCTTACTGGGAAGTGCCTCTTCTCCAGGTTGGGGATCTCAGCAAGAGCTTGCTGAGGCTCTCACTTGGCTGTCTTGCTGTTTTCCTCTTCAATCTGGGAACAGATGAGCAGGGAAAAAGGCACAGATGACAATATTTTGCCATCTTTTCCTGCCGGAAGCGAGGATGAGCAGCTTTGTTTGAGCAGCCGCCTCTCTGCAGGCTTCTGGCAGGTTGTCCGTGGACCACAGTCCGTGATGGTGGTCCTGGGGAGTGGGAGGGCTCTGACTCTATGGGGGGAGGGAAAGTTCGTCCTCCCCTTGCTTTCAAACACGGATTTGGAAAGTCTCCTCTGTAAAGGAGCAAGGGGTCCCTTGGTAGGACAAGGGGGAGTGTCTTTAAGCTGAAAGAGGGCAGGATTAGGTGGGATATTGGGAAGGAATTCTTCCCTGTGAGGGAGGGGAGGCCCTGGCACAGGGTGCCCAGAGAAGCTGGGGCTGCCCCTGGATCCCTGGCAGTGTCCAAGGCCAGGCTGGACGGGGCTTGGAGCAACCTGGGATAGTGGAAGGTGTCCCTGCCCATGGCAGGGGGGTAGAACTGGATGAGCTATAAGGTCCCTTCCAACCCAAACCATTCCATGATTCCACGATCCTAATCCAAGCCCTCATCCTGCTCCCAGGCATTGCCCTCAGGACAGCCTACTAAGCTGAGGTCCCTATAAGGAGATGCAGCTCAAGAATCTGGAGCTCTCCCAGCTCATCTTGTCTCATTTGTAAATGTGTTTGAATTCAGGCTTCCGAGCTGCCAGTCAGATCTGTCACCTTTGGACGCCTCTTTTTGTGCCAGCAGGGAGAGGCTGCCTGTCCTTCGGTGAGTACCAGGATGGGCAGCTCTGCTGGCACAGCATGGGGACCTGATCCATATCCTAAACCCCCACAGAGTCCTAAAAGCCCCCGCAGAGTCTCAACCCCTCCCCTTCTGTCTCAGAGCAAGCAGCATCTCCCCTCCTCGAAGAGAGCTGCAGCAGAATTGCAAATGCCCAACCCACCAGGGTTTCACTGCGTGTTCAGCAGAGCTGCACTGGGCTCTTTTTTTCCACCTTAGGGGTTTAGGCGGCACAGCAAGTCCAGTAATGAACTGTTACTCTGGAAAATAAGACTTTCATTAGGTTAGGATTCTGCCGGGGTGTCTTCGTGCCTCGATAATGAACCGTGATATTGTGCAAAGCCCGGGCGTGGAGCAGAGCTTAGCTTATCTCCTGCTATCATTTACCCACTTATCACATCCCCAGTGCTGGCACAGGGGGACTGGGACCAGGGTTCCTTCTCCCTGAGCAGCTTTTTCAGGCTAAAACGGCGCTTTTAAATGTTGAGCCCAACCCTGCCTTCTCATTGCCGATGGCCCACAAACAAATGCTGATGTTGTCTCTTTTTTTTTCAGGTGTTCATTATTCATCACTCGCAGGTCCTGGAGTTGCAGTGCGTGTCTCCTCTGGTGTGAAAACATTAATAACTGCTTTGGCTAAGCACAGAGAGATCATTTATTTCACAAACACGCAGAAAATTCCGGCCGGCTGGGATTAAAGCTCAGCGTTCCTTTGTAGGCGAGGCGTTCAGGGCATGTTTTACCAGGAGAAAGGATTCGTTTTCCATGGATCTACTCCTTCCCAAGCTCACTGCTCATGACCCAGCCACACAGCCTGAGCCACAGGGCTGGTAGAGAGCTACAACCCTCAAAACTGAGCCCAAGTAGGGCACAAACACAGGGATCAGGAGCTATTCCTGCCCTTTCTGAGGGTCTGGAGCAGCATCCTGGGTTTTTTTCTGGATCTCCCCTGCGATGTGAGGTTGGAGCAGGCAGGATCTGTGCCCTCACTCGTGGCTGGGGGGCTCAGCCTCGTGGCTCTGCCTCCCCATTCCTGCAGCAGCCCCTGGCTGCTCCCGGCACTGCTCACCTCCACCAAGGACAAGGAGCAGCAAATCCCAGCAGCCTCTTAAAAAACATTTTAATTAAAAAAACGACATAACGGGAGCTTTAAAGGACATGAAAGACAACAGCTGTGGAGCTGCTCTCTGCTCCCCCTCTTCTGCCCCCCCTCCTCTCTGCAGCGCTTTTCAGAGTGATTTTCCTGTAAAGCTTCTTGGGTTTCCTGGTTTCTGGCCTCCATCTGTGGTTTTGAGCGCAGGCCAGCCAGGAGGGAGGGGACAGGCAGCCCCTGGGCTGGCAGGAGCTGGACATATGAGGGGACAACCTGCCTTGGCCAGCCCAGCCCAGAGCTCACTCTGATGTGGGGATCGGGAGCATCAGGGAGGAAGAGGAGGATCTAAAGTTCCTTTAAAGTCAGAGCTGTCTTAGATGAGTTTGGGGCTCCAGCCCAGCCCAGAGCAAAACCAGGGCTGGTGGAGGGGGGTGGCTTGGTGTCCAGCTGGAGATGTGACACACAGTTGGGCCTGCAGGGCAGGGGTGTCCTTTGGAGGTGGCCAACCATGAAAACTGAGCCCAAAATGGTCCCAGCTCAGCTGGTTCACCCACCCTGGGGCCAGCTGCTGATGTATCTAAGCCTGGATTTGCTGTTGGCTGCGTTGGCACAACACAGGAGCTGCCTGGATGTGCTGCCTTGGCACAGGGATGCCCTGGCACAGAGGCCACCATGGCTGTCCCATTGAGGCTGAGCTGCTGAGGCCTGAAATCTGCTTCCAGTGACATTTTTACCCGGTTTAGATGGGATATTGGGAAAGAATTTTTCCCTGTGAGGGTGTTGAGGCTGTGGCTCAGGGTGCTCAGAGAAGCTGGGGCTGCCCCTGGATCCCTGGCAGTGTCCAAGGCCAGGCTGGACGGGGCTTGGAGCAACCTGGGCTAGTGGAAGGTGTCCCTGCCCATGGCAGGGGGTGGGTTTTAAGGTCCCTTCCAACCAAAACCATTCCTGGATTCCATGATTTTACTTAAAATCAGTTTCCTGGGACCAACACTGGGAGTGTGTATCCAGAGCTGGGGATCTCCAGCCACCTCCTCTTCCCAGGGGATCAACACATCTGGCAGATACCCCCAAGACCATGGAACTAAGCCATTCCAGAGGGGTTTCCCAACTCCGTTGCTAATACAGGATTTAGGTAAAACACGACGTGGCATTGACGATTACAGGGAATATTTTGATTTTTTTAGGAAATCCTATGAGAAGGAGAAGCCCCTACACGGTATTGAGGAGGAAAAGATGTTGCCACGTCCTTTCTTTGATGTGGTCGTGCCCTCCCACCCCACATGTCCAACATCTCAGGCCTAGAATCATCAATCAAACCAACAGAGTGAAGGCAGGAGCGGGGCCAAAGGCTTCCCACCGGGATTCTCCATGCTTTGCATTTTGCAAATGTAAAGCCCTCGCCGGTTCAGGGCTTCCAATTAGAGCTGGGCAAATGAAAACCTTCTCAGCTTGCTGCCCAATCCTCCACAAAAATTCAAATAAGAAATGGTTTGGATCAATGCAAAGTACAGACCCTTTGAGGTTTTTTCTCCTCCCAAAATAAACTCTTCTCCTTCCCACCCTGATTAATTTTAGATCCCATGAAATGTTTTATTCAACTGCAGAATGAAATGTCATTTCAGAACATTAGCTGGAATAATATTCCTTTTTCAAAAGTGCCAGAGCAAAGAAGTTCAACTTTTAAGACCTTTCTTTTCCTCCCTGCATGGGTGTAGGAACAAATTTGTTTTCTGATGACAAAAATACGGGATTTTTGAATTTTTTGGTGAGCGCCCCGTGGTATTTTAAGCCCCTGGAGAAAGGATATGACTAAACCCCAGTGGGGCTGATTTTGCTGGAAGCACAGGTTGGCCGAAATCATCTTCATTCCCACGAGCTCTCTCCTACTTTCTCTGACTCTGCTGACTGCTCTTTAATCAACTATTTAAAACCCAGCTCCGAGACTTCCCATCAATTTCCAAATCTCTCAGACTTTGTGAAAAAATCCAGCAGACCAGAAAAAGGAGCACAGGGGAGGCCACTGACTGGAATGAGCCTGACTGGAGGGGTGGGATGGGATGTTCCTGGCATGGGGGGAAGAGGGAGCTTTGGGGAGTGGGCAATAAATTGGTTTTCATGGATTCTGGGGCCATGCTGCTGTTTCCAGCGTGGCTCCAACGAGCATTGCAGGCGGATCTGGAGGCAGGGCTCTGAGGGGATTAGTAAAGATTTATTTTCCTTTTTTCTGGAGTGAGATGAAAGGGGGGAGGGTGAGGGAGAGACGAGCAAGGAGTGCTACCGAAAGGAACTCATTATTTTTTATCTTTTCCAATGACCTTGTTTATTTTAGTCCTGATTGAAAGCAGCTTCTTTCCTTGAGAAAATTTGGAGATATCTGGACACTGGGGCTAGTGAGAAAGGGAAAAAAGGGAAAAGGGAGCTGGGTGAACTGAAGGAACATGGAAAATTAACATAATAAATGTAAGCTGAGCTGGAGAAATACCCACGAGGGCTTGGTGCTGTGATGAAATTCCATGTCTAGGGGAAATGTTTCCCCTGTCCAGCCTGGCCTGGGACACTGCCAGGGATCCAGGGGCAGCCACAGCTTCTCTGGGCAACCTGTGCCAGGGCCTTCCCACCCTCCCAGGGAAGGATTTCTTCCATATATTTAACCTAAATTTTCCCTGTTTCTGTTTGAACCCATTGCTTCTTGTCCCATCCCTAGAGATTCTGGTAAAGAGTCCCTCTCTGTCCTCCCTGGAGCTGCCTCAGGTCCTGGAAGGTGCTGGGAGGTCTCCACTTCTCCAGGCTGACCAGAGCTTGTGGGGAGCAGAGGCATCGTCAGTGTGACTCCCCTGCTCCTTGCCCAAGTTGGACCTCCTGTAGGAATTCCCTCAGACCCATTACAAGACGGATTCCATTTGGTTTTTCCCTCTTTATTTCAGCGGGCTTTGATTCCGGCTGGGAAGCAGCAGAAGCTCACGGACATGTACGAATCCCTCCTCAGCCTCCTGGACACTGGACATTCCAGTTCCTCCCTGCCACTGGACATTCCCATTGCTCAGGGTTTGAATTGCAGCACCCTGTTCATTAAACCCTGCTGGGGTATTCTTTTTTTCCTACTTTTTTCCCTGTTCTCCCATTATCCTCTGCACTGGGATCATCCTCTGGAAGGGGATGGCTGCACCGCAGAGGGAACACCAGGAGAGCTTGTGAGGATCCAGACCCCAGCTGATGCTGCCTTTGAGGGGTGAGAGAAGCTCCCCAAACTCTCAGGAGATGCCCCATGACCCTGATATCCCCTCATGGTCCCCATAGCCTCCAAAGCAGCGATGTGTCCATGTCCAGCTAATCCTGTAGCTGCATCTGCAGCCTCTTCCTCTGTGCTAAACCAGTGCCATTCAACCTCCAGCTCCTGGTGCTGAAAAAAACCCATCCTGAAAAACTCCCAAAGTGCAAGGTCAGCTGTGCTCCTGCCAAAAAGGCCCCGGACAAACGGGGTTTAGATAAAACCGAGCCTTGCTTTCAGCCCTCAGCTCAGCTTGGGCGCCTCTTGGTTACTCAGAAATGCTCCTGAAAATGCTCCAAGTGCTCAATTTGCATAGCTGTAAAGGATCATAAATAATTCGAGGTGCTGGGATTTAATTAGGTGACCTATATCAGGGAGGAATTTTGGACTCATTTATGGAAATCAGAGTCCTTCCGGAGGGCGTAAAGTGGCCATGGAGTTGTTGTGGGAGGAGCCACGGAGAAGGAAGGGATGGGGCCCAGCCCAAACACTTGCCTGTAGCTCCTCATTAATCCGAGCACTAATTAAGGATAATTGAACTTAAATACAACCATTGGGAGCTGCGTTTTCCCCATGAGATGTCCCAGAGAAGCCCATTTAGCAGCGGGGTGGTGTTGCCCAGGAAAGCCGTGGCCTGTGGCCCTTGGGATGTACTGATGATGCCATGAAGATTTTTTGCCTTTTCTTTTATACCCCTGTTACACCTTTTTTTCAACTTCTGTATTCTCAGTGTTTTTTGCCTCCATTCTTGGACTTGTTTGTCAAGCTGAGAGACTCAACATCTTAGAAGCTTCGTAGTTAGGGATCAGTGTGCCCCAGAGCCCAAGGTCCTCTCCAGAACACATTCTGTAAACCAAGACAGAACCATCCAGGGGAAGGTTCCTTGGGGGAGGGGGGGGCTCACTTGAGCCTCTCCTTGGGGAATCTTTGATAGATCTGCTAATTAGTAACATCTATAATGTTATACCTGATCTTTTGGGGGTGCATTGCAGGGTGCATTGAGGTGCATTCGATCTGGACATGTACACCTAAGGATCCTTAAAATAAATACCAAGGTAAAATCCCTTTTCGCCTTCTAACCGTGTTTGACTCTTGATTTTAAGACCAAGAAAAGGCATCACTGAAGGCTCTGCTCTGCAAGCTGCAGGACCCCGTTACCTCCAAATATTGGGCTTGCAAAGAGGATCCTGGCTCTTCATCTGGTGCGAATGCCAGGCAGGCATGCCTGGGAAGCTCCAGCTGAACTCCAGAGGCTTCAGGATGGCTTTGATAAGCGTTGTGTTCAGTGGGAAGGCTTCTTCTCTAGATTTAACCCTCAGACTTCAAAGGCAATAAGAAAAAAAAATCCCTTTTTTTTAGGTTTTAACCCACTGCTCTGAGCTGCGTCTGAAGCTGCGTCTGAAGCTGGCTGAAGAGAAAAGGAGCGAGTAGAGGTTGGACTGTGGGGAGCAAAGGGATGCAAGAGAAAAATGAGATGAAAAGGTCTTTGTAGTAACTGTGCTTCCACAGGAGGCTTCCCAGCTGCTGGCTGGGGTCTTGTGTGATCCCACAGATCCTCCTGGGCTGCCTCTGCTGATGGGGGCGTGTGGATAATCCCAACCCCTGCCCTAAACCACGGCAGCAGGGAGAGGCTTTTAAACAAATTTAACCCTCACCCAGGAGAAAACGCCTTTTCATTTCTAGGGGGAAACAGTGCCAAAGGGCTCTCCCGTGTTCCTGGGGCCGGGTGGATCCAGCCATCGCTCCAGGTATTTTATCCCTGCTGAGGCAGGCAGGGCTGTGCCCAGGGCAGTGCCTGGCGCTCCAGTGGGATCCCAGCACAGTATCCCACATTCCAAGCGCTGTCTGAGGCAGCAGGGCTATTATAAATAATTTATTCTCTGGGCAGAGGAGGGAGGAAAAGAGAGCGAGCTTTTAATTAAAATGATATCTTACAGATCAAATAAATATGAATAAGATGCCAAAAACAACTGTATAAATCCCAAACATTCTCCTGTGTTTTAATTATTTGTGTTGATAAAACAAGAGCGGAGGCATTTGGCTCTGCTCGGAGGCTGCGGAGGCGAAAGGTTACGCTGGCATTTTTTATGTTCTGTGCAAGGAACAAATGTTTCTGAAGCCCAGATCTGACAAACTATAATTCATATCAGGAATTAAATTGGAATTTAGAGAACAATTGTTAATATTTCAAAGTAATTGTTTAAGAAATTATCATTTTGGTATCTGCCGCAAAAATAATTACCCTCCACTAATTTTTCTTTTTCAAAGGCTGCTATTTGCTGGGATAATGTTGGAAGGATGAGGAGTTTGTGCTGGGAGCTATTTATGTAGTTCAAATAAGGAAATAAATAGGAAGGGACTTTCATGTTCCCAGGCAAATGAGTCTGACAAATGCACGGCTTCGAGCTCAAAAGTGGGCCTTCGATTTATTTGGAAATCGGGGGAATTTTTTTATGGATGGGACTTGCAAGACACAGCAGGTGAGAAAATAATCAAAAGCTGTGTGTATTAATTAGGAAATGGTCCTCAAATAAACCCTGAGGGCATGGAGAGCTTCTGCCTGCCTGATGAGAGGTACCAGCATCTTACCTCCCCACTTGGCAGGATTTTGGGGTTGAAAAGGAGCTGCATTCCTACTTCCACTCTTCACAGGGCATCAGTAAATTGGAAAGGGGCAGAGAATTTGAACATTTAGAGGATCACAGGGAAAAAAGTGGGGTAGAAGGGATCTTAAAACCTCTGCATCCCACAGCTTGAGGGTGGGGTTATCCAGATCCTGTAGCATCATGCTCCTTCCCTCTGTTGTGCTGGTGGAAAATGCATCCTCCTCCCTCAAACACGGCTGTCCTCAAGGGATGGAGAGAAACTGGAGCAGTGGCAGCACCAGGAAAGGTGCAGCAGTTCCAAGGAGTTGCTGTGGACTTGTCTGTTCGCACAGGATCTGGCAAAGAGAAACCATTTCCATGAAAACAGTTTCGAGTGCAAAAGGAGAAATTATTTTCTGGGGTTTGTTAAATTTTTCTGCAAAATGGTGACTCCATCTTTGGTGGGAATAATTCCCAGCTGCATTTTGAAATATCTCCCTTCCTGCCACGCTCTTTTTTCAACGGGTGACTTTTTCTCCAAGAGATGCCGATGTCGATGGTGACTTTTAAAGTGCACAGGGAGAGGCAGCATTTTTTACCAAGTCTACAGGGAAAGGCTTTTTGTCACCTTAACCCCCATTTTTTTCCTCTGAATTGTCACCTCTGATACCCTCTGCTTCTCCAGCCACCATCTGGGCCGCCAGTAACCCTGCCCAGTTGCGCTGTTGGCCACTGGGATGTTTTACCTCAGCCACAGGTTGGTCCCTCCCCCCCGAAGGACCCAATAAACCTGTCCAGCCACCTCCTGGGTGGGAGAAGATCCTTGTGGATGTGTCTTCCAGCCCCTCCATGCTGCACCTCCCCCTTCCCTCTGATCTCCACACTCCCACGAAGACACTGGTCCCTAATGAGGGGCACACTTGACCTTTGCAGATGTGGTGTTTAAAGATTGCTGGAGAACGTAGGGGAAGCAAATAATCCCCCTTGGATCCATCCTCCCAGCTTGTTGTAAGCACCCCAGTTCCAAAGCAGATCACAGGAAGACGCTGGTTATCAGCAATTAGCAGCAGGAGCAGTAATTAGAGCAGTTTATGTTTGCCCTGGATGGGGCTGTCACTCCTCTTTGGGGAGCTTTCAGATACAGGGTCCCCTTGCACTCCCGGAGTTTGGGATCCTGCTGTGCCAAGATTGGCCTATCTGTGCCGTGCTTTTTAAGTAATTGCTGTGGTTTAGGAATTAATGGTGGTGGTTTCAGGCACAGGACAAAGCACAGGCAAAACAGCCCCGGTTTGTGCCACCCCGCTGCTGCTGTGCCCCACGGAGGGACCTGGCAATCCTATCTGAGGATGGGCGGGAGAAATCGAAGAGGGAAATGTTCTCTTTCCCCATGAAAAAGAGAGGATAACGGATTTACATCCTCCTAGGCCTCCTGCTCTTTCCAGGCAGTGGGTAAGTCCATGGGAGCTCCTGCTGGAGCAGAGAGGTTTTGTGGCAGCTGCTCCATCCCTGGCAGTGCCCAAGGCTAGGTTGGACGGGGATTGGAGCAACCTGGGATAGTGGAAGATGTCCCTACCCGTGGCAGGGGGTGGCACTGGGTGGGCTTTGAGGTCCCTTCCGACCCAAATCACCCCATGGGACAGCTTGGAAAATGTGGGGACTGAATGGGCCTTTTGCTCCCCTGACCCTCTCTGTTGTGGGATGCTTTCAGTGGGTGAGGGAGTAGGGTTTGGAGCCCTTCCTTTGGGAAGTTCACTGGTAGCATTGATCTGTTCATGATAGCAGAACAACAGATGTCTCTGCCAGGAAGATTTTCCCTATTATTAAGCCAACATTCTCCTATTCTTAGTTTTATAGAATGGGTTGGGTGGGGTGGGACCTTAAAGCCCATCCAGTCCCATCCCCTGCCATGGGCAGGGACACCTTCCACTGTCCCAGGATGCTCCAAGCCCCGTCCAACCTGGCCTTGGGCACTTCCAGGGATCCAGGGGCAGCCACAGCTTCTCTGGGCACCCTGTGCCAGGGCCTCACCACCCTGAGTATGGATTTTCTTCCCAATATCCCACCTAACTCAGGCCCACGCTGCTTCTTCTGCATCTGTGGAGTGACATTAAAAAAAAAAAAAAAAATCTCCCTTTCCTGCTGTTTATCATCCTTAAATATCAGAACTAACAACCCAGGCTTCCTTTGCTCTTTCCAAGCTGCCTCATAAATCATCCCTACACTACTGCGATCATTTCAGAGCTCTTCCCTGGCCATGGGAATGGGCTGCAAATTTCCATGTGGATCAGATCTGAATTAGTTGCCTTAACCCAGAGGCCAAAGAAGGAGTGATTCCTCTCTCCTGCAATGCATTGATTTCACAAAAGCTAAACGCTGCTGGCTTGGCTTTTTTTTTCTCTCTGATACAACACAACAAAATGGTTTTAGGGTTTTCCTTCCTGTAAGGTTTGCTATGGGAAAAACAAGGGAGGGAAGTGGACAGGGAGAATCCAATCCCTTCCCAGGTAAAGCTTGCCCCATCACCTGTTGGGGTACAGGGAATGGGGTGGTTTCCTCTGAGAGTTGTCTGCCCATCCCACAGATTTTCCCAGCAGGGTTCTGAGGCAGGATTTGGCCCCTCACAGGTGACACTGCCATGTCCCCAACCTGTTTCCCCCAGAAGCACAGCCTGTGGTGGGAATCCTCTTAAGCAGCAGCCAAGGGCTGTGATTTGAAGCATTCCTGCTCTCTAAGGACACTTGCAGGGATGCCAGGACACATGGCAGATGCCCAAGGAACTTTTCCCACTGGTTTTCCAGCATGAAACATGCCCATCTCCACCTGTGAGCATTCCTTGGCATAAACACCCAACTTTTGGTCCAAAGATCTCAACTTCCTGGTGTTTTGTCCTTATAGGCTTTATAATAATGCTAATAGCTATATATAATAACCACCTATAATAACTGTAATAATGCTAATAATGAACTAATTTGTTTGGTGTCATGTGAGACACAGAAAATGCTCCCAGGAAACAAGGGGCAGGACAAGAGGAAACAGCCTCAAGCTGTGCCAGGGGAGCTTCATGCTGGATATTGGGGAAATTTCTTCACTGAAAGGGTTGTCCAGTCCTGGCAATGCTGACCAGGGCAGTGGTGGGATCTCCATCCCTGGAAGTGTTTAAAAGCCATATGGATGTGGCTCTTGGGGACATGGCTCACTGGTGGCCTTGGCAGTGCTGGGGTGATGGTTGGACCTGAAGGTTTTCCAACCTTAATTCTTCTGTGATTCTAAAACCAAGTGGAAAGTGAGAGATCATGGTGTGATGAAGGGAGGAATAGACACAGGGTCCAACCTTTCCCTGCTGGAAAAGCTGTGGATTTGCTCTGAGGATGCCCCAAAGGAGAGCTGGGCCTTTGTCTGTGCTGCAGAGGGTCCCAGGAGGATCTCTGCGCACCCAGGGGGGTGGGGAGATATTTTTGCATCCAGGGGAGCTGCTCCGAGGAAACAGCTCTAATTAGAGGAAAATATTTGATCTCCATAGGCCTTTGGTGAAATAGCTCAGAAAGGCAGCAGATGTTGCTGAAATTATTTTGTTCAACTGTTTTCCCCCTTTTTCTCCTTCTTTTTTTCTTTTTTTCCCTGAGATATGTTGAACTAAAATTCAGTAAACAGCTCATAGCACTTTACTGAGGGGTGCCAAAAACTTGCTCGAAATCAAAGCTGATGCCTCATGCGAAGAAAACACACCCCTTTGCCTTCCCTTTGGAAGTCAGAAGTTATCCTGAACCTCCAGCTCCCCTTAGGAGCTACCAAAGACTCCCCAACGCACACGGTGGCACAGCAAGGACAGGCTCCCGCTTCTGGTGTCACCCCGGCTGGCACAGCATCCAGGTGGTCTGCACTCTGCATGGTCCTGCCTGGAACCACTTCTCTCACAGGAATTCCTCTTCTCTGATGAGCCAGGAGGGTCAAATCTGGCTCCTTAGCCCTAAAAGAAGCTGTGCATAAATATAGGGCTGCCTAAAGACCCCCAGAAGGTCTCGTGGAGGTGTCTGACTTCTCCGGGGTGGGTTCAAGAGAGCAGCTTCAGAAGATATCATCAAACCAGGTTTGATCTTCAGTTTAAGGAGACTTGGGACACCAAAAGCCCCATTTTAGAATATTTTGCAGTCCCCACCGTGGCAGCATTAAACCAGTCCTGAACTGGTGTCCAGTGAGTTACAGCACCAGCCACGAGCTCCACCGGACAGGCAGAAAAGCGGAAAATGATTCTCCTGGTGCAGGGGAGGAAATGCAGTGGGTGTAGAATCATAAAATCCCAGAATTTCCTGAGCTGGAAAGGATCCGTTGGGATTGAGTCCAACTCCTGGCCCTGCACAGGGCACCCCAACAATCCCACATCCCCTATAAGCACAGGCAGGTCCACTGAAATAGGGAAGAATCACCTTGAATTGTCATTGTCCAAGAATCCACAGAGAACCAGCTACACAGGAAACATCAGACAGAAACCCTGTTTGGATTAGAGAGTCAAAACAAAGGGCTTGATGGGTTTGCTTGTCTGGTGTCACCCCAAAAGCATCTGCAGCACACCCCATTGAACCCCACAGGACAGGTCACTTCATGATATTGAGGGAGTCCATGCATCGATCCGTTTAGCAAGTGATAGGCAGGGTTTTGCTTTCATCAGGGCGGTGAATATTAATTGATTTGACAGGCTGCAGCTTGGTAAAACAAGAACAGGGGCATCGGGGCATCGCTGTATTAATTAGCCATGGTGGAGCTGCTTTTAGCTGCTTCCGAAGTTTAATCAATATGCTCCATTGGAGTCCCCAAAGGCTTATGGAAACAGCCTTTGAAATCCTTTAAATTGCTGCCTCTGTGAGGTTTCAGGCTCTTGGCGTGCTCTTGTTCCGCAGTTTTTCCTCCCCCCTGAAATCCATGGTGACCCGCAAGGACTGGCACGGGCGGGATTTCTGATTCGGATCCCCCATTTGCATTCGCCAGGAATAGAAATAAATGGAAGAGATGTTCTGTTTTAGTCCGACAATAATAATAATGCCAGACACTAATGAGCTGCCCTCTGCCCCCAGCTCCTATCTGCTGTAAATTACCTCCACAGGCTTTGTCTGATGTGAGCGGGCACGGCACCATTGAAATCGGGTTTGGCTGAGCCCTCGCACACTGCTCAGGCTTTGATTTAATACAAAGCAAGGCTTGAGCTTGTTTCACTGAGAGGGAGGGAGGAGAAGGCAGAGCTCCAAATAAAGCTGGGAGTGAAATTGTGGAGAGGAGGGGATGGAGGAAATGCAACACTGGGATGGGGAGGGGAGGTAGGGAAGGCAGGGATGCTGCTGTGCTCTGAGTCCTGGTGTTCTCCAGGAGGCGAAAGGAAAGCCAAGTGGAGGGGACAATGGGAGCGTGGAGGGCAGGAGGAGGAAGGCAGGACAGTGGGGATGGACTGGGAGAGAACAGGAGGGCTGGCCCACCACTGATGGGGCTGCTGGGGGCATGAAAAAACCATTGAGGAAGAGCAGCTCACCAGGAAAGGCATCCAGGGAAGGGGATGAGGGCTCATCCTGCAGGGCTTGGGAAGTGTCTCCGATCTTCGGGATCTAAGACAGCCCGGGGAGGACATGGTGTCACTGTCACCAGCAGCTTTACAGGGAGGTTGCACAAGGTGGGAGGGAGGGCCGTGCACCCCTTGCAGAAGTGTCCTGGTGTCCTGGTGCCTTGGTGGGCTGCCTTCCTGAAGCCTTTGCCATGGGTTGAGATGAGCTCAGCACTTGTCTGAGAGCTCAGCTGAAGCTGGGACACCTCTCCCAGGGGGCACCTGAGGCCTGAAATCTTTGTTATGTCACAGAACCACAGAATCACAGAATCACAGAATCACAGAATTGTAGAATCCCAGACTGGTTTGGGCTGGAAGGGACCTTAAAGCCTATCCCGTTCCACCCCTGCCATGGCCAGGGACACCTTCCACTAGCCCAGGCTGCTCCAAGCCCCGTCCAACCTGGCCTGGGACACTTCCAAGGATGAAGAGTCCAGAACCTCTCAGGGCAACGATGTCTCCATCCTTGGCCACTGCTCCACCAGACCCTGGTGCCTGTCGAGACCTGAAACACATTTCCCCAATCCTCGAGTTTCTGCCTTTGTCATTTGTCACAGCATTCTGCTGTTTTGGCTTCTCATCCCTTTTCCAGACAAAACCTGCCCAGCTGTGCCCGCAGCAGCTCTCCCAGCACACCTTCCCCCGTTCCTTCAGCAGTTCCAGTTGTGTGACACCCCGAGGTCACTGCTGCAGCTGTCACTGCAGTGAGGGGACACGGGGAGACCAAACACTGCTCTCAGGGCCCCAGCATAATTATTCCAATTCCAGAGCCAGCCCTGAGCTGTGCCTGCTGCTGCTGCCATGCAGATTCCCAGCATGGGCACATCCTGCTGTTAATAATGGAAGATCCCCAATCTCTCTGGGGGCAACGCTCTTTGCTACGGGCAAGGTACTAAATCACAGCTGAAGTTTCTAGGCCAGATTATTTTCACTTTTATTTTTTGAGGAATGAGCTTCCTAAAAAGTGTGAGGCGAATTTACAGGCCTGCCTACCTTGGCTCAGTGGGTCATGGGTAGAGAAGGAGCCAGGCTGGCAGTAGGGGAAGGCTTAGACCATCCTAAAGTGATGCTGCATAGGTGATCAGATGAATTTGGGAAAAGTAGGGCTGAAAGGGACCCTGGACTTGTGTGTCCCAGCTCTCCCCAAGGCAGAGTTAACCCTTCCCTTATCACTACCAATGCAGGGCCCCAGAAATGGGAAAACTTCCTGCAGCAACATCTCTGGAGGCACCAGTCAGTGCCCAGCTCCTTCATAGGATTCCAGACTGGTTTGGGTTGGGAGGGACCTTAAAACCCATCCAGCCCCACCCCCTGCCATGGACAGGGACACCTTCCACTGTCCCAGGCTGCTCCAAGCCCTGTCCAACCTGGCCTTGGACACTCCCAGGGAAGGTGACTCCAACACTTCCCTGGTACAAGCCTGTTCCAGTGCTTGACAACCCTTTCAATGAAGAAATTTTCCCTAATTTCCAATCTAAACCTCTTGAGGCTGTTTCCTCCCATCCTGTCCCTGTTCCCTGGGAGCAGAGCCTGACCCCCCCGGCTGCCCCCTCCTGTCAGGGACTTGTGCAGAGCCACAAGGTCCCCCCTGAGCCTCCTTTGCTCCAGGCTGAGCCCCTTTCCCAGCTCCCTCAGCTGCTCCTGGGGCTCCAGCCCCTTCCCAGCTCTGTTGATGATGAAGGGAGGAGACTCTGGTGACATCCAGGCCAGTGAGTCTCTTCCATTCAGATCCCTTGTTCATTCCTTCCCTCTGTGCCTTTAGCCACAAAATCAAGGATCTTGGGCACATCTCAGACTCCTCCTAAATCCTCCCAGCCTCGGCCACCATCCAGCTCTGCCTGTGGTGGGTGGGAGGGTCCCACCAGGTCCCCCTTTCCTGTTGCATGGATATGTTGGCTTCAGATGCCCTCAAATCCAGCGACATGGCAAAAATGCCCTTTTCCTTGTGGGATGGTGGTTTGGGATACGATTGTGCCTCCTGCTTGTGGTCATGAACATCTCTGTGGGTGCTCCTCAGGGCCAGGACTCCCCCTGGGCCACAGACAATGCAGGAACCAAGGTTAAAATCTTCTGCTCAGGGCGAGGGTTCTGCCCACTCCCAGATTAGTTGGTCTGGGACTCCTCCACAGAGGCCCCCAGAGAGGACAATGAAAGGACAGATGTGTCAGAGTTGAGAAGGACACAGAGGAGGAGAGAGGGGTGGAAATGCAGGTTCTGCAGCCAAGGAAGCCTCTGCTGGCTCACTGGGACTTCCCTCTGAGGACTGTTGGAGGGTTGGATGGTTCCCTGGCTCCTGGCCCCCAAAGCAAGGGGTGGGATGTGTGGGGCAGGGGATGGAGAGGCCGAGGTAGCGCTGCAGGAGAACACGAAGAGTGGTTTGGAAACGAGCCCTGTGCAAGCACATTTCTGTCTCCATCACTCCTCCCTCTTACAGGAGCCCTGGGAGTGTGCATCCGATCAATACTTGGGATTTGTCCAGAAAAAAGAGCAACAAAATACAGGTCCCTTGCCAGAGGAGCTGGGGTTTATCCCGGGGAAGCCACGAGTGGTGCCTGAGGGAAGCCTGGGGAATACCTGTGGATGTGCACATTTATGTACGCTCTCCTGCCTTTGCTCTGCAGCACTGGGGGCTGCCTGCCCCACACCCTGCTCTTCCCAGCACCCAGAGATGCTCTTCCCGATGGAATTGGTGCAAACAGAGACCCACCTTGACTGGGGAACGAGTGCTTCCTCTGGGGGAGACAGCGTTTGCTGAGGAGGAATCACCCATGCCTTGCGTCATCGTTGGCCTGAAAACCCCAAAGGAAACCCTCCACCAGCACTGCCACCATCACCTTCCCATCTCCCTGCTCCACCTTATTACAAGGAAAATGTTCTAATTAAGGCATGGACTGGAGGAGCAGATGAAGCGCATTGATGAGTTGGCACTTAGACAAGGGGTTGGAAATAATAAACTCTTCTCAAGAGCCACCCTGAAAGGTGTGAGGGGGGGTTTTCTCAGCTGGGACCAGTGGTTCTCCATCCCTGCTGCTGAGGGTCCTTCCCCCAGCAATGTTTGCCATAGGAACGGGGTTTTCTGGGTGCTGACACACCCCTAGGATGGGGCTTTCTCTGTGGGGAAACCTTTCCTTTCACATATAAGGAGAGGTTTTCAGTGTTCATGGGGTATTTAAATGGAATTGCTCGTCACCTACTTTTAATCTTGTTTTTCAGTCCCATTTCTTTCCTTCTCAGAGCTGTGGCTTTGTTCTGACCATTGCAAAAGCCCTTCAGGTTCTGATTTCATTTTTCAGGTCAGGTCCCACTGTGTGAAGGGAGCGGTGACCAGTGAGGGAAGGGATGTTCCCATTCCCTGACCCCAAATCCCTTTTCCTTTGGGATATCCTAGTGCCCTGGGACACCCCAGGAGTCACCCTGAGCAGTGGGGAGCACCTTCAGTGAACTCCCTCTTAGCTAAAGCTGCTTCAGAAACAGCAGAACAATGCCTATAACGCACACATGCCCATTTTAAATGGATTTCCATCCCATTTCCAAGCCTTTTTTCACTTCCTGCATGGCCTTGAGCCAAGACTCCGGGCCTGCCGTACCCACAATTGCTACAGAGTCAGTAAATCCCAGCCCTCCTGTAATGAAAACGTCACTAATGATAAATATTTAAAGGGATGTGATGCTTATTTTTATATTTACTACCCTGACCTTTATGTATTTGGATTTTATTTTATGTTTTATGCGGCTTCCCTGGGCCTTTTCCCAGCCACACACACAAAAACCCCGCAAGGGCTCCCGGAGTGTTGTTGCATTATAAACACACACGGTTCCTACAATTACTGAACTTTAATGCCTGCTGTAATTACTGCCTGCACTTTGCATTGATGCCCGGGGTGATGGAGTGAAGAAGCACTCAGACGCCAAGAGATCCACATCCCTAGGGAATTCCTGGGGGGAATCTTTGCCTCCCATCCTGTGATTAATTGCTGTGCCTCGTGTGGGGAGGCTGAGACTTTCCCGAGCTCTTGGCACCCACAGTTGATGGAAAAGCCGCCATGGGAACGCTCAGCTGTGCACAGCCTGCTGTGTCATCAGGGATGGGTCTTCAGTTTGGTTCTTGCAGTTCCACAAGGGAAAAATCAAGGAGAACAGCAGGCACGAGGAGGAGAACGCGAGCGTTTCCCCACAGGTCTTCTCCTTGTGCTGAGTACTGGGGAGCACTGGGAGCTCATCCCGCTGCAGAGGGACCTGTCCTGGGCTTGTCCTGCTCCTCCTGGTTGTCAGCCCCACTCCAGGAGCAGGGGCAGGATTTAGGGACGTTCAGGGACGGGATTTAGGGATCGACATATCCACGTGGACACTGCTGCCAAGGAACCAGGCATCTCCCGCAGCAGCAAATTCCCCAGGCGTTTGCATCTGGCAGCCTCTGCTGAGCCCCACATCCCATTTTGCCTTCAAGGAGTGGGGAAAAAAATGAAAGACAGAGTTAATTGGCCTGATTGGACTTCGCTGAAAAAGTTTCAAAGGAGAGAAAAAGAAAGTGCTGAGGCAGCTCCTTTCTGCGTCTTTGAACTTTAGGCTTTGAAAAGAGGTGGGGGAAATCTTAAGGAATTAACGAGGACTACAGGGAAATTATTAAGGAGGAACTTGCAGTGCTCCCAGCTTGGAAAGAAATAAAAAAAACCCCTTTATAGATAAATATATAAAAATATATCTCTACAGCTACAGAGATATTTGCATGCACGTGGATGTGAGAGCGTGACCCCTTCACCCAGTCATTCCTCTTCGTCTCTCTGTTTTGATTTGAATGATTTTTATGAATTATTGGATTTGTTTCCACGGCACCTGGGAAGGGTGAGAGCTTCCCTTCTCCCACATCAGGAGCTGTGGAAAAGGGAGAGGCAGCTCAGCAAAGGCCTGGGGTTTGCCACCACTCTGGCAACATTTGTGGAATCTCAGCCTGGACCGGAATTCTTTTCTTTCCAGGAAATATCAACTTCTTTTATTTTTGTCAAAAAAAGCCTCAAGATAAATATTCTTGGATGAAAACCTATAAAAAGCTCAGACTGACAAACTGTTTTTTTCGGCACTTCTTTTTCTCCCAACAAGAATATATCTGTCAAGAGAAACAGATGTTCTCGATGAAAAACCCTCTTTAATTACAACTCTGTCAAAAACCTGCAGACAGATTTCTCTTTTTTCCCCCAAGCCCATTAAAATGTGTGCAAACGGCCAAGGTTTGAAAGCCACGGCTCCTCTCGTAATACAATATTTAAATAAAACATTTCCCCATTAAGCTAAGAACCAGCAAAGCCACAAGGCAAAACTCATGGACAAATCCAAGCTTAAGGTTTGCTTTTATAAAACGAGGTGTTGAGCTTAAACCTGAGCTTTGCAGGGCCACCTGCAGTGCTGGGGTGGTTTTGGGGCCCTGAACAAGCTGGATTTCTTACGTGGTCAGGTGAGCTCAATCCTCCTCTCCAGAGTTTAGGACTTCTGCCAATCAGGCCAAATATTTGAATTAAAAACTCCGAGTTGAAGGTCTGGCCATTAGCCAGGAGTTTCTTCAAGCCTCACGCTGTTTCATCACTAAATCTCACTGTGTGCCCTGTAAATATTTTCTTTAGGAAATACACGAAAGCCTGACTGGAAGCTTTCCCTCTCCACCCTTGCAGAGGATGGCAATGTGACATAAATGTTAAAAGAGGTTTCTCCAGCACGGCGTTCCCCGAGGCTGACACGCCACGACTTATCCAGGGGAATAAAGTTCTGCTGGAGAGACTGGCAGGAATGCAAGGTTGATATTTCTTTATTTATTGGTTACAGTAATTGGCTAGAACATGGCTGAGTAGTTGGAGGAAAATAATCAATAGTTCTTGTCCGCTAATGAATGATTTTTCAGCAGTCGCTGGTGTAAATAGGTTTCATTAAAACAGCAAATCCTCCCAAACAAGAAAATTAACGAGGGCTTATGAAACCTATGAAATTGCGCAGGTCTGAATGGCTGACAGCCATGACAAATATCTGCTATTGTTGGGGTTGGGAAGCAGGTTTTCACTTCAATTTTCACTCTTGTCACTTAAATAATATCAATAATTAGCAAATCCATTATGCCTTTCCCAGAAATCTTCCAGAGCGAAACGCGTTGGCCCCAGCTCAACACATTGTCCTGTTCCTGAGCAGCCTCCTCGTGCCTGGGCTCAGTTCCTGCCAAATCCATGCCCTGTAACTGCACTACTAAACTGGGAATTTTAGGAATTGAGCCCTCAGACTCCCCCATTTCAAAAGAAGGGGACTGGGTGCGGTGCAGTCGTTGCTTTTCTTGACGTCTGGGAATAAAGGGATGTGAAACCAATCTTCCACTGAGGGGTTCCAGCCCAGCAAATTGGGGTGTGGGGCAGAGGGAAGATCTGCACCGGTGCTGCTGGAGGATCTTGGGGTCAAAAGACTGTGGGATATAAGAGCTTGGACTGGGTGGTGCTGCTAATTTTGGTGTTTCTCTCCGACAGTTAACTCTGCTTCTTCCATCCAAAGGGGACAGCTCCAAAAAGTGATTTGTTTTGGCCAGCCCGGAGCAGGACTCTCTTTGCCCCAGAGGAAAGGGGAACTCTTCAGCTGCAGCTCCAAAGACCCAAACCCCAAAGTCACAAAGTTTCCCAACACGTTTCCTCAACTTCCCAGCTGCTGCTGGAAGAGCTGGGGGCTCTTGGGAGCACCAGGGAGATTTTGCAAGTGGCAAAACACACAGTAACTCTCAGTGCCAGAGAAAGCTCTTCTCTGCTTCCTGCTCTCAAAGGAGATCCCTCCTCCTTCTCCTTCTCCTTCTCCTTCTCCTTCTCCTTCTCCTTCTCCTTCTCCTCCTCTTCTCCTTCTCCTTTTCTCCTACCCCTTTACTTCCCCTTCCCAGGGTCCTTCGCTTCATCTTCTCTTCCCCTTTCCCCTTTCCCCTTTCCCCTTTCCCGTTTCCCCTTTCCCCTTTCCCCTTTTCTCTTCATTTGTCCCTTCCTCTTCTTCTTCTTCTTTTCTCCTTCCCCACATCCCCCTGGATCTGTTCCACCCCTTGCCCTTCCCTCCTTTTCCATTCCCACCCCCCCTCTGATGGAGAAGGCTCTCAGAGGCAGGAGCAGCTTTGGACACTGTGTCTGTGCCAGCAGCACCGACCAGAATCCATGATTTGATGGCAAATTGAGCTGGTAATCTCCCTCTGAGGGAGTTGCTCCCATTTTTCATGGTGGCGAGTCCTTTAGGGACGTGGATGAAAAGAGAAAGTGTTTCATTTGCTCTTTGAGAGCCAGAGCTATAGATCAAGGCCCAGCTCATTCCCCAAAGAGCAGAAATGGGTTTTTCCAGGCGAGAACTGAGGCTCTCCCCAGTGAAAACTAAAACAGTTATCTGCACTTTCATCCACAGGTCAGCAGCAGAGATTTTTCTCACAAAGCTGGATAAATCCAGGCTGTTAGTGCCTCTCCTTCCCAGTCTCCTTAGTTATTGCTTTTTATTTCATGAGGGGTGAGGCCCGAGCAAACACTTCTCCTGACTTTGTCCTTGTCTGCTTGTAGGCACTGCCCAAACTTGTGGCTGATGCTCTGCACTGGAGCAGCTCTGGTGCCTGGGATGTTCCTCTGTGTGCCATGATCTGGGTACAAATGCCCAGGCAGCTGGCACGGGAAAGGCTGAATAATCTCTGGGAATTCAGAGCACACCCCACAGCCTGGGTGGAAGTGGAGACTCTTCTCTCCTGAAGGTGGTGGTGGCCCTCCAGCCATCAGAGCTTTTAGGGCTGTCTTCTCCTTCAGCCTCCTGCTGCTCATCACTCATCTGCTGCTTCGCTTGGGCTGATTTTGGGAGACAGTGACCTCTCCCTCTTCATCTTACCTTGGAATGCATGTGGAATTGTGGATGTGCTGCTCAGGCACATGGTTTAGTGGTGGACCTGGCAGTGCCGGGTTAGTGGTTGGAATCAATGATCCCAGAGGACTTTTCCAACCCCAGTGATTCCATGAAAGCTCCCCAGTGCCCACCCAAATGGCCACAGATTTGTGGACAGCTGGCAGAGCTCTTGGGCTGTGTTTGGGTGCCAAGGAGATTTGGGTGCCAAGGAGATTTGGGTGAACCTCGGTGGTTCAGGCTCAGCTCTATGAGGAGATTTCTTTGCCATGAGCCATCCCAGTGCTGGCACTTCCCAGCATTGCACAGGAAGCTTAATTCCAGGCCTGGAGAATTGGGAAGGTGCAAGCCAAAGCTGGACAAGTATCCCAGCCTGTTTTCACCACACCAACCCCAGCACCTGGAAACCCAGCTGAAGATCCCAGCTGGAACTGAGGCATGGCTGGAGCACAAGGAATGTGCTTGCTCTTGGCTTTGCTGCAGGAAGCCACTTCCTAGCTACTTCCCAGCCCCTCCCCCATCACCCCTCCAGGGCACCATGAAACATTTAAGACCCAAAAATACCATTCAAGTGACCTCAGCCAGAGCCCCATGGACTTAACTCTGTGTCTTGACCTTGTCTTGGTTTCACCATCATGGACAGTCTTGGCTACCAACCCTGTCCCTGTCCCTGTCCCCGCTGCACTCACCTGGCACAGGTGCTATGGGACTGGGCTGTTTCTGTGCTCTGGGTCCAGTATCTCCATAGATAAGAGGTTTCCAAAGCTGTGCTGCACCTCCTCGTGGCCGTAAATCCTGGGCCTCTGTCACCAAGAGTGATTGAGCTTGTCTGGCTCAATCTGGAATAATTTATTCCTTCTGAGCGCAGGGGGTCCCAGCAGAGATGATAATCTGCTCAGGAGCCATGCTCAGGATGAAATCCTTCCCTCTTGGAAACATCCAGCAGTGTCCATAAGCCACCAGCATCACTTACACCTGCATTCCTGTGTTCCTCCTTGCCTGAGATGCCCTGATCCCAATCCTAGCCCTTTATCCCGACACCACATCTGTTTGCTCTGCTGCAGCTGAAGAAATGGAGGGCTGGATTGAATTTTGGAGGCTCAGCAGCTCCGCTCACACCCATGGCCTTGCCCTTTCCAGCAGGCAAAGCCCCCAAATTCCCATGGCCCTGCAGGGCTTTCCCTGCTGGCACGCTGAGAGTTGCTCTGCCCAAACTGTGGGAGGAATGGGCTTTTCCTGGGACAAATCCCCTCTGCAGTGTTCCCCACTCCCCCAGCCCCTCGGAGACGAGCGTGAAGTGTGTTTTATTGTTTGTCACCCGAAGCACTTGGAAAAATTACACAAATCCATCAAAGTAATGAATCTTCTCAGCAGAGGCAAACAGACAGAGACAGGCAGGTGCTGAGCTGAGCCCGGGAAGCTTTCAAAATTAATACCAGAGAAATGGTGCCCTTTTGCTCTCCTTTCGGAGGTGGCTGCCTGGTCTGGGTGAGGGGACATGCAGGTGACGGCTTTCCACAGGGGACACGTCCTCCTCCAAGTCCTGTCCCCCTCCTGGTGTCCCACGACAGCAGCATCTGGCAGCTCGGGGATGATGGAGCGACGCCACGGGTGATGCTGCCTGACACTGATGAGCACAGACAGGGCACTTAGGGAACAGCTGGATTCTTGGGAGTGCCAGAGCCTCATCCCCTTCCTCCAGCCAGCCTTAAGTGGTTCCCTGCAGCCCTCTGGGCTCTCCCTCCGGTTTGTCTGTGCCTCAGCAAGCTCCTGAAGTCCTGAAGGGAGAGGCTGCTGTTGCTGCCAGGCCTGTGCACGGCTTGTCACATCCTGGGCTCCATAAATAATAAATTGTGGTGTTCCTGGCTCCTCCAAGCTTTCATTTCGTTTCCAGGGATAATCTATCTACCTGTCTACCTGTTTCTGTGGGTACATTCTGTGTGTGTGCATAAAGACAGGCGTATATATACGGACACACGGATTTGAAGGTTGGACTTGATGGCCTCGGAGGTCTCTTCCAACTGTAATGATCTGATGCTGTTTCATTGATCACATCTCATCTGTTGTATGGAGTTTCAGGTACCCATGACCACGATATGGGCTCAGAGGGGACAGCTCCGAGACCGCTGTGCAGGATGGTTTTGCACCAAGTGCATCCCGGCTCCTCTGCTCCTGTTCCATCCCTACATCCACACCCACATCCCCATCAAATCCCAGCATCCTGTGCTTGCTCTCTCATCCAAAGCCCCGGCCCTTCAGTCCAGCTGTTGCAATGTGAAGATACTCGAAACTGGCTTTTGTTTTGTTTGGTTTTTTTCCCCCAAAAAAGCCCGCCATGGGGAAAAAAAGTTAGGAATGTGGCATTTCACCAGGGATCACGATCCTGCTCCTTCAGCCATGCACAAGGAATGAAAGCAGCAGAAAAGGAAGGAAAGCAAATTGCTCTGGAGCACCGGAATCCCTCTGTTGTTCCAGCCTCTCCCATCCTGAGGGGATTTTAATATTTATTAGTCCACAAAGCAGCGGCTGCACCAGTGCCTGCAGGGCCTGCCCTTGCCCTGAGGAGAGGAGTGGGGATGGAGAGTGGGAAGGAAGATGGATGGATCAGGAATTGTCTCCAATTTATGGGGCTCCCTGATTCCTGCCGCCGTACGTCTCCGAGAAATGACACCACTACTTCAGGAGCAGAGATTAATCTGAGCCGGCAGGAGAAGGACAAAACAAATCATCCACCCAGGAATCTCATTCGGGGCCTGGTGGGAAGAGCCCCGGGATGAATGGCTTTTGCAAAGACCACACCAGCACACAGATTTTCCCCCTTTTCTCTGTTTTCCTGCCAGCTGAGGTCTATAAGGTGTGGGGTGGAGGCAATCCTGGGGTGCTTTTGGCAACGCAGGATCCGTTGCTCTGTGGTGGAGCTGCAGGGATGGGAAGGGTTGGGGCTGGATGAAACTCAGAGCTGGGATAGGAGAGAATGGAGAGAGCTGGAAGCTGAAAATCCACAGCGATCTCTGTGCGCAGGGAGAGGTGGAACCACCCTGAGGGCATCAACGCCCTCTTTATTAACCATGAGTTCAGCTAAAGGCCAGGGACAAGGATCAGGTTGGGAAGAAGGGGCTGGCATCCTCTGGAATTACAAAAAAACTCTGGAGGAGGTGGGTGCACATCCTGTACCACCATGGCTGGCGGACCAGGGGGTCACAGAAGGACATCCAGCCATCGGAATTGGGAATTCTAGGACCAGCTGCTGCCCCTTCATCACCACAGTGCCACCTGAGACAGCTCCTACCCCCTCAGATTTGGGTGCTGAGACTCTCCCAGCAGCACATCATCCCCATCCAACCATGGAAAAACCCATCCTTTAGGAAAAAGAAGCATAAATGCTTGAACTGGGAAGCGAGCAGGGTGATGGTAGCCTGCAAACCCAGCTGGGGACCCGCAGCAAGCCCTGCAGCCTTTCCCTTTCCTTACTCCATCAAATCCAACCCAGTGCCCCTGCAAACAGGCCTCATCCTTCCCAAGGAGTGCAGCAGGTCGGGAGCAGTACCAGCACAATTCCAGCCACATCTCAGATTGATACAGAATCGATTGGATTGATTTTTTTTAAGGTGCAGCCTCGGAATAGCTGAGACTGGAAGGTGCAGCTCAGCTTGTACTTCCCCAAAACAATTTGTCAGGCCCCGCTGTAGGAGCCTAATGACGGCTGTAATTTATGGCTGACACACCATATTTATCACCTCAGCATCCTCTCCTCTTCCTTCTCCCCCTCTGCCTCGTTAGGAATGGCATCAATAATGTTTATTGGAGCTTTTAATTTTTTATCGTTGTTATTCTTACCTGTGCTGCTGGAGATGAAGAGAGGCATTAGAGCAGGCATTAGAGCCTTTGAGATGCGTTCCAGGGGAAACAATGGATTCAGGATTTGGGAAGTCCTTCTGGAATTTCACATGGGGTGAGTGGAGGAAAAGTCGAGTGTTCTTCCCGAAAACTCACCCTCCCATTCCCACTGACTCTGCGGCTGCTCAGACCGCAGCTCTCTCACATTGTGGAATTTCCTCCAAAATGCCCCCAAACTGTGCTTCTAGCAGCTCCTGTGATTTCCACCAGGCTCGTTTTGCTGCTCGGTTTGCAGACACACGGCCCTGCCACGGAGACACCTCGGAGTCAGTGGGATTTCCTTGGCTCTCCTGCCCTGTTTCCCTCTCTCGCAGAGCTCTCGTTCCTCGGGAGGTGTTTGTGTTTCACAGCCTCATTTCACACCTGGCCAGTGATGTCCCGGGGGTGGCGGATCCGTGAGTGTGCCAGCGGCTCCTTTGCTGCAGGGGGGTTTTGGCTGCCTCCACTTGAATACTCCGGTGTTTGGAGAGGCTGACACATTCTTCATGAGGAATGAATGGTTTATCCCGGGCACTTCATCCACACCTGAAGACAAACAGCCCCTGGGTGCCCCAGCTCTGCCCTGACCCCATTTACAGAGTACAAGGCACCAAATCGTGTGCCTAAAAATACCTGGAATCCATCCCACCTTGAATTTTCCCCTTCCCCCCCCCCCCCCCCATTTTCTTCCTATTTACCCTTGAAGGAAGAGGTTGCACCGGGTTTTGAAGCCCCTTAAACTGTCAGGACCAGGTTGGACAGGGCTTGGAGCAACCTGAGGTAGTGGAAGGTGTCCTTGCCATGGCATGGGGTGGAACAAGACAATATTTAAGGTCTCTTCTAACCCAAATCATTCTGGGATTTTATGATCAACAGTTCCCAAAGGTGAACTTTTTCCCCCCACCTCTTTCCAGACATGAATAATTCCCAAGCCAATGGTTGTTTTAGCATCATTACAGGAGCCTCTCAGACGAGCTGGTCGTTTACAGATTAGACAGACATTGCTTACATTGTTCATAACTGATTATGGGATTGACAGTTTGGCTCCCACCCAAAATCCGGAGTCCCAATTTAGCTTAATTGGAACGGAACAGCAGAGCAGGCTGGGGGAGGGGAGAGTGACTGCTGACAATTTAGTTAACGTTGATTTTATTGATCCCTGAAAAGCCTCTGATGTTGCAGGTTCCTCTTTATAGGGCAATAAAGTTTATAGCTGGAATTGTCCCCAGGGGAGTAACAGCTCCGTGTCTCCAGCTGCTCTCAGGTGATCACTGCCAGCCCTAGTCCCAGTCCCAATTTGCTGAGGAATAATCAGAATCCAAGCAAAAAAACCCCCCACAACCCCAAAATTCAGTTCAGGTCTAGGAATCAAAATGCCAGAAATAAAACGATAACCAAATTAAAAGACAATCCCTCCCAAATGTAGGATTATTGTGTTTAAAAAGCCTTTTACTGAGTCCTATTCTATTCTAATTCGACTTTTTTCTATTCTATTCTATTCTATTCTATTCTATTCTATTCTATTCCATTCTATTCTATTCTATTCTATTCTATTCTTTTTCCATTCTATTCTGTTCTCTTCTAGTCTTCTTTTTTCTTCCATTCTGTTCCATTTCATTCCCATTCTTCTGCTTGCTTCTTCGATTTCTTCCTTCTTATTTTGTCCCCCAAAATGTTGCAATTTCTGATGTTCACCCTTAATACATTCCCTGCCTTTCCTGTTCTCATCGTTGTGAAACCTCTCTGATGTAGCGTGGGATCCCTCACTGATGTGGGCTGGAACTTGTGCCTCTAAAAGCACCCCAAAAAATCAAGAAATTTTTCCAGAGCAATAAAATAAAAGCATGGAAGGCGCAAGATTAATCCTGGATCCAGCACTAGTGGTGGAGCACTGAAGTTTAGGTCGGATCCATGGGTGCTGCTGCTAAAATTCCAACTAAAGGCACCTCCTGTGGCACGGAAGGGGAGGCTGGAGCAGAGTAGCCCTCGGACATCCAGCAGAGGCACCAACAAAGTCCCAGGCAGGCAGGGATCTGAGGTGTTTTCCTTCCCAACCCTTTGCTCCAAGCCTCTGACCGCTGCGTTGTCCCTGATGTGCTGGCAGAGCTCCGTTCCCAGGCCTGTGGCTTTGAGCTCATTTGTCAAACGCGGGGATCTCTATGAAAGGCTGTTAGCAGAGCATTTACTTCCCATTCCTCATCCTCTGCTGTCATCACCTCCCAAGATTAATTAAGGAAAAAAGAAAAGACATCTTGTCTCTCTTTTGTTTCCCCATTCCTTGCATTTTTTAACAGCCCCTTTCTCTCCATTCATGTCCTGGATGCTGCTGGGGAGCAAACCAAGCAAAACCCAAGCCTTCCCTCTTTCTTCTTGTGGTTAATATATCCATTTTTTTGCCTCTCTGTAGGTGGAAGTGGTTGGTTGAGCTTTATCTAGGACATCAATTCTCCTCCGTGGCCTCGGCTGCTAAAGCTAAGCCAGGGAAGATCCCAAATCCATTGATTTAAGATTGCTTGAAGTGCTCGTTGCAGATTTACAGCCCCAGGGCCGGGGTTGGTGTCCTGTCCCTGAGTCCCTTCCAGGGTCACACGATGCCATCAGTCCTGCTGCCCGTGGGATAACTGGGGGCTTTTGCTCATGTGTGTGCTCCTTGCCCCAATTCCCTCTGTTAGGAACCACAACCTGTGGCTATCCTGGTGCCATGGGCTTTTCCATGGCCATTCCCAAGAGTCCTCTTTAGTCTGCTCCTGAGCCCATTCTGGTCCCAGCTGTGTGACTGAATTTTGGTTAAAACCAGAGCCACCCTTGCCCTGCCACCTTCCCAGCCCTGCTCCCTCCTTCCCTGCTTGATCCCCATGCTCCTGTTATCCCAGCCCCAGTGACCTCCATCCTGGGAGATCCCTTTCCGCCCCTTTATTCTGTGTGGTACTATACAGAGGTTTAGTGTCAGGTTTCACTCTCCCCAGTCTGAGCAGTTCCCCCCGTCCTGGCTGTCCCAAGCTGTGGGTACCAGGATGCTCCCAGGGGATGGTGCCACCATTGGTCCCCATTTGTGGCAGTGGGGAGGAGCTGGCTCCTCACGTGTGTGTCATTGCTGATCCATAAAACCTGAATGGAAACCTGCGGGAAGGCGGGAGAGCCTCCGGGCAGCCGGCGCTCCCCTCCCTCAGGGATCCAGGGATTTGCCATCTGCTCTCCTGCGCGCTCCCAAAGCTCAGCCCTGATGTGAGTCAGCCGAGGAGGAGGAAAACCCAGGCAGCTCTGGCTCTGTCCTTGTCACGGTGGCTCCAAAATGCCATCCTCACTGACGTGTGTGGCAGTGGGAGACACCCCCGCCCTGTGTCACTGAACCCATGTCACGGGAGCTGCCACTGCTGTCACAGTGGCGGCTCTGGCTCCCTGCACCTGCAGGAGAGGATGAAAACCCTTTTTCCTTTTTTCCTTTCTCTTTGCTCTCCCAACACCTCATCCTGAATTCACTCATCCCAACTAAAGTCTGTCCCTGCTTTTCCTGGACTTCTCTGCTCTGCAGGAGCACAGTTCCCATGGTTTTTGAAGCCATCCATCACCGCCATCTCCACAACCCCAAGCCACACACGGAATAAAGACGTGGAGCAGCGGCTCCTCAGCTGGTGTAAATCAACACGGATCTCCCCCCATCGGCAGAGCCAAGCTCCCACCCAGCCGGGGAGGGAACCCAAAATGCTGCCCGTCGGAGCAAAAGAAATTTCGGCAGTAATTAGATCTGGAGCATGATTACCCAGTGGGAAATGCAAAACAAATGTGGGTGACAGATATTTCCAGGATAACTGGAGTTATTAATGCTTTTCTCCAGCAGTGACAGGCACAGGGGATTAGTAGTGCCTGAAAAAGTCTGGTTTAGTGTGGGAAAAACTGAGGGCTGGAAATGAAGCAAGGAGGAGGCCATCTGCTGCTCGGTGAGCTCGCGGGGCCCTGCGAGGAAAGCTGCAGCCAAAACAACAAAAGGCAACGATGAGAGGCATATGTGAGGAGAAACACCGGCCTGTTGCTCCTAAGTTTCCAGTTAAAAAGGAAAGAAAAGAAGGAACCTGTTATCTGTTGCACGAGCTCCCCCGGAATTAGCCACCCTGAGCACAGCGGAGCTGGGGATGTTTCCAATTAAAGCTGTTCCTTCCTGCTGGCTTGGGGTGGGTTATCTGGGTGGATGCAGGAAGGACCAGCCCTCCCTCTGTCATGAATGAGGGATTTAGGGTTGCTCAAAGAATCACCAGCATTAGCAAGAATACTTACGAGGTGAATTTATAAAAATACAACGAAGTCCAGTGACAAAGTTGCTCCATTACTTACTCCATGGATACAAGGGAAAATTGAAGTAGAATGGAGCCCAAAATGATTCACACGGAGTCTGAAGATGCAAAAGGGTAAAGAGACCCTCCCACTGAGCCACAGGGTTCAGGGTACAACCTCTTGCTTTCTAAACTCCTGATGGAGCTAAAACATGGCTAAGCCCAGCCTTAGTTCCAGGCTTGGACAACAGTTTAGGTCTACAGGAATTCACTATGTGGGTTTCTGTGGTATTAAGTCACCTGCCATGAGCAGCTCACCACGGATCTGGGAGTCAGGAATCGCTTTATCTGGAATAAGGAAGGATTTCTCAGTCCAGGCAGGGAATCTCAAACCTTGAGAGGTATCCCAGCTCCAGGGGAGAGTCACTGGTGTGCAATCAGCTGCAAGGTAGAGAGAACTGGAATTGGACTCATCCAAAGATCTGTCATTAATTAAGAAAGAGGTTTCTCAGCCTCAAGGAGTGATGCCTTAGGTTTTAACCTTTATATTTTTCAAATCCTGCACTGCTTGGTGTGTAACTCTGAAGTTTCTCGTAGCCTGTTCATTTCTGCTCTCTCCTGCCAGGCAGACATAACAAAGCCTCTCCAAGCCTGCTCTCCAAGGACACCAAGACCATCCTAGGCCCAAAAGTATAAACCAAAGAGCCTCTAAGGGCGGATAAGCTGAGGGGAAATTACATCATTAACTGAAGCTTTAATTGCAGAATTAACTCTGATATGCAAATGAACCAAACCTAAAAAAGGGTGAGGAACTCGTGACCTGCCATCCATCTTGGGCTCCATCTCCCCAGGGGGTACCTTTGAAGGCCTTTCAGATAAATCAATACCTACTTTTATTCCCTTAGTTCTGTCTAGTCTCTGTTTCTAGGAGGCCTCTTAAGGAGCAACCAGGAACGTCCCAGCTCAAGGGGAGATCCCGGCCACGCTGCCCAGCAGAGCCCATGAGGGCTCATCTGGACGGCCAGAACTGTGGGATAAAGTGGCTGCCCGGTAGCCAGACTGGACACGGTGGGAAGGGCATGTTTGGGGCTCCTTGAACCCACAAGGTTCTTTGCTCCTTGAGAAATGAATCTCGGAAAAGCCACCGCTGTTCCTGTGTGAGTCACAGGATTGGGGATCGGAGCTCTTAAGCACCAATATTCTCTGGGTCTTTCTGCCCCTTTGGGGGCTTCCCAAAGGAATTCTTGGCTCCCTTTGGAGCCTGTACCAAGGTCCTGCTGGTTGAGTTGAGGGGGTTGAGCGCATCTCACACCCTCCACACTCCAGAGGTGCCCATCCTCTTGTCCAGACCTTCCTCTCCACAGGAGATCTGCTCCTCCCAGCGAGGGAAGGGGAGGAAGAGGCATGAGCAGGCCCCTGTGTCCTCCTGCACAGCTCAGGCAAGCAGCCATGAGCTGTGCGGGCTGGGAATGGCTTGGCAATGCCATGGACTAACCCACCCTAAGGTTTGTTTTTGGGTGTGTGGACTTACAAACTGCTCCAAGAGCATCCCTCAGCACCTCTGGATGCCCCAAACCAGATGTGCTCCCTCAAACCCATCCAACCCTTCTTTAAATAAAAATTTGCGAGAAAGTAGGGCTAAAAAAACATTCCAATGAGGGAAAGGGTGTATTTTTTCTTTTAAATATAAGGAGTGCTGACACCTAGGAAGTACCAAGATGAATTTCTAACAGGGTTGTTTGTCAATATGCATAAAACAATTTGTTTTCTGCTCTGAGCTCCCCGTGGGTGTTGGAAAGAGCCTGGAAAACACCATCCAGTCCCAGCCAGATGCGGCAGGGAAAGCTCAAGACCTTTACAGCAGGGTGATAACCTGACCATAATTAAAGCCAAAATTTTAGCTAAAATTCAGGTATTTAATGGACAATCCAAAATACACAGCACCATCAGGGCTGCTGACCAAAACCTGCTGCAAAGCCACTGATAATTTCATTTTCCTAAGGATTTGAAACAATGGGAATCTCCCCAGATGGGGTACAGACCTGTGGCTCTGCTGAGACCAGTCTAACTCGGGTTTAAAGCTGAACGAAAGCCCATCTGCACAGATACAGCCTTCCCGGGGGAAGTGGGAATCCACCCCCGAAGCCTTCAGGGAGGGGAGGACACCCATGGCTTGGCTGATGAGGTGATGAGAAGGTGCGAGGAGCTCCTGGTGAGGTGGGAATTGTCACGGCTCCTGGCAGCACCAGCACTTCCCATGTGGCCAAAGGCAGGGACATGTATAAATGAGAAGGAGGGAACATCCCACTGGGCTCTGCAGGTGCCACCTGGAGCTGGATGTCCCTTGAGACCTGTAATTTTGGGTATCCCTGACTTCCTCCTTGGACTTTTCCCCATACCAGTAACGACCAGCAGCAGACAGCCCCACATCCCACAGGATGTCTGTGTTCCAGCCTTTTGAGGCATTTAAGGATATTTGGCTTTCTTTACAACAAATCACAGCCTGCCACAAACTGTCACTGTTGATGCTCTGGTTCTCCACAGGACACCTGGCCTGGAAACGTGGGAAGGGATGACAGCAGCAGCGGGATCCCACCTGGCAGTTGGGTTGGCTGTCACAGGGCCTCCTGGATGAGACAATGGATTTTAAGAGTGTCACTTACCTGCCCTCTGTACTTCAAATGGGCCTTGGAAATCCCTCCATGTATCCGGGAGATGCCAAAGCATGGGCTGAAGGAAAAGCAGAGCCCTCTCCTACTCAGCAGGAGCCAAACACCTCATGAGCAATATCCAGAAATTCCCGAACTCCAAAACCACAATGCTGAGAGGGACAGCAAGGAAACCTCCCTTTCCCCGAGTCTGGGAATTGCTTCTGTTCATGGCTGGAAAAATCCTCCCATTGTTGTTTCCTAGCAGAGTATTCCATCAAACCCAGGAATTCCTCCCTGTCCCCACTTTGGAAAATTGTGCTCTTCCTTTTTTGACCTGAACACTGAAAGTCTTTGGTCAGAGGACAACCAAACACAGAGGATGGGGAGTGCAAATCTCTGCCTAAACCCAAAACAATCCCCCCAAAACCTCTCCCTCTTTCCTCAATATCCCAACAAAGACAACTCAGCCGGAGAGATGCATCCCAGGTAGGAGCTCCTGGAACTCTTCCCATGGGAAAGGCAAATATTTATTTAAAGATGGGACTGAATCAAAACAGACATGGGGAAATGTCAAAATATTCCACAAGTAGGAAGAAGAAGGAATACAGTTGTCTCTCTACCCTGTGAATGAATAACTTACATCCCGGGAGAAGCAGGAGTGGGAACGGAGCGAGTGGAATCAGCTCTGCTCCGTCAGTGTTGACAGAAGGGAATAGCTCCTCCTGCCTTGGCCAGAATGGATTCAGGCAGAGTAAACTGAGAACTGAAGGGGCAGGGAGCAAAGGAAAACAGAGGAGATTGCTTGGAAAACATGAGGAGGGAGAATGAGTACTGAGGGGATGCATATCCCTAAACATGGTCATGAGGAAACGGAGCATCCTGGCCAAAGTGAGAACAGAAACCAGTGCTGCTGGTGCCACTATCCCTCTGGAACACAAGGGAGCCACTGTTTTTAGTGAATTTAGTCCTAAAGCCTCAATTTTGAATGGCTGAAATTAGAGGAATGACTGTGGATCAGGTCTGGAAAAAGATGGTCTTGAAGGTCCCGTCCAACCCGAACCTTTCAATGGTTCTGTGCTGTGGGAATGACTTGTGGCAGACCAGGGGGACATGAGGAATTAAAGTCTTTTAATTCCTGCTCAACACCATCCAAGAACTGCTTCCCAACAGAGGATGCATTCTGGGGAGGATGGCAGCATTTAGGATTTGTTTGCAAATCACAGCTGAAACCTAGGGCTGAATTTTGCCGCATAAAGATTTGGATAGTCCTGCCAATTCCCATGATAATGCCTTGATTTATTGGCTCTTTCCTAAAGACAAATGTGAGATAACTTCAATAGGCAAAGTTGGCCTCGACTGCCACTTTTAAAAATACTTGAAAAGAGACTTAAATTAGGTGGAGAAAATGCAGAAAGTTCTCTAAAAAGGGACAGAATAAATTTAGAAATCAGCTTCAGAACTGGCTGGATTCTGCAAATGTCTAACACTAAAAATAGAGGGGAACAGATGATTTGGTTTTTTTTGCCCTCCTTGATTAATTTATCTCTTTTTTCCTCTCCTCACATTGGGGTCCACTCTAAGTTTCCACTGAGCCCACGAGCCTGTGCCTGGTAAACATTTTTGGTGTTGTTTTTGTCTAAGTGACAGCCCCGGGTGGCATCCAAGCACAACCACAACAAATTTGAGTAAGCCAGAGCAGCGTGAACACCAAAAAACCTTGGAACAGACTGGGAGTGATGTCACTGCAATTCCACCCCGTGGCACCGTCACCTGCATGAGGTCCTGAACCACAAAGCCTCTGGGGGTTTCTTGGCTGGGATCTGGCAGGAGTAAAGCCCTGGCACAGATTCCCGCCAGAAGTAGGGGTTGGAAGATGGGAAATGGGCTCCTCACTTCCCACATCTCTGTTTGCTGCTGATGGATCTCGGACAAGGGAGTGTCACTGCAGCACCACAACCCAAACCACAATCCCTGGAAGACAGGGATGGAAATTCTGTGACCCTTTGACTTCAGTGATGAGGATGACAACGACAAGAGCAGCAGGGTCTTGGCACAGCCTGGCTGCTTCCCGGTGTCTCAGCTGCTGGAAAGGTTTCTGCTGTAGACTCACCAGATGCTTGGCATTTGGGAATAATTCAGCGTCGATCAAAGCAGGATGGATAAAAAAAAGGAAAAAAGGAGAACCCGTGATGAATTCATCCTTCACTGTGGCATTAGCACAGCCCAGCCCTGTCCCCGTCCTCCATGTCAGTGGTGAAAAATGCCTCCCCTTCTCCAGCAATTACCTGGTCGGGCTCACCCTTGGAATGCCAATCCTTCAGGAAACAGCAGTGGCGGCCCTGCTCTGCCAGCCCGGTGATGGATGAGCCCCGGCTCAGCCCTGCTGCCATCTGCCACCAGGGTCCCCTCCATGGCCCCCAACAAGCGACATCCTTGTTCCTTCACACGGATCAGGGGTGAGCGGGAAAAGTGGCAGTGATGAAAGGTCCCTGCGAAAGCGTGAATTAGCTACGGAAGGGAGGAGATGAATGAAGAGGCGTTGGGGGGAGGAAAGGAGAAGATGGAAAGATGGAAGGGGAGGAAGGGAGGGATCACCCTACTCATGCTCAGGCCCCTGAGGTGTAACCCCACTGCTCATGAGGCTCCTGATGGTTTGGTTACTTGCTCATGGCGAGCCCTTTTTGCCAGGATGAGCCCGTTCCTGGGATGTCCCTAGGAAATGGAATGTGTGCCAGCTGATGCAGCACTCACAGCCCACCATGATCCTCAAGGCATGGCAGAGCAGGGAGCTGGATTCAATCAGACAAACAGCAGCTGTCAAAACCCAAACTAAACTGGATGGCGCTGGGCAGTTAAAGAAAACTTCTCCTCCTCTGGGGCCAGGGTGCCCAAAGGTAAAGGTGACTTGGAAGCCAAACCATGTCTGGATGTTGCAGGACACAATAGAGTGTCTGAAGATTGGAAGCTTCACCTGGAGGAGTT
Organism: Corvus moneduloides; assembly: GCF_009650955.1. Taxonomy (NCBI): domain Eukaryota; kingdom Metazoa; phylum Chordata; class Aves; order Passeriformes; family Corvidae; genus Corvus; species Corvus moneduloides. The sequence goes on along the minus strand of NC_045485.1, from coordinate 3,609,049 downwards.
GGGAAGTCTTTGGAAACCTCCCTCCTTCCTTAAGGGAGATGCAAAGCTCAGAGAAAGCCCTGCTTTGCCAATGGCATTTTCCAGGCTGGGTGGATCAGTTCCACCTCTGGAACAAGCTGAGGGGACCTGGTGATCAAACCCTGCCATATTTCTCGGGTTTGTCATCAAAACCTTCAGCTGGGGCTACTCTGCTTTCAAGCACAATCACTTTGCAGAGTACTTGGTTATTGTCACTGAAATCTCTCGGTTAAATTTATCTTGGTAAAAAACTCCTTTCACTTCCAAGTTTCATCCCAGGTTTGATCCCAGGTTTGCCCCAAGCTGCTCAGGTCAAAGGAAGCTGAAAGTTTGAGCTGAAATCCCTCTTCCCACAGGATTTACAAGGGGAAAACATGAGGAAAAAGAAGCTGGCACTTCTAGAGATGCTATGAAAATGTTCACCAAGCAGAAACAGCCCCAAAAGAATTATTCCCCCCACTCTAGCTATCCTAAACTCCAGGACATTGTCCTTGCCCATCTGTCAGCTCAGCTCCAATACAGAACAAATCTCATTAACGGGTGCCAGAGATTTAGGGAAGGGCTGGAATACAGCAAAGCCCTTTAAAACAGGAGATAAACCATCCTCTGCTCCAGGGAATAGAGGTGGTAAGGAAGATATAAACACCAACAAGCCTCTTGGGAATGCTGGAGAAAGGCCAGGACAATGGCACGTCAGCACAGCTATGTTGGGATGGCCCCACAGCAAAGAAAATAATTTATTAGGGCTGGGGTATCATGGTTTAGCTTAGTTAAAGAAGGCTCCATCAGCCACAGAAAGGATTCTCTTGCAAAGAGGTGCTTACAGCTTCCTCTATGACCTAACAGAACCAGCCAATTGGCTAGTTTGAATATTGGCAACTTTTTAAGCCACGTAAGAAACTTGACAGGCCTCTGTGGTCCACATTTAAGAACGAACAGAGCCTGGGAAAGCTCTCTTGTCTTCTGGCTTTCAGACAGGTAACTGGGGGCCCCGTGTGGCCCAGCAGGGCTGGGTCAGGCCCTGCTTGGCCCGGGCCAACCCGGAGACAGCCACCCTGGAGCCGTGTGGCCCCATTCCACCCGCAGCCCCTCAGTGCGGGCCAGCCCTGCAGCCCTGCTCCATGCAGACGGCGCGGCCCCGTTTTCCCCCCTCCAGTGTGGCCGAAATTCATCTGAGGCCACTGACCAGCAAAGATCAGGTGACCAACAGCGATAAGCGAATTCCAGCTGCGGGCCTGGGTGAGATGAACCCTTTTTTAGGGCTGTAATTTTCCTCCAGAACAGATGAAGCCTGCAGACATCAATCCTCTCCTGAGTCGGAGGAGGACGAACGGTGGAGGCAAGTGAAGAAAACACCATAGAGACACCAAAGTCAGTGAAGAAGGAAGAGCTGAAACCCTGAGGGAGGAGAAAGAGGAGGTGCTTCAAGCCTAGAAGCTGAAATTCTGTTGTAAAGCTCTGGTGATGGACTGTGATGCATCAGAGTACCCACTGTAATTTCATGAAAGCATGGGGGGTGGAGTGTTCAAGTTGCAATTGTGAGCAAAAGTATCTGTGCTGGAATAAGCAAATGACTGTAATTGTGAGCAAAAGTACCTGTGCTGAAATAAGCAAATGACAGTAGCTGGAATTTGATGAGAAGCTTGAAAGGAGAGAGACGAAAGCGAGGAGGACCCTTGCACCCAGGGAGGGAGAAGACCTCTATACAGTAGATGAAGATGCTCCCAGAGATAGGTGAAGAGAACCTTTGTTTCTGAACAGCTCATCCTTAAAATGGTGCCCCAGTAGCTCAAGACTCAACCCTCAGAAAGAGTTGTGGGGAAAGCTGTAAGTCGAGGGAAGGGACTCTCACGTGCGAGCAGAGAACCCACCCGGGCGGCTGTCTTGCTGTGATATTGAAGCCATGAGAGAACTTCTTGTGGAGATGTCTCCATAGCATGAGGAGGAGAGACTCCTCTCCCTAAGTGAACTGAACAAGGTTATTGTAGAGGTGGTAAACTGACTGAACATCTCAAGGGTTGTCTTTTTACATTGTCAGTGGGAGAAGGGAGAAAGGTGGGGGGGAGGAGAAGTGTTCTGAAGGTTTAGTCTGACTTTTTTTCCTTTCTTTTAGGTCTGTTAATAAACTTCTTTATATTCTTTTAACTTTTGTGCCTGCCTTGCTTTTCTCCTAATTCTTATCTCACAGAAGGAAAAAAGTAAGTCATGGATATTTTGAACCAAATCACTACACTCTAATTGGTGTTTCTGTCCTGTTGCCCGGTTACGAACTGAACCCACCACGTGGGGGAAATAAAAAGCTTTCCCCAACCTAAGGGTACCACCAGCATCAATGCAATAATAATAAATAACAATCAATCAATCATCATTATCATCATCATCATCAGGATCCCAGCTAGCAGCGTTTATCCTTTTTGGGAGTGGGAATAGCTGGGTTTACTCTGCATTCCATCAATTTCCAAGTGGATTTGGCAATAAAGCTGAAGGGGAGGTTTCCAAACCTACTGTAAAGTCAGGACAGGTAATGGATTAATGTCTTTTGAGGAAAAATACCAGTGGGGGGAAAAAAAAAATCACAATCACCACGTATTTCTTTCTTTTTAAGTGTTAATTTGGAATAATATATCAGGATTTTTCTCACTTCAAAACCACATTTTGGAGAAAAAAAGCCAAAAAATTCTTCCTAATGTTTTACAGGTTTCAAGGATTTTTCTCCAGTGGGCAAAAGTTGAGAGACAGAGAGAAAATGGTGCCAACGAGGAGAAAGTGACATTTCCCTGTTACTCTGGGTTTTAACACCTCTGAATTTTTGCAGCCACCTCAACACTTGTAAGCTGAAATAATAATTTTAAAATAGAGCAAACATTCTCCCCCTCCTTCCTCCTCTTCCCCCAGTGCTTTTCTCACACATTTTTCTCCAATGGAAAGAGCCGGATAATCTAATTTGACGTTTTGGGATATATTCCCTGCAGGAAGTGTGGAAATGCCACCTGCTACCTGCGAGTTAGATTTGATCGTAAATCACCAGCACTCAGCACTCGACAGGATCTCCTGATATTTTAATGGCCACAAAAGGTCTGGCCACTGCTGGAATGAAAGACTAAATCGCAGGTTTATGTTTTTCTGGAAATGCCAAACGCTGCCTTGGTTCTTGTATCACTCTTAATTGCCCCTCCTTAATTACAAGGAGTGAAATAATTAATTCTATTCAGTGGAAAGGGACACAAACCCTTCTGCTTCAGGCTTGGCCCTCTTGGAAGTTCAGAATGAACCCTGGGAAGATGTTGGGCACTGGAACAGGAATATTTGGGGAATGCTCTCAGGCACAGGGTGGGATTGTCAGGATGTCTGTGCAGGGTCAGGAGTTGGATTCGATGATCCTTGTGGGTCCAGCTTGGGATATTCTGTACAGTGCTTGAAACACCAGGTCAAAGTCCACACCGTGGGTGGCTCCTCCGGTCTCCTGAAATCCAAGGTCAAAAGGTTGGAAATCTCAGGCCAGGTTATGGATCCAGCTGCAACATCTCCATCGGAGACCTCCCGTCGCCATGGGCTGCAGCTCCCATGCTTCCAGGGGATTCTACAACACCTGGCCCTGCAAGAAAACCAGAGGTTTTGTGCTATTTTGCTGGACAAGCCAAGTGACCAGAACACCTCTGCTCACTCCTGCATGGCTGGCAGAAAATCAGGTTCAGCTTCCAGGGTTCAAACTGGGAAGGAAAAAAAGAAAAAAAAGAAAGAATGGATTGGGTAATGTTGGTTTAGTCTCAAACTTGAAGACCACAAACACACCCAAGCAGCCCTGTCTGACAGCAGAGATGCTGGAAATATGTCCAAGAGGGACACAACTGCCCGGGGCTGCAGGAAGATCCCAGACAGGAGATCCACTACAACATCTTGGGTTTCCAGCACTTTTCTGTCATCCCACTTCTCCGAGGACCAGGAGGGGATGGGAAGTCCTGGGTGCATCTCTCAGTGTCCAGGGTTGACGGTGGGAGAGGAGCATCCCGGCTGTCTTTGGGCCAAAGCTGGATCAGGAACAGTGCCGGAATCCTCCGCAAGGCTTCAAAGTTTCCGTGTGATTATGCGAGCAAATATTTGGGCTGGAAGTGCTGTTAGTCATTATTTGCAGTTCATTTTCTCTTATTTGTTCTCTGTCTTTTAAATAATAAAAGAGAGAAAGCCAAGATGACAGCTCACAGCATTCTCATCCAGGAGCAGAAACAACAGCTGGGTTTTTCTGCTAAACACCTTTGGTTGTGCACAGCTTCCCGGGAAATGATGTGCCACGGAGGAATTTGGAACTACAACCAGAACTGATGAGTCCTGGTCATCCACCAGGAAAACCCCCACTCCTGGCCCATGATGTTCTCGTGCAGAGTTTTTCTGGGTTTACACCCTGGGGCAGCACAACAGGAACCATTCCCTGTTTCCAGGCCTCCCTGGATTTGGGGGCTTCCCTGCTTCGTTGCTCTTTGGCACCTCATTTGGAGGCCTGATCATGGCGACAGCTGTTTCTCAAATTCAGGGCTTAGCACCATTAATCACATCAGTAGGCAGCGGGGTTTCCTCCAGCAGGAAATCCAGGAACAGCTCCAGACAGGTTCCCAGTCAGGGAAGGGTTTACACTCACCTATGGAAGTGCAAGACTCCCTGGACACAGAGGCATGAGAGGAGCTGTTCAGCAGCAGAATGGTAAAACTGGCATCAAAAATTACTTGGGATGCAAAAATGTCTCTCCAAAACTCCCACAAATCACATTCCAGCTCCAGGTGTCTCCATGCCTCCAGCACTTTGTGCCTCCACCGTGTACAGAGTGGGGTAGGAAGGACTGGGCAGCAGCACTTCCATGTAAACAGCCTGACCTAGAAAGTGTGGGATTACTGCCTTTGGCAAAGTTATGGCTTAGGGAATGGAGCGAGACAGGACCCAGAGCCTGGATCTGGCACCATCAGGGTCATTCCTGCCCATCCAGTGTGGGCAGTTTTGGGTGCCACAATGGGAGAAGGATCTAAAGCTGTTGGAGAGTGTCCAAAGGAGGGACACAAAGATGGGGGAGGGTATGGAAGGGGCACACGAGGAATGGCTGAAGGCATTTGGTCTGTTTAGCTTGGAGAAGGGGAGACTGAGGGCAGAGCTCATCCCAATCCACAGCTTCCTCTCAAGTGGCAGCTCCGATCTCTGCTCTCTGGGACCAGGGACAGGACCCAGGGAATGGCTGGAGCTGTGTCAGGGGATGTTCAGGCTGGATATCAGGAAAGGTTCTTCCCCCAGAGGGTGCTGGGCACTGCCCAGGCTCCCCAGGGAATGGGCACGGCCCCGAGGCTGCCAGAGCTCCAGGAGCGTTTGGACAGCGCTGCCAGGGATGCCCAGGGTGGGGTTGTTGGGGTGTCTGTGCAGGGCCAGGGGCTGGACTGGATGATCCCTGTGGGTCCCTTCCAACTCAGGAGATTCCATCGTTCTTGCTCCCAGGACACGAATGGGCAAGAGCTGGCTCCTTCCAAAAAACATCTTGTTTATCCCAAGAAAATCTAAACACAAGGTGTCAGTTCAATCTAAAATTGAAATGCCTCCAGAAAGCTCAACAGAACTCCCCAAATCAGAACATCTCCCCAAAAGGCAGAAGCCCCTCAGGGTGCATGTGGCATGTGCCCCTTTGGGTTTGAGCCCACAGATGCTATCAGCAGCCCATGGACCTCCAGCAAAACATGAAACCTGTCTCCAGTGAGATATTTTTTGGCTTTACATTGGATATTAGGAAGAAATTGTTCCCTGTGAGGGAGGTGAGGCCCTGGCACAAGGTGCCCAGGGAAGCTGTGGCTGCCCCTGGATCTCTGGCAGTGTCCAAGGCCAGGTTGGATGGGGCTTGGAGCAGCCTGGGCTAGTGGAAGGTGTCCCTGCCCAAGGGAGGGGGAGAAACTGGACGGGCTTTAAGGTCCCGCCCAAGCCGGGCCATTCAAGGATCCTATGGTCACTTGTAGAGAAGGAAAAAGGACTTTGTTTCCACGGACAAGGCTCTTACTGCAGTGTTTGTGCTGAGACCCGATAGGCCTGGCTGTGAAACCATTTCCAACATCCTTCTTGAGAGGGAAAAGGGGAAAAATCCCAAACCGATCTAAAAGCTTGGCCCACCAGATATCAGTGTGACACAGCAGCACCCCAAGCAGGCTCTGCTCAGCAGAGCCTCCTTGGAGTCATCCCTTGATGTGCCTGTTGATAATACCCTGGGATCAAATCCATCAGTGGAGGAAGAAGGAAGGATGCTGTCAAGACTTGAGCAATTCCTTGTTTTCACTGAAACCCAGGTAATATTTGTGTTGTGTTTTCAATTTCAGGTTATTTCCCGTTTCCACTGCAATAATAATCCTTGTGCCTAAAAATACCACACTCAGAGCGACCTTTCCATTCCATGTGGATTAGCACGGAACGAGCCCCTTGGTCAGGGTTAGACCTGCCAAAAAGCACCGTGGCTGCCACCTCTGAGGCTTCCATCTGATTAAACTGGGATCCGTGGCTTGGAGTTTGCTCGTGGGGAAACTGAGGCAGAGGGAAGGAGAACTTGGCATTGCCGGCAGGAAAGGGCTGGGAGCAGCGCTGGTGTGATGCGCTGGTGAAGGGACGAGGTCTAGGGCAGGAGGAAACGGCCTCAAGTCATGCCAGGGGAGGTTTAGATTAGATATTAGGGGAAATTTCTTCCCAGAAAGGGTGGGCAGGTACTGGCATAGGGGTGGAGTCCCTGTTCCTGGAGGGATTTAACAGCCCTGTGGATGTGGCACTTGGGGACGTGGTTCAGTGCTTGGGCAGCAGCTGGACTCGACGGTCTTAGAGGGCTTTTCCAGCGTGAATGGCTCTGTGATTCCTTGGGCACTAATCTGAGAGTCATGAAAAATGCCATTCAATCATTTTTTGAGATTTTCTCTGCTGAGATTTTTGAGACTTTCTCTTACCCAAAACCAGTGAAACTGTCTCTCTGAAAAGAGAGGCTTCTCTCTGATAGAGAATGATTATATTATTACCAAAATGCCTTTGGTATCTTTGTTTCTTTCCAAAGCCACAGTTTGTGATTAATGGGCTTTGGGACAGCACCACCAGGACATTTTCTCTCCAGTTTCATCCCTGCTCCAGCTGGGCCATTCCCTGTTTTAGCTGCCACAAGTCTCCATCTCAATTTTCTGCTTTCCAAGAGCATTTGAATTCAGTGGGGACTGCAGCATCAGGTGACACTTGACTTTAATATTAATGGCTCCTTTTTATTCTGGAGTTCTCTGCCTTAGTTGAGAGCGGAGATTCTCCATGGCAGAGGCCTCGTGCCTTGTTTGACAATGGGATCCTCTTACCCATGGTAAGATTTCCTACAACACCAGAGGAGCTACCCGGTAATTTTGGCCAGGATGATTTTCCTGGCCCAATCTAATGAGTGTCCCGATTCCTTCCCCCCAGAGATTTCAAAGTGGTGCCATATGAAATGCCTGAATCTTTTAAGGGATAATAGTCCACTGACCCAGCACATCTATCAGGGTGGAGAGAGTGGGGAGAAGAGCAAGCTCAGCATTACAGCTGCAATTTTACTCAGGCCATCACTTTGGAGATCAGCCTGTGCAGGGAGCTCATATTTTCTCATTCTGGGGTTCAGGGCTATCCTTGAAATAAATTATCCCTGCAAAGAGCTCCTACAGTTTCCACGCTGCATCCAAAGGGTGGAGAGCAATCCATTAACATCACTGGGCAAAGAGACAAGCAGCACCTCGGGGGGGAAAACGGGGGGAAAAAACTCACAGCGCAGCTCCCAAGAGTTCAGAGATCTCCAGTCAAATCAGAAAATCAAGGAGAGAAGCTAGGGGGGAAAAAAATCCAGGATAAAAGAAATAAAAAGAAATATTGAGTTCTGCAACTTCCTTGCTTTGGGATTCTTTGTTGCTGTTTTGGTGATGCTTGCTAAGTCCACGCACTAAATTAAAAAGAGATGAAAGGGGCTCAGTTTAGATGGGATATTGGGAAGAAATTCCTCCCTGGGAGGGTGGTGAGGCCTTAGCCCAGGCTGCCCAGAGAACCTGTGGCTGCCCCTGGAGGTCGCAGTGCCCACACCCAGCAGCCCTGGGAGAACCTCCTCCCTGCTGGAGCAAGCATTCCTTCGTTAAAGTGCTCCATATTCTCTCAGGGAAGTCTCTTTTGCCCCAAAAGTGCTTTAATATCAAACAAAACACATGCTCTGAGTTTGCAGCCTGCTCTGTTACCATCCTTGATGAAAGGAACACTTTTTCTTCCACCTTTTGAAATGGTTTTCCATCCCCTCGGCAAGACCTTGGGCTAGAGGCAGACTGCAAAAAGAACAGCTGTTTTTTTTTTTTTTTTTTTTGGCTTGTTTTTCTTTTTTAGAGAAAAGAATTCTCCCCCACCTCAAGAACTCTTTCCCTTCTGCCGTATTTCAAGTTTTGCAGCTCACTCTGACACTGATCGCTGCCGAGCAGGGGCTGCCTGAGCTGGTTTTGGAGGCTAACTGGGCGATCTCAGCCCCTGTTTTACTGCCAGCCTCCCAGCCCAGTCTGGGATCAGGGCTGCAGCTGGAATTGTGCATTTCCCACATGTCCTCCCTACACTGATCCAACTCTTCTGCTTTTAAAGCATCCCCTCCTTTGCTTGTACAAGCATGATGTGGATGAGAGGGTGGGAGAACGCTGCCAGCAGGATGGGCCAACCCCCATCCCATACCCAGCCTTGCTGGGCTCCACCTGGAGCAAATCCCTCAAGCAGAACCTCCTGGAAACCCAGAGCCACCAGCAGCCCAGGGAAAACCACCCTGGCTCCAGCAGGGAAGATGCAACCCCAGACATCCCCACCCCTTGCTGCTTTACTCTTTGTCTCTGGTGCGGCTTAACAAGTGTAGAAAATTGTTTGTTGTTTTAAAAAGTCATCAGCAGTGATTAAGTATGAAAGGACATCATGGAAAAGAAGGACATGGGCCTGCTCGAACGAGTCACAAAGATACTCCCAGGGCTGGAGCCCCTCTGCTCCAGAGCCAGGCTGGGAGAGCTGGTGGAGAAGAGAAGGCTCCAGGGAGAGCTCAGAGCCCCTGCCAGGGCCTAAAGGGGCTCCAGGAGAGCTGGAGAGGGACTGGCGACAAGGGATGGAGGGACAGGACAAGGGGCAGTGGCTTCCCAGTGCCAGAGGGCAGGGTTAGATGGGATATTGGGAAGGAATTGTTCCCTGGGAGGGTGGGGAGGCCCTGGCACAAGGTGCCCAGAGAAGCTGTGGCTGCCCCTGGATCCCTGGAAGTGTCCAAGGCCAGGCTGGATGGGGCTTGGAGCAGCTTGGGATAGTGGAAGGAGTCCCTAGCCATGGAAAGATGATCTTTAGGGTCCTTTCCAACCCAAACCAGTCTGTGATTCCATGGTTCCCAGTCTCCTAACAGGAGTGAGCTCAGCAGGACTAAAGCAGCAGCAGCAGCAGCCTCTGATGGGGACAGGGGACGTTAAGGATGCCCAGGAGGCAGGACCAGGGCAGGAACTGCTCCAGCCAGGCTGGGCAACAGCAGAAGGATCCAGGCTGGCCTGAGTGCACCCCCAGCTCCCCGCCCTGCCCTCATTCCAGGCAGGATGCGCAGATCAGCTCAGAGCAGCTCCTTTATCTGCTGTCCCTGTCCCCTGCCAGAGCTGCCTGAGGGCACAGCTCGGAGCTGCTGCTTTGAAGGGCTGCCAGGAAACCCTGGGGCCTCCCTCCTCTGCTGCTCCAGCAGTCCTGGTGACACCAGGGGACAGAAGTCACCTTTAATGACCACACACGAGACAGCTTCATACGGCATGGCTGTGATGCCTCCTCTGCTCAGCCCAATTTCCACACCGTGGGAGCTCGTTCCTCACCTGCCTTTTTCCTTTGGAAACAGACCTGTTTCCCTTATGGGATGGAGCAAGAGCTGGCAGATATCCATTTTTTCCCCCCTGTGGGCGATTGGGATTGCTCCAAGCGTATGTCTTTATCTCTCTCATCACAAGCTAGCATGAGAGTCTCTGATTTCTGCTCTCTCCATCTCTCTTCCCCAGCTTCATCCAGGTATTGGGATTCCCTGCCAGCCTTGAAAGAAACATCCCACATCCCCTGCATCTCCTTTGGGAATGTGTCTGGAGAGCCAGGATGATGAGGAGCTCCTGGGGGGGGAAGTGGCTCTTCCCACACCTGAGGATTTGGGGACCCCCTGGCTGCTCCTCATCCCACCCTGCACCCAGAACAGTGCTGGAAGTGCCCAGGAGCTGAATTCCTGTGCTGATGGAAGCTCGAGCTTGCCCTGCACTGATACCTGGCTATGTGATATTCCAACTGCACCCCTCACGAAAATGAGCCTGTATTTCCCATCCAAAATTCAAGGCACCTCCGAAGTGGTTTCCCCCCTAAAAACCACAACAATCCCCGTTCTTTGGATTTCTCCATTTTCATCTGTTTTTCAGTAAAACACATCATAGTACCAATGTTTTGGTAGGGCAGTTGGGAAAAGACAGCACCTTAAACCAGTCCACCACTGATGACAAACACCTTTGCTACCCCAAAAGTAAGATTTTCAATGATAAAAGAAACCTTGTGCTTCTCTGCTTAAGTCCTGCCGGCTCCTCTCATGCTGACACCACCTAGGATTTCTATGGAAAGCCAGATCTGGGTGGGTTGATCCCTTAAAAATATTGCTTGTTAAACTTCATAGCATCTACTTGCCTCCTAAAATAATGTCTGCAGCAAAATGACCCGTCTGGGGTGCACAGAAACAGCAGCACCAAGTAATTAACTGGGACTGGGGAGGGATACCAGGGAATTTTTGTGATGATGCTGCAGAAGTGTTCTACAGGTGAAGGGATCACTACATTTCAACAGGGAAGTCAAAGTATTCCCATTGTTGTGCTCCAGCAAGGCCTGGTTCAATTCCCAGCAGCCAATGGAGACCCACAAGTGAAAGAAAAATCCCCTATTTCATGTCCTCACTGTTAAAATGACAGATACAGGAGTGATCCTGGATGTCCAAAAGCCAAGCAAAACAGTGGGAGAGATAAAAATAATGTATCTGGCTGAAATCCAGGGTACCTGAGGCAATCCTTGTGGGATGGAGCAGTTTATCCTGACGGAGAGGGGGAAGCTGGATGAGGAAGCCACAGCAGAAGAGGGTGAATGGTTTTATGGGCTTTGATACTTAATGGTCCAACCGGAAATGACAGAAAAGTCCCTGATTTTCAAGGTGACTGATTTGAGCTGTCTCAGACCCTCTGTTATCACCAGCCACTCCTGAAATCCTCCCAGTCTGTCCCCGGAGACCTCCCGAGCCAGGAGGCAGCAGGACTCCAGGGCTGGCCCCGATCCAAACTCTGCAGGCAAAGGCTGATCTTGGCAAAGTTTCTGCTCTGCAGCTTGAAATCCAAGAGCTCCTTCATGCTTCCTGACCTAGGACCAGAAACAGTCTCATTCAAGAGCTTCTTTTGCTGCTTAGTCAGAGCTTTTGGGAATTGGAGGGATCTTTCTTTCCTAATAAGTTTCTTCTTTCTCTTTTACCGGAAGAAAGTTGACCTATTCCATGTCATGAAACCAAAGGTGTTCTTCTCTGCTGGGAGGGCAAAGCAGATTCCCACTCTGCTTTGCTTTAACATAGCAGACAGACTCCAGGGGTAAGTGGGAGTCAGCCCTGGATCCCCCTTTCTGCAGGAACATTCTCCATCAGGAGGGTACTCCAAGCTTTCTCTGTACCCAGGGGCCTTCAGACCTCAAATCCTTGGGTTCTCCAACACCCTTGGGTGAGGCACAGGGAATCCTGTGCTCAAACAGCTCCTCCCAAAGACCAAAAAACCCCCAAAGCAGTGGGCTGGAAATCGCTGGAAAGGCCCTCTGGCTCCTCCAGTGCTAATTGCCAGCAGTCCAATGACATCCTTGGCTCTGATGGATTTAATTGCTGAGTTGCTGAAGAGACAAGTGACCTATTATGGATCATTGTTTACAGCAAATTAATTCAGAAGTTCCCATCGTTCTGCCTGTCATGCTCAGGGGCAAACTCCCTCCGCTCTGCTGCCGAGTCAAGGGCTTCCCTCGCTCTGGAACACTCAGATGTGAGGAAAAGCTGAGCAAAGGCACAGGCAGGGCACAGCACAAGCCTGGCTGGGCAGCAGGAGAAAGCTCTGAGGTGAAAGGGGCCAGAGAGAGAAACCAACAGCTCAAGAGGGGAAAAAGTGCCCAAGGAAAGGAGCTACAGAGGTCCTGGAAGAGCAGGTGGGAGGGGAGGACACAGGAACTCCTCGAGCACAGCTCAGACATGGTTAAAGGGAGTGATGCCGTGAAGATTTTTTGCCTTTTCTTTTGTACTCTTGTTACACCTTTTTACAACTTCTGTCTCCTTAGTGCTTTTTGCCTCCATTCTTGGACTTGTTTGTCAAGCTAAGAGACTCAACATTTTAGAAGCTTCGTAGCCAGGGATCAGTGTGCCCCAGAGCCCAAGGTCCTCTCCAGAACACATTCTGTAAACTAAGATAGAACCATCCAGGGGAAGGCTCCCTGGGGAGGGGGGCTCACTTGAACCTCTCATTGGGGAATCTTTGATAGATCTGCTAATTAGTAACACCTATAATGTTATACCTGATCTTTTGGGGGTGCATTGTGGTGTGCATTTCGGTGCATTCGACCTGGACATGTGCACCTAAGGATCCTTAAAATAAATACCAAGGTAAAATCCCTTTTTCCCTTCTAACCGTGTTTGACTCTTGATTTTAAGACCAAGAAAAGGCATCAGGAGCTGCTGGGGCAGCGGGTGGAGGATGGATGGGTGTGTGGGCATCCCAGGTGAGGGCAACTCATCCCTGACAGCTTTGGAGAGGGAAACTTTGTTTCCTGAGGGGTCTCCAAAGCAGTGTCAGAGGGGAAAAGTAAAGGGTCCCTAAGAGGTGTGGTACCCAGGAGTAAATAAAAGGAATGTGGAGGGAACATTAGCAGGACATAAATGCGGCTGGGCTGAGAAGATACTCAGGAGAATTTTGCATTTTTCTTGGAAAACAGGGTTCTCCCCAGCCTGGGGACAGCAGGGTTGGATATGGATGTGGTTCCTATGGTGCATGGATAACATGGGACACCAGGACAGCATTATCTGGGCTGTTACCTGGAGATAAAAGGAATTAAAGCAGGGGAGCACAGGAAGCTTAAAACCAGGCCTGCCCTTGACTTGCACAATATATTTGAACAGCCCCATAAAAAGATCAGGGAATTCAGTCAAGCATGAATAGTTACAAGCATAAAAGAATGGTGGTATTATATTTATTATTAAAGCCCTTTGAAAGCCCCCTTATTGCAGATGGATTCGGAGCCTCTGGGGAAAGTCAGGGACAGGATATTTAGCAAAAATGTTATTAAAAATAGAAATTGTTTCCTATGACTTAACCTCACTGCCTAGGGGGAAATCACTTAGGTGGTGTTGGAGGAGAGCACGCAGTTACGAGGCCGGGGTTGTGGTGGAAAACGGAGCACAAGGGTTCTGGAATAGCAGCCATGGTCCTGCTTCCAGGGGAGCAGATTTGCCTGGGCCTTCCACCCACTGCCTGCACCCTCGGCAGGGGCAGGAAGGCTTTTTCTTGGACCAGCCTGTGCTTCCTGCTGCAGCTCCGAGCTCTGGAAGGTGCTCCCAAGGATCCACACCATGTGGTGAATGAGCAGAGGGAATGTGGAAGGGTGGAAGTGTTCCAGGCCAGGCTGGACGAGGCTTGGAGTAACCTGGCCTGGTGGAAGGTGTCCCTGCCCATGGCAGGGGGTGGGATGAGATGATGTTGAAGTCCCCTTCCACCCCAAACCATCCAGGCCTTCTGTGACATTATTCTGTGACTGGAATTCGTGGCATCAGCACCCAGAAATTCCTCAATTTCTCAATTTCTCCCTATCCTGTATCAATTTATCACCATTCTGCAGCTCCAGAAGCCGCTGGTTGCCCCTCCTTGGCCTAAGGGCAGCACATGGGATGTTTGCTTGGAGCTGTAGTTCCAGCCTGGATAACAGAGAGACTTTCTCCCAACTGAGGCCGTTCAGCACCTGCAAAAAGGTTCCGTGATGACAAATCAGTGTTTTCTCTCAGGAGAGCTCCTCTGCCCCACAGCCAAAGGCTGCTTATCAAAGCAGCATCAGGTGTGATCCACCCCTGCAAAGCTGGCCTGGAGCTCTTTGAGAAATGAGGCTCCAGAGGCCATGGAAATGCCAGGGGAACGCTGAGCTGATCCGGTTGTGTCCTGTCTTCCTCCTGGGATACACCTCCGGGAAGATGGGCGGATATCAAACATTCATCACAGGCACTTGTCCCTTTAACAGCTGACATTGGTGCGGCAAAACAGTTTTTGGTCACTTGAGCGTAATGTCACTGCAATCATTGCCTGGAATGTAATTTTGCCTTAAAAAACAACAGGGAAGGAGGATGAAAAATGGGACTCAAAGGTCTCCATGCGTCAGAAAAGCTGGCTCTGAAGTTTGGCTGTAAGCATCAGATCTCAGCAAATTCCGTAAACTCCCCCCTTCCCCCCTCCCACCTGTATTTGGACATTTTCCTCTTTCTTAATGATATTCCATCGATTACATAATTTCATGGATCCCCAGGATCAGGATTAGGGAGTTCAGCTTCATTATCAGTGCAGTTATTGTCCTCTGGAGACGGCGCTAACGGCCATTTGTCTTCTTCAATTCAATTAACAGCAACCCTCTCTGGACACCACGTCGGTGGCACTCGGTGACACTCTGGGACACCCGCTCCTCCACCAGGACGTGACCCCCATCTCCTCAGACGAGCTCTGGCTCCTCTCTTGCCAGCTCCCTGCCATACGTTTTAGCAGCACGTCAGGAAATGGCACAGTAAATTATCCAAGAATTAAAGCAGGCAGGGAGAGAGCCAAAAAAAATCCATTTATCGATGGCCATTCCCACTCTGAAGTACTTGAGGAGGTTGACAAGACAGGAACATATCTTCCCTGACCAGCCAAGAAGACTCTTCCCAAGAAGGACAAGGTCACATCTTCCTGCAAAAGATGAAGGTCGGGGACAGACTGAGAGAAGAGTTTCAACATTTTCAAAGAGGACAGAGCAGCTCCAGAACATCAGTTGTGACTTTTTGGCACAGCTATGGGTCGTGGAGCCTGAATTTCCCCTTATCCCTGGCTCTATGGGTGCTCCTGTCACTAAGCTCAAGGAGCCTCAAGCACATTCCTCCGTGACCTTCCAGCACGGGAATAATCCCCTCACATCTGCAGAGATGTGATGCTTGGGGGCGTGGGTTAGCGGAGGGCTTGGGTTAGTGGATGGACTCCATGACCTGGGAGGGCTTTCCCAGCCCTGATGATTCCATGTAGCTCTCCAGCAGTGCTCCATGGGTGCAGAGGGTGGAGGGCAGCCCAGTGCCATGAATAAGCCCCTCTCTGCTCCTGGCATGTGGCGATTTCAACAGAAAGCATTAATCGCCGGCAAATCGGTGTGGCAGCGACTGCACCTGACAAATGCCTTTTTAGAACAGCTCTTCCACTGAGGAGGGATTGGCTGATAATTCATGGATGCAAAGAGCACCTGGATCACTGGGAGTCTCCTGACCAGCCAGAGCCTGCAGGCTTTCCAGGAGAAGAGCTACCAGTGCAGGCAGAAAAGGTGGCTGTGGGCTGAGGAACTGTGTCCTTGCGGGACTGAGTCTTTCCTCGGAAGTCTGTCCATGCCTCCAGGAGGTGACCACCCAGCTGCTCTGGCTGAAGCCCCCCATTGATGATGCCAGCACCCCGTGGACAGCCTCCCTAAGGTTTGTTCCTGAAAGGATCCAGCGAAACCCAGTGTTTGGTTTGCCAACATGTCCTTCTGCTTTAACGACAGCAAAATCCATCCCTGTGCCCGTGGTGCAGGCCCGGCCCCGTGCTGCTCCCGCTGTGAGGAGCAGTGATGGGATCACTGGGATGTAACAAGATTTATCACCTACTCCTGGAGAGTGATTGCCTGCTCGGTGTCCTCAGTAAATAATGTTCTGCTGGCATCATCTGGGACATCATTAACCCAGGAGGCAGCAGCACCGTTTAACCTCCCGCGGGCTCGCGCCGCTCCCCCGGCTGCCTGACGTGTCTGGGTGCTCAGCGAGTGCTTCCAGGGACAAGGTGAGCCTGGGATGCCAAAATCCACACGGGGGAAGGAGGAACACGGTTTGGGACCACGCAAAAGGCGATGCCATGCTGAGGAGAGCCTCTGAGCAGCGCACAGGATCGCAGAATCACAGAATCAGAGAATCACAGAATCACGGAATCACAGAATCACGGAATCATGAAATCACAGAATGAACGAGGTTGAAAAAGACTTTTGAGATCATCAAGTCCAACCTATGACCCAACATCTCCTCATCAACTAAACCATGGCACTCAGTGCCACCTCCAGGCTTTTTTTAAACCCCTCCAGGGACGGTGACTCCACCATCTCCCTGGGCAGATGATTCCAGTGCCCAATCACTCTTTCAGCGAAGAATTTTTTTCTGACATCTAACCTAAACTTCCCGTGGTGCATCTTAAGGCTGTGTCCTCTTATCCTGTTCCTGTTCCCTGGGAGAAGAGACCGACCCCCACCTGGCTGCACCCTCCTTTCAGGGAGTTGCAGAGAGTGATGAGGTCTCCCCTGAGTGTCCTTTTCTCCAGGCTAAACAACCCAAGCTCCCTCAGCCGCTCCTCACAGGACTTGTGCTCCAGGCCCTTCACCAGCTTCGTTGCCCTCCTTTGGATGCATTGGAACATCTCAATGGCCTTTATAAATTGAGGGGCCCAGAAATGGACACAGCACTCGAGGTGTGGCCTCACCAGTGTTGAGCACAGGGGAAGAATGATTTCCCTGCTCCTGCTGGCCACACCATTCCTGATCCAGGCCAGGTGCCATTGGCTTCTTGGCCACCTGGGCACACTGCTGGCTCACGTTCAGATGCTGTTGGCCAGTACCCCCAGGTCCCCTTCTGCCTGGCCACTGTCCAGCCACTCTGTCCCCAGCCTGTAGTGCTGCAGGGGGTTGCAGGGGGTTGTTCAGCTCCACCTGAACAGCCTTTGGAGGGAACCCACAGTTACTCGGGGCTGGTTGGTCATTCTGGCACCAGCAAGGGTGACAAATCCCGGGTTCCAGCTGCTGGGCACATCAGGCCATTTCCCAGCTCTCATCCATAGCCATGGCCGCTCACAGGGTTGGAGACAAGCAGAGCTCTTCCCACGGGTGATTTCCTCCCTTCCTAATCCAGCACAATCCACCTCAGTGACTTCCTTTGGGCAGGGGCTGTGCCGGGGGCTCAGGACTTGGACTCGTCTGGTCCTGCCTCCTCACTCTGCTTAGTGACGCCTGACTGCTCCTTCACCATGTCTGTGTGCCTGAAACGTTGGATTTATTAATGCATTTTTAATTAGCAAACTCATTCTCCAGGGGAAGGTGTCTTGCATCTTAATGACCTTTGCTTTGAACCTTTGCCAGAGAGAGTTTTATACCACAAACCTCAAGCTGCAACCAAATTTCCTGACCCTCGGCTCACGCAGAGCAGCCAGGGGAGGAATTTGCTCCGTGGATGCAGTCCCAAGTTAGTCCAAGCTGGTGGGAAGTTCCAACACTCAAGGCCCAGACGACCCATGAAGTTAGAGAAGTGCTGCAGGAAAGGCTTTTTGGAGCTCAGCAGTGGGGTTTGGGCAGTCCCAGGAGGTGGGGAGATGTCTGAGCACGTGTCCTAAATGTGTGGGGACAGCCAGGAGCCAGCCTGACTGCTGCCCCCAGCCCTCTGCTTCTCAGGGACACAGTTACTGTTCCTTGGAGCTTCGTTCAGGCCGGTTCATGACCCAGTTACTCACTGAGTTCGCCTCTTTGCAAGCCCCACCTTCCCAAATCAGCTCCTGGCATTAGGGGCCAGTAGAAAGACCGGTTTTTTCCTAGGACTTTGTGACATTTTAATCAACTGTTCTGGATAGTTACACATTTAAATGCTGTGCTGTTCCCTTCAGATCTCCCCAGGCATTTCATGGTTCCAACATGGCCTTGGTGTTCTCTGTACTCCTCCAGTCCCAGATTTCCTTTCAAAGCAGCCGTGGCAATTGAGATGTTCCAAGAGATCAGTGCTGCAGGAGCCCACCGTCCCCAGCCCCGGCTCAGAATCCATTTCCCACCTCTGGGAGGAGCAGGAGTTGAACCCATTTCCTCCTCTCCCGTGCTTTGGGAAGGGTGGGGGAACTGTTGACAGCTTGGTAGTTTATTTCCACACAGCTCCATAGATCCAGACCTTCCAAAGGCATTCCGCAGCGCCAGCTGTTCCTGGGTTTTCTGGCTGCTCTGTCACACAAGCTGTTAGTGATGCCATTTGTCTCCATCCTCCTCTGAAAGCACATCCCAGCGGCACACGAGTCCCAACAGCAGCTCTTTCCCTGCCCTCTCCCACACTGGAAGGTCTCCAGAGGAGCAGGACCTGGCATGGAAATCCCTTCCTGGCAGAGAGCGGCAGATGCGGAGTGTTCCTGCAGCTACCGTGTGTGCAGGAGGTATTTCAGCTCCATTGAGCCTCCTGATGAACACCCCACCCTCGGCTCCTCTGGATCACTCTGCGGAGGCGGGGACCTGTGTGTGGCTCATTCCTGCAGTGGGACATGCATTAATCCTTCCTGACTTCCCCACCTTCCCTCATCCCCATCCCTCTTTTCTGAGCAGCAGCAAATGTGAGCTCACCTGGCTCCAGGTGCTCCCCTTGCCATTCCCCAGCTCCCGGCTCCCCCACCAGCCTCCCTGTCTGTCAGTAATTCCTCCTCGTACTGCTGGGATCGCTTCACTGCCTTAAGCAGTGCTTTAAGGGCTTGGGAAGCAGCTTAGGTGCTGTTGCATGACTCGATCCTCCCCCTCAGCTCTCCCCTCTCCGAGGAGAAGCCTGAGCCTGGCCCTGACCTCTAGCAAGGTCCCTCACTGGGTTCTGCAGTGCTGAAGGTCCTCTAAGACAAAGAGCACAGAGTTAGGACCAGGGAACGGCTGCAGCTGTGCCAGGAGGGGTTGAGGTTGGAGATCAGGGAAAGGTTCTCCCCCCAGAGGCTGCTGGGCACTGCCCAGGCTCCCCAGGGAATGGGCATGGCCCCGGGGCTGCCAGAGCTCCAGGAGCGTTTGGACAGCGCTGCCAGGGATGCCCAGGGTGGGGCTGTTGGGGTGTCTGTGCAGGGCCAGGGGTTGGATTCAATGATACCCGTGTGCCCCTCCCAGCTCAGCCTATTCCATGATTCTATGGAAGAAAGTTGGTTTCAGAAGCCCTTTCCCTCCCTTCTTCCTCCAGGCAAGGGGCAACAATCATTTGACACAGCTCAATTTCCTGGGATTTCCCAATCCCTTATCAGTCATGTCACTCTCCACCTTGTCCTCTGCAGCATCCCTGGAAGGGGCATCAGATGCAGGTGCCCTGCAGAGCCCAGCCAGAGGCCACAGCCCCAGCCTCAGGACAGGGCCCAGAGACTCTTTCCATCTCCCTGTCCAGCCTGGACAGCACGTTACTGCAGAGGCAGCATTCCCAGGCCTCCGAGAAGGAGACATTTATTATGCCCCTTCTCCCTCAGCACAGTCCCTGCTCTCCTCCATTCCCAAGTGCCAATACCCGTGGTTTTTCTGATCCAATTTATCACTGGGCTGTTTCCCCCAGTCAGCAGATGCCCTGTGCTCAGGTTCCTGACAGATCGATTGATGCTGAGGCCTCTGAGGTGCCACTTGCCAGGTCCCTGAGTTCCAATTCCCCTCCTGTCTCAGCGAGATGTGGGGAGGGCAAAGCCCAGAGGGACAGCGAGGGACAGGGGCAGCTGAGCCCTGCAAGGGCTGCTGGGCTGGGAGAAGGGCTGGAAGGGGTGTCAGGATAGCATTCCTGAGCTCTGCATTCCTTAGGAGCTGCTCAGTTTGGCACCACAGCACCTGCCCTCCTGCTCTGCCCACCTGTTGGCATTGAGTGCATTCCCATTTCAAGCTGGGGCAGGAGTTCTTCCCCTCCACCCCACAGCTCCCCCAGCAAGTCCCACTCCAGCCTGGCAGTGATTCCACCTGCAGCACTGTGTCCCCATGCCACATGCCGTGGGAAATGCATGCAGGAAATGCAGGAGGTGGAGTCAAGGTCTTCCTGCTTCTCCATGCCAAGAGGGAGGCTCAGGGTGAAACATTTCAGTGAGATGAAAGCTCATTTTTGCAGCACCCTCACTCCATTCTGGAAGGGGAAAGGTGCCCAGTGAGCCCAGGGGAGCCAGCGAGCTTCCCATCAGTGACTGCCTGGAGGACCTGGCGGGGGTTACTGGCATTGAACCATCAAACGGCAAGGACAATTAGCACTTTCCCCTCTTCTCTTAGGAGACGACACAGCACCGCGGCAGGCATTCCTGAGGAGGAAAATACCTGGGTCACAACCCAGAAGTTTTCACAGCTGGGGTCCTTAATGGATTTCTTCCCGCCCTGGTCATCCCCCTGCACACGCAGCCAGTTCGAGCTCCGTTTTCTCAACCTGCAAGAGCCTTCACTGAATCCTCAATTAGGCACAAAACCTCTTAAGGAGTGAGGCAAAGCTCCCAGAAGTGGTTTTATGGCTTCCAAGACACAAAGCTCTCCTCCTCCAAAGCACTCACCTGACAAATACTCCTTCCCCAGCTTTCCAAGTGCATTTTCAAATCAAAGCTGCAGCTGTGAGAGGTGACCTGGATATAAGACTGGCCTCCTGCCCCACTTTGCTGCCCTGCTTGGAGAAGACCTTCAAGGGAAGCAAAAGGAAGTTTCTATGTGTGTTCCCTCTCCCATAATGAAAATCTCCTAACTTTTGGGGAGGTGGATGTGTGGAGGGGCAGGATACCTTGTCCTTGTCAAGGAGGAGGAAAGAACCAGTATTAGCAAGGTCTCCAGCTTAGTCTAGACAGAACACTCACCTCCAAACGAAAGTAGCAACGGGGAAGAGTCAAGAAGGAGACAAAAGTTAAGCATTGTCATTGGGAAGATTGGGACAGACTTCATCAGCCCTGCGCTGGAACTGCCACCTCTCAGCAAAATGTGGGGAGATAAAGAGCGTTAGTTATGCACTGTCATGGTGCATTATATAAAGGTGGCTGCCCCCGAGCCCTCCTTCCTCGAGCCCTTCACCCCGCTCCCCTTGGGAGCATCATTAGAATGGCGCAGCAGCCTCGGCCCCCCAGGGTCACGGAACCCAGAGTTGTGAGCTCAGCAGAGTCCGAGCAGCTCTGTGGAGATGCAGCAGAGTGACAGGTGAGGTCCCTGCCCTTTGCATTAGCTTGATTTTAATTTGGAGCTGTGCTGTTCATTACTCCCATCACACCCAGGCTCCGCTGGCTGGCTCGGAGCTTTGGAGCGCTGCTGACTCGGGCCAGAGCCTGGTGTTCCATCCCTGGGGTCCCTGCTCTGGGGGTGTCACAGCACTGACACCCAGGCACTGCCTTTTGATCCCAGGGATGGGCTGGGACACAGCTCCTCCACCACAGCTGACCACGCTCGTGCTGGTGGGGCTGGGCACACTCAGGGTTGTTCCACCCATCCCCATCCCCATTCGCATTCCCATTCCCATTCCCATTCCCATTCCCTGGCATGGAAATGCTTTAATTCACTAAAGGACGGAGCCAGTGGGATGTGGACAGCGAGTTTGCTACTAAAGAGGTTTCCAGGAATCAGTTCAGCTTCTGGAAGTTTATAGAACCATGACAGCAGTACCTAGAAGTAGAACCTTATAGAATCATTAGGTAGTCCAAAGGCAGAGGTTTCATATTCTGGAAAGCAGCCTCTGGCTACAGGAACAAGCTAGAGAAGCTGGAGTATCCCTGGCTGGCCTGGAGTCCCTGGGCTCACAGCTATTCCAGTGGCTTATCTGCCCAGCTTCCCAAAGTGACTGAAAAACCTCAGAGGAGCTACTTGGATCCAGAGCAATGTCTTCTCTTCTACCCAGAGAAGCTGTGGCTGCCTCCTCCCTGGAAGTGGCCAAGGCCAGGTTGGATGGGGCTTGGAACAGCCTGGAAGGTGTCCCTGCCTGTGGCACGTGGGTAGAACAAGATTGTCCCTTCCAACCCAAACCATTCCATGATTTTTTGATGCTTAGTCCCTGCCATAAAGCTGAGGCTCTCTTCCCAACACTGCCCATCAGAGGGATGCCGGGAGAGAGCTGGAAACGGAGGCATTTTTCAGCGGTTTCTCCCCATGCATTTAAGCAACAGCTCCCATCTTTCCCTAGTCCTTCTCCTAGGAGGAAAGCCTGGGCAGGCAGTCCCTGGGCTGCTCAGCACCACAAAGGAATCACTGCAGTGGGAAAAGCCAAACCTGGAGCCTCCCCTCGGAGGTGCAGCACAGTCTGGGGCTCTGCTTAGCCGAGGGGTCATTTTCCAGTGGGCCAGTGCTGGAGCTGGAAATTCCTTTCTGAAAGGGAATTAAGAAGCCCTGCCTCCAGCTGGGAAGCTGCTGGAGAGAACAGACACACAGCACTGCACAAATCAGGAGGAAACTGGTAACGGGACTGGACCTCGGCTTGTGGACAGGTTGATGTAAGAAAGATTTTCTGCTCTCCTTCAATACAAAGTAGGAAGTTCTGAAATCTAATCTTTCCTTGGGAGAAAAAAAACCCTGGTAGTCTGCAGCTCCTGCCAGTTCTAGTCCATATATTTACAAGGATCCTTGAGCAGAGACAGAGGAATTTGCTGGGATGAACATTCACGGAACCAAAGGATGAGACGTTATGATGCCCTCCACATCAGCCAAAGGCCACTGCCTCGGATTCCCACTCCTGTGGGGAGGCAGAGGAGACTCAGGAAGGCACAAGGGTTGCAAATCTACAGAGTCAGGGCAAAGCAGCAGCCAGGAGAGAGCAAAGCAGGGAGCAAGGAGAGCTTGGACAGGGATCTTTGACTGCTGCGAGCGTGGCTCAGGCACTGCAGCATCCACACAAGCTGTGCATGGAGAGCTCATCCCAGGAAAACCCCGATCTCCATGCAGCAGTGCTGGGAGAGCTGAGCTGCCCATCACACTCAGCACTTCCCTTTCATGGGAATGGGATGTGGGATGGTCTCACTGGACACCAGCTGAGGCGCCTAGAGGGGTGTGGAGCAGTGGTGCAGTCCTTGGTGCAGAATTCTCCCCCGACAGAAGAGACCAGAGTAGAAGCGCTAAGCCCACTGGAGGAGAGAAGAAAGGCTCCTCATTGTAGATGGGTCTCTGCTCCGGATCAGCTCTGGAGAAATCCAGCTTTTCATCAGGACTGAAACTGAGAAGAGCCTTTGAGGAGCCCCACCAAAATCTTCGGGCCAGCCTGGAGTCTGATGCCTTTTCCTGGTCTTAAAATCAAGAGGCATACACGGTTAGAAGGGGAAAAAGGGATTTTACCTTGGTATTTATTCTTAAGGTCCTTAGGTGTACACGTCCAGGTCATATGCATCGAGATGTACCCCACCGAGTCTTTCCCTGTGTCTCTGTCTTTCTTCTTCCTGTATATCCCCCCCAACATTGGGTATAACATTATAGGCTTTATTAATTAGCAGATCTATCAAAGATTCCCCAAGGAGAGGTTCAAGTGAGCCCCCCCTCCCCAAGGAACCTTCCCCTGGATGGTTCTATCTTGGTTTACAGAATGTGTTCTGGAGAGGACCTTGGGCTCTGGGGCACACTGATCCCTGGCTACGAAGCTTCTAAAATGTTGAGTCTCTCAGCTTGACAAACAAGTCCAAGAATGGAGGCAAAAAGCACTAGGAATACAAAAGCTGTAAAGAGGTATAACAGGGGTATAAAAGAAAAGGCAAAAATCTTCATGGCATCAAGTCCTGCCAAATTGGAAGCGTCCACAGTGATTAAAATGCAAAATTAGAGCCCAAATGAAACCCCAGATGCTCAGCCCAGGCTTGTGCCTTGTGCCAGTGCAGCCACAGGGACATCGAGACTCAGGTGGCAGCTTGGGGCTCATGCTGCAGCCTCACCCATGGTGCTGTGGAGCAGGAGCACTGGTCCCACTGGGGGGACCCCTGCTGGGATGTGCAGATGTCCCAGGCAAGCCTGGAATGCCCCGTGCTGCAGGGGGCAGCGAGGACAGTCCTTGAAGTTCCTTGGAGAGGAGGCTCAGGGAGCTGCTCCGAGCAGAGCCAAACAGGGAATTTGGAGATCAATGGTTCTGTCTGCTGAGAACAGGCATGAAAAACAACCTGCTTTAGTAAAACTTGCAGGAACTTTTGGGGGGAAATCAGTTATACTGGAGCAGTTGACAATTAAAGAGCATTCTCCAGCAACTATTTTTCACCCAAATTACTTTTCAGACCCTCCACTCAGGCACGTATGTTCATCAATAAAGTAAACACACACTGGTTCCTTCCCCGTCCCACCAACACTGTGGTTTCTGGACAGACCCCTCAGCCAGGGGAGTGGGAAGCACTACAGCAGCTCCTGGAATCCCCCAGATAACAAGGAAAATCCTAGCAGCCAGTGTTACCAGGATTGCAGCTGTTTGGTTTAATATGTATTTATGTATTGTTAGTGCAATTTGGCGGAGCTGTTTCCTTGCTTGCAAAAGTCTGGATTTAGCAAATATTGGCTGGTTAACTATGTTGTTTCTTAGCAACCCTAATTGGATTTCAAACGGGAGATTTTGTTTTGGAAATATTACCTGTATCACTTAGCACTGTGGAATAAGTTCCTGCCTTCCTCATGCAGATAAACCCAATCAGCACTCCCCAATCCACTGGGGTTCTGGCTTGTTTACCCTCTCCTATGGCAGGAGCTGACAGATTCCCTCCTCTCCCGGCCAGGACCTGCAATCTTTTAGCAGCACTTGGAATTCCAAGACCAGCAAAAGCTGCTGCTGCAGCCTCCAGCTTGACTGGCAGCCCCACAGTGACACCATCCCCAGGCACAGTGGCAGTCACAGAATCACAGAATCCTTTAAGGTTGTTGAATCAAATTTATCCCCCAGCGCTGCCAAGGCCACCACTAACCCACGTCCCCAGGTGCCACATGACATGGCTTTTAAATCCCTCCAGGGATGGGGACTCCACCCCTGCCTTGGGCAGCTGTGCCAGGGCTGGACAAGGGTGAAGAGATTTTCCCAATGTCCAGCCCAAACCTTGCCTTTAGGCACAACTTGAGGCTGTTTCCTCTTGTCCTTTGGCTTGTCCCAGATCAGCTGCTGGACACGTGTGTGGGAAGAAACCCCAGCTGAGCGTGCAGGTGCTGAGCTTCCTCCCATCATCCCAATGCTTCTGCTGCTGGAGCACCAACATATCCCATGGACCTTTCAGGGACATGGAAAATGAGGTGGAGTTTCTTTTCTCCAATGCCTCTCCCCTTTCACCACGTCCCACTGGAGTCAGGCTAGAGAATGGGATGCCCAAAGGTGCAGCTCCAAGCCTCCGAGCAGACGGGGAACGCCCCATGAGCGGTGCACAGCGACAGCTCCAGCAGAGCTTTCCATGTGTGCTGAGTGTTTTTTCTGGAAAGCAGCTGCTGATGTGCCATTTAGTGATAGTGAAGGGGTAAGCCAAGCATTCAGCCAATTACAGCCTCCAAATCATTGCACAGCCATGGGCCAGTGACTGCTGGGAGAGCCAGGAATGAGCATTGATCGGAGCCCGGGGCCGTGCTGGCCCCGCTGCTGCCACTCCGGAGCATGGAGCACTCCTGGTCCTCCCCCAGCCCTGCGAGCCACTCGAAAAGAGTGGAGAACTCCAAAAGGTCAGCAAGGATCACAGAAGGGAGCTCAGACTGTCAAGATCAGGGATTTAGGGCTGTGCTGTGCCACGCTTCCTCTGCAGCAAGGGTGACTCGGGGCAGATGGCTCCTTCTAAAGCCCTTCATCTCTGCAGAGATGTGGCTGCAGGAGCCGAACAATTAAAGAGCTGCTGATGTCCTTGTGCAGCACGGAGGGAGGAGAGGCAATTCCAGGGAAGTGGCAGCCTGCAAAGCAGGCTCTTTGTGCTCTGAAGATGGTAATCTGCATTTTCAGGAGGAATGAAGCAGCATTTTCCCCCTCAGGGATTCAGGGTATGGAAGTATGGGAAGAAGTGTGGTCCTGGGGGCTCACAGGGGGACAAGGCCAGTCCCCCCATGGCAGGGCACTGACACAGCTGGGCTGTGCAAGTACAGATGCTCAGGGATGGGCACCTCCTTCCTTACCCCCTCCAAACCTTTAAAGGGATGCTGGACCCAGGCACAAACTTCCCAACATGGCCAGACTCAGTTGCGAGCATGTGGGTTTGGCCCTGACCCCAACTGGATTTCCCCAATAGGGAAAAACTTCTGGGAGTTTCATGGAGCAAACTCTTCACCAGCTAAACAAATGCCATCTGAGCCAGATGAGTTTATTCTCAATGGAAGAGATTTCATTATGTTTCTGGAAAATTTAGGAATAAAGGAGTAGAGGGCTCATTTAATAGGAAATTCTGTAGAATCATAAGATTATGGGATGATTTGGGTTGGAATGGAACTTCAAGCTCATCTCATTCCACCATCTGCCATGGGCAGGGACATCTTCCACTATCCCAGGCTGCTCCAAGCCCCATCCAGCCTGGCCTTGGGCACCTTCCCCTTCCAGTTTCTTCTGTTTCTCATGAACAAATATCCTGATGGGAGGGGTCGAAAAAGCCAGACAATCATTAAGCTTGGAAAAGACCTCCACGACCATGAAATCCAACCATTCCCCCAGCACTGCCAAGGCCACCACTAAGCCACGTCCCCGAATGCCACATCCACACATCTTTTAAACCCCTCGCTCCAGGGACAGACACCCCACCACTGCCCTGAGCAGCCCTTCCCAGTGCCTGACCACCCTTTCCATGAAGGAATTTTTCCTAATATCCAATCCAGTTTATTTCCACAATGGTTTGGAGGTTTCCAGTCTGACGCTAGCCCTAGTTTAGGTTGGCAGATCAAGCCTGGGAAATAAGATACAGATTTTCTGGAGAAATGAGATACAGATTTGGACTCTGTCCCAAAAGAGTTTCCATTTCACCTCATGGTAACTCCACACACCCTTGAGAGGAATCCAGGAGATGACAGCACCTTCCTGGTTTTGCTTGGGATACTCCTCCACAGCAAAAAGGGCCTCTCCAGGAGTTTGGGTGAGAAACTCAAAAGCAGGAGAAGATAAATGAAAGGAGAAAAAAAATCATCTCCACCAAGCCCTCTCATTCTGAGCCAGGCCAGGAAAATGCCACGGATACTTTCCTGGTGTTGGAAGCCAATCTGGTGGTGACTGTGCTGTATCGAGGAGTGGTTTCCTTCAGGTCGAACCAACCCATGTGTTCAGAGGGGAACCAGGCAGGGAAAGGCAGCGTCATCCTGCTGAAAATTTAAATGAAAGTAGATTTATTTTGTCTTTGCTCCAGATCTCAGGGGACGGTGTTGACTTACATGTTGGAAAAGCAATCCCTGCAAACAGCAGCTCGGAATTGTTGTATTAAACCTGCCACCTCCTGCCAAAGCCCTCGAGCAAACAAAAACCTGGTGGAAGCTGCTGATTTCTTCTCAACTCAACCCCCAGCCTGTTTATCAGGTTCCAGATGCATTTTACAGCGGTTGAGAGGGTTTTTTTTTTTTTTTTTTTTGTTATTGTTGCTGGCTGATTTTAGCAAACCAAATGTTGAAGAAGAGCAGCTCAGCAAGTGAAAACATTTCTTCGATAAAACTCGGGGTTGAAATGAAAATTGTCATTTCAAGCAGGATTAAGCTACAATTATCCAGCATCTCTTTTAACTGAGAATTAAAGAGTGCTGAATAGAAATGTTGTTGTGTTCTGTTTGAACACCCACAGCCTGGAGAACATCCTTTATCTTGAGACTCAGTAGTTTTCCCTTTTATTATTACCTGCAAACCTCTGCTTGGTTACAGCGGAGGCTTTGCACGGGGTGATATCTGCCAGTCGATCTTCCTCTGCAAAGCTCAGCCTACCTAGACAGGGACTATTTTAAGCTCTTCAAATGATATGAAAAATCGAATGTGAAGAGAAAAAGCAAGGCTGTGTGCTGCCTTTACAGCCCCTGAAATCAGCATTCAGCTCGGCTCCCAAATGACCCTGATCGGCAACAATTCCGCATATTCCCACAATTAAACAATGTTTGAACTCGTGTTAATGGCAACAGAACAATTATCTGAGCAGCCATCCACGGGGTAAGCAGGCTGCATCAGCAAGAGTCAAGCCTGGTGCAAATAAAGGCTTAGCCTTGCAGAGGAAAGCCAGGGAAATCTTCAATGAGAGGAATAAAGATTCTTTACTTTACTCCATAAAATCGGCGTTTGAACAATATATTGAATGTCAGGAGCAAATGTCTGCTGGTATTTAGTTGCTTAATTGTAAACCTTGCTGACTATTTCCACTTAAAAACCAAATCTTTAGTGTTCTGAAACTGCAGAGAAGCATTTGCCTGGTCCTGGTGTCAGAAATATTCTTATGATGTTGGAGCTTTTTGTGGGAAATGCAGAAACAGCACAACAGAGTTTAACAATTGGGGAGGACTAAGAGGAGGCTTTAAGGGCCTGAGTTTATCCTTAACGTAAGAGATGTCATTAATTTCTGGAAAATTTAGGAATAAAGGAGTAGGGGGCTCATTTCATAGGAAATTCCGTAGAATCATAAGGTTCTGGAATGATTTGGGTTGGAATGGAACTTCAGGCTCATCTCATTCCCCCCTCTGCCATGGGCAGGGACATCTTCCACTATCCCAGGCTGCTCCAAGCCCCATCCAGCCTGGCCTTGGACACCTTCCCCTTCCAGTTTCTTCTGTTTCTCATGAACAAATATATCCCATCCTGATGGGAGGGGCCAAAAATGCACTTTTCATCAGATCTGCTGCATTAAGAAATCGCCAGAGAAGCCGTGGCTGCCCCATCCCTGGAAGTGTCCAAGGCTGGGTTGGATGGGGCTTGGAGCAGCCTGGGCTAGTGGAAGGTGTCTCTACCCACGGCAGGGGATGGAAAGGGATGATCTTTGAGGTCCCTTTCAGTGCAGTTCTATGATTCTGTAAAAGTTGTGCTGGTGGAGAGACCCTGCAGCTCCTTCCAGATGGGAGAGCACCAGCAGGTTTCGGAGGATCTGGGGTTGTGTTCACACAGCATGACATAGCCGGCCAAGCTCTGCCTCTGGCCTCATCCAGAGGGGCTTTTCCTCCTGTATTTCTCCCCTTTTCTCCTAATAAAGCTGCTTGCTCATTCCCAGCTGAAAGAAGACGTAATAAAAATGATGGCAGGAAATTGCAGGCGAGCTGGGGTTAAGAGAGACAATAACAAAACTGCTTTTGCAGGGTAATCTCCGAGCCTTTGGTAGCTCATGCTAAAGAGAGCTTTGAAATCAGCAAGAGAATTAAAAATATTGAGATCAGCTAAAACACTGCTGTCCTTTGCACATCAAAGAGGATACCCACAGGGACAGATTTGCTGCCATGGAATAATTTCCACCACTTTTTACAAGAAAAATGAGAGCGTTTGGTGCTTCTCCCCCCTTCCTTTAGCACGAACCCACTGTACAGGGGGAAATTACTTTTCTGTGCTCCCTAAAAAAAATCTCCTCCTGATGCAAAGAGCAGCGTGGGGGAGAACAGGTCTGAAATCCATTAGCCATGGCAGAGAGCTGGTGGAAAGGGAGAAGGAAGAATCTGCCTCCCAAATCTGCTGACAGGGCTTAAAGCCCAGTTTAGCCCAGAGGTAGCCCGGCTGGGTCCAAACCGTTCAGTTGCCCACTGATGAGTTTGCAAGTCTGTGCTGGTGCCACATAGCCCGGCACAGGGAGGGTGAGCTTCCTCCCAGAAAGCTCATTCCCAAAGAAAAACAGGGCTGAATCCAAGGAAAATCTGCCCTGAGCGCTGCCGTGGGGATTTAGGTGTGATGGAGCATGAAAAGCATCACAAACCTCAGCAGCAGGCCCAGCTAGGAGCCTGGTTACACTCACTTGAGCTTGGAACAAAGGTTTTTAGGGGTTCTGTGGAAGTCCCTGAAAGCCAGGATGGAAAATTTGCACATGAAGGATTGGAGCAGGTCTGTGTGAATGGTCCTGGGCCTGTCCATATGCCTGGAATAGCAGCTGTATTAATAAACTGGATAAAATTAAATATAACTCTGCCGTAGGCAAAGCATTCCCTCTCTTGCCCCTGACCTGCTGGAATATCTTCTGCTTTTCCTTGTTGAAAACCTGCTTTTACAGCAAAGTCTGGATGAAAAACAGGCTTTGTTCCAGGGAAAGGTGATTTGCCAGGCCCACCCCTAGGAGTATTGGAAGATTTGGGGTGCAGAGCACCGTGTAAGTGCAGAATTCCTCCAAATCTTGTGTCAGGAAGCTGGCTGGAAGCACTCAGCTTGGCTGCTCTCCACCAGCCCTTCCCTAATATGACTTCACCCTCATGTTTTCTCCTCTTCTTTCCTGTCCTGCTTCTCATCTCCTGCCTTTTGGGGTTGGGGCTCTGGCTCGGCATGGGGGGCACCGAGCCCCTGAGTTCAGCGCAGCCCACGGGGCAGGATGCCAGCCAGATGTGGCTGCTGGGACACGGGAGCCCGTGTGGCTCTGAGGGCCCTGCAGGAATCATCCAGCACGTGCTTTATCCCTGTAAAAGACCAAGGGAAGGCCAGGGCTGTGCTCTGATAGAAACCAGACAGCCCCTGGGTATTCGCTGGGGTCCAGGCTCAGGAACACATTGTCTCTGCATGGCGTGGCTATCCCGATTCCCGGGGTATCCTGTGATACCTGTGAATAGCTCCAATTGAATTAAAAATGAGCTGTGAGGCCCAAGGCAGCACGTTCCTGCCTACCCTGGCCCGTCCAGCCCCGGCGAGGCCGCGCTGCTGTGGGTTGGAGGGAAGAAGTGGGATTGTGTGTGGGCTGAGAGGGGCTGGAGTCTGAAGGAGGGGTCCACAGTGCAGAATCCCAGAGTCCTTTAGGATGGAGAAGACCTCCGTGATTATCAATCCAAGCATTCCCCAGCACTGCCAAGGCCACCACTGACCCATGTCCCCAAAAGCCACATCCACATGGCTTTAAATCCCTCCAGGGATGGGCATTCCACCACTGCCCTGGGCAGCCTGTTCCAATGCTTGACAATCCTTTTCATGAAGGAATTTTCCTTCATATCCAACCTGAGCCTCCCCTGGCCCAGCCTGGGGCCGTTCCCTCTCCTCCTGTCCCTGTTCCCTTCGAGCAGAGCCCGATCCCCCCGGCTGCCCCCTCCTGTCAGGGACTTGTGCAGAGCCACAAGGTCCCCCCTGAGCCTCCTTTGCTCCAGGCTGAGCCCCTTTCCCAGCTCCCTCAGCTGCTCCTGGAGCTCCAGCCCCTTCCCCAGCTCCATTCCCTGCCCTGGACACGCTCCAGCCCCTCAATGTCCTTCTTTTTGTGAGGGGCCTGGAACTGACCCCAGCATTGCCTCAGCAGTGCCAGCACAGGGGGTCAATCTGTTGTGTCCTGCTGGTCCCACTGTGGCTGGTACAAACCCTTGGAGGTGCCCTTGGTCACAAGGCCACACACTGGCTCAAACTTGTCCTCAGAGCACCCAGACAGGGCTTGGGAAGCTGGAGCTGTGCCCCTCATGTGGAGGGGGAGGTGGGATGGGTCCTGCTCGATGCCTCCATGAACAAGCTTCATTCCCATCAAAGTCTGGCCCAAAGTGGTTCAAGGGCACTTTGCCAAGGCAAGGGGTGAGGAGGGAACAAAGCTGGACTTGTGGTGGACTCCTTGGTCTTTTGGACACGCTCCTGCTGCCCACAAGGCCAAGCATCTCTGACAGGGAACGTCCTGGTTTGCTCCAAAGTCCCCACTTGGAACCAGGAGTGAGCCCAAGCAGGACTGGAGCTTTCAGGGCTGTGCCCGCCCTGCCAAGCCCCTCGAAGGAGCAGGAAGGAGTCAGGTGCACACATGGACACAGCTGGCTCCTTCCCAGCTCTCAGAAGAGATACGGCCGAGCCCTTTTTCTCCCCCAGTCCTTCTGCTCTCTCCCTTTTACCTGTCCTCCCCCTCCACCCCTCACACAGAGCGCTGCTGCCACTTCTGTTTTACTGTCCCCAGAGACACCAATTCTGCAGCCATCACGGCCGGAGACGCTAATTAAATTGTTCGAAAATCCAATAAAAATGCTTTATGAGAGTGTCTGTCATTGGCAAAGGTTTAGGGAAGAAAATTAGGCTCTTCCAAAAGCAAAGCAAAAAAAAAGTCCATCCTCCCTCGTTAAACCCTCGATGTACTTCACTGTAAATGGTTGCTGGGTGCTACAAACTGCAGCTGGTCCAGTGGGAGCAGTTTCCCAGTGCAGGGCTGGTGGGGAGGGCTGGGGACGTTTTTTGGTGAGTGTCGAGATGTTTTCTCCTGTCCCTGCTCTGAATGACAACTCAGGCTTCAGGCACAGGCTGGGCTGGACAAACCAGACCCATTTATAGATTTTCTCATTCCCCAGCCAGCGCCAGAGAGGATCAGTAATGCAACCAATTAAGAGGATTAAAAGCCATATTTTTTATTTATTTTTTGATGACAGAAGCACTGCCAGGTCCTGTGGCTGTGATCAAGGTCCCCATGCTGTCCTTGTCCCAGACAACTCAGGGGCTGATTCATACAGGGGATTTTTGTCCTGCACATTCCCGCAGCTCTCAGTGATGAGCAGCAAGAGGCCAAGGTTTCCTGTGGGTGTTCCCAACCCCAGGAATGCCATGTTCTACCTCATTTTCTACCCTTTATGCCCCAGAGGATGCACAGTTATCCACACAGAGGGGATGAATGCCTGTGCTCACTCTCTGGACTTTGGCATTTGCTGGAAACTCTGGCAAATGGAATTGGCTGGCTTGGGAGGGGGATGGCTGGGCCGCTCTGGGAAGACTTAAAAAACCCAAATACCACAAGACTTACCATGTAAACACTCCAAGCAGGCCAAATGCTCTGTAATTTCTCTTAACTGTGCAAATAGCAGAGAGAAGAAGCTGTCAGGGAGCACATTCCCCACCCAGAGCAGGGGGCACTGCGAGCACGGGACCCGTTGGCAGCACGGAGGCAAAAGCCCCAAGCCAGACCCTCGAGGTGGAGGTTTCTGCTCCTGTTTCACTGCTGTGCTGATGGAATGGCATCTCCAGAGGGGAAACGGCCCAGAAAGAGCCAGGGCTTCCCATGGCCCCTGTCAACTCAACAGATGAAAGCCAAACAAAGGGGGTCCAGCCCTGGGGCTCTCCGGCCACCTCATCCTAGCAGAAGGTGGGATTGTGAGTGCAGGGAGGGAGAGACACTCCACGGATCCTCACTTCATCTCACAGGGGTTTCAGCTTGCCTCCCGCAGGAATTTGGATGCAGGGTCACCCTTCTGAATCTCCCGGGAATAGCTGCTGAAATCAAGCTGCCTGCTGAAGCCCTTTTGTTCAGCGAGGCTCCTGCTAGGAGAGGCTCTGCTTTTATTTCAAAGACTCAGCAATTTGGATCGGTTTAACCTTTTCAGGGTTTCCTGAGCACAATAGCACAGATGAGCTTTAAAGCCTCTTCAAGAGCACAGGTTGAAGCCGGAGACTTGGGGGGAGGGAGAAGAAGCCACGACAAGTCAAAGGAGCCGATACTGTCACTGCCAGACGTGATTTGCCTGCCAACCCCCCCGGGAGCTTCTGCTGAGGCACAGAGAGATGGGTTTGCTGTGAGAATCAGGGCGGTGATGCTGTGTGCCCTTGTCCTGAGCAGCGGCTGCTCCATTGGGCTCCAGGGGCCACGGAATTCCACCCAAAGCCACTTCTTGTGAGAGCTGGGAGATGGGAGGTCAGTGAACCAACAGGAACATCCAACAAGGGTGTGAGGAGGGGAACAACACAAACTCCACCCCCAGTGGTCCATCCACTGTCCTGTCCCACCACCCTGATGACATCTCCATGTCCTTTCCTACAGACCCAACTCCCAACTTTGCCCCAAGGCTGCTCCACCACACCTCCCCAGGAGCCCAAGTGCATGAGGAGTGTGGGGTTGGAAAAGCCCTGGAGAGCAGGGCCCAGGCGATGGCTCGGAGGAGCAGGGCAGCGCTCCTTTGATGTTGGAACAACAAAGACGGGTGCGGGAGGGAAAGGTAACCGGGATGCTGGGAAGAGCGGGATGCATTTCAAATGGAACAGCAAGAGCTTTGAAGATCAATTCCTCCCAAGGAAACAAACTGCTCCTCCCGGGCTCCTCCAGAGCCCCAGTGCTGCTCTCCCTCTCCCGGAGTTTCTGGAGCTCTGTTAAAGGCAATCTTTGGGAAGGTGTTTGTCCCAGCTTGGATGCGGCTCCCTGGGGAGCCAGGGGGCGGCTTGTGCTGCTCCTGCTGCCCGCTGAGCAAAGGCAGGAGGGAGGGCAGGAATGATTCCCGGGTCACATCCCCCTCCTGGCCCCAAGGTGAAGGGGAAAGCCGCTCAAAGCAATTATTTACGGAGAGGTTGATGAATGTGCTCCCAAGGTGGATGCAATCAGGACTCCTTGCAGAGGGAGGGAAGGGGACTGGAGCTGGGGAGGGAGAAAAGAGGAGACCCCCAGCACCCCAAGGACACGCAGCCACTGCCGGGGTGAAAGCTCAGCTCTCGAAGCAGGATTGTTCCATTTCCCTGATTTCCATCGTCAGGAAAACCACAGCATTTGTGTTTGTGTGGTTTTTAACCAAAGCTCCAATTCTGCATTCTAGGACTCCTGGAGCCAGGGCTTAGGAACGAGCAGGGAATGCTCTCATTAGCTAAACCTTTGTTAATGCTCACTCACATCACCTCGTTCAGATTCACATCAACGGAATTGGCTTTTTTGGAACAGCTCCTTGAAACGGGGGAAAAAAAATAAACAACCTTTTTTGTGTCAATGTTTTCTAAGCAAAATGTTTTGAGCTTTCTGCTTTGGTTTATTTGCTTTGTGTGAGCTTTCAAATCAGACACAATTAACACAGAAAGGAGCGAGATCTTGTAGTTGTCAGGAAACGCTTCAGTCTTCTCTTTTCATCTGCTAAACATTGATACATGAAAATAATCTGCCCCTCCCTCTACTGCTTGTTTTCTTTTAAAAACCACCAGCAAGCTTCAAATAGGCCCTGGGAGCTGCCCAGGGAGCTCCCCTTGCCTGGCTCTCCCCATCCTGCACCCACACCTCGGTGGGGACGTGGCCAGGTTTACGCTCCCCCAATTGCATTATGTTTGAGTGGTTTATGATTTGGATTTTCATGCAGAGCAGCCTGTTCCAGCTCCTCATAACAAAGACAATTATGCTAAGTTTATTGGATTTGCATTCAGGGCTGATTTGTCAGAATTGTATATTGGTTCTGGGAGATGGAAGGGGAGGAAGAGAGGGGGCATTTGCTTTTCATGAGGACAGAAAAAAAAGCCCAATATAAAATTAATTTCTCTGTTTTCCAGCCCCTTCACAGTGCACAGATTCCTTCCTTCCTTCCTTCCTTCCTTCCTTCCTTCCTTCCTTCCTTCCTTCCTTCCTTCCTTCCTTCCTTCCTTCCTTCCGAATTCCTTCCTTCCTTCCTTCCTTCCGAATTCCTTCCTTCCGAATTCCTTCCTTCCTTCCGAATTCCTTCCGAATTCCTTCCGAATTCCTTCCTTCCTCCCTCCCTCCCTCCTTCCTTCCGAATTCCTTCCGAATTCCTTCCTTCCTTCCCTCCTCCCATAAATATTCCATCCTATAGAAGATCCCAGACTCTGTGCCCAGTGCCTGGTGAAGGACAGGTGTGACCACGGCCAGGCCACCTCCAAGTGCACATTTACAAAGAAATCCCATAGATGCAGTGAGGAGGCTGCTCTGGGATTTCATACCCCACTGCTGCACTGGAATTCCCACTGCCCGAACTTCCAACCCTGTGCCAGGCACTGCAAAGCCATCGCCCCCCTTCTTACTGGAGCAGACACCCATGATCCTGGAGAACATGCCAGGTTGGCTCCTGTCCTCTCGGGAAGGGCTTGAGGGTGTCTTTGTGTCACCTGCCAGAGAGGCTCCTCCTTAGGGCACTGCTGAAGCCAGGCAAAATGTCACCTGGCAGGGAGATCATGGAATCATGGAGATCGTGGAATCATGGGGATCATGGAATCATGGAGATAGTGGAATCCCAGAATGGTTTGGGTTGGAAGGGGCCTTAAAGCCCATCCAGTTCCGCTCCCTGCCATGGGCAGGGACACCTTCCACCGTCCCAAGTTGCTCCAAGCCCCATCCAGCCGGGCTTTGGACACCTCTCAGATATCCCATCTGCCTCTCCCATGGAAAACCACAGTGCTCTGACGAATGCAGCTATCTCCTAATCGGTTTCCTGAGTTTCCCACAAATCCCATTTGGCTTCATTTTAATTTTTCCCATTCCCAAGGCCCCCATCCTCTGTTTGCACATACCCTTGCTGTGCATTTATCGATGCCATCCCAGCAGTCTCCATGGCAACCTGGCCCCTCACAAGGCACGACGCTCCCAAGGTCACGGCAGCAAAGTGGGAATGGTTGCCCATGGAAGAGGGACAGAGCTGGATCCCTTCCCTTTACTAAAAAGCTACAAATGGCCACGTATTTTTATGGCCATGTGTCTTCTCTGGCTTCTCAAGCTCATGAAGATGGGATTAGAAATGCTGAGCTCTACCTCAGCAGGATGCAACGTGGACAGTTTGGATCTCACACCTGTTTGAGGACTCCTGAAGGGATGTGAAGGTGGATGCACAGCATGTGGGGGACAGGGATGCAGGTCCTTCCTTGGGATCTCTGCTTTATGCTCCCACAATGGATTTGGGTAGGAAAGACCTCAAAACCCATCTCGTTCCACCCCACACCTTCCACTAGCCCAGGGTGCTCCAAGCCTCCTCCACCCTGGCCTCAAACACTTCCAGGGATGAAAATCCCTGTGCAAAAACTCTTTGCAGCCTTTCCAAAGGCATGTGTGTGCTCAGTTTTGGCAGAAACTTGGGGAATGGGGGGTTTGCCTCCCTTTTTTGCTCCAGCATCTCGTACACATCAAACACAGAAGAGGGTTTGGAACAAATATGCCACTGGGTTTGCTTTCCTTTTTTTCCCTGCTCTTTTAGAAGATGGATCTCTTCCACCTGCACCTGGTCCAGATGTTGTGTGCCTGACTAAGAAGGACTGGTTTAATTGTCTCCTTTTTCTGGGCTCACTGTTTAAAATCACCTTGTTAATTTATTCTGCCTCTTCCAGCTTCTCAGTGTCTACTCAGAATTGCAAACTGTCGACATTTTTTTACCCTGTCTCATGTTTTTTATTCCAATTGCAAGCCAGTGGTGGAGGGCGGCTTTTTTCATGGCTCTTAGGGGAAAAACTCATGCCTACAAAAAATGCAGAAGCCTGCGGGAAGAGAAACGATCCACAAAGCCAAATAATGCATCCCAGAAGTCAGAAAAGTTTCTCCTCCAGCCTCCCCATGCATTCCTGGCATCCTGAAGGATTCCAAGGGTTTTCCAGCAGGACCGTGAGATGGATGTCCCACACCCAGCCAAGGCTCATCACCAGTGTGCCCATGTCCTGTCCCGCTGCTTGTCCCAGGGCCAAGGCCACCGTCGAGCCCAGACACCCTCCCTGGGGCTTCCAACCCTCTGGAGCAGTTGAGATTTGCTGCCTGTGCTTGGGAAGTGTGACAAAACAGCCAACAAGGCAGGTGGTGGCTTCAGCAGGACCTGCCCAGGAGGGCTGGGAAGAGAGGAGTGAGGGAGCTCCCACAACGAGCCACATGCTGGGTGTGATAATCAATCCTAAACCCAGGCTAACCCTGCCCAGTTAGGCTGCTGTAACTGATTCTGGCTCTTCCTCATCCCTCCACAGGAGCTGTTCTTCACAGGGCCTGGTTCGGCTCAGCCCCAGGCTCATTATGCACTCTTTGGACCGTGAAGACACCACTGAAACCCAGAGCAACTCTAATCCTGAGAGATTCCCCACAGCTTTACATCCCTGTGCAGCTGAAATTTTAGATATTTCCCTGATTGCCAAAGGCAGGCAGAGAAACACCACAATTCAGATGCCAAGCTCGTACAAAATGAGCTTAAAAAATGTGATTTAACAAAACCGCAACAAACCAGTCTGGGCTCCTCTTGTTTGTTTTCTGGTGCCAGAGCATCCAGACTGATTGTGGAAAAGACTCCAGAACCACAGGTAGCCAAACCCTTCCTAAAGACAGAGAATTGTGGAATTGCTTAGCTTGGAAAAGCCCTCAAGGCCCACTGCGTCCCCAGCACTGCCAAAGCCTCCCCTGACCTGACCCCAGGTGCCACATCCACAGGGCTTTGAAATCCCTCCAGGGATGGGGACTCCACCACCTCCCTGAGCAGCCTGTCCTAATTCCTGAGCACCCTTTCCAGGAAGGAATTTTCCTTGATAACCTCCCCTGGCACAGCTTGAGGCTGTTCCCTCTCCTCCTGTCTCTTGTTCCCCGGGAGCAGAGCCCGACCCTCCACTGGCTGCCCCCTCCTGTCAGGGATTTGTGGAGAGCCAGAAGGTCCCTCCTGAGTGCCCTTTTCTCCTTGAAGCCTTGAGTTCCATGGATGGGTGTGCAGTGATCACACTCAGAGCACACAGCTTGGGAGACCCCAAACAGAGCCAGAGAAGGAAGAGGAGCTGGAGAGACGACAGTGCCAGCTGAATATCCTTTGCCAGGGAAACACAGGAATTCTAGGACATGAAACCAGTGTCCATAAATTTGTTGCCATTCCACAGCCAAAACGCTCTGTGGAACGCACAACTCTCCCTATAGAGCTGATGGAATCACAGAATCATAGAATAATACCCTCAGCTGGAAGGGACACACAGGATCAACTGCAGCTCCTGGCCTGGCACAGGACAAACCAAAAACCCCGCCATGTGCCCTAGTCCCTGCTCCTGAAGCATTTCCCTTCCCAACTGGAGCACTGACGAAAAGGAGGCCTTGGAAATGTGATTAAACAGCAGCTTGGGCAAGCCTCAGGCACAGGCTGTAAGGAGGGGCTGAGCGCTCCGCGAGAGCCGTGTGAATCATGAGCGGCAGTGGGTGGATCCTATAGTGGGAATAAGAACCGGGGCTGTGCAGCCCACGGCTGTGGGGGCTGAATGCCATGGATCTGCCCTCCTTTCCCAGAAGATCATCCCCGTGGATCTGCCCTCCTTTCCCAGAGGATCATCCCCATGGCACTGGGGCGAGCCTACGCCGCCTTTCCCTGCTGCAAACCCCAGGCTGAGCTCGGGGAGAGATCCCTGTGCTGCCACAGCTTGGGCAGCTTTGGTTCTACCAACTACCATCACCTGAAGATGCTTCCCAGTGGGCCCGAGTGGAGCACTCTGATTTTTGGGAAAGGACAAAGTGGTCCGGTTGCTCCAAGAGGCACAGGAATGCTTTAGCAGTAAAAAGCATCTTTTTT
This sequence comes from Corvus moneduloides, assembly GCF_009650955.1. Classification (NCBI taxonomy): domain Eukaryota; kingdom Metazoa; phylum Chordata; class Aves; order Passeriformes; family Corvidae; genus Corvus; species Corvus moneduloides. The sequence continues at coordinate 3,569,771 of NC_045485.1, read as the reverse complement.
TTCTCTTTCAGCAAATATTCCTGTGGACTTGTGTGGAGTGGGGACTTGGGGGTTCTGGTCCATGCCTCCATCCCCTGGTGAAAGCCAAGAGGCTGCCTCACACAATCCCTGCTCCAATCCCTGTTCCCACAGCTGCTGTGGCACAAAGCAGGTGGCACAAACCCTGAGATGCCACCCAAAGAAAGGACCTGTGGGAAGAAGCCTGGCTGAAGAAGACCGGCAGGGATACAGAAAGCTTCTGGGTACTCCAGAGGCACCTTGGGCTCATCTTTAGAAGATCTGCAGGTGCAGGAGGTGTGAGCAAGGGGAGTGGAAGTGTTTTCTGGACATCTGTAAGATCACACAGGCACTTTTATCCCTTCTGGCCTGGGGCACCGTTCCTCTGCTCTGGCTCAGAGCAGCCCCTGTTCCCAGAGGCCAGCGCTGGAGCAGCTGGGCAAAACAGCTGCTGGAGAAGTTCTGGGTGCTCTGCCTCTGGCATCCTGCTGAGAATTCCTTCTGTGGAGCTGCTTCCAGCTGCTTACCTGCATTAATGCAGGGATCCAACAGTTTGGCTCCACGGTTTATTAAACTTCGCCTCTTTGTGACAAGGCGTGAACCTGTGCTCTACAATAATTTTCCGAAGCTTTTACATGCCAGGGAAATTACCAGCCAAGGAGCCCTGAACAGCAGGGGAAAGAGCAGGCTTCACGTTAGGGATGAGCATTTGGAGTGGAGCAGATGGAGGAGGCAGTAGCGTGTGAGGAGCTGTGCACTGCAGAGCCTAAGGAAGCCTGGGACAGGGAACTGTCTCCTGGATCACCGTGTGTGTGTAACTCAGCGCCTGCTCACGTGCTGCCCAAGCCAGGTGTGGCTCCAGAGGCTTTTCCCAGTGAAGATGTGGCCCAAGGCATTGCTCCAACAGCACTTGGTGGCTCATTTATTCATCTCCACACTCCGCTCTCCTCCTCCTTCCCCAGTCACGCTGCCCTGGTGCTGGCAGGACACCGATGAGTGCCATGGTCCGTGGGCTTGGCTCACTCCTCACGGCTTCCAGGTGGGTGTTGGAGCTGTGGGACTGATCTGTGAGTGGCCACCAGCCAGATCAGTCACTGTGCTGTGTCACACCTGCATGGAGGATCTGTGGGCTGCACAGCCACTACTCTGAGCCAGAAAAACCCCTTTGTCACATCCTGGGAATGACAGCCAGCCCAGGACTCAGCACCTCCGCCCCCGGCAAGCACCTCTAAGGGGTGTCTGTGACAGAGCCATACACGAGCTGGACTCTGATGATGGATGAGAAGGGAGCAGAGGCAGGAGCAGCGGGAAACAAGGGGAAACAAGGCCTTTCCAAGCAAGCAGGGAGGCACACAGTGAATAAAAGCTGTGTTGGAGGTGGAAAATGACTGATTCAGGGCTGATAATGGCATTGAAACACCTGCAACCTCCTCCTCCTCCTCTAGAGCCCAGGAGCTGGCACGGCTTGGGTAGAGGGCTCTGTGTTGGATGCAGCTGGTGTAGGTGGGTGGAGAACATGCTCCCTCCACAGATGTTCACAAGGAGGGATGGCAGAGCTGGCTGGAGCTGTCCATGTCATCCCTGGGCTGCGGGGGACACACAGGGCCAGGAGAGTCACTGGGAGGGGCTGAGCACGGATGCTCAGGTGGGTGTTTCCAAGCTGTGCTACATGGAAGGGTCCTTCTGGTTTCCTTCTGGTTTCTGTGGCACTCAGAGCTGAGCTCTCTGTTGGGAATGCAAGTCCCGAGATCAATCCATCATTTGCCCAACTTGTTGCTCTCCTCATTTCTCTAGCCCAGGCCAAGCAGCAGCATGGAGATGCCACAGCTTTATCAGCAAAACCCAGAGTAGAGAGAGCACCACGTCCTTTGGTGGAGTAGGAACTCAGCTGTGGGGAGGAGGAGAAGGAGAACAAGGAGGAGCTCCTTAGGCTCTGAAACACAAAGGTATGAGAACCAGGCACCACATAAACATCACGGGTTTGTTGTGTGTTTTCTCTTCCACAATAAAACCTACTCAGGCTGGCTCAGTGCAATCCAAGGAATGCATCAGCCATGGACTCAAGGTCCTTCCAGTCAGGAAGCAGAGACCTCTCCAGCTTCATCTCACTGCTGGCTCAGCCAAAACAACCCTGCAAGATCCCAGCTGTGTCATGGGGGACTTTCTTCCTGGCTTTTCCCCCACTGGATTAGTTTAATTCCAGTTTGGCAGTAACAATGATAGAGCACAGCCCCTATCCTGATGTGTTCCACACAGAGCTGGGAGGAGTTAGGTTATCATCCTCACTACTCTTAACTCCCTGCTCAGCCATTAGGAGCTATTTAAGTCAAATAATGGATCCTGGTGACCAAGAAGGAAGGGGGAATGGGAAGCAGTCCATGCTGTACTGTCCTTGTGGGCACAGTCCTAAAAGGGAAAGCTGTCACCTCTGGAGTCACTGGAGAGAGGCTGGCTCAGGATTCTTTCAGGAAGAGCTGGACCACCTCCTGGAGCTGCCTATCTCCAAATACAGGAGCCCAGAAAAACAGGTTTGCCTGGAAGTCTAATTTAGGGGAAAGGTAGATGAGGTGGATCCATCTTCAGAGAATCCCAGACTAGTTTGGGTTGGGAGGGGCTTACAGACCACCTCATTCCATGGGCAGGGACACCTTCCACTATCCCAGGGTGCTCCAAGCCCCTGGAACAGTTCTGTAAAGGTCAGGCAGCTCCTGCAGTGATTTCCTCGGGGACGTGGCACAGGCTGTGTTTTGTGCTGACACTCCCTGAGTAGCATTTGCCGTGTGAGTCAGGGGATATTTAAACTGCTCATTTACACAGTGAGCTCTCACAATAACCCTTCCCAACGAAATACCAGCAGGGAGAGAGGCCAGGAGGAGACAGGTGTCTCCCTGCATCCATCCTGTTGTGCTACTCGCCGTTTACTCGGTGTTTCATCTGTTCCCCCGGGCTTGAACTAATGCCTGAGCGCACAGCCCCTGCTTATGTTCCATTTCTGTGGAGAAGTGTCTGCAGCTGAGAGCAGAAATGAAAGCTGCTGCTTTGGATGAAATCCTGGGAACACATCCCTGAGACCCCACGAAGCTGCTACGTGCCTGACAAGTGACATTCCTCTGCTCTGGGCCACCACAGCCTGCGAGTGTCATTAAATATCTGCAGCTCCCGTGGGACCACACCGACTCCGTGACTTGTACAGGGATCACTGCAAGGGCAGGAGGGCTCGGAGCAGAGTGGATCAGCTTGACCTATGACCATGTCCATTTGGTCACAATGCTCAGGACACTTCCTTGTGACACAAAGACTCTTTTCAAAGTCCACTCCCCGATGAACCATATATTTTTCCTTGAGGCTTTGACCTCCTAGAGCTCATTCAGTCCGGTGTCCAGGAAATTATTTGGATTGGAACAGTTTTGCTGCCATTCAGGAATTAAAATGAATGAAATGTCAGCAGGTAATTTCTGGGACTTCTGCCTGTTTCTCCACAACTTCTGTTTATTAGGTTATTTTGGAAACCTCTGCATAGAAACACGGTTCACTCCACCCTCTTCAGCCTCATTTTGCCCTGTTCCTGCTCATAGCAAGTGCTTTGGCAGCTCCACTTCCTCGGCAGCCTAATCAGATCCACTGGGAACTATAAAGGAGGATTCAAGTGAGGTGAAGTGCTGAGGGTTCAGCTTCCCAAGTGGCCCCTCACAGGACCTGTGGAGGAGTCTTCTGATCTTCTAGAGCTGGGATGGATATAAATCCCAGGAGCTGCTGACGTTTCAGTGTCACCTCTGAAAAGTCCTTTCTCCACAGAGCAAGCTCGGAGCAGTGGGGAGTGGAAGCTGTGGAGGAAGAAGCCAACACATATGTGAATGGAAAGGGTTGGCTGTGCACATGGAGGATGTGGTGGATTCAGGAATATCACTGAGGAAGAGAAAAAGGGTTGAAGGAGTCATTCTGGCTGCAGTGAGAACCAACCTGCTCACTGTTTTTGCACTACTGCAGCAGAAGGTGACTCTGAGGAGCCTCACGGGCCAGTCCCTGACATCACAAAATTCACGGAGTGGTTTGGGTTGGAAGGAACCTTAAAGATAACCCAGTTCCAACCCCCTGCTATGGGCAGGGACACCTTTCACTGGGCCAGAAGGTTCAATGGGAAGAGCTCTGCTGTTTGGGATGAGACTTATAGAGGGGCCCTGCTGTCCCTGGGGTTTGTATCGAGTGAGGATGGCTCTGGAGCAGTGGGCTTTTGTTTGCTTCCTTCCAGCAAGCACCTCTTGGGACACAGCAGGAAGATGGGAATGTGTGAAGGAATTTTCAGAGAGGGCCCACTTCCCCTAACACCAAAGGCTCAGCAATAAACCTGGGAACAATTACTCCACAAAGCCAGTCTCTCCCAGGCCTCTTGCTGGGATCAGCAGAGATGTCTCTCCTCCTTCTCTGGCCACTTGCTCCTGGCTGATGGTGGCCAGCCCGCAGAGGAGCAGATGGGAGAGAAGGAGGCAGAGCCTAAAAATAAAGCTCACGGAAGCAGGATGCGGCATCCATGCTGCTGCTGAACGGCTGTGCTGTCCTGCAGGGTGGCACGGATCCAGCGGATGGCAGGAAAGCTTGGAGCCCTTCCTGGCAGGATACACCCAAACCATGGCAGAAACCTGCGCTTCCCACACACCATTCCCACAAAGACCGGCTCTCTCCAGACCTGCTCCATCACCAGCACAGCTCCAGCACAGCTCCAAGGCAAACTGGGCAGAGAAGCCAGATCCAAGTGCCAGCTGTCTCCAAGAGCTTCCTGCCTCCCCTCACGGCTGCTGTCAGCATGGGCCAGGCCTTGGCCAAGAGCAGCATCTGCATGAGGGTGAGCCAAGCCAAGCTGTGCTGGCAGAGGGAAAGAGCTGCAGTCACACTGGAGCTGCTCAAGCACGTTCCCTTGGGAATGTGGGGAGCCATGACCAACCTCCTCAGACCAACTCGCAGAATCATGGATCGTAGAATGGTTAAGGTTGGAAGGGACCACAGTGGGTCACCCTGCTCCAGCAGGGTCATCCCAGAGCACATGGATTACATCCAGATGGTTCTGGAATATCCCCAGCGAGGAAACTCCACACCCTCTCTGGGATCTGCTCAGTGCTCGGTCAAGGCACAGGAAAGAAGTTCTTCCTCATGTTCAGGTGGAACTTCCTGGGCATCAATTCCTGACTCTTCCTCTTGTCCCATTGCTGAGCACCACCAAGAAGAGCTTGGATCCAACCTCTGGACACCCTCCCTTCCAATATTTACCCTACAATACAATTGATTCTCCCTACAATAGGTTAGGACAAGACCTTGCTCTTCTTGCCCCATGGTGAGGGCAGCCCTGTTCTGTGGCACTGTGGTGGGTTCTGCAGGTGGATGAAAGCCTGTCTGTGCCACAAAATAGAATCCAGGGAAAGAGCTGCCCCAGGAAGGTCAGTTCCAAATGTGAGGAATGTTTCCTCGGTGTGATTTTTGTAACATGAACACAAACCTGTGTAGATACTATGAATAAATAAATGGAAAACAAACTTAAAATCTTCTCCCACTTCAGCTCTCCTGCCTTCCCTTCTCCTGGGGAATGGGTTGGGAAAACAGACCACAAAAAGCAGGCACCAGCTGGATTGCTCAAGGCAGTACCAGGAGGTGTTCAGACAGAAAGGTGTTTGGAACACCTGGAGCCAATTGGATACTGAAAGGTAGCAAAATCCTGCATTCTGCCAGCACTCAAAGTCCGTGGGGTAAATCCCTGCCTGGAAGCAGCCTGGCTTGCCCAAAGCTCTGGAGGACATGAATCAGGAGCTCACAGCTGGTTGTCCTGTGCCCAGCTCCAGGCAGAAGGTCGACATCCAGCTGGACGGTCTGTGCTTCCCTCAATCTCAGAGGATGTTTTGAGCAGGAGTGAAAGGTCAGGGGGGAAGAGAGGAGGACAACAAAGGACAAAAAGGATGGTGTGACACACACCACCTCTTCCTTCCTTTCCATGCAGCTCATCAGCCTTCCATGCATCCATCCACAAAGGTGGGAAGCACCTAAAGGGAGCTGGGAAGAAAGGACTTTCCACAAGGGCCTGGAGTGATAGGACAAGGGGAATGTCCTTAAGCTGAAGTAGGGGAGGGACAGATGGGATATTGGGAAGAAATTCTTCCCTGGGAGGGTGGGGAGGCCCTGGCACAGGGTGCCCAGAGAAGCTGTGGCTGCCCCTGGATCCCTGGCAGTGTCCAAGGCCAGGTTGGACGGGGCTTGGAGCAACCTGGGCTAGTGGGAGGTGTCCTTGCCCCTGGAAGGGGGTGGGACTGGATGGGCTTGAAGGTCCCTTCCAAGCCAAACAATTCCATGATTCCATGAGGTGCATTTTGCCAGCCACCTCCAGACAAATATCTTGGCGAACAGGCTCATCACTTCCTCTTCAGCCCCTCCTGTGCTCTTGCTCTGACTCCATCCAAGAGCACGACACTCTTTGCCAAAAGCGAACTGCCAGTGGTTCCAGGAGGCTCCCACTGTTCTGGGCATGGAACATCCCTCTGTTTGTCACAACCTGCCAAGCTGGGATGACTCCTGAAAAAACTGTCCGTTCCTGCTGCCTGCTTTGGGCTCAGCTTGTTGCTGATCACATTAACAAAGGCGGTGACACAGCATTTCCAATGGATGCCAGGAAAACATTCCTTGTGTTGGAAAAACATGAGGCTTTTTGTGCTCTGTACTTGAAAATCAACTGAAATTTAGTTCTCCGTGATGAAATTTGCTGTTCTCACAAAATCCAATTCAGATTGGATTAAAATACGCGTATTTTTTTATTGCTGCTTCCATGCAGTGGTGTTTGTGTAGGTGCCCGAATTTTTGGTTTTTCCATGAGTGATGGGAGTTTCCATGAACTGTGCCAGATCTCCACAGCCCTCGGGGCCATGGGAGCCTATGAGACACCCAGGAAACCACTGGGAGCCAAGCAGCAGATCCTGGGCTGAGCTCCCGCCAAGCACCTCCTCCAGAACAGCTCCAACCCTTGCCACGGGAGCAAAGGAATTACCAACCCCCAAAATGTAAAACCAGTTTGCCAAACCCACAGCACTGGGCACTAGAAGGGACTATCCCACCATATCCACCATGGTCCTTTGGAACTTCAAAGTGCTGGTGTGGAGGTACCAGGCTCTCCACATTGGATCTGGTTTTAGCAGGAAAGTTCTGCCGTTGTTTTGCCTTCAGCTGTGAGTTCAAAATTCCTGGCATGGAAATGGTGGAACAGAAGAGGATGTTGGATGGGGCTTGGAGCAACCTGGTCTACTGGAAGGTGTCCCTCGCAGGGGGTTTGGAAATAGTTGGTGTTGGATTTCCCTTCCAAGCCAAACGGCCAGGATGGTAAAGCCACCATCCTAAGCATGCAGGGAGCAGGGAAAGTCACGGGAGCCGACAACTTGAGGTCTCCTCAATCCAGGAAATACACTCAGAAAAGAAAGCAAAATTCCCAAAGTGATGATGAGCAAGAAAACCTCCCATCCCTGGAAGTGTCCAAGGCCAGGCTGGATGGGGCTTGGAGCAAGCTGGGATGGTGGAAAGTGTCCCTGCCCATGGCAGGGGGTGGAACTGGATTATTCTTAAGGTCCCTTCTCACCCAATGAGTCCCATGAGTACATGATTTCATGATCTCTCCTACAGGCAAAGACACACTAAATGACCATGCTGCTTCTTCCAGCCTGATTTTCCTATTGAAAAAAAGTCCCCATGCCAAAGACCATGAATCAAACCTTCCCTTACCAAGCCCCTGAGCAGCCACCCTTGACCAGCAGAAGGGAAGGTGTTGACTCCCAGGCAGAGCCAACCTGTGGATCTCTTCCAGCTGTACGCTCAATATTCCAATATCACTGTGTCCCTCCCCATCTGCAGAACTCCTCTTCACGCCTCGCTGCCCCGGCTCAGCGAGTGAGAGCTTCTCCTGCAGCAGCTGCGCAGGGTTTGCCGGAGAGGCTTTGGCAGCAGCTCCTTCCCTGTGCCTGCTAACAACACGTCCCCCCCAGAGCGGGCAGCACGCTCCATTTCAGCCCTTCTCCAGCCCCGCCGCTAACGAAGCCGATCCAAAGCAAGGAGTAATTGTGTTTGCAGGTGACAGGGCTGGAAGTGCAGTGCCGGGAAACACATTCTTGGCAAGCAGTCCCGGTTCGGAGGTGAGGGAGGGCAGCCAATTGCGAAATCCCTGGCAAAAATGTTTGTGTCGGAGCAGTGTTGCTCTGCTCGGCCCAGCTGCTGCGGAAAATGCTGGAGGAGTGTGCCTATGGGAATGCACCGGGATGGAGAACCGGCATCCGGGGCACGGCAAAGCCTCCTGCGACAGCTCTGCTTCCAGCACATCCCCAGGTGTACCCATGGCTGCTGGAGCCACTGCTCTGCTGGAAAAATGGGGCTGAGCAAAGCCTGCCTGGAGATTTGGGGATTTAGGAAGCCTGGCAGGAAGGTGGATGGGGGGGTGGTGCCCGAGAAACGCTGTTGTTGGGAGAAACACATGGGTTCAAGCTCTGGCCTCCAGCCCTGAGGTGTGTGCTGGTGCTAATCTGGTGCAATGATAAAGAAAAGCTCCCAGCTTCTGCTCTGGGATGCTGCAGTGCTGGGAATGCACCACCTTTATCAGGTGGTCGAGCCAGGAGTTTGGTGTCTGTTTCTCACCTCAGGAATTTGCTCTTTTCACAGGAACACATTGCATGGGAGAGGCACAGACAGAGCTCAGGGAAGGACATGAATGGGGAACAGAGGTAGAAGGTGCTCATGTTCCCATGAAAAAAAAAACCCTCTGGATGAAATTCTTCCAGGACCCACACCACCGCAGAGAGGGTGCTGCAGGCACTCCAGGCTGGGCTGCACTTCCATCTCGGATTTACCAACTTTTAACAGCACGTGATGGTTCTGGCATTGCCTGGGGCCAGTGGGGCACTTGGGACAGAGATTCCTGTGGGAAATACAGAGATCAGCTCCTTGGAGTGCAGTGTTGAGCACCACATCTCGAGGAAAGAGGGACATGTACCATTCCTTCCTTCCATGTCTTCTATCCTGGTCTTGGGAGATCATGTGTGGATGTGGATTCCCCAGGTTTATTCTCTTAGTTGTGTCTCCCTGGCAATTCTCAGTTTGCATTTGAGTTAATTCCTGGTGTCTCATCCCAGTAGCAACTGAGGCTGCTCCTTCTTCCTTCCCCCACTCTCCAGTTATTCATCTGTAGCATGCCACAAGTTTGGCTGGAGTGAGGGCAGGGATGTTGCAACCTCATCGAGGCAGGGACATTGTCCTGTGCCCGTTCCAGAGTGCTCTGCACATTTATGGTGCCAGAGAAATAATAAATAATCATAGTGAGCCATCCAGAAGTGCCCCTCGGCGAGGACTCAGATCCCACTGGGAGGAGAAGCTTTCCCTTGGGGCATAACTCTTACACACGAGCTCGTTATCGCAGAACAATGCCCTTCAAGGCTCCATGGCCTGAACTCTATTAAAATGGATGTTCTGGCGGTGACTGATGAATTTAGAAAGCGAGAGCTGCACTCTGTTTCCAGCTAAACACGATGGAAATCCAGGGTCACTCCCTGGCCTCATTCACACGGGACGAGGGTGATTCCGACGGCAGAGCTGTGAAAATCCACACTGCCACAAGCACAGACTCCTCATCTACTTGCCAGACACCGTTTTGCCCTGAATTCCCCCCAAACCAGCAGAGATTCGCAAAGATCTGAAGGCTGGGTTGGCACTGAGTGAAAGAAGGGACGTGATTAGAGGGGTAAAGAGGGTAAAACACAGCGGTGTGAGGTTCTCCTGCCTCCTGCCAGATCCATGGGGGAGGAAAAGGGAAACAGCCACCTTCTGTCCCATTTAGTTGCCACTAAACGTGGCACGAGTGAGCGTTAATGAGATTCCAGCGAGCAGACATCCCGAGGAAAAGGCTCTCATTTGATCATGGGCCCGGCTGCTAAAGCTGACCTCGGAAAAACGAGGAATATTTTATTAATTGAGGTCTTCCACATTTGAAAAAAGCCTGACTTTCTGGCAAAGGAGACCTCGGAGCCTTCCATCTACTTTTGTGAGCCTGCTGGGTGAGGGGCAGCAATTAAAAACGCTTTGAGGAGAGGAACAGTGTTTTAAAGAGCTGCGGGGAGCTTGGGAGGGTGGAACGGGGGAAAAGGGGGAGGAAAGGCAGTGGCTGTGTCCATTAGCACTGGCTGCTTCCCGTCGGGAGGTGCCACACACCTCGGGATAGCAGTGCTAAGCAGGGATGCTCCTTGCTGGAGAAGGCAGCATCCCCTCTGGAGCTCCGGGAGCCTCCGGAGGCAGCTGGATTTAGCGGCACTGAAAATGAGGTGTCGCAGGTAATGAGCCAGCGAGACACTGGTGTAGGACAAGGGAAGGCCAGCACGGGGTGTCCAGAGGCGTTTAAGTGCTAATTGTGATCCTGGTGATTAACTGCTTCCACAGGCAAACCTCTGCTGTTAACATGCTCCTCCCTCTCCAGGAACCTTCTTCCCGCCTGCTCAGCAGGGCTGGCACTTCCAAAGGAATTTGGCCCCCCACAGCCCTCGGTTTCAGAGGAATTTTGGGCAGATCCCAGAACTAGGTGCCCAAAGCTCGCTAGAAATCCAAGTCAGAGAGTCCAGCAGTGTCAAACCCTTCTTTACAAATCTTCTGTGGGAGACCAGAGCAAGGCCCCAGGAATGCAGCTTCATCCTCTTTCCGTGTGTCCATTCCCAGCTCCACATCAAGGAAGACATAAGAAAGGAATTCTTACAATGAGGTGGGGAGGCCCTGGCACAGGGTGCCCAGAGATGCTGTGGCTGCCCCTGGATCCCTGGCAGTGTCCAAGGCCAGGCTGGATGGGGCTTGGAGCAGCCTGGGACAGTGGAGGCTATCCCTGCCCATGGATGGAGCTGGATGGGCTTTAAGGTCCCTTCCAACACTAATGCAAATGACCTGTTTGTAACTAAAGGGAAGTGCTAGTGAGGTCTACACGACCTTCAGGACCTCCCCTCGAGCTTTTCCTGGCAGCTGCGGGGAGGAAGGCAAGGCAGAACCCTGGCTGGAAAAGCAAACGCAGGAATGGGGCAGTGGGAACACTGGGCACGTTCCTGGGAGGAGGCTGGTATAGAGAGGGAATGAGGCAGGAGGGAAAATTCAGCTTTCAGTCAAGGCAAATTCACAAAGGAGCTGTTCAGGATCAATAATAAGTTGAAGGGGACAACAAGACAGCAAAGGGCTGCTCTGGAGCCCAAAGAAGGGAGGGCAGGACCTCCCACTGCCTGCAGCAGGTTCTCACAAACTGTGCCTGGAGATTCCAGCGTTCCCTGCGAACCCCTGGTGAGAAAACAGGCATGTCACAGCTGTGGTTATTGGCCCAGATAACCCACATCCCTTTCCAAAGGAAAGAAAATCCTGATCCTCTGTCCTCCTTTCCCTATTAGCCGTGTGTGGAGTTTACAATCCCCAAGCTCTGATGGTGCTGGGGAGCCCCACAAGCGGCGCTGCTGGGGATAAGGGATTCCTCCTCACCCCTCCTCAGCGGCATTAAAAGAAGGGGAAAAAGGGGGGGAATGAGAGGCAGTGAAGGAGAAATGCAAACCACAGCAAAACAAGCCCGTTTCACTGCTCCCAGCACTGGAAGCAGGGCAGAGAAGTGAGCCCTGGCTCCGCTCCAGCGCCGCCTTCTCCCGGTCGAGGAGCGTGTGGGACTGGCAGCAGTTTCCCAGCCCAACCTTCTGCCACAGCAAACACTGTGAGCTGGAACAATCCCTTCTGAAGGTGATTAATGGCAGGGAGCTCCTGGGGGGAACTCAGCTGTGGCACGGGCTGTCAGGGGCAATGGAGGGAGCGGTATTTACCTTCCGACGCATCGCAGATGATTTCCTTCTTTTCTCTGGGCTGTTGTTCATAAATGGGTGTCTGGGAGTGACAGGAATCCCGGCCAAATGCACAGGAGGAAGGTGTTTCTGCCACGCAGAGGCTGGGCTTTGCTTAAAAGCAGCTGGAAGGATCAGGAGGGGATTCCTGCCTCCCAGAAGTTCTGATTTGCATTAAGACAGTGCTGAATGTGGGACTTGCTGAAGCTCAACATGGGGAGGACCAACAGAGGATTCCTGCCCCTCAAAAAGTTCATATTTGGATTGAGAGAAGAGACCAGTGATGAGTGTGTGACTTTTGGAAGCTCGTCATTGGGAGGTGCTGGTCTCACTAGGACTGGCTGGGAGGGCAGCTGGGTCTTGGAGGTGGAACCAAGTCTGTCTCCCAGCACACCCTGTAAAGTCCAAAATAACTCAGGTTCTCTCTCAGGCCTGTCTCAGCCCTGCCTTGCTGAGGAGACAGGAGACCAAAAACCCCATCCTGATTCTGGACTGAACCATATGGTGTCCAAATCTGCATTTCCCTGCTCTCCTTCCAGCCATTTCCCTGCTTTCTGTCCTCTCTAAAGACTCGACAGAACCCTTCCAAAGCATTGCTATCCCAGCAGTCACACCCCGTTCCTAAGCCCCTGAGGGTCTGAATGACCCCCACACTGCCTCTTTCCCCTGGCACCTCTCTGCCATGGGCACCTGCCTTTCCTGTCCAAGCCCCAAGGGCAGGCTCTTCTTCCCCAAGAAAGGCTCTTTCATCCCCAAACTCACCCTGCCTTGTAGTCCAAGCAGCCTGCAAAGGTGATGACACTGGATGCAGTCCAGCAGAAACATGGATGGGTGTCCAAAGAGCATCAAACCTCATGGCAAAATAACCCATTAAACTCCAGCCAAGAGAAATTGCACTGAAATATCCTTGAAGCACTCTGATGAAGACTCTGAGGTGAAGGGTTGGCTTTGTTTTTCTCTGGGGGCTGAGGACAAGTCTTGGAGCTGAGGACGAGGGTAGGAAGTGCCATGGAAGGAGGAAGGCTATGAAAAATCAAGGAATCATTATCCACAAAGCTTCAAAAGCCCAGATAATGCCTTGGTTCCTCCCCCATCCCATGCCCTGTTTTTCCACAGGTTCCCCTCCCTCCACCCAGCACAACCTTGGTGTGCACTGGGATTTTTTCTGGCCCTTTCCCAGTGGTTTGTGGCATTATTTCCATATCACTTTGTTGAGATTGCAATTAGAGCCAATCCAGCCCTGTAATGGCCACTATCATCCCTGGGGGAGGTGCAAACAGCTTTTCCAGCTCCATGTTTCTGCAGTTCCAGTTCCTCCGGCTGACCCTGGAGGTACAGGCACATTCCCCTTGCTCATCCTGCTGAAGGTCAGGCAAGAGCATGCAACAGCCCAGAGGCTGGAGGGAAAATCACAGGAGAGTGATTGCGGCTCCTGGGAAAGGTGACAGGCAGGGTCGTTGTGCCAATGAATGTGGGAAGGGCAGGGGATTGATTTAAACAGGGAAAAAGATGGAGGGAGACAAGGAAGATCTTTTTACTCCTTTCAGTGAGCTGTTTGACCAAGCAAGCTCCAGAAATTCGGAGGATATCAACCCCCAGCAGCTGGTTTTCTCTCCCAGAGCTCCTTTAAATCTGTTACACACTGCTCAACCAAGCAGGAAAACTTTGGATCTTCCCCTTCACTTCCTTCTCTGTCTGGGCAGAGGAAACAGAGGAACACTGCTGGTAGTGACAGCCTTTGGAGCCTTTGGATGGAGAGCATGGAGAGCATGGAGCAGATGGAGCCATGCTCTGCCCGCCCCACCTGCTGCTTGCAGCCTGGGTGCTCTGCCATGAACCAGGGGAGGGGCTGATTCCTGCTGGGATAATATTTAAGGAAGGCAAATGCTGGTGATGGAGGAAGAGCAGTGATCTGTGGGGTTCACAGGCCACACGGTACCCAGGGGAAAAGATTGGATAAGTGGGAACAACGCTGTGGGGATTCAGTGACAGAAAGGGGCCTCTGGAGAGGAGTGGTCTACAAGGAATTGTAGTGATGGGACAAGGGGGAATGGCTGTAAGGGGGAACTGAGAGACAGTACATTTATACGGATATTGGGAAAAAATCCTTCCCTGTGAGGGTGGGGAGGCCCTGGCACAGGGTGCCCAGAGAAGCTGTGGCTGCCCCTGGATCTCTGGAAGTGTCCAAGGCCAGGTTGGACAGGGCTTGGAGCACCCGGGGACAGTGGAAGGTGTCCCTGCCCATGGCAGGGCGTGGAACAAGGGGATTTTTAAGGTCCCTTCCACCTCATTCCATGATTCTATGATAGCTCTGGGAGAACATTTTCTGGAAGGAAAAGAGTTGGGTTTATCTGCAATCATCTACACAAGAGAATGTTCTTGGTGAGCATGAGGGCATCCAAGAGCAGGGACATTCCTGGGTCTGCAGCCTCGTAAAGTGCCAGTTTACTTCCAGCACAGGGAGCTCACTTCCAGTGCACGGAGCTCACTTCCAGCACATGGAGCTCACTTCCAGTGCACGGAGCTCACTTCCAGCACATGGAGTTCACTTGCAGCACATGGAGCTCACTTCCAGTGCACGGAGCTCACTTCCAGCACATGGAGTTCACTTCCAGCACATGGAGCTCACTTCCAGTGCACGGAGCTCACTTCCAGTGCATGGAGTTCACTTCCAGCACATGGAGCTCACTTCCAGCACACGGAGCTCACTTCGAGTGCATGGAGCTCACTTCCAGCGCACGGAGCTCACTTCCAGCACATGGAGCTCACTTCCAGTGCACGGAGCTCACTTCCAGTGCACGGAGCTCACTTCCAGCACATGGTGCTCACTTCCAGCACATGGCGCTCACTTCCAGCACATGGCGCTCACTTCCAGTGCATGGAGCTCACTTCCAGCACATGGAGCTCACTTCCAGCACATGGAGCTCACTTCCAGTGCATGGAGCTCACTTCCAGCACATGGAGCTCACTTCCAGGACATGGAGCTCACTTCCAGGACATGGAGCTCACTTCCAGGACATGGAGCTCACTTCGAGTGCATGGAGCTCACTTCCAGAACACAGAGCTCACTTCATGTGCACGGAGCTCACTTCCAGCCCGAGCCCTGGTACAAGCACAGCGCGTGCTTTGAATGAACTGTGTGGTTGAGCACCAAGCCGCGGGAACATCCATCCCAATCTCCTGTGTGGGGAAAAAGAGACCTAAGGTCCACCTGAGACCTGTCCCTCGGCTCTGAAATCCCTGGGCAGAGCAGGAGGAGGCTTTGCACTGGTGTGCAGGAGAGCTGTGGAAACCTTCACAGAGACCCTTTCCGGAGCAGTGAGAGGTTTCCCGGGGCTGCTCAGGGGGATGGGGTGGTTGTGGATATCTTAGGGTCCAGAGACAGGGAATTCTTTAACGTTGGCCTGAAAATGTAGATTTGTTACAGAAACTCCTCATTTCAATATGCAGGTTTCCCAAAGCCCGTGTGACGGAGATGAGGGAGAGGCAGACTGGGGAATGCTGGAGGGATAATGGGAAAGCCAGACTCCAGCCCCTGCTGAATCCCAGCCCGAGGCACGGGAAGATGCAGTCACTTCTCCAAACCTCATCTGCCTTCTCCACACAATTAAACGTAGGGGGACAGGGGGAGGAGGATGAGGAAAGCTCCTGACCCTGGAGATGGGATGGAAGGCACTGATGTGGGATCCTTCACACTCAAGCCTGGTTCCAAGTTAAACAATGAACTGGAGCCTCCACATGGCTTCTCCAGGCAGGGCCTTTCCCCGAGGTGCTCCTCCACCTCCTGTTTTATGTGAAAGATTTTGCAAGCCCTGCTAATCCAACACAGAGGAAATGCCAAAGCTGTGAGGTGTTTTGCAACCCCCAAATCCTGTTCCTCACCCAGTCCAACCTCCAAGATGACCCAGACTGATCCTCAGGATCCCCTGAGCTGTGCCATGGGCTGCCCTCATCCATGAACTGCTGCTGCACTCAGCTCTGAGCAGCTCTGTGCCCCAGAGCATCCACACCAGCCTAAATTAGTCCAAGGTTAATTCAGCAGCACACGGGATGAAGGAAAACCTCTTGGTCCAGGCTGGGCCCTGAGCACAGCCTGGTTTTCCACTCTCTGTCACCTCCCCATCTGCCCCTCACACATTTCCCTCTCCAAACCAAAGGCAGAGGTGCAGCTCAGGAAGGAAAGGCACTCCCAGGGGATGGAGGGGTGTAATTTCTAATTCCAGGGGAGGTGACTTTTGGGAGAGAGGGGGAAGTGCAGAGGAGAACGATGGCGGCAGCTCCATCCCCCCTCTACTCGTTGCCATGGCAACACTGCGGGTACCAGCCCAGGGGTGCACACACCTTTCCAGGCTGCCTTCCAAACCCAGGAGCAGGGGTTGGAAACGGAGCCTTTGCATTCCCTGAGCTCTTTAGTATTCCCCCAGAGCAAGTCATTGTCTCTCATGTCAGGTAGGAGCCCTTCCCTTCCCTTCCCTTCCCTTCCCTTCCCTTCCCTTCCCTTCCCTTCCCTTCCCTTCCCTTCCCTTCCCTTCCCTTCCCTTCCCTTCCCTTCCCATCTTGGAGCAGCACTGGGTGCTACAATGGGACAAACCCAAGAGGCTGGAAAGGGGAAAGAATTTTCCTGGAGAGGGAAGGAAAATCAGTGGAGAAACAAATTCTCCCTCTTTTGGTTTCAGTTAACTCACTGCGAGTGAGCAGCACAGTTTAGGGGTTATTTGTGGTTATATTTTCCTGTTTGTCTAAATAAATAGCTTGGTTTTCAAAACACAAACATGTGAAGTGGCAGGAAGTTTTGGCTTTCTCCGTGTTTGTTTAGCAGCACAGCTCCTGCTGCCATGAAAACAGGAAGCCCAGCTACTTCTGTTTGCTGGGAAAAGACAGAGTTCTTTCAACAGGGAGAGGAAAAGGCAGCCTTTTACCCCAGGAAGTGTAAAAAGGAGGCATGAAAGGGAGTAAATGAAGCTTTTCTGCTGCTCATGGAACCATGGAATGGTTACGGTTGGAAAAGACCTCCAGGATCATTGAGTCCAACCCACGACCAACACCCAGCTTGTCACCCAGACACATCCAGTTGTTCCTTGGACATCTCCAGGGATGGGCACTCCAAACCTCCCTGGGCAGCTCCCTCCATGCCTGAGCACCCTTTCCATGGGGAAGTTCCTCCTGATGTCCAACCTGAGCCTCCCCTGGCACATCTTGAGGCCGTTCCCTCTCCTCCTGTCCCTGTTCCCTGGGAGCAGAGCCCAACTCCCCCCTCGCTTCCCCCTCCTGTCAGGGAGTTGTGCAGAGCCACAAGGTCCCCCCTGAGCTTCCTGATGCTGCAAAAAATCTCTGGGAGCTTCCCATTGCTCACAGACACCTTTCCTAATCCTAAACCACCCCGTGTTCATACCCCCAGAGACACAGGATCCATTGGAGCAGATGGATCCAGAGGGCATTGGCATCCGGTAGAAAAGCCTGGACGAGTGATTTAAAGGAGTTTTGTGACGTTTATGGAGTTAAGGTGGGCTTTGACAACTGTCCCCAGCCCATTCCCACAGGGATTGTCACTCCAGGTGGGTGTTGGGAATGGTTCTTCCCAGAGAATAACTGAACCTGATCTGTAAACCTGGAGTTCTATCCCACCATCACTGCACTGAAGGATAAGTGGAGCCTTGAGCCCTGAAGGATGGAATTTAGAGACAAACAAACCCCTCTCTTCCTCCTCCCCATCCTCCCAGTGTCATTATGGGATAGAAGGAAGGAAGAAGTACAGCACAACACTTAAGAATGGAATTGTCAGCACTGCGCCTGTTCCCGAGGAAGTCTTGTCTCCCACCCGCTGTCACCCCCTGCAAGAGCCCCCCAAAACCAGGGCCCAGAGCTGGGAGGACACAAACCTTCCGATCTCATTACAGCTGGAAACTCCGACCTGTTTAAAGTCAGCTAAAGCGATTTTTTCAGAGTTTAAAGCTGCATTTTTTTCCCAAATCTGCCCCAAATCTCACCCTAAGCCTTTTCCATCATTTTTTTTCCTACTACAAAGACTCTTGTATTTTGTTAGACCGGTTTCAGCACTTTTTTCCTGACTGAGAGGAGAAAGAAAGAACACAATCTGGATTTATTGGCTGTTGGGTGGGATTTATATTCAAATTGCTCTCTCTCCCTGTGGTGTCCCCACAATTCCCATTGCAGGCGAGCTGAGGTCCTGCCTTTTCCTGGTACCACCCCCATGTGTGATGGGGGAGCACCACAAACCCTCTCCCTGTGGCCTCAGACCTGAATCGCAGTGTGGGGTTTTCCTCCCAATGACCCCATCAGCCTCTGGAGCTTTGGGAAGGGCCAAATTTGCACGTGCAGCTCCAGGTCTCATGTACCAGTGAAGCTGACCTGGACTCTTTCTTCTTTCTCCATGTCCCCACAGGATACAAACACCCTCAGGGGAACTCGAGTGGAGTTCAGGGACCAGGAGCACCCCAGGAATGTCCAAAAGGATTTTGGGTCTGGCCAGCTCCGTGGTCACTTCCTGCCTGTATCCCTTCATCTCCCTCGGAGGAATTTTCTATCCAAACTGAGTGAAAGGGAAGAGCAGCCACAGTTCCTGCCTGTCTTCGCTGGGGAAGGGGAGATGCAGATTTAGGGCCTCTCTCAGGCTGAGCTGTGTCAGCCCAAACACAGATGAATTTTGGAGGACGCTGCTGGGAAAGAGGGATCATGGCTCAGTCTCCAGGCTCAAGGCAGGCGAGCATGGAGTGACAAAGTCACCTTAATTAGAGGAGGTAGAAGGAGAAGTTTCTCCCTGGTGACTCCATGGCTTAGGAGTGCTCAGAAGAAAAAATTCTGTGTATTTCTAAACTGGATAACAAGAATTTCACAAAATCCATGGAATAAAACAAAACAAATATCCCTGGAGTGGGAATTACAGCCCAGGATCTCTCCTCTCCCAGCAGATCTTCCACCTCAGTCCCTCCAGGCAGGGGAGGACAGAGAGTACCCTGGGCTGGGTCTGTGCAGAGAGAGCCTTCCCAGACTCTCCATCCTCAAAGAACAAAAGTTCCTCTCTGTACCTTTGTGCAAATGATAAATATTTGCAGGGACACGCTTGGACTGAATCCTGCATGGAAAGAGCAGCCGGCTGTGGCTCCTTTATTGCCGCTGCTCGGCGGGGTGGAACCAGGGCTCGCCGAGTACTGACACAACTCAGCAGCTCCTGAAAACACTGGGAATTTACACCTGGGGCTCCTCACTCAGGCTTGGAGAGGGGGTTGTTTTTACAGAATGATGGAGCTACCAGCAGCAGGAATAGCAGTGATGATGATGATGATGGAGATGTCTTGTGTCATTCCATCCATCCAAATATTCCCAGGCACTGGACAGACCTCAGTCCACACAGAGATCACTCTCACCACTACAGGTAACTGTCAGAGATATGACAGGTATAGACAAAGGAAAGGTAGGATTTTTAAGCAGGAACACAGTATTTTTCAATAATGACCTCATTTTTCCTGGGCTGGGGCGAAAAACAACTGGAACAGCTTTTTGTGGCTCTCCACTTTCCCTCTGCTCCAAGGTTCCAGCCCATTTACTCTGGGTTTTACAGACACGGAAATGATACCTCGTGTTCTTTCCTGATGTCCATCAGAGCTCTCCTGAGCAGAATTTGGAATCTCGCATTGCCTGGGGAGCACTGCCTTTTTCATCTCCAGTATCGGGGAGAACACCTGACATTCCAGGGACACACCAGGCCTGTGTAGAAAGAGGTGATCCCTCCTCAGCTCTTCTTGCTGAGAAACTTTCAAAGAAAAAACCCCAGAAACTGTGGCCTTCCATAAATCCAGATTTCTCTAAATGCTGCCTGCTCTGGCAGCCCTTGGAAGGCAGGGAATCACAGAATCAGGGAATCATTCAAGTCGGGAAAGACCTCCAAGATCATCAAATCCAACCTGCAACTGAATATCCTCATGCCCACACAACCATATCAGCAAGTGCCATGTTATCTCATTTCTGAACACCTCAGAAGACCCAAGGATGTGAAGCTCGGGGCTTCAGGACATCCCAACTCTCCGGTGTCCACCTCTCCACATCCTGGCTCCAGGAATGGCCTGCTGGAACAACGCTGGGTTTTGAGGTGTCGTGCAGAGCTTGGTCTTGAAGCTGGGGTAGCGTCAGCCACGTTCCCTTCAGGGAGACAAACCAGCTCCACACCCAGACAGGACAATGTGAGCGAGGCTGTGGGAATCTGCTTCCCATTTCCTGCGCCACCAGTGCTGGAAGGCTCAAGACTCTGAAAGATGCTCCTCACTTTAGGATGACCTGTGCCTCACCAAAGCTAGCCAGGAGTCTCCCAGTCCTTTCTGCTGAGTCCCTGAGCACCTCTGCAGGTTTTCCAGAGGCCACATCCAGGAGACAGTGCAGCTCCCAGGAGAAAGAAATGCCAGGAGTAAAGGAAGCCCAGCAACGTCTTTATTTAACGCCGTTGGGCATCGATGCCAGGTAAAATACGTGGGATCCACACCTGAGTGATGGAGATGCATTTAGGTTTGGAGAAGGAAAGATCTGCCTTCCATCTGCTGGAAGACATCTGTCCACCCCTCAGCAGAAGCTGTGGTGGGATATCTTGTTCCAGACAACCAGCCCTGCCAGTTCCTGACACCTGCTCCCACGTACCTGCCATTCCCGGAGCATTGGGAAGAGCTGCTCCTCTTCCCAGCCAGGGAAAAGAGCAGCAGCAACCTCTGAGCAGTAATGGCCCCATTTCTCCTGCTGGAATTTGGAGGGTGACTAAGAGTGATGGCAGCTATCAGCTGCTAAGTGCGAGCAGCTGGACTAATGACGAGTCCCAGCGAAATTCCAGCATTTTTATTCTTTACGGACCAATGCAAATGGCAAATGTAGCGCTGGCATTTGCTCCAGGGTCAGATCTGCTCTCTCATGTCCAGCATCCCAACCATCAGCACGAGGTGGGATTCCAGGGAAGCTGAGAAGTTCCTCAGTCCCTGCTGGTGGCAGGAGCAGATCTGTGGCTGCTGCAGCTGCCTGGGTTGGGTTCCTGCCCAGAGCATTGATTAGAGATTAAGCACTGCTTATCACAGTGCTTGGGCCCAGCCTGGTGACAGCAGGAGGAAGGCACCAAGAGCCCATGGGGGGTTTGTCCCCTATTCTGGGGCCAAACCCCTCTGGGAAGACAAAGTGCTGCCACTCAGATTCCTTCTGCTTCATCTGCCATAAGGGAACAATCCATTAGTGCTTCCTCCCAGGAGCGGTGCTGGAAACACAGGGAGAGCCCTTCCACAACACGTCTTTTCCATGGATGCATGCTCCCTTGCTGAGTCTTTTCTAAGCTGTCTCAAAGGGAGGAGGGATAAGCCTTGCTCTCTGAGTGGATGCCAGCCCCTCTGGCAGAGAGGGAAGCAGAGCCCTGGCACCTCAGCAGCTCCTGAAAATTCAGCCCCATCGGGCCATGAGCAAATGTTCCCCACCCAGAATGCAAACTTTGGGATATCCAACTGCTGTGGTCAAGCTCCAGCCGGTCATTTGGGAATGATGCCCACCAAATCCCAGTGATGCTGCCTGTGCCTGCCTCCTCTTTTTCCGTATTTTGAGCAGAGTTTGTGAAAACATGCATTATACAGCAGGTGTAACACACATAAGGAGACACTGGAGCATGAGGCAAAGAATGGTTCCTGTGTTGATTTGAATTCTCCCAGCCACACAGCCGCTCCCATAAATTCCTGTGACCGAGGGAATCTGTATTTCAAAACACACATTAGAAAAAATATAATTGAAATGGAGAGACTGAGATAAATTTGCGTTATCAGGTGCAGTTACCAAGGCAGTAAATCATTGTCACAGCATAAGCTCTCATCCATATTTCCATATTAACACCAAACTTGGACTCGGGGCTGGAGCTGCTGCACAGAAAAAGGATCAGCATGTCCTGATGCTGTCTGGAGCTGGTGGCTGTCACCAGGGACTGAGCAGAGCCAGCGCCGTGTCCTTGTCCCACCGGGATCAGACGAAATCTATGGCACTGGGGGAGTGAGCGCCCCAAGCTGTTCCTGTCCCAGGGCACCCTTGCAGCTCATCTGTGGAGAAACTCTGCACCCAAGGGGGAGTGACACACAGCTGTGACCCAGGGTAAGCTGGTGACCTTGATGGCTGTCTCAGCCTGCCCAGGGGACAGACGAAGAGCAGCGAGGCTCTTGCTCCCAAGCTCAAATCTCCGAGCGATCCCTAAGGTTCAGCACAAAACTTAAACCTAAGGATCCAAGCTGGCTGCACTCCCAGGGGAAAAGGCAAATCCTTAACCCTGTGTGCCCTGGAATTGTTCTCCTGGTGCCCCCGAGCCCTCCAAGCCTCCCTCTTCACAAATACTGTCCCCCCTTGTAATCCCTGTCACGGATTCTCCATGGCCCCTTCCAGAGGGTCCCAGCCATCAGCAAACCCTCTGCCCCTCGCCAGGCCCTGTCCTGAAAGACTCTGCTTTGCTCAGGGAGGCTTGTGGTGCCAGCCAGGCATTCCATGACTGCCCTCCTTGCATGCCCAACCCAAAAAGGACCAAATTAAAGTCTCTGCCTGGGTGGGAATCCATTATAAACACCAATAAATGGAGCCAACATTTGGTTCTACTTGAGATAATGTTTTGGCCACAGCTGTGCCTCTTTACAGGCAAGACATAAAACCTTGGTGAAGGCTCCCTAATAAACACCCTCATCTTTAAAGGACTTAAAGCCTCACAAGAAAAGCTGTGTTAGTTGCCGGCCTGATTGATACTCATTAAAGTAGAGCTGAGATAATTCTTCCCTAAAATAAGTTGCGACTGGGAATGCACTGAAGGAGCTCGGTCAGTGTCGTCATTTTTCCTTTCATTCCCTTGCTTTTTCTGGAAGAGGAGAACACACACATTTCAACAGAGAGAACGCTGTAAAACGAAGAAGTAGTTTTTGGGCAAACTGTCAAGGTTTCCTTCCAAACCCTAAATCTTCTTGTTGAAACCCAATGGTTTTCCGGTAAAACCTGTTGGCTCCTGACGGGGATTTTTTTTCTGCTACTGGGTCAGCACTTTCCTTGCATAATGTACAAGCAAATGACTCTTCTCTGCCCACATTCTGATGCCTTTGGAGGAATGGGATGCAGTCACAGAGTCCATGCTTCCCATGCAGGGCCTGTCCCCGCTGAACAGAGGAGGGAAATAGTGAAGGCACCAGCATAAAAATCATCATAAAAAAATGACAACGGCTGCTCCTGCCCCTGTGTGCTGAAAATTCCACTAGCCAGCCATTATTCCATCATATCCTGGTAAATCTGAAGTGCCAATCTATTCCCAGAGCAGCCCTGGCCTGAGCTGAGACAACCCCTATGATTAGTTTTATTCTGCCTAAACCCAGAAGAAATTGCAGGGGGTGATCCCGCTGGATGAGCTCTTTCCATTACCTTCGGTCATCTCCATTCAGTGCATGAGGGGACTGCAGCAAGAGCTTTTCCCTGTCTGCAGCTTCCTCCAGAGGGGCAGCGGAGGGGCAGCTCCCATCTCTGCTCTCTGGGACCAGGGACGGCACCCAGGGAGCGCCTGGAGCTGTGTCAGGGCAGGGTCAGGTTGGAGATCAGGAAAGGTTCTTCCCCCAGAGGGTGCTGGGCACTGCCCAGGCTGCCCAGGGAATGGGCACGGTCCCGAGGCTGCCAGAGCTCCAGGAGCGTTTGGACAGCGCTGCCAGGGATGCCCAGGGTGGGGTTGTTGGGGTGTCTGTGCAGGGCCAGCAGCTGGACTCTGATCCTTGTGGGTCCCTTCCAGCTCAGGAAGAGGAATCAGGAGATTCCATGATTCAGTGATTCCATGATTTGAGCTTGAAACTGGCATGATTTGAACATGATTTTTAGTACTGAAAGTGGAATATCCATCCAGGGTGGGGGGAAAGACCTCTGGCAAAACCACGACTCCCTTCCAAGCCAAACTGGGGTGGGGGATGGGATACACTTGGAGTGTCTCCTTCATTTTCCAGTGGTCAGCAGAAAACCCTCAGGACCTGCTGGAGCTTCCCACAGCAGAACAAACACAAGTTAGGGGGTTATTTATTTTTGGTGGGCTGGACGAGGTCCAGGAGCTCCATCTGGTCTCCTACACCTCCCCATGCTGGAGCCAACCCACCCCTTGCCCCCTTCCTTTCCCTTGGACTCTCGGAAAATTTATTCCCCTATTTCCTGCCTGAGTAGAAAAAGCAAAAGAGAAACTTGCTGATTGATTTGAGTCTCGGAAACTCCCTGTCATCTTGTTTGATGACTTCATTGCAGAAATGAAAAAGGCAAGGGAAGAGCAATGTTTTCAAAACAATTTGGAGCAAGAGGAGGAAGGTGGAAGGAGGGGAGCTACGGGAAGTTGATGGCCTTTATTCCTCAATTCCCACGTTGTGCCTGGCTTGCTGCAGGCTATGGAGAGGAAGCAAAATTGTTACGATTCTTATTAGCTTTTATTTTATAAAGCCTGGCCCACGCTCTGGAGGGGTTTCCAGCGGGAGCCGCAAATCAGAGGCGCGGCTGGCGCCTGCCTGGCCACCTCATCGTCCCACTAATGTCCCACCTGGCTGCGGGCAAGGGCACCTGTGTCGTGCTGCCAGTCACAGGCGAGGTGGATGCTCTGGGGACCCGGCGTGTGTGGCTGCAGCACGGCCCTTTGTGCCCTGCTGGTGAAACACGTCTGGCATGCACCGGGAATGACTGGAGCATATTGCTCACCCAGCTCCGGGAACAAAGAGAGCATTCCCGGCCCTGCTCCCTGCAAAACAGCCAGCCTGGATAACAAACATCAGCAGAATGACAGCTCCCAGGGAGCCAAGGCAGCAGCATCCATGGCCAGGGCTCTTCCACAGCCCTTTGGCTACCTGAGGGGCAAACAGGAGCCCCTGGATTCTCCCAGGTCTGCTGTATCCAGCAGCTTTTCTGTCCTACCAGAGAAGGTTTCAGCCTGGAGAAGAGAAAGCTCTGGGGAGACCTCAGAGCCCCTTCCAGTGCCTGAAGGGGCTCCAAGAGATCTCGAGAGGGGTTTTAGACAAGGCTCTGGAGGAACAGAACAAGTGGAATGGCTTCAAATTGCCAGATGGCAGGGTCAGGTGGGATATTGGGAAGGAATTCTTGGCTGTGAGGGAGGTGAGGCCTTGGCAAAGGGTGCCCGGAGAAGTTGTGGCTGCCCCTGGATCCCTGGAAGTGTCCAAGGCTAGGCTGGACAGGGCTTGGAGCAACCTGAGATAGTGGGAAGGTGTCCCTGCCCGTGGCAGGGGGTGGAACGGGATGATTTTTAAGATCCCCTCCAATCCAAACCATTCTGGGATTTTAAAAGCAGGGTGAGGCCACGCAGAGCACCTGGAGTATTCCCCTGTGGGCACTGGCAGTGTCTATGCTCAGCCTTTCCTCAGCGTTTGACTTCCCAGCTGCTCCACGCACCGGAGTGACGATTCCCGAGTGCTCTCTGAGGTGATTTGGGGGGGAATAACCAACTGAACAGGCTCCAGTAGTTATTCCTTGTGTTGGCAAGCTGGAGGCAGCAAATAGCATGGAGCACTGTGGTGGAAGGGGCTGTGTGCTCCTGGGAGGAACACTGGCTCCAATGAATTTGCAGCCTAAGTGGATGAGGCAGAATGTAGGGTGGGAGAGGGAACAACGGCCAAAAAAGAGAGGGTTTTGTTCAGCCCTAATCTCCAGGCAGGCAGTGATGGCTTTCTCAAGGAATACAGGTGGGATTTGCACCAAAAGGAGATTCCTGGCTGTGGAGTGGGCACAAGGAACTGTCCCCAGGAGTGTGGCTTTTGTGGTGCCACAGGCACAGCTCCCAGTGAAAGGCACAGCCTTGGGAGCACCGGGAGTGAGGTTTTACCTCTGCCACGGGTGGGATCCTGTGTAAACCAGTGATTGCTGCTCCTGAAAATCTGTTCTTCCTCCCCTCCAGGTCATTCCAGAGAGCTGGCACAGAGCCCAGATTCCTGCACAGGACTTGCACACACCACTCCAAGAGGGAAATAGTCCTTATCCTAGACCTAAACAGTGAGGAACTCGGCGGGAGCCGTAAATATGCCAGTGCTCCACTTGCTTTTTAGGATTACAAAAAAAATCTTGAGAGGACACATTTCTCAGTAATCATTGCTGTGCAGGAGATAGGAGGCAGATTATGCTAATTGCCAGCAGAAGCGTAATGCTCAGCAAATCCCAGCAAATCCCAATACGCTCCCAGACACATTCCTGCCTGCCATTCGCTCATGTGTTTATTTGGGGAGGATGCTGACAAAGGAGGGGAATTATTTTTTTGAGCAGAATTCTTGGATTTTGACTCTAAACAGGGTAGGAAGCAAACAGGCAACCTGGATGGATTTCCTTCCAGCGAAGGGAATGCAGTGAGATTCCTGGGGACAATTTCCATTCTGAGGGCTATGGGGAACAGCTCAGAGGGGAGCCTGAAGAAAAGGAGATGTTTGGGGGTTGTAAGAGAAAGCCGAGCCCAGAGGATCAATAGCAGCACATTTCTATGCGATGGCACTGCGAGAGGCATCGATCCCCACAGGGAACTGCGCCCAGAGGACTGGAACACAGGGAATGTGTGCTGTGCTCTTCCCAGGAGAGCTGCACGTCCCATGGGGAATGTGTGCTGTGCCTCCTGGGAAAACTGCACCTCAGACCCACTGCAAAGGGGCCACACAGCCGGATGGGGCTTGGTGCCAGCAGTTCTTCTGTGAGAGGAAGGCCTATCCTGATCCCGAGGGCTGGGGCCGGGAAGCAGTCGGGAATCACCACAGAGTGATTCCCAAAGAGGGAAGGACTCCTTGGTGTGTCCATGCCAAGTCCCAGAGCTGCTGGCTTAAGTGGGAGAGAGCGTTCAGGCAGTTCTACAGAAATGTTGAGAAACACCTCCAAGATCTGTGAGCCCGGCACTTCTGTGCTCACCGCTGAACCACGGCCCCAAGTGCCACCCCCACGAGTTTGCTGAACACTTCACAGAATTCCCAGTCACAGATCTCACAGAATATTTGGAGCGGGAAGGGACCCGCTGGGATCACCGAGTCCAACCCTTCAGGGAATGGCCTGTTCTGGGATCACAGCCTCGGTGTTATTAGCTCCTTCTTGCCTCCACCACTGCACTGGGCAGAATGTCTGGCCACTCTTTCAGGGAAGAAGTTTTCCCTGATGTCCAACCTGAACCTCCCCTGGCCCAGCCTGAGGCCGTTCCCTCTCTCCTGTCCCTGTTCCCTGGGAGCAGACCCCAAACCCCCCTGGCTGCCCCCTCCTGTCCGGGAGTTGTGCAGAGCCACAAGGTCCCCCCTGAGCCTCCTTTTCTTTGGAGTTCCAGTGCTGAGCATCCCAGCTACGATCCCAAAATCCCAAGCCCAGAATTTCCTGCACCAGCACTGAGCTCCAGCCCCAGCAGTGACCCTGGTGTGACACACACGAGGCCTTTCTCCAGCCTGGCTGTGACACCAGGGCCGTGCATCCTAACCCAGCAGCTCTGGGGAGATGAGAGACCTGGTTACAGCGTGTCTGAGGCCCAGAGGCAGGGAAATGCATCATTAACCAAGGATGGAACGCCACCATCACAACTCTGCTCTTTCCCTCTGCTATCTGCTGCAGTCACACTGGGACTGGTGCTCCCAGCTCTCGGTGGAACTTGTCTGCCTGATTGCTGATCAAGCATCACCAAACCAATGAAAGGCACTCCACTGCAAACCCCAGGGCCAGCCTTGTTTACCATACAGGGAGCACAAACTCACATTTCAGTAGATTGGTGCTGGTGTTTATTTGGGGAGGATGCTGACAAAGGAGGGGAATTATTTTTTCGAGCAGAATTCTTGGATTTTGACTCTAAACAGGGTAGGAAGCAAACAGGCAACCTGCATGGATTTCCTTCCAGCGAAGGAAATGCAGTGAGATTCCCATTCTGGGGGCTGCAGTCACACAGACAAGGGGAAGGGACTCCAGCCTGGCTGAGGGCAGGGTGACATCCAGACCATCTCATCTCTCATGGCTTGCTCTGGACGTGCCCATGTGCAAAACTGACTTGGGAGAGTAAATGCCACCACCTTTAAATCAGACCTTGATATCACATTCATTACAGACTTAGAGCTCCAACTGCTTGGAGAGGTGTGACACTGCTTCATATTTAGTGTCGTGGAATCCCAGAATGGTTTGGGTTGGGAGGGACCTTAAAACCCATCCAGTGCCACCCCCTGCCATGGGCAGGGACACCTTCCACTAGCCCAGGCTGCTCCAAGCCCTGTCCAACCTGGCCTTGGACACTGCCAGGGATCCAGGGGCAGCCACAGCTCCCTGTGCCAGGGCCTCCCCACCCTCAGAATTTTTTAGCTCAGACAATTTCTCTTTCTGCTCAGGATTCCCAGCTCAGAGCCTGAGCTGCCAGCACTGAGTCTCCTCTTCTTTATTAAATAATTGCTGAACCTTCAGACTCCCTGAACAAATCTCCCCAGTGCCCTGTGTGATCAGCCAGAGGCTGCTGTGCTGGCTCCACCATGGATAGAAACTGCAAATAATGCACACCACCACCTCAGGCAGCTGCAGAGAGGATTTTCAAGGCGTTTCTTTCCAGTGGGAGAGATCCATTTCCTTTCTCATTGCCTGGCTCTGTGCAGAGACACTGGGCTCTGCATCCACAAGCAGAGCCCCCCTCCTGCTCCCAGTATGCCCAAGTTGCTGTTTGGGAGAGGCCACAGGTGGGTGTTTACAAGCACAACACCACAAACTCCTAACAGGAGAACAGATCGAGAGTCCTTGGAGGATTGCACAGGATAAAAACCTTCGGGATAGAAACTGATCCAGAAAACGGAGAGATGAAAAGGATGGGTGACCTCCCAATGCCACTGCTGACACCAGGTCCTGTGGTGAGGGCCTGGGAAGACACCTCCACTCTGTTTTTACCTCTAGCCCATTATTTAACGTCCTCAAGGCCTCATCAGGGAGGCTCTAGGGTTGTGCTGGAGCTTTTTTAAGCCATGGAATTGGATTCAGACAGATCTTGGCTGTGAGGGTGGGGGGCCCTGGCACAGGGTGCCCAGAGCAGCTGTGGCTGCCCCTGGATCCCTGGCAGTGTCCAAGGCCAGGTTGGACATTGGGGCTTGGAGCAGCCTGGGACAGTGGGAGGTGTCCATGCCCATGGCAGGGGGTGGGAATGGATGGGCTTTAAGCTCCTTTCCAACCCAAACCATCCTGGGATTCCATGATATGCACTAAGGTAAAATCAAATCAGACAAACCTTTGTGTGAAAGAAATAGAAATCCCCAGGGACAGGCAGATTGGCTTTTATTTTATTTTATTCCAAAAAGCTTATGGATAATAGTGGTGGTCAGACGGGCAGTTCCTTTTTCGGACAGTACTTCTGTCCAGTGCACTGGAGCAGGGGACACAGACACTGTGTTGAAATGACACATTTATTTGCCATAATTTAATGTCAGCTCCAAAGAGATCGGATTTTTCCTGGCACTTCGTATTCTGGCAGGAGAGTGGGGCTGACGAGGTCTGATGCAAAGGCAATGAAAAATGTGAGAGATCTCCATAAAGAGAAGCAGTCAGCTTTAAGGTTCAGCTGGATGAACTGCTCCAAGGATTTATGGTGTGGAAGGCAGAGCGACGGCAGCTTCTTGAAATCATTGCTGCAGTCACACAGACAAGGGGAAAGGACTCCAGCCTGGCTGAGGGCAGGGCAACATCCAGACCAGGCTCATCTCTCACAGCTCGCTCTGGACGTGCCCATGTGCAAAAGTGACTTAGGAGAGTAAGTGCCACCACCTTTAAATCACACCTTGATATTGCATTCATTACAGACTTAGAACCACAGACTGGTTTTGGTTGGAAGGGACCTTCAAGCCCATCCAGTGCCACCCCCTTCCAGGGGCAGGGACACCTTCCACTATCCCAGACTGCTCCAAGCCCCATCCAACCTGGCCTTGGACACTTCCAGGGATCCAGGGGCAGCCACAGCTTCTCTGGGCACCCTGTGCCAGGGCTCTCCACCCTCACAGGGAGAATTCCTTCCCGATATCCCATCTAACCCTGCCCTCTGGCAATGGGAAGCCATTCCCCCTTGGCCTGGCACTACAAATTGTGGTAAAAAGTCTCCTCGTCTTCCTTGAAAGCCCCTTTTAGATACTGAAAGTCCTCCATAAGGTCTCCCTGGAGCCTTCTCCTCTCCAGGCTGAACAATCCCAGCTCTCGCAGCCTTTCCTCCCAGCAGAGCTGCTCCATCCCTCTGCTCATCCTGGAGCCTCCTCTGGGCTCTCTCCAGCAGCTCCACATCTTCCCTGTGCTGGGCCCCAGGGCTGGGGCAGCTCTGCAGGTGGGGTCTCACCTGAGGGGGCAGAGGGGCAGAATCCCAACCCCTTTCCTGCTGCCCACGCTGGGGCTCAGCCCAGCACAGGGTTGGGATCAGTACAGAAATCCCTCTCTTGGCCTCCAGACCCCAAAAGTTCCATAATACAAGACAGGGAGAAAAGGGTCTTTCCCTGAGTCACAGGTGAGGTCCTGTCCTCCCAACACCTGCACAGACCTTGCAGGTATCAAAAAGCAAAGGGAACTGTCCCCAGGAGGTTCATGGGGGGGAGCCCTGTCACCCTTCCTGCCACCCACCCCTGTGGGGGTCCTGGGACACCCAACCCTGCTCACTTCAGTGAGGACACGTCTCAGCACCAGCTTCTTCTCCTTTTGCATTTCATCACGTTCCAACCAGCAACGTGAGGCGAAGGGAAGAAAATCCCCTATTTTTAGCAGATAAAATGCAAATTTAAAGCATTACCTAATCCAGAGCCTTTGTGGGACTGCATTTCATTGGTTGGCTGCAAAACCCTGATGTGGGAGGAAAGATAAAGCCAATGAACTCCCCCTTCCCAATTCCAACCACACAGGTGTATCCATGCATTGGAATGAACTGGGCCAAGCCAGGTTGGGGTTAATAAAAGTTTTACCAGAATAAATTCATTGTTTACACATCTGCATTTTATTGATCTGCAGATGTGTAAATAAAGATGGGAAATTATCCTGAAAGTTATCCTGGAAGTCATCCTGGAATTTACCCTCAAAGTATCCTGAAAGCCCTTCTTGGACAGCCACCAATTTGTACGAATGTCCCGGAACGCTTGGGTTTGGCAATCAAAAATGGGAGCATGTCCTTGCTCGGGAATTTGGTAATTATCCACGGAATAGAATAATTTAGGTTGGGAAAGACCTCCAGGGTCATCAAATCCAATTTTTCCTCGATTTCCCACCTTGTCACCCAGCCCAGAGCTCTGAATGCCACGTCCAGGCCTTCCTTGGACACCTGCAGGGATGGGGACTCCAAACCTCCCTGGGCTGCCCCTTCCAATGGAATACATCCCAAACTCACATCCTGCCCCAGGAGCTCCCTGCCTGGGGCTCACGCCTGGGGATAAGGGACAAATCCATACCAAGGAGGGAAAAAAGCTCTGGGCAACCTGGGACTGTGGAAGGTGTCGCTGTCCGCAGCAGGGGGTTGGAATGAGATGAGCTTGAAGGTCCTTCCAGCCCCAGTCCTGTGATTCTCCTCCCTCCTCCTGCTTTGTGGTGTGCTGGGTTTAGGATCCCAGGCAGGGAGCTTCTCCCGCATCCATGGAAAGCAGCACAGGGGGTTCTGCCATTGGCTGCAGCAGACACAAGCAGGAGCAGGGAGGAGCTCTGGGGCCAGACCCCCCCACCTCCACAGGGAAATTGTTTTGTACCTGACAGCCCAAAATCGCTTCCAGTTAAATCCAAAACCCTTCTCAGCAACACCTGCCAGTTCCCCAAAATGTAAATTTTTCCAGGCAGACGATATTGATATGCACTGACATTCCACAGGGGGCTGGGGGAGTTGGGAATTTGCCAGAAATAGGCAGCTCTTACTTCTGCTTAAAACTCACTTTTCATCTCACATTCAATTATCAAGCACAGAATGTATTTTTAGCAGCTGGCATTAGGAGAGCGCTGTCACTTTTGTTCCAGCCTGACTTGAAAGTTGCGTTTATGGGAAGGCTCGGAAGAATTTGTGCCTGTTGTTGTCCCAAAACCGGGAAAGAGGCGCAAGGAAAGGCTTGGCAGGTGTCTCCAAACCCCCCCAAAATAAAAGAAATCCATGCTGAGGGTGGCTCAGGGAATTGGGGTCTGACGCAGAGCTGGCAGGGACGACAGAGAGGCAGAAAATGAGGCAGCAGAGGAAGCTGATGTTGATAGTGTCATTCTTAACAGGATATCGGTGCTCGGAATTCAAGCACCTTCCTGCCCCTGTTGCAGCAGCAGGAAGGTGAAGCAGTTTGGAAGAAATCTGTCAGAAAGACACGGCTCTAATCCTGCTTTCAGAGGTCCCCATCCTCCTGACACGCAGTGCCACCAGCCCGCAGCCCTCCCCTCACCACGGGGGGCTCATCCTGGGGGTTTGCCTTGCAAGAGATGGATGGCACAAGGCTGTTGGGGGAAGCAAAGGAAGTTGTTAAAGCCTCTTGTCTCCCTCTCCCTTTCACAATGCACCTTTTATTCCACTGGAAATATGAACCAGCCCAGTTAATGCTCAGGATTAGATTGGAAAGAAAGAAAACAAAAGGAAGCAGTTGCCTGGGTTAGGAGCGTTTGGAGCTGCCAGTTGTAGCGAGTCCCTGCTTCTTGCCAGGTGTTTTGTTGAGTTCAAGTAAAACATCAAAGTCCATTATCTTCCCCGCCTTGCCCTCAGCTCCTCGAGCCAGCGCACAGCACAAAATTAATTTGGTTTATTCCAGCACACGCGATAGCCGCCTATCTTCCTGACTTCCTGGCTGCAAGGAAACAAATTTCCTCCTTAAGCACTTTCCACTTGACCTGCTCTTTTCTCCACGGAGAAAATTGAGGTCAGGGAGCTGCGGTTGTGCAGTGGCTGCCGTTCTCCCGGCGCTCCGTGGCTGACACGGGCGCGGGGTCCCTGCTCCGCTGCCGGCTCCCGATCTCCCAGCTGGGGCTGCTGCCTGCTCCCTGCTCCCATGGGACCCTGGCAGATTTAGGAAGGCAACAGCTGCATTTCCCACTTGGTCCAATTATTTTTTAAGCTTCTCCTGTGCTGCTGGAGAGGTTCTACCTGGTGAGGCCTGGAAATAAAAGCAGAGCTGTGGTGGGGGCAGAGCTGCCAGGAGGTGTCGGGAGCTGTCAGTGGCTCCAGCCATCCCATTAACAGGCAGATGTGTGTGGGCTACACCGAGCTGGAAATGCAACAGGAGAGGGATTTGTCTCCACGCTTCTTTCCTCCTTTTTTATTTCTGCTTAGAAAAGCGAGCACAGATCCCTGAGTCTCCCCACACCCTCCCTGCCTGGGGCTGGGCATTCCTGGAGCCACATGGAGAGGATGGGAGGCCACTTCCAGCCCGTGGGATGAGTCCTCAGCTTTCCTACCTGCTGGATCGGTGCTGCCAGGGATCTGGTACTGGCTCCCATCCCAGGGTCATTCTCCAGCTGTTTTCCATGTGCTGGGTGGGCACAAGAAGCAGAGCAGAACCTCAGAGCCCATCCCCAGTGTCACCACACAGGCCCTGACATGGGCACATGGGACATGGCTGTGCCAGCTCTGGGTGCCTGGATTGTCCCGGCACTGCCACAGGGACTCCCAGTGTCGCTGACAGCACCCACCATCCTCATCTGCATCCCAGGGCTGCCCAGTGGGGCGAGGAGGGCAGGGGAAGGAGGTTGGTGCTCTCTCTGCAGCCCATCACACACTGACTGACAGCAGCTCCCGCAGCGCCAGGCCCAGGCTGCTCCATCAGGGAGCATAATGTCCCCTCGAGCTCCTGCAGTCCTGTCTGAGGATTCTTTTGGAGGATGGGCAGGGATTTCTCCCTGCGAGAGCAATCCTCCTCTTCTCACTCCTGCCGGCTCAGGGTGATGGTGAGAGGGAAGTGGAGGTCCAGGCCAGCTCCAAGGGCTGAGGGGGCTGAGGCTGGAGCTCTGAAATATGAGAAGGAAGGTCACTGACCAGCATGTGGGAGTGATGCCTTTGGACTAGAATCATATGCAAATTTTGGTTCCAAACCCGAGTCAGGTTACCAACTGTGTAGATAATAAGCACAGGGAAAGAATGATTTAAACTACATCATCTTCTTTTGTCTAGTCGTGTGTTTTCAGGTGGCCACTTCAGGCATCAGTAGGGACCCACGCTGTGTGTGAAACTTGCCCTGCTTGCAGTTATTCCATCCCTGTGACCAGAAGGGATGAAGAGAAATCCAATTTAAAAGCACAGATGTGGAGGCACCCTTTGGATCCTCAGTCCCAGGGTGAAGAGTTTGGCCTTGGCAAGGAAAGGGTCCCAGTCCTGCATTTTCTTTACCCACCTCCAATGGATTCATCAGGTTTGTTCAATGTCCCACTGGCCCTGTGGAGAGGCAGCGGGACCACTGTGGGAGTCCCCAGTCCAGCAGGATGGGCCTGGCAGGCAGAGCCAAGAGCTCTTCCATTAATTGTTGCTTCAGGAGCCTGTTCATGTGGATATGCAAATTCCTGGAGCACGGCAGGCAGCGCCGCCGATGCATCGGTGCCAGCTGTGCACCTCTAATGACTGCGGGGCTGCCAGCTCAGCACTCCCATCGCTCCTTTATTACCATTCATTTCCTTCAGGGAGGTGCCAGGAGAACCAAAATAAGGCCAAAGCCCTGGGCAAAATCCCCACAGGGCAGGTGCATACCGAGAGCTGCAGGATTGTGTGGGATAGATGGGGTGTCCTGGCAAGGAGCTGGACTCCATGAGCCTCCATGAGCCTTCCAGCTCTGGGTATTCTATAATTCTATGATTCCCTTTTTAAATGGGCAAGATCCATCCCTCCCCAACTGATAAACGGAGCGGGGAAAACTGGGATGTCATGATTTCAGCATAAGAGAAAAATACGGATAACCAAGGATGCTTCAAGCTGAAGGCAGCAGCCTTCCTGCCCAGTCCTTGGGTGATCCTGCCGCATTTCACCTGTTCTCAAATAGACTGCTGTATTTCTGAGGTATCAGGTAAGCCTATTTCCCCCTAATTCCCACATTTGATTATTGATTTCCAGGGAAAACTTCCTGCCTTGCCAGTAGCCGGAGTAAGATACAGTGAATAATTCCCAAGAAATGATTCTCGTGACAAACCCAGCCTTTTCTCTCCGTTCCTGGAACACACACGAACTAATTGTGGTTTCTTTGTGCTGGAAATGATTCCACACCTCGGCCGGTGATTTCGAGCGTTTGTTTTTCGCCTGTGAGCTGATTTTGAGAAGAGATCTCCCGTCAAACCCACCTAGAAGCGACAGCCAGGGAGGCAGCAGCGAGTGGCTGCCAAATAGTTCCTGTCTGAACTCTGAAGGATTTGCTGAGGCCACCGCACTCAAAGCCTCCCCAGCCACACAAAGGCCGTGCTGCCAAAGGCTAATAAAGATGCCTAAGTGGTGAGTGCATTATAATTACCCATCAGCTCGTTTGCAAAAGCACCAGCAGTTAAAAGGCAGCAAATGAAACGATCCCGGCCTTCCTCGGCTTCCCACATAATGAACAAACACATTGCCCATGGCAAGCTCACAGGAACAGATCTTTCATTACGATAAAAGAGTCTTAACC
Source organism: Corvus moneduloides (assembly GCF_009650955.1). NCBI lineage: Eukaryota > Metazoa > Chordata > Aves > Passeriformes > Corvidae > Corvus > Corvus moneduloides. The sequence continues at coordinate 3,534,367 of NC_045485.1, read as the reverse complement.
TTGACCAGCCGCTCGGCTCTGCCTTCATGGCAGTTGTTCCACAACTCAAATAGTTTGTTTTCCAGCCCTTTGATTCCCGCAAAATGCTACAGAACCAAGCATTTCTTATTCAGTAGATGCACATGAGGGGTTTTTTTCGTATTTCTTCAGATATTCCTTGCGCAGTTTAGAGCAGAAAGTGTCTGGCATAAATTCCTGATTGCATTATTAATGTGGAAAAGGGAACATCTGAAGTTAATCTATTCCACTAATGGGTGCTATATAATACATTAAGTCAGGTTAAGCGTGTGATATAATAAAGATCTGCTGGGTGAGATATTCTGAGATTACTGATTTAAGCATAATGGTTATTTTGGTCAATGGTTATAGATTTTTAATAGAATTCCCATCGGAGTGCTGGCTGAAATGGGAGGAAATCTTGTTCTGGACCAAAATGAAACAACCCCTTGCAACAGTGCTGGGGCAGATTTGGGGCACCTCAATATGAAAAGGATCTAAAGCATCCAAAGGAGGGATACAAGGAGGGGGAAGGGTCTGGAGGGGCCACAACAAGGAGCGACTGAGGGCACTTGGCCTGTTCAGCTGGAGAGCAGGAGACTGAGGGCAGAGCTCATCCCAATCCACAACTTCCTCCTGAGGGGCAGCTCCCATCTCTGCTCTCTGGGACCAGGGACAGCACCCAGGGACCGCCTGGAGCTGTGTTAGGGCAGGGTCAGGTTGGATATCAGGGAGAGGTTCTTCCCCCAGAGGGTGCTGGGCACTGCCCAGGCTCCCCAGGGAATGGGCACGGCCCCGAGGCTGCCAGAGCTCCAGGAGCGTTTGGACAGCGCTGCCAGGGATGCCCAGGGTGGGGTTGTTGGGGTGTCTGTGCAGGGCCTGGGGCTGGACTGGATGATCCCTGTGGGTCCCTTCCAGCTCAGAATATTTTATGAATATTACCGCTTTTGTTTTCCCTAGAACAAGTTCCCTGGATATTTCTAAAATCTTTCTATTAAAAGAATCAAAATGCAGAATTCAAGCATCTGATCAAGGTGGTAAGAATTTCTTGGTGCTCATATCACTCAATTCAAATGTCAGCTTAGGAGGTGAGTGAGTCCATGGGCTGGTCTTTAATTCACAAGGAGAAGGAATATACAAGGAAAAGGAGTATACAGAGAAATGTATCAACTGTGCTTTAAGACATTTTTTTCTTTTTCTGTCTAGATCAACAAAACGGAACATATTTCACTCTGAAGAAAGGGACTCCTCCTGGATTCCAAAGGGATGAATAAACAGATCCATTTCAAGGACTCCACAGGCAGCAGGATTGCCCTGAACACTGCGTTGCAGCTCCCATTTTTCCTGCCACAAAAGCACAAGGTATCAGCTCACCTCAAACCAAAGGAAAAAAATTGATGGGATGCTTGGAGAAAAATCTTCCAATACTCCTTGGGGATTTCCTAGGAAAAAAAATCAAAAACCCCATTCTAAGGCAAGGTGAAACCCCTGTGGGCTTCCTGAACAGTGCAGGGAATGTTGGGTTTATTCTGGGCTGAATTTCCCCCTGTGGATCCCGATCCTTCCCTCTGGCCCCAGCAGAGCTGCAGAGCCGGGCATTGGGAGGATGGATGTGCACAAAACCAGGGATCCTCCCTTCAGGGTTCACCTTTCAGTCATTCCTGCCAAATGCAGGGCTCCCCGGCCTCTGCCAGGCAGGAATATTGTTAGGGATGAGCTGGGAGAGGCTGAGGTTTCAGCACTGCCCTCTGCACCTTCCGCTGGCAGAACGGGACACGGCTGCACTAAGGGGAACAGAGGGACACAGCCTCCGAGGGAATCTCTGGGAAAGGGCACCAAAGCCCTGGGCTGAGTGCAGGAGTCCTTGTTAGCAGAGAGAATCCATGTCTGGGGTTGCCCCACGGCCCCAGGATTGCCACACACCTTCCACTGTCCCAGAGCTGCTCCAAGCCCCATCCAACCTGGCCTTGGACACTGCCAGGGATCCAGGGGCAGCCACAGCTGCTCTGGGCACCCTGTGCCAGGGCCTCAGCACCCTCACAGGGAACCATTCCTTCCCAATATGCCATCTAACCCTGCCCTCTGGCAATGGGAAGCCATTCCCCCTTGGCCTGGCACTCCACACCCTTGTCCAAAGTCCTTCTCCAGCTTCCTTGTTGGCTCCTTCAGGCCCTGCAAGGCCACAGTGAGGTCACCCCAGAGCTTCTCCTCTCCAGGCTGAACAATCCCAGCTCTCGCAGCCTTTCCTCCCAGCAGAGCTGCTCCATCCCTCTGCTCATCCTGGAGCCTCCTCTGGGCTCTCTCCAGCAGCTCCACGTCCTCCCTGTGCTGGGCCCCAGGGCTGGGGCAGCTCTGCAGGTGGGGTCTCACCTGAGGGGGCAGAGGGGCAGAATCCCAACCCCTTTCCTGCTGCCCACGCTGGGGCTCAGCCCAGGGCACATTTCCCTTTTTAAGGATAATATACTCAGAAATCTTATAAAGAAGTGGTTTGTATACAAATTTCTGGGCAGCCTGTAATGCCTGGGAAAGAAGTCATAAAATGTATCCAAATCAGCAGGAATTTGCTAAGACACTGAGGGCAGAACTCACTGTATTTACACATCTCCCTGGAAGTCAGGCATCTGTAATAATCAGTGATGGGAAACCTGCACTTCAGATGCATCCAGTCTCCTTCCGCATCAGGTGAGATAGACCCAGCCTTGCAGCCAAATCCACAATTCGGGAGCTGTGAAAGGGCACCTCAGGTGTATTTTCATTCATGGACAAAGGTCCTTAACCAGCCATGGCAGCTCTGGCTCTGTTCCTGCCACTGAGTGGGATCCCCAAAATCAGTTGTTGTTCGGCTTCATGTGTTGTATTGTCCCTGTGTATCTGTGTGTCAGGGCCTAAGGGGATCCAGGAGAGCCAGAGAGGGACTTGTGACAAGGACATGGAGGGACAGGACAAGGGGCAATGGCTTTAAACTGAGAGGGGATGTCAGGACTAGGGATTAGGAAGAAATCCTTCTTGTGAGGGTGGGGAACCCCTGGCACAGGGTGCCTAGAGAAGCTGTGGCTGCCCCTGGATCCCTGGAAGTGTCCAAGGCCAGGCTGGACAGGGCTTGGAGCACCCTGGGCTAGTGGAAGATGTCCCTGCCCATGGAACTGGATGGACTTTAAGGTCCTTTCCAACCCCAACCAGTCTGGGATTCTCTGATTTGGTCTCAGTGCAGATCTATCACACACCCTGCCCTGTGTGGGGCTGTAATGACAGAGAGCCACTGCTCCCAGAATTCCTGCAGGCCCACGTTAGGCAGCTCTCACCTCTTTTGGAGGAAAGAGGAAAGAGGAAAGATCCATCTTGGCAGAGCCCCAGAGTCCTGAGACAACTCCAGTGCTAGCAGCCGAGCGGCTCCGAGCTGGTGACAAGTCTCAGTACTGACTGCTCAGCCACGAGGAGCTCCAACCAAGAGCTTGGCTGGCTTCCCACCAGTGTCTGCAGAGGATCACTGGCAGTCCCTGCTCAAAGCTGCTGTCCTTGCCCTGACAGATGCCCCTCCCAGGAGATGGCAGAACACAGAGAGCCTGGATGTGGAACACTGAGCCCCACTCTGACCCTGGGGGGAGTCCGACATGACGCTCTCTCCACGAGTTTAGTCCATTTAAAAGTCCTCCTGGACACCAGCACCACTGACCTTCTGCCTGGAACTGAAATCTTATTTCTCAGAGATGTTTGCAAGAGCTGAGCCCCTTCTCCCACCCAGGCTGGGCCTCACAAGGCCCAACCTGGGAAACCTCTCCAAGCCTGTGCCCGGACTCCCAGTGTGGTGTTCACAGGGATAGTCGCTGGCACAATTTGTGAGCAGGGAGGAGAGCTCTCTCCATGGCAGGATCATGTGGGATAGTATCTGCTCCAGTGATATCACTGACTGGAGAGGGCTTGAGCTGGATCAGCTGCAGTTTTCATTTTGGATTTGCAACCCGCAAAGTAAACTGGGCCTGGTTTGGCATTGGATTTAGAGCTGATGGAGAAAATCTCCCACAGGAACTCAAAAACAAAAGAGCAAAAGCAGAACTCCGGATCAAAAGGATGCCAGGAAATCAGCAATCCAGCTCTTTGGCCACCCCCCGTGCCCTGGGAAATGATCCCGGGGCATTGGTGGTTCTCTGCACGGTGCCCTCTGAAGGATGCGCTGTCCTGGAGCCAGGGCTGACATTCCAGGATTGCAGAGCTCTCCTGCCCAGCCCAGCTCATCCGTCACCCGGGACGTGTTTACCAGGCGCTGACAGCCCGCTCTGGGAGGCGACTGATACTGATTGGAATTGTTATGCAAATACACTTTGCTACTCTCTCCCCTACAGATTCTCCCCGGTTGTGATAGCGGCCCTTTTCTCCAGGGATTTTTCCTCCCTTTTTTTTAATAAGTTCAAGTGAGCTGGACTCTACGGCCTCAAACATCCTCAAACAGAGAAAATACTGTGACAAACCCTGAGGATGGATCTTTATCAGTGCCAGGCAACAGAAATGTCTCTTTTACTTTCTGTGTTCTCACCTCACACGTTCCTTTGCAAGGATCTGTCACCCTCTGTTGATAGAGACAGTTTTCAAAGGCATCAGAGCAACTTAAAGGCTCCAAGTGCCACCTTTAAAGTCAGATCTGGGTTTTCCACAAACAAAAAGTTGTTACAAAGTGCAACACCACCAACAAAGTGTTGATTGAAGTCCAAATGAATCCCTAAGGATGCATGCTTAGGCTGAGCTGGGAGAAGGGTGCTGTAAAGGAGAAACTGGGAACAGCTCATGCCTAGAAATTAGGGAGCTGAGGGGCCCGGGTTGTCCTTTTAACTCATGGAGAAACACCTGAATAACACCAAAATGTTATGTTCTGGTGTCCTCGACAGCCACCTGACTGCATAATGACATTAAAAAGAATTTTTAAAATTTGGGTGCTATCCCTGCACTACTTTGCCACTTCTACCCGCCCAGAGCTGCTTTGGAGCCAAGAGAACCCCTTTGGTCTGGAATGAAGAACTTTGCTCATATTCAGGAGGAACCTTTTAATTTAAGCCCGACTTTTGAGTTGAATGGAAACCAAAACATTACAGATCAGGTTTCCAGGATGGTTTGGGTGGGAAGGGAGCTTAAAAAACATCCAGTGCCACCCCCTGCCACAGGCAGTGACACCTTCCACTATCCCAGACTGCTCCAAGCCCCGTCCAACCTGGCCTTGGACACTGCCAGGAATCCAGGGGCAACCACAGCTTCTCTGGGCATCCTGTGCCAGGGCCTGCCCACCCTCCCAGGGAAGGATTCCATTTAGCTACAGCCAAGGAGAAACTGAAGCAAGCACTGGAGCAGTTGGACGTGACACCAGCTCCAGCTGGTGACACCCAAACGTGTTGGTCCCTGGAAGACACCAGAGCAATTTGTGATGGCTGTGGAAGGCGCTGCTCGGAAGATGATTGTTCTTAAACATCCTTATTCTTTGATGACACCACTGGAAGCAGCTGGGCTTTAGGTCGAAGGTGTATGAAGGCCACTGGCCATGAACATGGAAGCATCTCACTCTCCATGACTCTCCTCACTCGAGCTGAAACCCCAGAGTGCCAATTCACTGTCACAGCAGACTCCAGGCTTCAGGCAGGGTGGCTGGAAATCTGGGAAAGGCCCTGGGTGCGCTGGTCCACTGGAAAGGGCTGCCATGGGAGGTTTGGAGTGCCCATCCCTGGAGGTGTCCAAGGAAGGCCTGGACGTGGCACTCAGAGCTCTGGGTTGGGGACAAGGTGGGGATGGGTCACAGGCTGGACTCAGTGATCTTGGGGGGCTTTTCCAACCTCAATGATCCCAGGATTCTGTGATATCTCCTACTTTCTCTGCCGTCTCAAGTGCTCTCTTCAGCCCCCAGTGACCTTCACTGAGCTGCACAGACACAGCCATGCCTTGAGCTGTCTGCAAACTCAACAGCAAAAAATATTTGGGGTGCCCAAGAAGGGCATCCACGACACCCACCAGGACCCACCGGCTCAGTCCTGTGCCTACAATTCCCAGAAATCCGCTCCTGCCTCCCCTCTTTAATCAGGCACCTTGTAAGGGTGGGAAGGGACATTTACAGCCCCACTCCTTCTCCTCCCGAGCAATCAATGGTTATTAAGTGCATCTTTGGGGTGGGGAGGTGAGGAGAGAGACAGCAAGGATTCACATTGCTCATCAACCCAGAGAGACTTCATTTTCTATTAGGGCTGATAAACAAGCTGGGAAAATAAATCAGTTACCTGACAGGCATCACCAAGGAGCTCCTCAGAATGTGATACAGCAGGGCTGGGCTCCCAGCTCTGCTGGGGGGAGGTGGGAGCACAAACAGCCTCCCAAAGGGCTTTTCAGCTTCCTTTTTGTGGAATAAAGCACTGGGAGGCTGGTCTGCTATGGAAGCATCCAGAAAAGGCATCCCAAACTCTGCCAAACACCAAGGATAAGTCAAAAAAGCCTTTCAGGGAGTGAAGTGTCCCAGCATGGATCAGCTGGTGACAGGTCTTGTGCCGCCCAGGTGATGTGGGAGGTGGCCGAGGGGAGGGGAGAGGAGAGGAGAGGAGAGGAGAGGAGAGGAGAGGAGAGGAGAGGAGAGGAGTCGAGAGGAGTCCCACTACTTCAGGAAACATCTGGGACTACAAAGGCCCACAGAGTGGTTGAACCCCCTGGCAGATCCTCTCTCACCTCGGAGCGGGTGGGAAGGGATTTAAATCCGGGCAGTGTGTCCCAATGGTACCGTGAGTCCAGCCAGGAGACAATAACAAGCTCCAGGACTCTCAGTTTCAGGCTGTCACAAGATGGATCAAGGTGCTGAGTTCCTGGAAACACATTTTTCCCGTTTCCCTGCCCGAGCTCCAACAGAACAAGTGCTATAAGACAGCCTGGCTCTGGATCCACGCCGCCCATCCGTGGGAGCATGGAACAAATACGAGCCTCTTCTTAATGGGAAATTGCAAATGCTCCATTACCCGCCCAGTTATTCACATATTTCTCCTGCCTTTGGACATCAGGCAAGCCTGCAGCTCTGAAAGGAAATTTTCAGAAATATCAACACTGTCCCTTAATCACTGCAGTAATAAATCATCCCTTGTAACACGGGAACTTCGGTCTGACCAAAAAATGGGGGCTTAGAAAAGCTACTGAATCATTCATGCCTTCTGTTCCTGTGATAGAGAGCAGAGTTACATTAGGATAACGGAAATTCCAAAGGATTTGCAGGATTTGGTGGAATAAGGAGATGCTACAAATCACTGTTGACAAAACATGCAGGAATAACCAGGCCCTGGCCAGCACCTGGAGTGAATGCAGAGCCACTGGTGGGAAATGCCTTTGCATCTCCAAACTCTGCCCTAACAAGGCAGGAGAACTGGAAAACTCACTCTGGGAATGCTGAGCGAGGCAAAGTAAAGGAGTCAGCAGCAAGGAGATCTCCAAAATCCGGTTCCTGACCTGTCCTCAGATTTGGAGCAACCTGTGACCAGCAAATCCCAGAATCCTAGAATGGTTTGGGTGGGAAAAAGCTCATCCAGTCCCACCCCCTGCCATGGGCAGGGACACCTCCCACTGTCCCAGGGTGCTCCAAGCCCCGTCCAACCTGTCCTTGGACACTTCCAGGGATCCAGGGGCAGCCACAGCTTCTCTGGGCACCCTGTGCCAGGGCCTCCCCACCCTCACAGCCAAGAATCTCTTCCCAATATCCCATCTAAACCTGTCCTTTGCCAGTGTGAAGTCATTGCCCCTTGTCCTATCCAAATTCCACCTTCTTCCCCTCCCAACACTGTACACATGGGTTAATTCCCGAGTGCTGGGTTTGCAATCCAGTTATCAGTGGAGTAAAAAAAGACACTAAACATGGTTAGAAAATTCCTCATCTGTCCTGCTTTCAGGTGCTGTAATGAAGATGCAGGACCTTTCAGCTCAATCCAATCAGCCCCATTCACCAGGCATCTTATGATCCATTAGTTCAATCCCTCCAAATTTGATTGCAGCGTGTTTTGATTCCAATCAATTGTTTTCAGCTCTTCTCCATTGATTTCCATGGACTCACGTTATTCTGCTGAGACTTCAGTTAAACTTGGGCGTTTGGACCAAGATAGGAGCACTGTGGGCACCTCATGGGAGGTGGCTGGGCTGGCCCAGCTCAGGCCAGGACAGGGCCAGCACCACCCTGCTCTCGGCAGACCATGGCAAGATGACAATTCCAGCTCCAAGAGTGTTCCAAACCATCTTCCCTATCCCATGGCTTCAGGGGGAGCTCAGAACTGCGGCAGGATCAGAGGAAACCTTGTCCATAAAATGTTGGGACACAAGAGGAAATTTTTCACAGCGAGAACAATCAGCCTTTGGAATAATCTCCCCAGGGAAGTGGTGGATTCCCCAGCTTTGGACATTTTTAAGGTTTAGTTGGACAAGGAGATGGGTCATCTTGTCTAGACTGTGCTTTTGCTAAAAGAGGTTGGACCAGATGATGCTTGAGGTCCCTTCCAACATGTTATTCCATGATTCCATGAATTGGAACCTAACTAAATGTGACAGAGGGAAGAGACACACACAGAGGAGTCTTCAGGTTCCTCTTCGGAGTCACAAACTCTGTCGGAGGAGGAACCCGAACTAAACCAGAGCTTTACTCAATCCCATGCTACTGAACTGATTACTGGTCTAAAAGCTGTAAGGAAAAGGAGGAGCATCTCTAGAAAAAAGTCTGAACTGGGGACAGCCATTGGAGAAAGCTCTAGGAAACAGTACATTTTTCTCCTGGCATACTGGGCTGTGTTTCCAGCAGTGAGAACTTCTGGCTGGACAAGTGGCTCATGGAATCCAGACAGGAAAGGACCTCCTGTCCCCAGGGAGAGCTCTCAGAGGAGGCCCCTTCACTCCTCTCCTGCTGACACTTCCTCCAGTTTAACTGACAGGGAATATTTCCTTGTGCACCCCCTGAGTTGGCCCAGCTCATGCAGAACTGACACCCATCCAAGCAGGACGAGGCAGGAGACTCCCCCTGAGCTTTGTCACAAAATCAGGGCACTGAAACAAACCCACAGAGGATCTTTCCGACTCGGTAGAAAGGTTGCTGTCAAAACCCCAGCACTGCGTTTTCCCAGGAAGCCTGAAATGTAGGCAGGGGTCTGGAGAGAGTTTGATGGAAATCCCAGGTGGAAGCAACAGAAAAATCAGCTGCCACTTTCCTCTGGAATGATGAAAAGTTGACAACGGTGACATTTGAAACATCAGTGACTTTTCTGAAGCTGAATAAGAAGAGCAGAGGAAGATCCCTGAGCCACGGTACAGAGGCCCCGGGATGTCGCTGAGCACTTCCCTGCAGGGAAAGGGATGTCCAGTTTACAGCCCAGTCACCACACTGGCATCCCCAGTCCCACCAGAATGCCTCAGGATTTACACCCACCTCTGGAAGAGGGATGCAGGATACTGTGTTCTCCTCATGGCCACCTGAGCTCCTGTGAGATGAGTCCCTGCGTGTGGCTGGGGGTGGGGAAAGAACTCGGGGAGAGCAGGGAAACCTTCCCGGCGTGCTGCTTAATGGAGTGCGAATGAATTGGACAGCACTCCTGCTAATGTGTCAGGATTATGCTTAGCAGTGGGAATGACCTTGTTGAAGCTAAAAAATGAACACATTCACAGCTCCACGTGCAGGAGCTGCTGGAGGCTCCATGCAAATCCTCAGCACTGCTGTTCTGATGCTGATTCCAGGGGGATGGGTGGAATTCTCCTCTGCTCCTGCCCCAAAGCTGTGGAGGAATGGAGCCTTTTGTGGAGGGATCAAGAGTGTTTGAGGAACTGCTTTTCCTTTTGCATGCTGTGTTCTAAGGTAGAAAGGCTGAGAAGGCCTGGAAAAGAAAGGGGTGACCTTAAAACCCCTTCCAGTGCCTTTAAGGGCTCCAAAAGAGCTGGAGAGGGACTTTGGACAAGGGATGGAGTGACAGGACACAGGGAATGGCTCCCCATGGCGGGAGAGCAGGGTTAGATGGGGTATTGGGAAGGAATTCCTCCCTGGGAGGGTGGTGAGGCCCTGGCACAGGGTGCCCAGAGCAGCTGTGGCTGCCCCTGGATCCCTGGCAGTGTCCCAAGGCCAGGTTGGGCAGGGCTTGGATCAACCTGGGACAGTGGAAGGCCCATCAAGTGGATGATCTTTAAGGTCCCTTCCAATCTGAACCATTCTGGGATTCTCTGATTCTAACTCTGGCCTTGTAGGACAGCATCAAGCATAACAATAGGGAGTTCTGGGGTTGCATGTGCACTAAGTTAAGCCTGGGAGCAAGTGGGAATGGGCCTGACTCCTAAACAGCTCACTGGCTTCATCTCCAGGTGTGCCCGTCAATCTCCGAAGCGTTGAACACAAACTGCAGTGAAGCAGCTACGCATGGAGTTAACTGAAAAATAAAATAAATCCACATGGTTCCTGGGAATCCTCCACGTGCAGGAGGTCATGGCCTGTGCAGTCCCCTGACAGCACAGACACAGCTCAAATTAGACATTTATTTAGTGTGCATTTACAACATGTGATTAACCTCATGTATTTAGATTTTTTTCATGTTGGCTTTTGAAAAGAGTCTCTTAGGAAGAAGAGAAGCAAAAGGGATAAAACTGCTGAAATTCATGTTTTACTCCTAGTCTTTGAGCAAAACCTTTAACTCAACTCGGCCTATTTTTAAATTCTTTCAAGAAAAGGGTGAGAAACTCTTTCGAATGCTCTGTGTACTGGCATTGGGAAGTATAAGCATGGTGGAAAGCTTGGGAAGGATGGGAAAAGGAGAGGATCAGCATACAAACCATTACTGTGGGAGAGGGTAACAAGGAAGGTGAATCCCAAAGCTGAGTCAGGACACGTTGGCTTGCTCCGGCTTGAACTCTACTCACCAGTGTCCAACCACTCTCCCAGCCATTAAAAACCTTCCCACGTCCATGCTGAAAGCCCCAGAGTCCCAGAATCACTGAGGCTGGAAAAGATGTCCAAGGTGATCAAATCCAACCTGTGACCGATCCCCACCTCGTCACCAGCCCAGAGCACTGAGTGCCACGTCCAGTCTTTCCTTGAACTCCTTCAGGGATGGGGACTTCACCACCTCCCAACGCCTGACCACCCTTTCCATGAAGGATTTCCTCCTGATGTCCAGCCTGACCCCCTGGAGGCTGTTTCCTCCTGTCCTGTGCAGGTGGAAGAAGGTGCCCCTGGCACCACTTGTGCTGCCTTGATGTGAGAGGCAAGACAAGCCCCCAAATTACCATTCCCAGCAGGAACTGCCATTCCCAGCAGGTGTTCCTGTGAGGCCCGTGTCCTGCAGGAAGAAAGCACCTTTCTGTCTAAATCAGGAACAGGGTTTAAGGCCCAGGAGCTCAATAAAATTAGGAAGGGTGGGAGGATTGAGGGTTTTTTCTCCTTCCCTTTTCCTCCCTGATCTCAGGTTATTGATAGAAATTTCTCAGCAGGAAGGGCACCTGGTGCTGGCTGGAATAAAATCCTCTTCCCAGGAACGGGAGGCTGCTGCCTCTGTGTCCCTTGCCCAGAGCAGCTCCTGCTTCCTCTGCTGCCGTGCATCCAAATGCTGAGACTTTCCAGGGAACGGCGCAGCTTAAGCAGGATTGATTTATGCCCCCTCTCCAGTGTTCTCTGGATGCTCGGAATGCATTCGTGTCCCTGGTCCCTAACAAGTGCTCCTGGGAGCTGTGTTGTTTCAGAAGGACTTTCCGATGCCCTGGCACATTCCCGCTCCTCGCGGCACGCGGCCGATAACGGATTTGTCAGTGGAATTGCCTCGCTATCAAGGCAATAAAAGCCAGCTGGCAAGGTGACATTCCGGGGGAATTCAGTTCCCTCTCTGTGGGTTCCTCTCGCTTTGTTTTACGTGTGATATCTTCTCCTCCCTGCCTCTCGCTGGAAGGTCAGCGTGGCGGGGAAGGAAGTTGGTACTAAAAGGAAAAACTTGATTTGATTTAGAGCAGATTTAGAGCAGGCTCGGAGCTGCTCAGGAACATTCCTGACAGGGAGACTGTAGGGAGCTTGGGGTGTGGGTTCGGACGGTCGGGACGGATGGAGACGGTGACGAGAGATCTCTATAGTCAGATCTTGGAACATGCGGTTTATTGCAAAGGGCGTGGGTATAGGGGCACTGCTCAGAGCTGCAGCTGGCAGCTCTGAGCAGGCCCAAGAGAGCAAGAGAGTAAACGGGTGAGAGAGAGAGAGAGCGAGAGCAAAGAGAGTGAAGAAGAAGTGATGAGAATAGAATGGAATGGTGAAGTCCTGGTTACAATACAATAAATCATCTTCTGTACTGAATATTCTAATTGTCACTAACCAATCTAATACAAGATACAAATCCTATAGCATTTACATACAGCCTATAAGAGTTCTTATATTACCATAGAGTGTTACATCTTAACTTCTAAAAACTACTCTTTGGACCCCTTCTGCTGAGCTAGTAGCGTCTGCTCTGACCCTTGGACCTGTTTGCAAGCAGAGGGTATTGTTGAATCAAGAGGGGATTACCTTCAGTCGGCCATACCATTGTTTTCCAGTTGTTCAGTAACTAAGACTTGGTATTTCAAAAGTGGCTTTCATTTCGATGTCGCCTGTAGTTTTCATATTCCCAAAATCTTTTGTCAGGCAATCATATTTATAAGGCTTTCCTGTTTCATCTTCCCCAACAGGAGACAGAGGATCAGTCATTTCTGAGGGCGTAGTGCAAACGTGAATCCCTTAAACAACACATTGGACTCCAGTTCTTCCTCCTGCTCAGGGAGCACTTGGATTGTGGATATAATCTCTGAATTTCCACAGGCTTTTTGTTGAGACTCTTCACTCCTTTGTTCACAACAGCATAACACAACAGTTGCAATTAATTATGGATGTACTCGAGTCCAGACATGAGCTCATGCTGTTGGCTTGGCAAAGCAACTTAATTAATAAATAACGATGATGATGATGATGAATAAAGATGGGAATAAACAAAGGGGGCTCTATATGAGGGATGAAGCATGAAGTATTCATGCTCCAGGCTGTCAACAGACTCGTTCTGCTGAGCCCACCTCACTTCACAGCACTTCAGCACTTTCCAACCACCCCCAAGCTCCTGGTGCTTCCAGAATTATATCCAGATCCAGACAGGAATTCATCAGCTATGACACCAGAAAAGAGTTTGACTCAGGATCCTTGGATCAACAGCCCATAAAAGCTGGGCAACTGGGTCAACACCTGCCATGGTGAGGATTGAGAATGGTACTGAAACAAAGACGGGAGGTGGAGTCACCAACAGCCACATTCCCCTGGACACTTTCATAGAAGCACAGAACCAGCAAGGCTGGAAAAGACCTCCAAGATCATCCAGTCCAATCTTTAATGTGAAGTCCTACCTTCAAGGAAAGCTCTTCAGAAATATTTAGGTTGGAAAAGCCCTCCAAGACCATTGAGTCCAGCTGTTCCCCAGCACTGCCAAGGCCACCACTGACCCGTGTCCCCAAGTGCCACATCCACAGAGCTTTTTAAGCCCTTCAGGAATGGGGACTCCACCACTGCGCTGGGCAGCTGTGACAAAACTGGACAACCCTTTCTGGGAAGGAATTTTCCTAACGTCCATTCTGAATCTCCCCTGGCCCAGCCTGAGGCCATTCCCTCCTGTCCTGTCCCTGTTCCCTGGGAGCAGAGCCTGACCCCCCCGGCTGCTCCCTCCTGTCAGGGACTTGTGCAGAGCCACAAGGTCCCCCCTGAGCCTCCTTTGCTCCAGGCTGAGCCCCTTTCCCAGCTCCCTCAGCCGCTCCTGGGGCTCCAGGCCCTTCCCCAGCTCCGTTCCCTTCCCTGGACATGCTCCAGCCCCTCCATGTCTTTCTCAGAGAGAGGAGAAATGCCTGAGGGTTTTGTTTATACCAAGCCCTGGGCGCCACATCCAGGCTGTGCCCTCCCCCCTTTCCCTCCACTCTTTTGCTGGATCAACACCCACCTGGGACAGCACATTTCCAACACTACCAAGTTCCACGCTTGGAGGAAGCCGTATCTGAAAGGCTCCTGACTCACTCGAAGGACATTCCAAGCCCCCTGTCCTCTCAAACCACACTCCCACTCCTGTTCTCTGTCCCCACTGAGCTCTGCTTGGGAATGGGATGCTATTCCGCCTCACCATTCCCAGGACAGATGGGAAAGGTGAGCAGGGCTCACACCATGGATGACATGGAGCAGGGAGTGGGCAGAAGCTCTGCCAAGCTCAAGGCACTTAAAAGAGGCTCTGAGTGTCCTGAAGGGATTTATTTTAGACCACATTAACCACCAGTAAAGAAAAATCAGAGGCTTCTGCTGCTCGTTCCTTTCTGGCCTCCAGACTCCAGCTCCTTGTTATATTTGTCCTAACGGAAGTATTGACCTGAACGGGAATGAGTGATGAGAGAAAACACCGAGCTTAACTGAGCTTTTCTTCCCTTCAAAACAGGACTTTCAGCAGGAACTCCAGTTCAGGGGTGTCTCTTAGAGGACATAACCTCACTGCATTTTCCCCACTCATGAAGATAATCAGAGGGGGACAAGATGTTTCCCCTTCAAAGATGAGGCAACACTCACTGCATCCCTCGTGGAGACTTTTGGGTTTACTTCAGCTGGGAATTCGGTGCTTGGGGACGCAAGCCTCAGGTTGCAAAAACAGTGGCGTAAGAATAACCAGGCTATATGCTGAAAATCACAGGAAAAAGCCCACCAGGAGAGAAGCTTACAGCTGGAAATGACTGCAGTTCTCTCCTTTTTAATGTTTTTCACCATCACTGCTGTTGTCAGTCATTGTTAGGTATTAAATTGCATAAAATACAAGCCCTTGGAAGCAAACATCAGTGCTTATCAGCCTATGTCAAAAGTCAATTTTTTCTTTACAGCAATTTTGCCTGGAAATTACTTCTGGGGAGCTGCTCACTGCAGCTCAGCCCTGGGCTCAGAGGCACAGGAACAGGAGCCACGCTCTTCTCCCTTCTCCCCACATCCTGCAGGATGGCTTTAGAATCACGGAATGGGTTGGGTTGGGAGCCATCTAAAAGTTCATCCCATTCCATCCCCTGCCCCTTCCACTAGACCAGGTTTTTCCAAGTCCTGTCCAAGCTGGTCCTCACTTAAAGAGAAAAATCTCCTGTCAGGTTTGACTTTTACTTTAGAAGGCTGAGGACAGGTCATATGTGGGGTCTAAATTGCTAAGTTAGCACCTACAGTCACAGGCGTGGGGAAATAAAAGATCTTAGGGGATTTATACTGTTAATAAACCCCTGTGAGTGTGTGCCTGACAAACAGCTTGTGAATTAACCTAATAAACAACCACTGGTCGTTGATAAATTGCATCTGGGTTGAAAGTGAAAGAGACGAGATGGGTCAAGCTGCCTGCTGCCTACAGAATTCCGACGGATATTATTCCTTTGTGATATCAGCACCCACTGGCTGGGACACACGAGCTGTGGGTCACTTGCAAGGTGCTGGTTTGCTACCATCTCTGTGTGGTCCAGTTTACATCAGCTCCTCACAGAGCTCAAGAGCTGGAAAATCCAGACCAAACTTTTCCAGAAAAGGTGATAATGCTGAAATATGGCATCGCTGTGTGGAGTTGACTTTTATTCAAGCTCTGGAAAATGGTGCCTTAAATGCAGTGAGGTTGGAAGGCCCAGGTGAGTAGGTTCATGTAAATAGAACCATGGAATGGTGTGGGTGGGAAGGGAGCTTAAATTCCATCCAGTCCCACCCCCTGCCATGGGCAGGGACACCTTCCACCAGACCAGGTTGCTCCAAACCCCGTCCAGCCTGGCCTTGGACACTTCCAGGATGCCGAGAGCTGCACCCAGGTGTTTAAAATGCTGAAGGGGAGTGTTGAGGAAGGGAGTTCTCCAGGTTTGCCTGCAGCCTGCTCCAGGTGTGGCAGGGCACCTCCTTTCCCTGCCCATCCAACAGCCCAGCTCCGGTAATGAGGGCAAAAGAAACCTTTGGATAACAATTCCAGACAGGAGGCAGTGTGTGAGGACACACATTATCAGCCCCATTCCAGAAACCTGAGGTCACTCAGCCACTGTCCCAAAGCTTAACCTTGACCTTATGACCACTGACTCCAGCCACAAACCCTAAATGGGATATTTTGGAAGCACCCAGTAGACCTTTCTTCCTCCCTCTGCAGACATGGAGCAGCAGACCCTTCAAAAACGAAACACCCCTGATTAATATAATATAATATAGTATAATATAATATAATACAATATAATATACAACCTAAACTTGGTTTCTTGGCTACTGCTGCCTTCGCACCCTCAAAGTCAAACCCCCACAGAGCCTTCTGTCCTTCCCACAGAAGGTGGAGTAATGTCCTGTGCCAGCCAACAACCTCCTGGCAACATCAGGGTCTCAGTTTTTGGCAGAAGAACGCAACCATAACATTTTCAAGGTGAAGACCTCAGAGGACAAGCAGGGCTGTTGGCCCTTTGTGGTTGTTGAATACATCCCAAAAACCCACACCACCACCCAAAAAACCCTTCACAGCAGAACTTTATGGCCTAAGGGTTTAGGATGATCCATGGGTGTGTTGGACCTGCCCTTGGCTCCTTGATCTGATGCTCTCTTTCCATGTGACCTTGGAGAAACCACTTAGTCTCTGATAATTAGAGACTCTTAAACTGATAATTAGAGATTCTTAAACTCATAAAAGTGTTATGAGATGGCCAAGGTGGGGTGGAAGAGTCTCCAGAAGTACCTAAACCAGATTGATATGAAAATCAATGTGATGCTTTCAAAAAATGAATTGCCTTTGATCCTCTGGCAGCCTCACCACATCTCCTGGACCCCTGTCTGTAACAGCCGAAGCCAAGGAGCGAGCAGGAGACTTCATTCCTTTTGGAATTTTCATAAAATTCATCAAATAGGCCCTGAACTGCAAGAGAATGGCATTGTCCCTGCAGTGACCCCTCAGCAGGAGGAAAGGAGGGGTTGCACAGGCCCAAGGCACGCTTGCAGAAGCACCTTTGCATCTTGTCCCCCACCACGGGGACAGGCAGAGCCCACCCCTCAGGTCGTGCCATCTGCTCTGCCAAAGCCATAACTCACTGCCAATAACCTTAATTAAAAATATTAATGCTGGAAAAGTGCACCTGGAAAGTCTGCAGCTCCATGCTGCTTTCCCCCTGATTGCTGGGTAATTGCAATTCTTCCAGTGGCTCAGGGAGGATCACTCCCCAGGGCCTGCCTTCCCGTGCCTCCAAGTGCAAAAGCCTTCATTATTTTCCAGGCTGGCTCTGCCACCAAGGTGGTACCACTTCATTAGGAAGAGGGAGAATGGATATCAGGCAGAACCCATTACGGACTGGGAACGGGGCCATGCACAGGAGCTGCTGCTGAGCTGCTCATCCAGGAGCTTCCCATGTGCTGGGAGGGGAGGGAGCAGAGGATACACATCCCCCTTCCTGGCAAAGGCCAGCAGGAGATGGAGCAGGACATTTCCCAGCAGCAGGCTCTTCCTCCTCTTCCTCCTCCTCTTCCTCCTCCTCTTCCTCCTCTTCCTCCTCTCCCTCCTCCTCCTCTTCCTCCTCCTCCTCTTCTTCCTCCTCTTCCTCTTCTTCCTCTTCTTCCTCCTCTTCTTCCTCCTCTTCCTCTTCTTCCTCTTCTTCCTCCTCTTCCTCCTCCTCTTCCTCTTCCTCTTCCTCTTCCTCCTCCTCCTCTTCCTCCTCCTCTTCCTCTTCTTCTTCCTCCTCTTCTTCCTCCTCTTCCTCCTCCTCCTCCTCTTCCTCTTCCTCTTCCTCCTCCTCCTCTTCCTCTTCTTCTTCCTCCTCTTCCTCCTCCTCTTCCTCTTCCTCCTCCTCCTCTTCCTCCTCCTCCTCTTCCTCTTCCTCTTCCTCCTCCTCCTCTTCCTCTTCTTCCTCCTCTTCTTCCTCCTCCTCCTCTTCCTCTTCCTCTTCCTCCTCCTCCTCTTCCTCTTCTTCCTCCTCTTCTTCCTCCTCCTCCTCTTCCTCTTCCTCTTCCTCCTCCTCCTCTTCCTCTTCTTCCTCCTCTTCTTCCTCCTCTTCCTCCTCCTCCTCCTCCTCCTTCTCCTCCTCCTCCTCCTCCTCCTCCTCCTCCTCCTCCTCCTCCTCCTCCTCCTCCTTCTCCTCTCCTCCTCCTCCTCCGGGATCAGCTGGAGCAACAAGGAACATGCAAAGGAGCAAAGAGGAGAAAATCAGGCTCCAAAATGCAGAGGGTGGGGGAAATGTTGAGGAAAATGCTCCCCCTGCCCTCTGGGAAAAGTGGCCTGAGCTATCCCACATGGGAATCACTCCAGTGGAGGAAGCACCAAGAGGATGGTGCATCACACCTTTAGCTTCACGCTTGTGTAAGAAACAGAGAGTCCTCCTCACTGCTGTGTGAGGTCAGGAGCTCAGCTGGGATAAACTGGGATGTTTCACTGCCTCTTCCCCCCCAAAACATGAACTGCCACTGATGCAACACTGCAGCAGGGGGGGTTTTATACACGGGAAGATTGGAGGATTTTTAAGTATGGAAACATACAGAAAAGCAAATTAATAGGATCACTTCCCCTAATGCAACTTTCGAATTCTCTCTGAGTGTGTCCTCTACCTTTGATCCATCTTTTCCCAGTGTGTCCTGCTCTCGACACAGGTCAGAAAAACAGAACATGCCACTGAGTCTTCTCCCTTGGCCTTTCCACCAGGAGCCTCACAGCAGTCAGGGAGGCCCAGCCCCAGCTCACTGCTGCAGTCCCTGCAGGGATCTGCCCATCTCACAAAACCCCAGGATGGTTTGGGTTGGAAGGCACCTTAAACACCATCTCACTGCACCCCCTGCCACAGGCAGGGACACCTTCCACTATCCCAGCCTGCTCCAAGCCCCATCCAACCCGGCCTTGGACACTTCCAGGGATGGGGCAGCCACAGCTTCTCTGTTTTGGATGTTGCCACCCCAGCCAGCCCCGTTCCCACCTGCACAGGAGCCAGGGGAGGAGCCAGTCCTAAGGACAAGCCAAATTTCCCTCTGCCAGTGGTGTGGCACTTGCAGGAGGGCGCTCCCAGGCACAACAAATAAATAAATAACTGATAGCCCGAATTAATTCCCGTTCCCACAAACCCCCTGCAAGCCAAGCCCTCAGTGCTCGCTGGTGGGGCAAGTTAATTACCACACTACCAGCAGGTATTCCATGAATCCTGTCAGGATGTGACAGGCCCTGGTCCTTCCCAGCGGAGCGTTCCCGCCTGGCATTGCTGTCACGTCGCTCCGTGATGAGCCTGTGATGAGCACCCCAGGAGCAGTTCTGATAAAGTTCCCCTATTCACAGGAACTTCTGTCTGCTTTATTACATTACATATTCCTCGGAGATGGGCTGGGAAAGCGGGAGTGATTAGTGTTCCATTTGCAAACACGAATTCCTGTGTGCAAAGTGATTGCAGAGTATGTGCCCCTATAGCTTTAGGTAAAGCTAGGCTTAACTGCAGAAAGAAATATGGAACAGCAGTGTAAGGTATGGCAAATCTCATTCCCTGTCCTTCATGATGTGGCGGGGTAAGAATTGTGGTGAAATCACGTTTTTCCCACTTTATTTTTGAGTACGTTTTCACTCGGGAGAAATTTTCATCCCAAATGTTCTGAATTTTTCACAGAGATGTGAAAATGTTTGAGGACAGCAATGCTCAGCAAAATGTTGCTGTGTGGTACAAGAACTTCCCACCAAGGAGAAGTCACACAGAATCCCAGGATAGGCCAGGCTGGAAGGCACCACAGTGGTCACCTGGTGCCACCTCCCTGCTCCAGCAGGGCCGTCCCAGAGCACAGATTGTGTCCATATGGCTCTGGGATATCTCCAGTGAGGGAGACTCCACAGCCTCTCTGGGATCTGTTCAGGGCCCGGGCACTGCCCAGGAAAGTTCTTCCTCATGTCCAGGTGGAACTTCCTGGGATCAGTCCCTGCCCGCTGCTCTGGTGCCATTGCTGGGTCCCCGGGGCAGAGCCCGGGCCCTGCCCGGAGCCCTCCCTGCAGCCAGGGCCACCCAGGGCTGAGGGCCCCTCTCAGCTGGGGCTCCTCTCGAGGCTGAGCAGCCCCGGCTCCCTCAGCCTGTCCTGGGCACGGAGATGCTCCAGGCCCTTCCTCATCTCCGCAGCCTCTGCAGGCCCCGCTCCAGCAGCTCCATGTCTCAACAGAAATTAATTCCTACACATTGGCAGTGCTTCCCCTCAGGAAAATCTCCTTCCTTGTGAACATCCGATGTAGCACTGCTGTGTGACAAAAGCCAGTGACTCTGCCTGATCCTGAGGCAAAACATCCAATCTGTGCTGTTTGTATTAACTCATCGCATCCAACACCAATCCCTTTCTCCCTGAGTACCTTAAGGAAAAGCATTCCTGGTCCATAGAATCGGCTTTGCAATGTATTTCCAGGAGCTGTTTTCCCTACAGACTGCAGCTGGAAAATTGTGCTGTCCTCACCCCTGGAATGCCAGGCTGGCAGCGGGCACTCCCCGTGATCTCCCCTCAGGAGACAGACTCACAGAGCCCTGAGAGCACAGCAGGAAGAGCTGGAATAGGAATGTGAGAGCAGCTTCTGTGGCTGCTCTTAGCTTGGCTAGCAGCTCCCACAGCTCCCAGAGCTGTCCCCACGGGCTGACTTGCCCAGCAAGAGCAGCAGAGCCATGCCACATCCACGGAGCTATGTCTTTGATCTTCAGCATCCTGTGAATACAGAGCCTGTGATTTGCATTTTTCAGGAGCAGAGGTACAACAGCTCCAGATGCTTCTTAATCTCTTCATGTTACAGCTGTGAAAATGCAGGTGAGCTCCTCGAGTGAGCCCTACAGAGAGGGAAAAGCCTGACACCATCTTCAGAAATCCTGTTAGCCCCAAAGGTCCAAGTGCCCAGGTCTGGGATGCTCTTTTCCCATGATATTGGCTCTGTAGCAGGATTGTATTTTTATTTATATTTAATGCACAAGCAGAGTATTGCTAAAACACCCCATGTTAAGGAGGCTGCAAAGAGAAAAGAGGGAGAATCCAGCTTTCCTTTGAATATTCTTCTAATGGAAGAGGAAACCATTGTGGTTTCCATTTGTTCCCCTTTAGTGCAGAGGCCTTTGCAGCCCACTGTGAGCAAGGCCCTGCAGATCTCGTGGTCCTCCAGCTCCTTGTTCCCCTTTCAGCAACTGGAATTTAATCTCTGTGTTTCAAGCATACCTCAAACCTGCTCAGTATTCCAGAGACGGCAACAGGGCCTTGGGAGCAGCAGCCTTTAGGAACAGGAAACAAGGACAAGACAACAGCTCTTTTCTATGGAAGAAGTTATTTCCAACATCCCTGCTGTGGCTTTGGGGGTTCCAATCCTTGGACTATGGCTGGGGGACCTTGGAAGCAGCTCCCACTGATCCCCGAGGCAGCTGCCAGCATTTCGCAAGATGAATTTACAAATCATCCATCACCAGCAATTCCAGTGATTTAATTAGACCCAAATTACTTTATGTCTTCGAAAACATCACAAATCTTGCTGGAAAAGATCCTGTGCATGTGTACGGACTTGCCAGCAAGGAATTGTTTTCTCCTGCCAAAAGTTTGGGAGCACAGCATTCCTGGCCCCAGTGGCTGGTGGGCAAAGCCAGAGGAAGATTCCAGTGCCTGCCTGGACCAGAGCCTGCGGTGAAAGGGAGGTACAGCCTTCATCCTCCTCCAGCAGCATCCTCTTCCCAGCACGCTCCCCGCAGCCTCTGTGCTCGTTCCCGCAGCCTTGCCAGGAGGTTTCAGCTCCTCGCCGGCAATGGGAGAGCAGCAAAGGCGGCAGAACTTGCTCAGTCCCTCAGCCAGAAACACAACAAAGCACTCGAGGGCTCCCTGATTTGTTCCAGACCGGGCTGGCCCCCGCAGAGCCGCTCAGCCCCGGTGCCAGAGAACACAAACCCATAAAACCCCACACGTCAGGAGCTCCTCCTGCCTCCGGCAGCGCCGCGGTCACGCGTCCGAGCTGGGTGGGCTCCTCCGAGCAGCGTCTCCCTGATCCTGGTGGGCCCAGTCCAGCCAGAGCGCTTCCAAGCACAGGGAGCCTGGGAACAGCTCTGATTGGGAGAACAGGCTGATGAGAGACTGGGGCTGAAACAATTAACAGAAATCCGAGCCCAGTGGGAACAGGGCTAAAGCCAGGATTATTCCAGGATTTTTCCCTGGCAAGTCATGCTGGAGGCAGGAATTGATCTGAAAGCTGCACTGGGATGGTGCAGGCAGGGAAAGGGGTGCAGGCAGCTCCCGTTCCCAAAGAACCCCACCAGGCACCTCCAGGGTGGGGGTTACAGAGGGGTGTGTGCCCTGTGTGTGACACACGTGTTACTCGTGGGCAGCACTCTGCTCCTCCCTGCCTGGGGAAGACCTTTGTAAGTCATGGTGCCATGAAAGCCATGATGGTTAAAAGCATCCCCTGGCTTTACATGCAGGTTCCTTCAGGGAAATGGAAGAATAATGAAGTGCCCAAAAGGTGGCAAGACACCCAGAAAGTTGTTCATGAGGTGGAATAGGAAAATAAACCGGGAGGCAAATGCTCCATCCTCCGCCTTGGAAGAAAATCAGAGGTGCTGCCTTATCACAGTCTTGCCAATTGCTGCCCCATCCCTGGAAGTGTCCCAGGCCAGGTTGGATGGGACTTGGAGCACCCTGGGACAGTGGAAGGTGTCCCTGCCCATGGCAGGGGGTGGCACTGGGTGAGCTTTAAGGTTCCTTGCAACCCAAATCCATCTGTGGTTCCATGTAGCCCTGGATAAATACAGAGAAAACAGGGGAGGCCCTTGGGAGAAAGGGTGGATTTGAATACACATCACAACTCCTACTCTACTACTTGGTTTGTCCAACAGGAAGAAGAAAGGCCAGGGATACACAGGTGTGGAGACCCAGAGCCGGCTCCAGAGGACCTGGAAGCGGAGCAGATCCCAGGAGGCAGCTTGTGTCCCTAACTGGATCAATCCAGGGAGAGCTGAGCCAGCTCTGCCACAGGCACACACCACACAGCCAGGAGGGGCTCACAGCTCCGGGATTCCTGCCCCATCCTCAGCCTCAAAGGCACTTGATCACCTGCAGCCCCACAGCTGGTGATCTGCCTACACTGGAAACACGGGGATCGGGGAGAAATTCAACCAAATGCCCTGAGCACTGTATTGCAGAGCTGCCTCTCAGGAGGCAGCTCTCTTAGGGACATCTCACTGCAGCCTGTAACTAAGCTGTCCAAATAGCTGAGAGCAGTCTGTTTTCCCCAAAATCCATAGGAAGTCTAGCTCCACACACTCCTGCTTCTGCTTCCAGCTGTGTTTGGGAGCAGGGAAGCCTCCTGCCACCTGAGCTCTGCACCTTGGGAAGACCTTGTGTGCCCAAGTCATTCCAGCCACGGAGAAAGGCCACGTTGGCAGCAAAACATTTGCAGGCAGCTGCAAACCTGCTGACCTCCATAGTGCTGGCTCCTGCTGCACTCTTTCCCAGTTTTTCCCCTCTGTTTTTTAATCAATGTGCCTCGTGTGATAGATCAAAGGACTTAAAAGCCAAGGGAAGGCGCAGCAGCCCTTGGCAGGAGCAGAGAATGAGACAGCCAGTCCCGCCTATGCAGGCAGCCCAGAGGGGGCTGCAGAAATTCATTTAAAAATCACATTGCAAGGTTTGAACAGTGCCATTTGTTTCAGCCTTTCATTCTCAGCTCTTCCATTTTCCTGTTCAATCACAAGGAAAGAGCCCCACGGCCAAGAGGTCCCACCCAGCTCCAGATCCACCAGCTCCGGATGTTCGGCTGCTCCATCCCCAGCTGCCTCCTGCAGATCCCCGGTGCTCAGGGAGAGCCACCGTGCAATTAATTCTCTTGCAATAATAGGGCAGCACCAATTACCGAGCAGACTCTTGTAGCAATAAAAATATAATATACTGAGTCTGACTTGCAAAGTCCCAGCACTAAATATCTCTCTTTTGGAGGACTTCCATCTTTATATTCCTGCCTCTTAGCTCCTCTTCCTGTTTTTTCAGCCTAATACCAGTCTCACTTCCAGAGGATTCATCCTGGAGCTATAAATTCCCCATCTGAGCCATGTCGGACCCAGCAGCCCCTTGGTGGGACTGGGAACATTGGGTTTCATCCATCCAGGTTTTGGCTCATGCCCAGCAGGGAGGTCTTGCTATTCCAAGGCATTGGGATGAGAGAAAAATGTCCAACCAGGATGATGCAGATCCAGAATGGATTTAATGGGGAAAACTACAGGAAAGACACAGGGGCCCTGCCTGGAAATCTCTGCCACAGCTAGGTTGGATGGCACTTAATGGCAGCAGGGGATGGGAGAGGGCAGGTCCAAGGAAAAGGGAGTAACCATTCCAGGGGAGGACCCAGCAGGATTTCCAGGTGAACTGAAGGGTTCCCAAAAGTAACACAGCTCCAACAGTGCCTGGAGGGGTAATTCCCTTCCACCATCCCTCTGTGAGGCTCACTGGAAAAACTACAAACTGCTGCACCCTGCCTGGGCTTAAGGGATGCTTTAGTCTGGGCTTTATAACCCCGTGGTTTGGTGAAAGTTTCATGCTTGGCCCAGCCAGGCCGGGCTCCCAAAATATGCCATGGTGTCCTCATGCTCCTGTTGGCAGCACGGGGCTCTGGGACCAGCATTCCCTGATCACAAGCCATATCCCACTTTTCCTTCCACTTTGGCACAGCCATCTCCGGAGAAGCTGCCTGTGTGTTGTGTGTGTTTGCTTTTGCACCAACTGTTCTCCAGAGCCTGCAGAATTCTCCCCTCCAGCCTGACCCAGCTGAGCATGTTTTGGACAAGACCCACCTTCCAGATTTAGTCTTTGTTTGCCAATTCCCTGTGAGCACACATTCCCATGGTTCAGCCTGTTGCCTCCCCTCCTGTCTGCTCCGTGCCTCCCATCCCTCAGCTCTGAGATGATATTCCCCTCCCCACTACGGCTGAGTTCCTCACAGCCCCACAGATTTGCCCATAACAGGTTTTCCATATCATGCCAAAGGGCACAAAGTTCTTGGAAGCCGAGCACAGATCCTCAGTGGGATTTCTGAGCCCGGGAGAAGCAAGACCCGAGACAAAAGGAAGGGATGATCGCCTGTGGCCGAGCAGGGAAGGTGGGGTGTTCCCAGGGGGGGTTTTCCCAGGTGGGGTGTTCCTCCTGGCAGCACACCTGTGCACAGAGCACCAGTCTTTGCTTTGGGCGAGAAACTGGGCTTTTCAAAGGTTGAACACGTTCTTCAAGCAAAGCCCCTGGAAGTGAAATTCTGATGAGGCTTCAGCACCCTGGTGCCTGCAGACAGCCTCCTGCTCGATTCACTGCTCTGTCATGCTTGTTACTGGGAAATGAATTCCCTTCACACTGACACTTCATAGACTTCCTGATCCAGCACATAATGAACACCCCGCCAGCCCTGGCAGCCTCTTGCCAAACTAACTTTTATTACCTGTTTTCTCATTATAGTATTTAAATTCCCTGGTTTGTTGTCGCCGTGGCTCTTTTTCTTCCTTGTTAAAAGAGAAAGAGCAGGGTAAGATAACAAATCTGCCCAGCAGGGTCCTGCACTGGGGAGCACAGATTCCCAGCATCCCAGCCAGCCCTCAGGGCTGCCCAGGATGAGGCAGCAGCGCTTGCAGGCAGCTGCAGAGGCTGGAGCAGGGATAAATGATGCAGTGCTGAAGCACCTTGCCAGCATTAAGCACACAGCAGTGCTGGCTGTGTGATCCTACACCTTCCTGACCCAGGGCTAATCACATCTCTGCCATCAGCAGGGCACTTACACCTCATGTCCCTGACATTAGGATGACTTATTCCACACTTTTAGACTTATTTGCTTTCACTCTCCTACAGCGTGTAACATATGAGAGTGGCAGTGCTCAGCAGTGGCTCCCGGGCATTAGAGCTGAAAGACTCCTAATGAAAACCTGGAGAAGCTGGAGAATCATCCCTGCAGGACTCCAGCTACAGGCTCGAGCACTAAGCTGGCTGCTGGCTCCTGCTGGCTTTATTTTGGGCTACAGGCATCCCCGAGAACTCTCTTCTGGGCTGGGAATGGGCCTTAGGAGCCCAGCGGCAAGTGGGATCATCCCTCTGGGATCATGGCCATCCAGTGGAAGTGGACACCTCCTCAGCTGACCTTTCCCTCCGGTCTAGAACATCAGATAAACAGAACAGACTACTCTGAAACGCTGTGGCAGGAGCCCGAGACACCTGAAACAACAGAGAGAAGTGACAAGTGCTCCCAAGAGGGGTTTTCCTTCTTTCCCTGCTTGACACTTCACTGTTGTGTTCTCTGCAGAAAAGTCTGATGCCTTTGCACCTTGTCTGCTCTCCCTTAAGACCACCAGCAGCTTCATGGAGAGGGGAATCTGTTTACCTAAGCTTTCAAAGGGCCATGAATGCAGAGATTAAAAAAACCAAAACCCCAATGAGCAGCATGAAGTGCCATGAGCAATTTCTCTGCTAACAATCAGACACCATGGTAGGAAACAGAGACCTCCCAATGTGAATAAACCCCTCATTTTCCCCTCCATTTCCAGAAGAATGGCTAGAGCACATCCCATGGGAGGTCTGTCGACCTGGACACCCAGCCGGAGGGACCCTGCAAGAGGCAATGTGCAATTATGTGTTTAATTAAGAAGTATCACCTTCATTTGAGTATTCCCTCTGCTAATTCTGTTGTTAAGCCTCTAAATCTTGTTGGAGCAATCTGGTCTAGCAGAAGGTGTCCCTGCCCACAAAAGAGGTGGAACTGGATGAGCTTAATGTCCCTCCCAACCCAAACCACTCCATGATTCCTCACATTCAAGTTCTCCCCATGTTGCTGCCACTTGCTGCTCCTCTTCGTGCCTTTCCCAGCTCCTGGAAGTCCTGTATGAGGTGGGGCTGTGGAATTGCACCGAGCAGACAAGTCACAGAGCCCTGGCTGTAGCCTCTGTTCTATTCCCGGACCCTTTCCCACTAATCCTCTTGCTTTTGGAGAGCTGCAGGGCTGTGCCACGCCATTTCCATAGAATAACTTCGAGTGTCCCTGAGGAGCAAGAGCCCAGCTCAGAGCTCATCATTTGCATGTGAAGTGACAAGTGCCTGTCCCCAGTGCACCCCTGCCTTTCTCCTCATTGGATTCTCCAGTTTATTCCTGGTCCCTTCCTGACCACCCTTTCTTGGCATCATCTTCCCTTGCATTCCATCTTGACTGACCTTCCAGGCCTTTAATGAGCACAGGGAACCGGGAACAAGCTGCAGGCACACGGACCCCTGCAGGACACCTCTGCTGGCCTCCCTCCCTCCCTCCCTACCTCAGCGAGGGGCTCCTCCTGCCTTTCAAGTGCTGATCCATGGGATGACCTTTCCTCTCAGCCAACAGGGGCTTAGTATCCTTAAGCTGCTTCGCTGAGGAAAGTGATCAAAAGCCTTCCAGAAATCTAAGTGGATTTTGTCCACTGGATTTACCTTGTCTACACGCCCTGCGATGCCTTCAAAGATTCCTGAAGAGATTTGTGGAGCCTGATGCCTGCCCTTTACAAAGGACATCCTCTCCCACTATCCAGGCACCTGTTGATCCTGTCCTTTCTTTCTCCCAGTTATCCCAGTTCAAGTCTCCAACACTCTGGACCTCCACCAGTTGTGCCAGAGGAGGTTTAGATTAGATACTAGGAAAATTTTTCATGGAAAGGGTTGTAAAGCACAGGCAAAGCTGCCCAGGTTAGTGGTGGAGTCACCATCCCTGGAAATGTTCCAAAAAACATGTGCATGTGGCACCACAGGGATTCGTGGGGAACATGGGGGTGGTGCTGGGTTGATGGTCGGACTTGTTGATCTGAGAGGGCTTTTCCAACCTTAATGGTTCCATGAAGGAAAGGGTGGGCACAGCAGGCTCAGAGTAGATGTGATCAAACTGACAGAAGGCAGGGATGGATGGGATATTGGCAAGGAATTCCTACCCGTGAGGGAAGTGAGGCCCTGGCACAGGGTGCCCAGAGAAGCTGGGGCTGCCCCTGGATCCCTGGAAGTGTTCCAGGCCAGGTTGGACAGGGCTTGGAGCAGCCTGGGACAGTGGAAGGAGTCCCTGCCCATGGCAGGGGTGGCACTGGATGGGCTTTAAGGTCCCTTCCGACCCAAACCATTTTAGGATTCTGTGGTGCACCTCTGAAGTGACAGCACAAGAACTCTTCCAACACTTTCCCACTGAAAAGAGACGTAGATCCTATGACCAAACACTCCCACCCAGGCTGATTTTAGCAGCCCCACGACCCTGTTTTACCCCACCCTCTTCCATCCCAGACACAGAGCACTGGTGAGAGGCCGGAGGAGCTGAGCTCCAGAGGGAACGAGCCTGGGAGCAGCCGGTGTTTGCCCCCAGCTCCTCTAGCATGGGCCCCACATCCATCCCCTCCATGGGCACTGCCAAGGTACTGCATCCTCTTTGGGAATGGCTCCCTCAGGACAGCACCTCAGGGACCTGCATCTCCACAGCAGCCCCGAGAACAGCTCCCCCAGCTCTCCCAGCAGCAGCGGCCAGTGTTTCCGCAGGCGGGGAGCAGTTCATTATCCTCGGGGCTCATCGGAGCACGTTCCCATGGAAACAGGGAGCCTTTTCATGTCTGTTGACAGCTTTGGAGAGTTTTTTCTCTCAAATGCTTGGACACAGAACAGGTGTCTCCAAGCCAGGCAGCGAGCAGATAGTGCAGAGCCAGCGCAGGCCGATAATGAGACAAGTGTTTGTCTGAGATGAAACATTTTCAGCCAGCGAGGGAGCTGGGCCAGAGAGGCACAATCCCTGCTGCAGGGACACTGAAACCACGGGAAAGGGGGACAGGCTGCCCACACACCCAGCACAGCACGCTGGGAGCAGGGATGTGGCTCCTGCTGCCTTCCCTCCAACCCACAAGCACCGTGGCAGGGCTGGGAATCGGCCTCAGCATCCCGGGATCGCCAGCAAATCCCCATCGCCGCTGGGAGGGCTGGCAGGACGCTCCTTAACCTGGCTCAGCAGCAGGAGTGAGCTGCTTGCAAAGCAGCAAATCCCCCCTCTTGCAGGGCTGGATTTTCAGTGAGCTGGACTAAAGGGAAAGGGTGGAATAACAAATGTGCAGCGGCCACGACACAGAGGCCAAACTGGAGCCGAACACCAAATATCCACCTCCTCTGTTTTGTTTCTCCCACAGCTCAAGTTGTTCCAGGGCCTGAGCTCAGCCAGGAGCACTGAGTCATTCTGCACAGGAAGATTCATAATTGTTAATGTGGTGTTACATGAAAAATCATGTCCAGGACGTATCCAGGTTTCCATGTCAGGTGCTCCGAGAGCGGCCCGTGCCAGGTTTAAATTGTCTGTGCAAATTGCATTGTGCTCACACATTGTGCTACAGCCTCATTACCCAATTGCCTCCTATTTTTCCCCCTCAAACACCTGCCTTGTTTGTGGAATGGATAATTGTTCACTGCAGACTTTTATCACCCTAATTATTATTTAGTATACAACATCCATGCCCAGTCTCAACAAACAGAGAACTGCTCGTTTCCGCTCCAATCTGGCTCCACTTTTCTGAACAATGTAGCTGAAAACATTTCATTTCTCAGCACATCGTGTATAAATGACTTCAGATAGAAATGATTTTATATATAAATTCATTTCCCAGCAATGTCACATATAAAAATGAGAAGCTGAGGACTCAGAGATTAAAGCCCAAGCTCCTGAATACACCAAGCAGTTTTTTGCTATTCCAGGTGTCACCAGGCTGACGAACTCCAGAGCATTTATCATCCTTCAGCCCTGACTGCGCCGAGTTAAAGCTCCTGTAAACTCCTGACAAGTTATCTGCAGTTCCCCCCATCAGCCCTGGATCAGCATTCCCAAGGCAAGGATGCAGCTGCTGCTACCTTCAGCTCCTCGCCCTGCATCGCAGAGGATGCACGGGTAGAGATTCCCATCTTCCGTGCCTTTACTCTGGGAGGCTGCTCCAGCCTGGCCCTGGCACCTCTGCTCTGTGCCCTGCACCACCCACGCCCTGGTCCTGCACAGTGCCAGGGATCATCCATCCCCAAATCCATCTCAAACCCAGAGCTGCCCCAAGGACAGAGCTGCTGAAGGATGAAACGAACTCTCCATTTCATCTTTTTATCCGAATGGAATGAGAGAGGTGCAGGGTTGGAGCTGTTTTCTGAATGAGAGAACTCGGGGTCAAGTGAAAGGTCTCATTTCTAGATCAACCCTCTTTGTTTCGAACTGCTTAGTGTGAAATTCATTCCAGTTCAAAGGAAAATCAACCCCACAGCCAGGGAGCAATGCGGAATGGTCATGGTGAGAGGCCTGTGCTGCCAGGATTAAAGGCATTTTGGACGTCAATACAATTTCACACGGAAAAAAAAAATATATCACTTTAATTCAAGCCTTATTTTACAACAGCAGTTGGTGCAAGGAAGGTTTCGAAGCCTCTCTCGTTGCAAGCACTGAGCAAGGTGCAGAATAAATAATGTGTGGCCGTGGTATTGGAGGGTGTGCAAGAAAACACCTGCAGAGAGCAGATAAAATAAAGATCTGTCCCCGACTGCCTAAATCCAAGCAGGTGAGGCCACACTTTGTGTGCTGTGTCCATTTTTGGGCGTCTCATGACAAGGACAGTGAGGGGCTGGAGCATGTCCAGGGAAGGGGCTGGAGCCCCAGGAGCAGCTGAGGGAGCTGGGAAAGGGGCTCAGCCTGGAGCAAAGGAGGCTCAGGGGGGACCTTGTGGCTCTGCACAAGTCCCTGACAGGAGGGGGCAGCCGGGGGGGGTCGGGCTCTGCTCCCAGGGAACAGGGAAAGGACAGGAGGGAAATGGCTTCAAGATGTGCCAGGGGAGGCTCAGGTTGGACATCAGGAGGAATTTCCCCATGGAAAGGGTGCTCAGGCATGGAGGGAGCTGCCCAGGGAGGTTTGGAGTGCCCATCCCTGGAGGTGTCCAGGAAACACCTGGATGGGGCACTCAGAGCTCTGGGCTGGGGACAAGGTGGGGATAGGTCACAGGCTGGACTCGATGATCCTGGAGGTATTTTCCCATCTCAGTGATCCTGTGGCTCTGTGATTTTAAATCCCTGTCCTCGATAGGCCAAATTTATCACACTTTTCATCACAGGAGTTTCTCTTTCATGCATTTCACCGGAACCTTTCTGCATCCCAGCCCAAAAATCTGGGAAATCACTGGCAGAGAGCACACTACAGGGTTCTCCTCCATGTGGGCACCCTTGGAGCAGAGCTTGGGTGTTTCAGGGTGGTGGCAGGCCCCACACAACTTTCCTGGTCCCCAGGAGAACTTGTTCCATGCCTGTTTTGTTTGCAGTGGGACATCAGGAGGATGCTGCACTGTGTTGCTGCTGTCACGATGACAGAGAGAGGAGTCAATGCATGCAAAACATTGGGAAGGGAGGGCTAAAAGTGAGAAAAACAACTAAGTCATTCCTGAAAAAACAAGACTGAAAGGAAGATGAATGGTATGAGCAGTGAGGACATGGAAAAGGAAAAGAGGGAATACCTGGGGATGGAAGATGGGAAAAGCTTCTGTAAAACCAGCTTTTCACTCTGTCCGGGGTAACGGGAATTTGTGTGCCCTGCCCTGACTGCAGAAACCATTTCCCAGCTTTCATCCAAGGACTGGCAGGTTTTTTCCCTCCACCTCCAGCCCCCTGGTGCTCTGGAAGCCTCTTTCCCATAGCCAAGCAAACCAGAGGCAGCCTTTTCCCAGCCAAGCACTCCACAGTTCCCCTTCTCCGTTCGGGATCTGCAGCACCCCAGAACCTCTGGGGATCCTCAGCCCCGGCAGCCCTGCTCAGTGACACACCTCTGAGCAACTCTGCTTTGCATTCCCACCTGGCTGCACATTCCATGCTCCTCTCCTCTCCCACGCTGGGTTACACCGCAGCTTCCCGTGATGGGTGTTGGGAGAGGGGCTGGAAAGCTGTTGGGTCTCCGGCACTTCCCAAAATCCCACTCCAGCCTGCTGCTGCGAGCTGGTACAGCTCCACGCTGTGCAGCACGTAAGGAATGGGCTCTGCCTCGAGAGGGATGGATTTGCCTTCTCTCTCAATTCCACTTGAGGACGGTGGGTCCCATCCCTGCCATTCCCAGCTCTCTGGTGGCCAAAAGCACACAACAAACCACGATCCCACTCTTTTGGAACGAGAGCCAGAGCTCTGAACCCTTTCCAAAGGAGACTTACAGAATATCCGTGGTTCATGAGATGAATTCCCTTCTGCTTATTATTCAGCTCAGCTTTGGTTAAACCAATTTAGGCTACACAACATAAGAGTTATTAAAAAAGATCTGTGCCTGTCAACTTCTCATTACATTACTGCTCGACATTCACCTTGTACAAAATAAAAATAAAAATTAAAAAAAAAAATAAGGAGAGGGGAAAAAAAAAACCAACCCAAAAAAGGAGGAGACTTTAAAATTAAACCATGTTAAAGTGTAAACCAGGCACGGAAGGGGAAGAAATTAAAACGCTATCACTGGAACACAGCTTGCACGTCTCCCCTCTCCCAGCCCCAGCCAGCCCTCGGAGCCCAAGGGCATCCAACAGCAATCCAAGGAAGCAGAGCGCTGCTGTGCTGGTGCCTTTGCCTCGCACACAGGTCTCGCTGCTGAGGCGCTTTGTGCCCTCCTGGAGGGAGTCACATCCTCAGGGAGACGCCGGGCTGGGTACAGTTTGTGCCCTCCGCACCCCCAGCACCGAGATGCGACCCCAGCCGCTCTTCCCCGCCCCAGGAGGAGCTTCCCTGCTCCTGTCTTCATCCCGGGCAGCAGA
The DNA here is from genome assembly GCF_009650955.1 of Corvus moneduloides. Classification (NCBI taxonomy): domain Eukaryota; kingdom Metazoa; phylum Chordata; class Aves; order Passeriformes; family Corvidae; genus Corvus; species Corvus moneduloides. The sequence goes on along the minus strand of NC_045485.1, from coordinate 3,501,628 downwards.
GGAGGAGGGAAGCGCTACCCTTCTGTGCCCCAAAGGGGTCGTTTTCCTTCCGCAGCGAGTGAGCACAGCAGCCAGATTGCTGGTCTTTATGTCTCACCTGATGTTTATTGTCTCGCAGAGCATCGCACTGAAGCTGCCCCTCTCTAGCTGCTGGGCAGGGCTGGGCCATCCCGCTCGGCATTCCTGCTGGAATTGTCCATTCACATGCACGGACAACTGTCTCAGCTTCCTCCGGAAGGGCAGCGGAGGGGCAGCTCCCGTCTCTGCTCTCTGGGACCAGGGACAGCACCCAGGGAACGGCCGGAGCTGTGTCAGGAGAGGTTTAGGTTGTATATCAGGGAAAGGTTCTTCCCCCCGAGGGTGCTGGGCACTGCCCAGGCTCCCCAGGGAATGGGCACGGCCCCGAGGCTGCCAGAGCTCCAGGAGCGTTTGGACAGCGCTGCCAGGGATGCCCAGGGTGGGGGTGTTGGGGTGTCTGTGCAGGGCCAGGAGTTGGATTCACTGATCCTGTGTGTTCCTCCCAGCTCAGGAGATTCCATGAGTGTCTGATCAGTCAGGCAAGGCCAGCCCAGGGCTCGGGATGGAAGGAAGGGGGGCTCACACAGTGGTGCCTCTCATGCACCGAAGCTTAAGAGAAGGAGGGCTTGGAGTGCATCCACAGCTCTTCCCAAGCCTGCTCAGTCTCTCCAGGGAGCTCATCCTTGCAATGCCGGGAGCAGCAGGAGTGCCAACGATCCCATCTTCCCACTCAGGAAGCAAAGCAGAAGACAGCAAGTGGTTCTCCAGGTGAGAAGGACAAAGCCAGCCCAGCACAGAGCCCTGAGCACTGCCCTTCCCTTCCCTTCCCCTGGCCAGAAGCCACAGGGCTGTGCAAGCAAAGCCTTGCCCTGTTCCAGAATTATTTATCTGTAATTGATGCCAGATGAAATCCAAGTTTAGCCCCTCTAAACGTCCTGGTTTGCAGGAAAAGGGACTCACTTTGCTCCTTGCCACCTCAGAAGGCAAATGAAGGAGGCGAGAGCTGCATATTTTGGTTATTGGCTGTTCCACTCGAGCGAAACTCCACAATTGGGCGAGAGCAGGAGGCGCAAACACACGGCTGTGAACACACCGACAGGATAATCCCCGTGGGGAATTATGGCTTTGCAGGGCAGGGGGCAAATCCAAACCTCCTGGTGATGAGAAAGGAGACAGAGCAGGGAAATAAAGATAGAGAGCTCCAAGCTTCCCATTAAACAGATCACTCAGCTGGGCAGAACAATTCCAAGCAGCCCAGCGAGCGAGTGCTTCACGGCGATTGTTTCACCAAAGACCGAGACCAGAGCTTGCTTAAAACAACTCAAAAAGGTTTTCAGGTGTTTGATAATGAAGCCACTTACCTGGTGGATCCTTTTCCCCCCACACACTCCCCCAAGCTGTGTTGGGGCAGCAGGTTTTTGTTAGCACTGCCTCTTACGGGTGCTCGTGGGTTTAGGGAGAGATAAAGCAAAAATAAAGCCTTTGTTTGCAATGGAATTGGCCATCAGAGACCTGATCCTCCAACCAACCCTTCTGCCTGCCAGCAGCTTCTCCTCACTCGGCAGTTCCTGCCCGAGAAGGGGCTGGCAGCCAGGATTGTGCTCTTCCCAAGCCAGGATGGAGCACGGGCTGCAGCCAGGGCCGGCCTGAAGGCAGCAAACATCCCAGAGCTGGCATCGGGAAGGCACTGTGTGCTAAGTGTGAATCCCAGGCTGCACTCCAAGCATGCATCCAGGATTTGGGATGCAGCAGCACCCACCTGCCCCTCTGCAGGAGTCCTGTGCCCTCATTTGCAGGACTGAAGCTCCATCGGAGCTCAGAGGACAGAAGCGTTCCTGCGGGGAGGGGACAGGCGGGTGCCAGTGGGAATTATGCTAAAATGAGCTGGATTCCACAAGGATGTGAGCATTCCACGGCATCCCACTTGTGAGGTATATTCCAAGAGACATCCATGGGAGCTCATCCTGGGCTTGGGAGTCCTGTGGGCCTGAGCCTCAAAGGGATGAAGGGTCAGCAGGAGTTTGAGGTCTCACAGGACCACCATAATCTTGCTCTGGTGGTTTTTGAGCTGCTTCCTCTGACCAGGGTTTGGGTCTTTTGCCTGTCCCTGGGACAGAGGAATCGCTGTTGCCTTGTTGTCAGGAAGGGTAAGAAAAGGTTTCTGTTTCTCCTCTGGAACAAGGAATGGGGGTGGCCACTCCCCTCTTCTCTCCCCAGGAGAGGAACAGATCCCTGGAGCAGGCTCTGCTCTCCGAGCACTCCCTGCTGCCAGCGCCCACGGGATGAAAATCTGGGACTGCAGCATCACTATGCCCAATAATCTGTTCCTAAGGGCCTGTCCATAAACCAGAGGGACAATTTCTGTGGAGAATTAGCCCAGTGTTGGAGCAGAAACAGCAATTCCTCAAGCACCGAGAGTGCCTAAAGACTTAAACGCTGCAAGCAATTGCCAGGAAGCACATTTAATTGGAATAATACTCCCACTGAGCAGATAACGGGATAAACATCACAAAATAGGATAATGCATGAGGAAGATTTACAGCCAATATTTTGGTTGCGTGTTTTGTTGCGTTTCTACACAGTCTGTGTGCTCACAAATGTTAATTTTCTCCTATTCTGTGTGCTCACAACTGTTGATTCCCTTCGGAAAGCAGATCCCAGAGTCTGCCACAGCATCTGATTAGCAGGGAAAGGGCAGTTAATGTCTGTGGTTCCACTCTGAACTGGAAAAAAACCTGTCCCATTAATGGGAAACCCTTAGGGAAAGTGAAACAAAGATATTTATGGCCTGGAGTGTTCCTGCCTAAAGAACCAAGCCAAAGCTACATCCCAAAAGCACAGATCCACCAGGTTTTCCTCCAAAAAGCAGAATTGGCTTTTGTGAGGATGGAACCAGCCAGAGGTAGGGACAAATTCTCTCCAATTCATTGGATGATTTTCTTTTAAAGGCATATTGAAAATCTGTATTTTAGAGTAAACCCAGCATGATTTTTGGATATATTGCTGTAACCTGCAGCACTTTGCCAGGAATTCTTTCACTTATATCCACACTTGAGGGTTTTGAATTCCAAGAGACCCCAGATCCAAAGGCAAAACCAAGAGGTTTCCTCAGTGACACAATGAGGATCCCTATGAAGGAAAAGGGAAACTTTCCCATCTGCAACTCCTCACTCACATCCAGCTGCTCTTGTATTTCCCAGCTTTAGCTGCTTAACTTCAGCTTCCCACCTGTATCATATCTACATTATATCTCAAATGTCCGAGTATCCCTCAGAGTGGGGAATGGCTGCCATTCCCTGTCCACAGGCAGAAAAATAAAGGATAAATCCACTGCCTTGTGAAGGTGCTGGAGCTCACCGTGTGCACAACTACTGCTTAAATCCATCATTTATCTCAGCTTGCCACGCAACTCCTGCTCTTACAGTGCCATGAAGCCACCTCAGCCGACATCAACACAAGCACCTGGGAAGCTCCAGCTGCTCCCTGCTCCAAGGCTGCCGTGGGAGGGATCACTTTTCAGCCCCACTGGGTTGGGTTTGCATGGCCTGGGTTTTGGTAGCAGGGAGGCCACAGAGGTGGCTGCTGTGAGAAGCTGCTGGAAGCTTCCACCATGTCTGGCAGAGCCGATCCCCAATGGCTCTGAAGATGGACATGGCACTGGCCAAGGCTGGGCCAATGGGAGAGGTTGGTAACGCCTTGTGCTAGTTTGAAAACAAACTAGTGGGAGACACCAAGTCAGAATAACAATTTAATAGGGAAATAAAATAAGGGGAGAGAAAAAAAAAAAAAGGCAGAAAACACTGGGTTAGATGTCAGAGTCAGGATACAACCTGACACCCTATTAGGCAGGGTGGTGGTAGCAGTGTGGTAGAATGGTGGCTGCAGTCCTCTGAAGTGGTGATCCTGTAGAAAAAGGGTCTGCTCTTCCTCAGGTCCAGTGGTGGCTGTGTAGCTCCTGTCCTCTGGAAATCCAGTGGAAAGGTTGTCTCTGGTGTTTAGAGTCTCAGATTATATCCACGATGAGATGCTTGGTTCCTCCCTCTGGGTGGAGCATCTCACAATGGGGTAATGAGTCATGAGGCCAAGTGTTGATTAGGCTCATTAACAGAAGATGGTCCGGAGGGAGTTATCTCTGAGTGATTCGGCAGGACAATGACGGGCCATTAACAGAAAGATAGTCTGGGGGGAGGAGGCAAGGAAACACTGCCCCACCTGATCTCAACAGCTCCTGAGGATGGTAATAGAATACACTGCAACCCAGAACACGCCTCTGTGGTAACAGATTTAAGAAGGAAATCAAAACAAAGGGCACAGAGGTTTTTTGTCTTCTGGTCAGAGAAGAGGAGGAGGTGAGAACACGTGCGGAAAACAACAGGGAGACACCAAGGGCAGTGGAGAAGGAGGGGGAGGAGGTGCTCCAGGAACCAGAGCCGAGATTCCTCTGCAGGCCGTGGTGAGACCATGGTGGAGCAGCTGTGCCCCTGCAGCCCCTGGGGATCCCCGGGGGATGCAGAGATCCACCCGCAGCCCCTGGGGATCCACGGGGATGCAGAGATCCCCCCGCAGCCCCTGGGGATCCACGGGGATGCAGAGATCCCCCCGCAGCCCCTGGGGATCCACGGGGATGCAGAGATCCACCCGCAGCCCCTGGGGATCCACGGGGGATGCAGAGATCCACCCGCAGCCCCTGGGGATCCCCGGGGGATGCAGAGATCCACCCGCAGCCCTGGGGATCCACGGGGGATGCAGAGATCCACCCGCAGCCCCTGGGGATCCATGGGGATGCAGAGATCCACCCGCAGCCCCTGGGGATCCCCGGGGGATGCAGAGATCCACCCGCAGCCCTGGGGATCCACGGGGGATGCAGAGATCCACCCGCAGCCCCTGGGGATCCATGGGGATGCAGAGATCCACCCGCAGACCCTGGGGATCCCCGGGGGATGCAGAGATCCACCCGCAGCCCCTGGGGGAGGTGTCCATGCCAGAATGGGTGGATGCCTGGAGGAGGCTGTGATCCAGTGGGAGATCTGGCAGAGAGAGAGGTCCTTGCTTCCCAGCTGGAGCAGCCTGGCCTTGGAGGACTGCACCCCATGGAAGACAGACCCACGGCACAGCAGTTTTGGGAGGACTTGTGCCTGTGGGAGGGGCTCACGTGGCAGCAGGTTTGGCAGGACTGCTGCTCGTGGGAGTGGACCCACGCTGGAGAAGTTCATGGAGAACTGTCTCCCGTGGGAGGGACCCCACGGTGCAGCAGGGGAAGGACTCCTCTCCCGGAGCAGCGGAAGAAAACCTCAGGTGATGGACTGACCAAGCCCCCGTGCCCTTTCTCCCTGCGCCGCTGTCAGTGGGAAGGAGAGAGGGGCTGGGGGAAGAAAAGGTGTTTTAGGGGCTTATTTTACTTCTCATTATTCTCCTCTGACTCTGTTAGTAATAAATTTAGTTTGCAACTTTAGGTTGAGCCTGTTTTGCCCTTGAAGTGTTTTCTCCCAGTCCTTATCTCAACTCATGGACCCTTCATTAATTTTTTTCCCCTCCTCTGCCCAGCTGTGGCAGGGGAGTGGGGGCCTGGCGTTGGGCCAGCGTCAAACCACGACACCCACATAGCGCCAGAAGTTTAGTGCTGAGGCTGAAAGGGCTTTCCAAAGCTCTCCCAGCAAGGAGAATGAATTCATTAGAGGGACTGAATTCCAGGGAAGCACATATCTACTCCTAAGGAATTGGCACTGAGCACCAAAAGCAACAGGTGTGGAAAAGAAACTGGGGAAATTGCTATGTAGGAATTGCTGGAGAGCCAACTGGGCGGGAAACATTTCCTGATCCTTTCATTCAAGGGGAGTATTTGTGCACCTGAGTTCTGGCTGCCTTAATCCATGGTTTGGTTTTCATCAGCTCTTGGACATTTTTCTGGCTTTAGCATTAAAGTTTTCTGGCATTACCACAAATCCCAGGAATTGTGAGTAACCTGTATGTGCATGTACAGGAGCCACCTGGGATGGTGGAAGGTGTTCCTGCCCATGGCAGGGGGTGGGATGGAGGAGATTGAAGATCCCTTCCAACCCAAACCTTTCCATGATTCTGTGATCCCAGGACCATCAGAAGAGGGATACAAAGAACCCCATTGAACCTGCCTCAGTGCAAACCACGGTAAAACCTTCCCCTGTCCCCCCTTCCCTGCTCAGAATCCAGCTGGATCCTTCTTACTCCATACTTTCTGCTCCCTGCCATTCCAAGCACCCGGAGAAGCCTCCAGAAGCCCTTGCTATATTTCATCTCCAATGACCAATAATAACCAAGGTCAAAATCAAGCAGCTGACCCGGATCCAACCTCCCTTGTATCTCCCTGCCTCATTGCCTCCCCATTTCTCTCTAATCCCAGCTGGAAATAGATCTTTTCCTGCCTTGGCCACAGCTGTTAATTTGTGTGTGTGTGTTGTTATTTATTATTTAGCGCAGCAAAGCACCTCATGAAGCAGCTCTCATGAAAGGCACTACATAAAAGGAAGCTGCTTCTGAATATTTTAGGAGCCCAACGTTCTGCTATTGATATTCTAATTCCATTTGTTTGAGAATCAAGTCAGGCCCCAACAGGTTATTCAACAAATTAATAAATGTTGCGGCTTTTGTCTTCCGGAGGGTTTGTAGCTCCTGGGATTTGCACTTTCATGTTTCACCTCTGGTTAAGTCTGCTGCGTTTGTTTGTTCAAGAGAGGAGCCCTGATGTTCTTGTGTGATCCCCCGACTCCAACAGCTGGGGCTTGGAAAGCAAACAAACACTGCAGGATACTGAGGGAAATCGGAAAATCAGGGATCAGCCACTCTGCACCTCCCTGTGGTCAGTGGGATTTCCCATCCTTCTTCTGGGATCATAGAGTCATGGAATGGTTTGGGTTGGAAGGGACCTTAAAGCCCATCCAGTGCCACCCCCCTGTCGTCGGCAGGGACACCTTCCGCTAGCCCAGGTTGCTCCAAGCCCCATCCAGCCTGGCCTTGGGCACTTCCGGGGATCCAGGGGCAGCCCCAGCTGCTCTGGGCACCCTGTGCCAGGGCCTCAGCACCCTCACAGGAAGGAATTCCTTCCCGATATCCCATCACTGCCCTCTGGCAGTGGGAAGCCATTCCCTGTGTCCTGTCACTCCATGCTCCCATCACTCCACTCGTATTCTTGGGATCCTGGCAGCTTGGGGCCTTGCAGAAGTTTGCCATCCCTTGACATCTTAGAGCCGGACCCACCTGCTCCACATGTGGGATGGGAGAGCCAGGAGATTCCTGCTAGGCAGACTATATCCCTAGGACAGCCCGTGCCTGCTGTCCTTGGGCACAGCTTATTCCAGAGGAGGATAACCAGGATTAGGCTGTGGATTTGAACCTTGGCTGTGCTGCCTCAGCTCTCCCAGACAATCCTCCCAGGGTTTCCAAGCTCCTCACCTCCCAGACCTCCTCCTTGGTGGGAGCTGATGCCCCAAGTGTTCTCCACACTCGCTGTCCCCCATTCCAGCTGCTGGGACATTCCCTAATTTAGGAAGCAAGCTGGGAGCTGTCATCTCCATGGAAATGAGGTGCTGAAAACGAAGAGGGGCCAGTTCTGTGCAATGTGACCTCAGAAAAGCACCAGGACACACTGCTGACCTCCAGCATTCCCGCCTCAACCAGAGGGATTTTTCCCAACAAAGGACAGGAGATACTGTTTTCAATTAACAGGAGCTCCCTGGCCTCTTCATGACCTAAAATTTCCCCTGAATGAAAGTACAAAAACTATTTGTTTAACCTGGACATTTCAGCCTCCTCAGAAGAGAAATAAATGCTGCCTCCTCTTTAGTCTGAGCCTTATTCAGACTTTCATCTTGTGCACAAAAAGGAGGGGAGGGAAAGCGGGAAAGATTCTTCAGGGAATTAACAAAAACCCTTCCATAGTAAGTAAAGAATATCTGTGTATCTCAAACATCAGCGTGCAGCTACGCAAAAAGCTGTGCCTTGTCTTTTCTTATCCCTAGGAAATAGCTCATGGATACCCGAACCCTAACTGGCCCAGCCACAGCATCCATCCTAACAGGAATGCCGAGTTCACCTGGAGAAAATCAGGAATTAGATCCAGTGAGTACATTTTTCCCAGCAAAGACACCATCATTTCAGGAGCAAGTTGGCAGGAAAGCTCCAGAAGTGGTTGCAGTGCAGACCTGCCCTTCCCATGGGAGCATCCAAATGGCACCGGCGCATCGGTGGGAACGGTGTCAGCTCCGAGGATACCGCCAGGAATAATGTCCCCTCACAGGAGATAATGCCAGGAATAATGTCCCCTCACAGGAGATAATGCCAGGAATAATGTCCCCTCGGCTGTGCATGAGGGAGTTGCAGTTCCACAGAGGGACTTGGGGGCCACCAGAAAGCACAAGTGTTAAAGTGGAGCTTTCAGCTCCTCAAATTACTGCCTTAATTTATGTGCAGTAAAGTGCGCCAGGCAACGTGTTCCACACTCAGATTTTAAAAGGATTTTTCCCACTTTGCCTCTTGTCCTCTCCTTTAACCTCCCAGTAAATTCCCATTGGCTGCTGCTGCCACGCAAGCCTGAAATTTTAATTCCCTTCCACATCTCCACAGCCCCACGTCTCCGTGGATGCAGATATTGGGAAATTAGCAAGAAATGGGGAAAATCACACCAGAAGAATTTCACCTTGAGGGTTTTTTTTCCTCCCCACCTATCACAGGAGTAATGGAGCAGACGACAGGAAGATTTTAATGCTGATTTAACACCTATATATTTATGCTGCTGCATATATGTATTTATTTGTGTTTCTCCCTGAGCTCGGTACGGCCGCAGGAGCCAGGAAATGGAGCTGATTAATAGAGCTCCTTCCTCCAAATGCACAAAGTAAATTCGGCCTAAATGATAATCAGCGAGTTTGATTTTATTCCTCCCTCCAGTATCAAGTCGGAGGGAGTGTTTAGGATAGAGGAATACTGATGGAACCATCCTTCCACACTCCATACTTTTACTTCACGTTGCAATTCCTTTCTATCACAAAGGCTGGAGGGCTGCTGGTAATGTTGGCCAGCGGGTTAAATATTTATAACCTCTATAAAAATATGTGCTAATTTGAAAATAGTAAACTAAGCTTAGGACATGGCTTGGGGCAAATTTAAACAAAGTCATCAAAGCAAGAGCTGGGTTTTATACTAAAGCCACAGGCAGAGCACAGCAGGTATAACTCTGAATTTTCCCGGGTTAAGGACAAGCACTAAACCCAGGGCACTGTTTGCATACCAAGGGCTGCCCGGAGCAGGGAATGAATCCACCCCTGGGCCTGTGCTGCAGCCCTTTCCTGGAATCTCACGATGGGTTGGGATGGAAGGACCTGAAATCTCCTCCAGTCCCACCCTCCCCCCACACCTTCCACTAGCCCAGGGTGCTCCAAGCCCTGTCCAACCTGGCCTTGGACACTGCCAGGGATCCAAGGGCAGCCACAGCTTCTCCGGGCACACTGTGCCAGGGCCTCCCCACACTCACAGGGAGGAATTCCTTCCCAATATCCCATCTAACCCTGCTTTCTGGCAGTGGGAAGCCATTGCTCCTTGTCCTGGCACTCCAGGCCCTCTCTCTTTGTGTCTCCTGTTGGCTCCTTCAGGCCCTGCAAGGCCACAGTGAGGTCACCCCAGAGCTTCTCCTCTCCAGGCTGAACAATCCCAGCTGACCCAGCCTTTCCTCCCAGCAGAGCTGCTCCATCCCTCTGCTCATCCTGGAGCCTCCTCTGGGCTCTCTCCAGCAGCTCCACGTCCTCCCTGTGCTGGGCCCCAGGGCTGGGGCAGCTCTGCAGGTGGGGTCTCACCTGAGGGGGCAGAGGGGCAGAATCCCAACCCCTTTCCTGCTGCCCACGCTGGGGCTCAGCCCAGCACAGGCGGGTTTCTGGGATGGGGCCGATGAGGCTTTGGGTAGAGGAAGGAGCGAGAGAAGGAAGATCTGGGGAAAGGATCTACTGGATATAAGAAACCCCAGGACTTTGTGCTGGAACAACCTGGAGACCCAAAAAGCTGAGCCCTGTCCATACTCTGTGTCAGGAAAGGGGATTTGAGCAGTTGGGGCAGCAGTGGAAGAAGCACCCAGGGTCAAACACAGAGGGATTAAACCCCTCTGGTCCAAACACCAAGGGATTAAACCCCTCTGGGTCAAACACAGAAGGATTAAACACAGAGGGATTAAACACCTTCCTCAGCCACTGAGGGAAGCCCCAACCACAAGCACACTAACTGCAAGGCCACCCCAAGACGTTTTGGGACTTTGAGCCAATAAACAGGGATCTTCCCACAAAAGTGCGGGAGCTTTTGCCCATGTGCACAGTTTGGAGCGCTGTGTGCAGTGCTGGGGAGGTTTGTCCATCACTCTGCCCAGAAAACCCACACCCCACAAACAGCTGGAGCTCTGGACTCCCCTTCCTTGATATTCAAGGCTGCCTGAGGGGAGAATATCCTCAATCCATGGGTGCTGCTCAGGATGAGAGGTTCCTGGATGCCTTTGCTCTCCCTGCTCCCAGGGAAGCTGGTGGCCAGTCCCTGTGCCCTGCCTCATCCCCGTACCACCAGTGACAATCTGAAACGTTCCTTGCAGAGGCCGTGCTGTGTTTGCTTTGCTGCCTGCTGCTGTTGAGGAAACAGATGTTTTCATTGAGCTGTTCACAATAACCCCTGGGCCTTTCCCCTGAGTGGTTCCAGTTAATTTCAAATGCAGCAATGCGGACGAGGAGGTTGGGTTTTGCCTTCTACTGCACATTAACTGGCATTTGTCAACATTTAATTTCATCTGCTGCTGCCTCGCCTGCTCACCTGCCTGGATAGAGCCATTCCCAGCTTTTCACAGCCTGTACTACACAACTAAAGAAACTTCACTAAATAACTCTGGGCAACTACTGGTTTTCCATCTTTTCCTCCCCTCTGATTCTGGATTATATTTTTAAAAGCCTGGCCCAAGCTTCCAGATTCTGTCCTCTTCTACAGCCACACTGAGAACTGGTTGTTCTTTTTTTGTTGAATTCGCAGCTGCTTCCTAACCTGTGCCAGTAATTCCTTTATTTAAGGCTGCCCTCTTGTTCCACTGCCTCCTTCTCTACTGGGATCTCATCTTTAGATCCCTCTGAAGTCTCTTCCCATGGATATTCCCTGCGTACTGTTTTCAGCAAAATCTGTGAAGAGGCAATTAGCAGAGGCCTCTGCCTCCTGTCTATGCCCAGATTAAATTCTCTCACCAATTTCTACTTCTAGTCCCTTCCATACAATCACCTGGTAGGAGCTCTTTTTCCTCTTTATTCAGTGGGAAAGAAAGGATTTAGAGTGCAAAAGCAACTCTGTACACAGCATTTCCCTCTCTTCTGAGGTTTCCAGAAAACCCACAAAGGGAACAGCCACTGTGTCCAGTTCTGGCCCCTCAGTTTGGGAAGGACATCGAGGGGCTGGAGCGTGTCCAGGGCAGGGAACAGAGCTGGGAAGGGGCTGGAGCCCCAGGAGCGGCTGAGGGAGCTGGGAAAGGGGCTCAGCCTGGAGCAAAGGAGGCTCAGGGGGGACCTTGTGGCTCTGCACAACTCCCTGACAGGAGGGGGCAGCCGGGGGGGTCGGGCTCTGCTCCCAGGGAACAGGGACAGGAGGAGAGGGAACGGCCTCAGGCTGGGCCAGGGGAGGCTCAGGCTGGGCAGCAGCAGGAATTTCTCCCTGGAAAGGTTGGTCAGGCCTTGGCAGGGGCTGCCCAGGGAGGTTTGGAGTGCCCATCCCTGGAGGTGTCCAAGGAAGGGCTGGAGGTGGCATTCAGTGCTCTGGGCTGGGTAGCAAGGTGGGGATCAGGCACAGCTTGGACTCGATGGTCTCGGAGGTGTTTTCCAGCCTCAGGGATTCTGGGATTCTCTCATATCGGGATAGCTGCTGAGAAAAGGCAGATCCTGTGTCTGATCCCCTCCCAGTTTCCCAGAGATCGTGTCCAGCCCTGAGGCTGCAGTTTGGAGGACGAGCAGCTGCTTTGCTCTGCCCTCTCCTTGCCAGACACTGGAGGTGATTTCAGCTCCAGCATTCCCACCTCTGGATGGGCACAGCTCAGCAGCCAGGGATACACAACTGGAAAGGTACAATTGGCAATTTCCCCCCCCCAAAAGGGAAAGCAGGGGAGACTGGGATAAGACTTTTCGAGGAATGGGAATGGATCAGCTCGCAGGGCTCCACAGAGGGTGGGGCACAGCCAGGGCCTGCCTGGAGACTAGGAAGGGGTAGGATGTGTTTTCCTGCTGAACTCAGCCATCCTCCTCTCCCACCAGCTCTGCCCTACACCTCACTGTTCAGGCACAAACCTTTGAGGATTTCCAGGCACAAACCTTTGAGGATTTTCCGTTTGTTTTCAAATTGCATTTCCATATTTACATTCGAGGTGGAAGAAAGGAAACCCCAAATCCAGTGCTTCCTAGAATCCACCCAGGAAACCTGATATAACAGCTTTGACCCCTGGGCACAGCTATGAATTCTGAGCAACCTTTTATTTCCCCTTAAAAATCAAATGCAAGCTCTGGGAGGCAAGGAGCAACAACGTTCACTGCAAACTCCATATCCCTGTCAGAAACTCTTTATAACAGCTTCAGGATTTGCACTTCCTCTGGCCAGAGGAAAATGCTGCTCCAACCCCGCTCCCTCCAAACCCCCAAGCTCTCTGTAAAATCACTAACATGGAAATAGAGGAGAAACTCGATATTTTGGCAGCTGGACAGTGTCTTCCTCCAACCACAGGAAGGCATTTCCCTGTTGATCCTTGTGTTGTCAAGAAAACAGCAACACCCCTTTGACAAGCTTTGCTTTATCTCCGCAGAACCTCATGAATCTGCTTCCAAATCCTCCTTTCCGAAAGTGTAAGCACCAAGAAATTCTCATTTGAGTCTGGATAGTCAAGGCCACCTCTATTCCTCAGCTCCATTCCCCTCCTCTTCCTCCTCTTTTTGTGAACTGGGGAGAAGGAGAAGAGCAAAAAATTGCTGTTGATTATTCCTGTTATTGGGAGCATGTGGGCCCTGGGGATTATGACCTACATCCATATATTACCCACATCCAAACAGCTTCCACGCTGGCTGCAGCAAACAGCAGAGGCCAGGAGGGTCTGGAGGAGGGAAGAGGAAGGAAGCCATCATCCCCTCACATCTCACACTCACGAACCCCAAGCTGTTAGGAAAGAACCAAAGCAAAAATGCACCAGGATGTCCCCAGGGGTCCCTCAGCACTCTCCAGTTTCCCAGCTTTTAGAGGTCTGGCAAGATCTTCAGCCAGAACAGCCCCAGAATTTTTATCAGCCCTTGTCCAAGCCCTGTAAAATGATGCCAGGGGAGAATGGTGTTTTCGCAAGGAGATTTAGCTGCCCACGGAAAGGGAGGCAAAGGACGTAGAGTGGGACAGAATCTGCGAGGTCCTGGCTGTCTGCCTCAAGGATCACAGGCTCCTGCAGCTTTCCTGACATATCCAAGAGTTTCTGAAAGCTTGTTCATGGATTTAAGCCACAAGCATGTCTGTGCCCACAGAGGTGGATACAAGACGTCCCCATGTTCACCTCTGGGTGCATGAAGGGAACTTTGCACTCGAGTTGGTTCATAACTGGGAAAACACGAGTTTTTCTTCTGTTCCCAGTCTCTGTTAGGATTTCAGCCCTCACCATGGATCAGCTGCCTTCCAAAGCACAGACACAACCCCCCAAACCCTGCTGAAATGCCTGCAAAGCAGGCACAGAGGGTAATGCTGCCCTCATTAGGAAGGACAAAGCCTTCTCAGCAGTGGCTAAAAAAAGCAGCTTGCACTGGGGTTTGCAGGGTAGGACACGGGCTCATTCCAATGCTAACCAGATTACGGAGCTCGCTGAAGGCTATCTCTGAAGGGATAGTTGGAATTAGTTGATAGTGATTTAATTTGTGTTGCAGATTGCTAATTAAGCCTGTGAAGAGGACAAAAAAAATTAATCCATTTAGTTAAGGAGATACAATGAGAGATGTGGCCATACTGGAGCCATTCGCAGCCAGGAATACGTGGGAAGAGTTGCTCCACCTCACCTTTGAGCGCAGAGAGCGTGTGGGTGTGGAGGGCTGGCCACCCCCACGCAGCCCAGTTTCCCTGGATTGCAGGATGTCGTGGAACCATGGGAACATTAAGGCTGGAAAAGACCTTTAAGATCAGCCCAGCACCACCACTAAACCCTGTCCTCCAGTGCCACATCCACACATGCTCCACCATTTCCAGGGATGGTGACTCCATCACTGCCCACTTCCAAGGCTTGACGATGCTTTCCATGAAGAAATTTTCCCTGATATCCAAACTAAACCACCCCTGGCACAGCTTGAGGCCTTTTCCTCTTGTCCTGTCCCTTGTTCCCTGGAAGCAGAGCCCTACCCCACCTGCTTCCACCCTGGTGGACCCATGTGGGGCTTTGACCGCCAACTCCAAGGCTTGATCCAAGAGGAAAATGTCTCCAGGGAAGGAGAGGTAGTTAAAAAGCTGCTCCCAGAGACGGCACAGCCTCCACATTAATCCTGTTTAATCCACCTCTCCCAGGATTCCCAGGGATTCCCAAACCACCGCAGCCCATCTTGATTTTCAAAGCCAAGTGATAGGAAGTCAGCTCACACCTCAGTGAGTCGCTCCAACGTTTAATTAACCTGTTAACCCCGAAATCACTCCAGGCACTGGAAGTCATTTTACAAAAAAATGCCCAGATATCTTCAAAGAGGAAATCTAAAAATTATTTTGGGAAGCAGAATTCAATTTACTCATTAAGAAAAAAAAACCGCCCAAAACCTCCACAAAAGAGTGGAGTGTTTTTCAAAGCCCTTTAAAAACATTTAAGGAACGCTTCAATCAGAAAGCCATCTTGATTTTTCTTATATCTGAAATTTTCAAGGAGAGTGCTCCTTTTTCTTCCTCAATAAGCACCAGATTTCCAGGGAAGCTGCTTCACAGCTGGCTGGGGTTTAGCACAGTTTGGAGAAGCACCAGGAAGTCTGAAGTCTGATGTCTGGCTGGCTGAAAGTTGGGAAGGGCTGTTTGAGGGTGACCCACTTGGTGGTGGCAACTCCCCTGATCTGACTGAGCCCCGTCCCTTCTCCTCCTGGCCTGCCCAGATTTTATCCTTTCATCCATTTGGGTTTGAGCTGACTGAGGGCAAATCCCAATCCAAGGAACTCCCACCCTGCTGGGATCCAGCCCCAGGGCTGAGCTGGGGCGTTGCACCACTGGATCCCAGTTTCCACAGCTCACAGCAGCAAATGGAAACTGGATCCTGCTCCCATCAGTGCACCTGGGGGATGCCCATCCTCAGCTAATCATGGAATGGTTTGGGTTGGAAGGGACCTTCAAGTCCATCCAGTGCCACCCCCTGCCATGGGCAGGGACACCTTCCACTAGCCCAGGCAGCTCCAAGCCCTGTCCAACCTGGCCTTGGACACTGCCAGGGATCCAGGGGCAGCCACAGCTGCTCTGGGCACCCTGTGCCAGGGCCTCCCCACCCTCACAGGGAAGAATTCCATAGAATCCCATAGTGTTCTGGGTCAGAAAGGACCCACAAGGTCATCGAGTCCAACTCTCCAGTGAACGGCCCAGCTGGGGACCGAAGCCACAACCTTGGTGTTTATGGCACCAGGCTCTGACCAGCTGAGCTGATTCTCCCTCTGATCCAACCTAAATCCACCCTCCTTCAGATTAAGGCCCTTGTCCTGTCACTCCAGGCCCCTTTGAAAAGTCCCTCATGAGCCCCTTTTAGGTACTGGAGGTTTTCCCACAGCCTTCTGCTCTCCAGGCTGAAGGAATCCCAAGATAAAAAGGGCTGGATTGCTCCTCGATGCTCCATGTTTCCAGGAGACCACCTCAGCCACCTCCCCCTTCACCCACAGCACAACCCAAAATCTCTCTCTGGAGAAGCTGCAGATTTCTGGGCAGTGAAAACCACCATGCCCAGGTACATCCCAGCTCAAGACAAAGACCACTGAGTTTATCCCCTCATTCCCAGCACCAGGCACGCAGCTGGAAGCTCCTTGGGAATGCCTGATGTCACTTGTCACACACAACCCACCCCAGCAACAGAGTCTGTCCCTGCCGGTGGGAACGAGGCAGCTGCAATGCCTGTCAGGAAGGAAGAATTCCATCCCACCCTGCCCTCCAAGATGGAACACCCAGCAGAGGGTTTTACTGTAGCAACTGTTAGCAGGCCTCAGCCAGCGTGGCTCTCTGCCTTCCCCTGGCAGGGATTTTGGGAACACAAACACATCTGTCTCGGCAGCTGAGCCTTCCAAAACACACCATCCCCATCCCCTGCTCTCAGCTCTGCAGCTGCACGAGTCTGTGCGACCCACAAATCATCGAGGGGCACTCATATGGCACTGAAAGCACCAAAGAATCCCTTCAAAGCCCAGCGAATCCCCATATTCTGGGATCCTGGAATGCTGGAACGCTTCTCCTTTTCAAGGTGGTGGATCCTGTTTCTTGTAGCCTTGATACCAATGCAAAGTAAACCCGATGTGGGGAACGACAGGGACCTGAGGGTGTTTGTCCAGGGGTGAGCTCCTCAAACAGCATCTTTGCCCAGGAAAACATTCCTGGCTGGAGGAGCTGCTCTGTCCTTCCCGAAGATCCGCACACGGAGGGTCCAATGGAGGCATCCAGGTGAGCACAAACCAAAGAGAGCAGACGGCGCTGGCCTCGTGTCCTACACCCCACGGATCTCCCGACGGAGAAGTCATTCCTAGGGTCATCACACCAAGGAATTCCTTGTAAGTCCTGCCTGGATTCCATGCACTTCACCCATCCCCAGCGGTTCCTACAGCTGGAGCCGCTCCACTCATTTATCCACCCCGGGATGGTTCAGCCCTCCAAGGGAAAAGAACTTCTGTGTTTGCACATCGCTTTGAGAGCTCCACCAGGGAAGTTGCAGCACCTTTGAAGCTGTTCCGAGTTCAGTGAGGTGCCAGGCTGTTCCTGAGTGATAGCACTGCTCCGGGAAGAGGGACAGGAAGCTTGAAAGCAGCTCCAAAGGAGTTAAAGCCCAGCACTTGCCTGTGGGAATCCTGCACCACGAAAGGCCCCAGAGATACAAGGGGATTGTCTGGATGAAAGTTGATTAGTCCACATTACAGGGATTAGCATTCCCTTTGAACTTTTAACAACTTTGTTATGTCTTTTACTTGCCTTTTTATGTAAAAAAAAACAAATAAAAAGGTGGAAGGGGTTTTGAAGCTGATTTTTTTTTTTTCTTTCCCTTTTAAAGGAAACGATTAATTCTCCCCATTACCAACAGATAAAGCCCTGGCCACACTTGAAAGGGGGAGTCAATAACACGGGGAGGTTGGAAGAACCACAAATCCTATTGGACATGCTCTGGCCAGCTTTAGATGTTTCCTTTGTTGCAGGAGCAGGCTGGATCCCACGGCAGCACACGCCGGGATGGCACAGGAGGGGCCAGCACTGAGGACAGGAGGCCAATCCTATTTGGATAGCTCCGGGAAAGCCAAGGAAACACCGGCTGGAAGTGGTGCAAGCAAGGTCAGGGCAGAGGTGCTCCCCAGGGAGGGCCTACCTGGGCTTCAGCAAGGAAACAGCCGGACTCAGGGAGTGGCAAACCAGGAATAAAATTCACACTTGGAAGTGGACAGGGAAGATGGAGATAAGGGGGTGCCCACAGCAGCTGAGAAAATGATCCTTTATGGAGCTCTGGTGGGAGGGGAGAATCCCTGTTTCCCCCTTGCTTCTCTGATCATTCCAGCCTGGGATTTCCCCCTGTCCTGCCACTGTGTCCAGGATTTGCTGTGAGTGCAAATGCTTTGGGAAGGTAAAAGGAAATGGGAGTCCTCGAGGAGGGAGAGGAGGAGCAGGAGCAAACACAGAGGAATCTCCCACTGGCCCTCTCTGAGATCCATTGACAGGTTAATTAATTCCTCTGGGAAGTGTGTTGTTCCCCTCTCTTAGATGCAGCTCCGATGGAATCAGGACAATCACCTTGATCCCCGGACCCGCTGTCAGGAGATTTCCCCTGCCTGGGGCTGAGCATCCCTTTTGTCTGAACAACGCCACAGGGCTCAAACCGTGTAGCAAATGCAGCTTTTCCCCTGCTCTGACACAGCGTTCACCAGGAGCTGGGCTGGAATCACAAACCCATCCCACCTGGGCCTTGAGCTCTGCGGGAACACGAGCTGACAGCCCTGAAAATCCTCATGCAGCACCACACAGCCCCAGCTCACATCCCTGCTTGTTATCCAGGACCACGCCTGCCTCCTAGCAGGATCACCAGGGCTGGGAATGACCCAAACCTGTTCACCTGTGTGCCAAAGCCCCTTCCTGCTCCCGCATTAATGATGTTTAGTGGCCAGGTTCTGACACAGCACTTCTGGGGGATGTTTTAACCAGCCCAGGAAACACAGGCAGCTGCAATAATCAACTGCTCGACAACACAGTTCAATTGACTGATGACTAACACGCTGCCATTTTAGCTCCAGATAAGCAGGAGAACCACGTTTTCCAGCCTTAAACCCACTACCAGCACAAAGAAATCCATAGAATTTCAAATGCCGAGCCCCTTTCAAACCGGCAGCCAATATTAGTTAGGAGAAAATGGGAATATCAGGCAGAAAAAGACTCCGCTGCCTTGAAATCAGGACAATTAATAATACATGCAGCAACCCCTCAAACCACCTTTTTCTCCCCTCCTACTGCAGGCAGAGAAAATGAACTGAATTGGAAATTCTGTCAGGAAAAGTACATCCTCCAAAATGGAAAGACAAAGGCGCAGGGAGAAAATGAGCTGCGTCAGGCTCGCTTACAACAGCAGCAGTACAAGGGGCACAGAATGAGGCAAAGCAGCCTCGGGCTCACAGCGCCTCAGCAAGGCCTTCAGGCTGAGCAGGAACAGCCCCGAGCTCCAGAGGCAACTCCTGAAAGGATCTGGGACAAAACCCAATAATCTCAGCATTCAGTTCAACAGCAAAGCGGAGAAAAGCCCTTTCTCTCCCCACTCCACCTGCAGAGCTGCCCCAGCCCTGGGGCCCAGCACAGGCAGGACGTGGAGCTGCTGGAGAGAGCCCAGAGGAGGCTCCAGGATGAGCAGAGGGATGGAGCAGCTCTGCTGGGAGGAAAGGCTGCGAGAGCTGGGATTGTTCAGGCTGGAGAGGAGAAGCTCTGGGGTGACCTCACTGTGGCCTTGCAGGGCCTGAAGGAGCCACCAGGAAACATGGAGAGAGACTCTTTCCAAGGGCCTGGAGTGCCAGGATGAGGGGCAATGGCTTTAAGATGAAGGAGGGTAGATTTAGATGGGATATTAGGAAGGAATTCCTCCCTGTGAGGGTGGGGAGGCCCTGGCACAGGGTGCCCAGAGAAGCTGTGGCTGCCTCTGGATCCCTGGCAGTGTCCAAGGCCGGTTTGGATGGGGCTTGGAGCAGTCTGGGCTAGTGGGAGGTGTCCCTGCCCATGGCAGGGAGTGGGACTGGATGGTTTAAGGTCCCTTCCAACCCAAACCATTCCATGATTCAGTCCTTGCCCTGCCAGCCAGCCCTTTGTCCCTGTCTCCAGGGAACCCGGGAACACAGGATTCCCAGGACTGTGCCCACCTTGCATGGCACCCACACCCCTGACATCAACCAAGCAGACCCCAGCACAGCGCCAGCTGCCCCTCACCCTGCTCCTGCCCCCACATCCTCCTCCTGCCCGAGGGAAAGTGGGAAAGCGGGAAAGCAGGACAGCAGTGGCTGCATGCACTGTTGATCCAGTTGGATCTGGACTTTTTAAACAAGGCAAGTGGCCCTTGCGCCCTCCCAGCCCCAGGAACTGTCCCAGGAAGCAGACAGGGAACGTGGGAGCCTTGGAGGTTCACACGTGCGGAGAAGCTTAAAATTATTAATCGTCTGCTTGCTCTGATTGTGAAACGCTCTCCGTGCTGTAACACAGGATGCAGCACGCAGATCAAAGCCTCCTGCACCGCATAATCGGGGAGAATCGCTGCCTCAGAGCACGGAGGAGAGCAGCGATGTGCCAGGAGCTGCCGAAGAACAGAGGGCTGAAGGGAGCTGTCCCAGGTCAGGCGGAGCTGTGCTGCTGCTTTGCACTCAGCATGTGCAGCATTTCAGGCGCTGGCTTTGTTCCTGTGATGATGTGGGAATGCCTCAGCTCTTTGTTCTGGATCAGCACTGGCAGTCTCAGGAGCGGCAGATCATCCCTTCATGACTGCAGGAGATGCAAAGCTGCTCAGGATCCTGACTTAATTAGCGCTGTGTTCCATCCCACAAAGCGAACATCAAACGCCTGAAATGTAAGGGGTGGCTGGGAAATAGCAGGAACTGCTGGAGAACAGCGCTCTGCTGAGCTCTTCCATAATCCTGGCATCTACTGGAGAGCAGCACCAGCCTCGGGCTCATCAGAGGAAAGGTGGCTTTCAGTTCACAGCCCTGCCAGTCCTGCAGCCTCCTTTCAGTGCAGACTCTGTGGAGGGACAAGCACCAGCTTCACTCCTTTAGATGTTACAATAATACAGAACGTTTTGGGTTTGCAGATACCCTACAAGCCTACAGAATAATTACCCCAATTCCTTCTAATTCTGTTTCTTTTCAGTAGCAGCATCAGTGCAGCCAGACTGCCAAGCTTTGGGGTGTTAAAACCGCAAGTCAGGTAAGGGGAGAAAATACCCTGCTTGTTTTCTCCCAGTTTTGAGAGCAGAAACTAATTCAGTGAACCTAACATTGATGGAGGGGATTGAATCTCAGGGGATGTTCAGGCTGGATATCAGGGAGAGGTTCTTCCCCCAGAGGGTGCTGGGCACTGCCCAGGCTCCCCAGGGAATGGGCACAGCCCCGAGGCTGCCAGAGCTCCAGGAGCGTTTGGACAGTGCTGCCAGGGATGCCCAGGGTGGGGGTGTTGGGGTGTCTGTGCAGGGCCAGGGGCTGGGCTGGATGATCCCTTCCAACTCAGGATATTCCATCATTCTATGACTCTTATGACACCTTCCACTAGCCCAGGCTGCTCCAAGCCCTGTCCAACCTGTCCTTGGACACTTCCAGGGATCCAGGGGCAGCCAGCCACAGCTTCTCTGGGCACCCTGTGCCAGTGCCTCCCCACCCTCACAGCCAAGAATTTCTTCCCAATATCCCCTCTAACCCTGCACTCTCTCTGATCCAAGCCATTCTTCTCCTGGCACTCCAGTTCCTGATGAACAGTCCCTCTCTGGCTTCCTTGGGGGCCCCTTCAGATGCTGCTCTGAGCCTTCCAAGCAGGGACTGGGGAGAGCAGAACAAAGCCCTGGAGGGGAATTGGAGCTTTGTAAGCTGGAAGGGGAAAGAAAAGCCTATCAAACACAGCTTGTAAGATTAAATGAGGTAAAATACGCTGTGGGCCTTTGTTGTTTTAAAATCCCTTTCCCTCTGCTGTATTGTTTCGCCCAGTGAAGAAACACGATTTCATTCCAAGCAGGCTGTTACTCTCCACCACTCATCTGGGCTCCCATGGGGCAGCCTGGATTCCAGGGACACAGGGAAATCTGTGGCCCATGCTCTGATCTCTGGGAAAGGTGTGGCCAGTGGTGCTGGGATGGAGAGGGGAAGCTCCATCCAGAGCAGGCGGTAAAGGAGCCACTACTTTAGCCCAAGGCAACACCCAGGTATTGAGAACAAAGGGATGAGCTTGGAGGGTCAGTACTGAACAGCCTTCAGCAAGTCCCAGAGTATCCCTGAGCTCTGTCCCTGGAAAAGCCTCTGATTTCCCCTGGACACCTGTGCAGTTGTTAAATCCTGTGTACGGCAGAGCATGGCTGTTCACAGTCACCATTCCTTACAGTCATGGAATATCCTGAGCTGGGAGAGACCCCCAGGATCACCCAGCCCAGCTGCAGGCCCTGCACAGACACCCCAACAACCCCACCCTGGGCATCCCTGGCAGTGTTTTCCCAATGCTTCTGGAGCTCTGGCAGCCTTGGGGCTGTGCCCATTCCCTGGGGTTCTCCCTCTGGGGGGAGAACCTTTCCTGATCTCCAACCTATACCCCCCCTGACACAGCTCCAGGCGCTCCCTGGGTGCTGTCCCTGGTCCCAGAGAGCAGAGATTGAGCTGCTCCTCAGGAGGAAACTGCTGACCCCAGTGAGGTCTCAACAATGGGTTTTTGTGGTGTCTGTGCAGGGCCAGAAACTGAACACGATAATCTTTGTGGCTCCTTTCCAACTCAGGATATCCCATGATTCTGTGATTCCACCCTTGGCCTGGCAGAGTCCGATCTACCTTCCCGGCCCTCCTCCATCCCTGGGGCAGCTGTCACCCCACAGCCTGCCTGGGTAGGTGCCAAAAGCTGGGATGTGCTTCAGCTTCTTCCTAAAGGGACGCCCCCACAAAAAATCCAGCATTTTCAGGGAGCTGAAGGTGCTGCTCCCACTGGAGTTGTGCAACCAAGCCCTTTGTGGGGGCTGCCACAATCCACGCCCACAGAGAAACACATGGAAAATCCCCCTCTGTGCCAAACCCAGGCAAAACCACCTCCTTCCACCAGGCAGCACCATCTTCTCAAGCCGAGGAGCTCCATGAAATGGAATGGGTTGTTTTTGCTGCCTTCAAGAAGCCCTGGCTTCTCCAGCAGTGGCCACATGCTCATGCATGATGCACTCCCAGTCACTCATGGCCATAATGGCTCGGTGACATCGGGGCCGCTCGAGCGGAGCGTGGGGCACGGGAGATCACGGATGGAACTTCTCCATCGTTCCGCGGCTGCTGCTGGCTTGTGTTTCCCTCACTCAAGGTTAAACCATTTCTGTTTGGAGCAATCACCACACTCTGCATTACATGCCAGCAAAATTAACGGGCCCCCCTGGGCCAGCAAACTGCACCCGCCTCTCCCGAGGATTCCTCCATCCCTCTGTTCCTCCTCCATCCCTCTGCTCCTCCTCCATCCCCCTGCACCTCCTCCGGGGGATTTCCACACCCTGCACCTCTCACTCATTTGGGAACGGCCTGGGAATCACATCCCTGTTTGACCCATTAACTACTGGGTAGTAAAGTCCAGTAAGAGCGGGAATTGATCTCTCTCTCTCTGGAAGCACTTCCCAGCAGAAGGAACAGATTCCTGTCCTGGGAAGGGTGACAGGCTGTAGCTTTCCTACTGCACAGAGCTCCAGCGACCCATCAGAGAGGAGGCAATTGCTGTCCTTGTCAGGCTCAGCTGCTGATGGAGGGATGGGATGTGCCCAGGTCTCAGCACCAGAGATAAATCCCGGCCTCACGTTCGATGGTTGTTGGTTGTTATTTGCTCTCAGGAATTGTGCACCTCTCTCTGCTGCCTTTGATCTCAGAACGGGCTTTTATCTTCTCACTGAAGGCTTCAGCCGCTGCCCCTGCCTGCCCTCAGCTTCATTTACTGCCCCCACCACGACACAGCACCTCAGCTGGATGTTGTTCTCCCTCAAGGCTGGCTACCAATTCCAGACATCCAGCTCCAGGCTGAAAACAACCAGGACCATGAGGGGACAGGGAAATACATCAGCTCCAGTTGAGGGGCATGAGAAGCATTTGGTGGAGCAGCCTGGCTCAGCAGACAACCAAAACTGGGTGTGTATCCAGCTTAAACCTGAAGCTGCGCTCAAATCCCCCTCCAGCTCAGTGGCAGAAATTCCTTCTTTCCCACGTGGCTCAAGGAAAAACAGCAGATACATCTCTCCTCAGAGAGAGGACAAGGATCAGCCTATCAAAGCCTGGCTTAGGAGTTGCTGGACTAACAGGGCAAGCACAGCAAGACCTTTGGCCCTGGGAGGAGGAGAGGAGGCTGCAGCAGCATCCACAACTCGAGCCAAGTCACCCAGAGCCTGTTCCTGTGCAGCTGCATTGTCCCCAGCTCATTCTCCCCCTGCTCCTCTCCACTGGTGGCTGCGATGATCTGGGGCTGTTCAGAGGGTGAAGCTCTGCCCTCGGGCTGTCCCTTCCCCTGAGCCCAGCAGCTCTTGACCTGGAAACAGGGTCCTGTTCTCCTTGAACCCCGAGGTCAGCATCGTTACCTTGGCAGGAGCAGTGGCTCCCAAAGCTCCGCACGCGCTCAGCCACGGGAGAGGGCAGGGAAGGGCCCTGCTCTGGAAGAATTCCCTCTGGATAAAGCAGGTCGAGAAAGCACCCTCAGTTCTCTGGATTTCTGTTACTGGTAGGAAGGCTTGAGAATGGCCAGGATGATGTTTCGTTTGATTACTTTTAATCAAATGGAGATTTTACTTAGAAAAATCCTTTCCAAGATTAGTTTTGAGACTGATTCGAAAGCATCTTCCTTTCCACTGTGATCCTTAGCCATTTTTCCAAGATTTCCAGCTCCCCAAGGCTGCCAGAGCTCAAGGAATGTTTGGACAATGCTCCCAGGCATTGGGAGATTGTTGGGGTGTCCTGTGCAGGGCCAGGAGCTGGACTCCATGGTGGGTCCCTTCCAGCACAGCACATTCTCTGATTCTATGACTCATAATGTCAACGGCAAAAATGTTATTTAGATTGAGCCGAAATCATCATCCCATGAGTTTTTTAATGGGGACAAATAACCAAAGATGGAAATGACTCAGTAATTTGCTCAGCTCTTGTGTGTGTGAGCTACACCTGAAGTCTCCTTCTCCCCAGTTTGAAAAGAGCTGTGAAATGGTTCTCAGCAAAGCTGCTGCATTCAGAAGATCCCAAAAAGCTCTGCCCCAGCTCCCCCAGCTGAGCCCACATGAAGGCACTGCATTTTGAATCCCTGCCAGCCTCTGGGTGTCCGTCAGCCCTGCAGGGTTGGGATGCTGTGAGCAGAGGGCCCTCCAAATCCCGAGGGGCTGGGGGAACATGGAGATGACCCAGGAATGTCACAGGAGGCCTGAGGGGAGCCCAGCGCTGCTTTAGCCCAGACCCAGCCCCACCAGTGCTCCTGCAGCCATGGAAGGGCCTTGGGACTAGTCCCACAGCCCATCCCCTGGGATGCAGCATGAAAACATTGGAGAGGGGAGCTCCTCCTTCTCCCTGACCCCAAACAAGCCCAGTGGAGAAGGTTTGGGAAAAACATCCCCGTGACTTTTCCCTCTAACTCACCAACCCCACCTTCCTCCGATTCCAGCCCATTTGTTCCAACTTCCATGGTGCAGGGGGTTGGAACTGGAAGATCTTTAAGGTCCCTTCCAATCCAAACCATTCTATAATTCCTGGGAAATCAAGACCTTCATGAGCTCAAAACCAGCAAGGAACAGCCAGACAGCATCAAGTCGTACTTGAACAGAGAGCACGGATAAACCTTGGTACTTGGGGCAAATTCCTGCAAACTTCCAAGGACTGGGATGGGAAAAGAAAGACAAACCTTCCATGCAATGAGGGGAAAAACAGGAGTGATCCTTTCCTGGTGTCGAAGCAAGACAAAAATAAATATGGTGTCAAAGCCTAAAAGCAGCAGCACAATAAAGCCAGCAATAACTCCTGCTCAGTGACACCAGGCAGCCGAGCTCCACTGGGATAAATGACAGAGAACTTCCTCTGATAAACTAATAAAAGAGATTTCTAGGAGTAATCATTGATTTGACAGGAAGTCAAACAAATCTATCCATCACCGCTGACATGTGTCTACAACCTTCCAAACAAAGCGGCGTCGGGAGGGAAGGCTGGAGCCAGCTGCCCACACTGTCTCAAATGCCACATAAAGACAGCCAGCAGCAGGCGCCTGGATCGAACCCTCCCTGCCACTCACTCCTGGCTCCTCTCCGATCCTTCTGGATCTGCTTCTGAAGCCTCCAGACATCAGACAAAGGCTGGTTCTCCTCCCACATCCTGCCCCTGCGTGAGGCACTGTCTCCATCTCCACCGGAGATAAGGAGAACAAGGCCTGGACTGGTTCCATCCCACGTCTCTCCTGCTCTGTGGTGGCTGGTGATCTTCTCCAGACCCTGTGCTGGGGGGTCTGTCTGGTCAGGACTGAGCCAGACTCTGATCTTTGAGGCTCTGTACACTCCTAGCTCTGGCTGTGGAGCTTTGGCCATGATCTGAATCCCAGCAGGACAAGCCTTGGCCACCTCCTTTGGATCTGGGAATGTATTGGCAATCGGCAGGCAAAGCAAAGAGTCTCCCAGGGCGTGTCCCAGTTAAAGAGTCTCCCAACTGGGCTCTCTGGGCTGGGAGCAATGTGCAGCTCAGCAGGTACCTGCAGCCCCAGCAGGGCAAGACATCGTCACCTTGCTCAGGCTCTGTGGCACTGAGGTGTGACAGCAGCCCAAAGCACCCCAAAACCAGTCCCCCCCCGCAGACCAGCTCTCCTAGGACTCCACATCCACTATCTGCAGAGGTGCTGAGCCCCTCCAGAAGGGTCTGTTTGACCAGGCACAGCACACACCTGGCCAGCACAAGAGAGCAGGCAGATGACGGGATTTTGGGATACCCACAGGTTTTCCATTGCCCTCCTATGGGCTCCTCCCCTACACTCTGTCCAGCAGAGCTTTAAGCAGGAACAGTCTGACTGCTTGAGTGTGTGATGTCCCAAGACTCCCTCGTCATCTGTCTTCTCCTGGAACATCCCAGGAGCCCTGTGAGACCACAGACTGGCTTGGAATGGGAGGCACCTTAAAGTTCATCTCATTCCACCCCAACCTTCCACTGCTTCCCGTTGAGCTTTTGATGGAACACCCTTCCTTCTCGGACCAGGGTAAGAGAGCAGAGGAGGCTGCTGTTCTGCTGAGTTCTTTATTTCATAGTCTCACAGCTTTCTTGAAGGCAGAGTTCAAGGGGGTTACAGGATAAGGCCAAGCAGCAACAGCAAACAGCAGGCAGAAAACAGCTTCTTCTAGTTCTAGTTTCTTCTCTATGCTCTGTATTTTTTCTTACAGAAGTGTGGATTAGATTTGTTAATTGACCAATAAGATTAACACACGATTCCAGGTTTTCTTAACCTATCCTGGTCTAATTCTAACAATCATAAGCCTTACACAAGTGTTACATAGGTATTACACAGATTTGCGTATACAGTTTCTATCAGTTCTTATTTTTATGTGAACACGATCTAAAAAACGTGAACAGGATAGTTCTATCTATGTTTTGCCTAAAGTAAAGAATTCTGTGAAAAGGTAACCCTGCTGCAGCAAGAACTGTGTTTAAGGTCTCTGCTGCAGCTTTTTAATGTTTAAGGCACTCAGCATATACTTCTACTAAAAGTTAAAAATCTATATTTCTGTTTCACTTTGGTGTGACTTCATGTATCTCAGCTTGTCCAAAGGTTTTAATTCAACCCCTGTGCTTTGGCTTCCCTCTGGGCCTGAGTCCAGAGGAGCTTTCACTCCAACAGCTTCCCCCAACCAGACCCGGCTCCTCATCCAACCTGACCTTAAATGTTTCCAGGGATGGAGCATCCCCGTGTTGTCACTGTGCCAGAGAGCACAGTCTTGCAGAAGCCAAAGCCAGGTTTTCCCAGCAGGGCCTGGAAGCCGGGGCACAGCTCCCATCTGTGACCCAGGAGCAGAAGCAGCAGGAATATTGCAGGGACAGCACAGCCTGAGCTGATTGGAGCAGTTTGATTGTCCCCCAGCCCGAGTTAGGAACCCTCCTGCTGAGCTGATGAACTGGGAATCCTAAATCCTCCCTAAAACAAAGTTAAGAGTCCTTTCCTCTTCCCACTCCGGCTTTCTGAGGTTCTTTTATCATCCCCAAATCAGCCCCCCCACGCTGCGCTCCCTGGGCTGTGCTGGGCATCTGTGCTGGCACAGGACACAGCAGCAGCAGGGCTGCAGCGCTCACTTCAATCAGCACATCAGAAATGAGGGATAAAATCCTGCTCCCAGCTCCTCCCCCAGCTCTGCTGGAGCACGCAGCACTAACAGGCTGCCATTAGCAGAGGAGGCTGGGTTGGCTTTTTAATTGTAGGTTTTATTTCTAATTTCAAAAGCAGTGTTTGATCCTGGAGTCCTCAAGGCTCAGATATTTGCAGCACTCAAACCCAACCCAGAGCACACACCTTTCTTCAAAACCACCCTGCTGGTAGACTCCTCTCCTTTCAAACATGGAAAATTTGGAACATTTATACACCATTTCTCAAGAACATGAGGTGATTTGAAACAAAATATTAAGAGTTTGCACAAAATTTACAAGCCACCCTCCTGAAAGAAACAAGTCAACCAAGTGAAAACCCCCGAGCAGCACAATTTTTGAGAGTGTTGCTCTGCCAAACCCCTTTTGATTTCTGTTTTCCTTTAAAAACCAGACAAAGCAGCTCATAATATTTTTATTTTGTTTTAATTGGTAGGAAGAAAAGGAACTGAAAGCTTTCTGAGAAGCTCTGCTGCTCAAGATAAAAGGCATTCTGAGGATTCCCACTGAGCTCCCCTGCTTTGCTGACACCAGGTGCCATCTCCACACTGGGAACTCTCCCATCCTCGGCAAAGTTCCCTTTTCCTGCTCGCAACAGGCTCAGCATGCCCTGGGCTCCGGGAATGGGATTCATCCAGGCACATCGCACTGGATTTCCAGCTCCTGTAGCTGCGAGATGTGGGAATTGGGGAAAGAAATGGTGCAGGCTTGAGCTCTGAGAGGAATAAAGGAAGGGTTGGGGACACTATGGAAGAACATCTTCCTCGTGGAATTGGAGTCAGCAGAGGTTGTTCTGTCCACAAAATCCACTTGTCTCTCTCTCCCACCCAAACCTAGCAGTGAGAAGGAGACTTTGCTCCATGCCTCCTGCCTTCATTAATCCAGCATCCTCGGGAAGCAGCTTTTGTGTCCTCCACAATCCTTCAGTCACTCCTTCAGAGTGGCTTCCCTGGTTTCTTTGGCCATTTCCCTGCTCCCTGCTCCAGGCTGTCGGCACCCTTTGGAAAGCTGTAACCACCTCCACAGCTCTGTGCTGGGACCACAAATGGTTCTGGATTCAGAAACTCCAAAATTACAGCAATCCCTGCATCCTGGACTCATCAGTGCAAAGCACCCGGGAAATCTGTGGAAAAGGACTGTCCATACTCCCTGAGTGCAGTGGGGAATGGATAAAACGCTCTTGTGCCAAGAGAAATGGGTGATCCAAAGACTCCTGTGCTCAGCACGGCCACCAGACACTGAGGAAGGAACTTCCCAGGAATGCTGCAGCCCTGCCAAGGAGCAGGGATTGAAATCCCCAGCAAGCAGAGGAGTTGGAAACTCCAGATGCTGCTGGAACAACAGCTGATCCCTGAACTGCAGTGAAGACTTCCCAACACCTTGCCATGTTTTGGGATCAATCCCTCTGACACAAGGGGGCTGCCAAGATGCAAAGTGCAACGGCAGCAGGTGACAGCAGGGTGTGGAGAAAGGAAATGCAAACATTCGGGAGAGCAGCCCAGAAGGGAGAGGAAAAGGCTGTTTGAGGCTTGGAACCTCCAGGCTGCAGGAGACAGCAGCTCATGGAAATGCACATGAACAGAGAACTTCCAGCAGCCACCTGGGAGTGGGGGTGGCAGGAGCTGACACCTTGGATAAACACAGCCTGGAGGTGGATGGGAACGTCCTCGTGCCTGGCTGGAAGGAAAAAGGAAAAGTGCATATCCACATCCCAACCCTGCTCAGGGGAAGGGGTGAGAGACTGAAGGCAACCAAGAGAGAATCTCCCGAAATTAGGTGCTAATTCCCTGGAACAGGTGGTTGGCACATTCCCAGCACACAGGAAACGCCCGGGATGGTTCTGTTCCTCGGAGCCGCTGGAAGGCAGGAATTGGCTCCCAAAGGAAGGTGCTGCTGGCACAGGCGCCCAAGTGGCTGTTCCGTGTGAGGGAGGGGAGCAGGCTGAGGTCCTAATTGGCGCGGAGGGAAGGAGGGGGATTGCGGAGTTCTGGGTTCCTCCTCCACTGTTCTGAAATCGGGAAATGCCAAATGTTGATATCCTCCATAAATATCTATTTAAAACCATTGCTTCCCCCAGCATTCCCTCCCACCCCCGCCCATGGATGAGCACAAACCCTGGCTCAGCACAAAGCCCAGCCTAGTTCAGGAACTGACCTTCAGCTTGGCTGGTTTTATCTCCTCGGCTCCCGTGTGCTTCCTCCCCATGGAAGTGAGCAAGCACCCTGAGGAAGTGTTCTGAGGAGCCATCTGCAGGAAAGGGCAGCCAACCTCCCGCTCCCAAAATCCCGACACTCAGTGTGCATTCAGAACCAAAAATCTGGTGTTGGAAAGGTCTCTACACACACACACACACCCCAAAGCCCAGGAAATGCAGCTCCTAAATGCCAGGAATTACTATCAGTGTTCCTTTGGTTGCTGTTAAAATCGGGATATGGGATGGAGGAGGGGTTTGAGCACCTTCGTGTTGAATTTACAACTCAGAGAACCACTTGTAGGATCTCCCTGCTGACTAAAATCCCTCTCTCTACACATCTAAGGAATAAGTGGCTCCAGCCATGCCAAGGATTGGAAAAGGTCTCATGAAAACTTGGAATTTCTTTGCTAAGGAGCTACGGGAAGCTTCCGGGAATGGGGGTAACTGCAGGACTCCTCTTCCCCACTGAATGGGAAACAGAAGGAAGGTCTCCAAAAGGAGTCCACACACACAGAGGAGTGATCCCAGAAGGGAGGGGGCTGTACCCTGCCAAGAGACGCCAAGAAGTCTCCAGTGGGGAGAGGGATCAAGGTGGAAAACCAGCAGAGAAATGGAAACAGTCCCCCGGGAAAGCAGGAGTGGGGGAAAGGTGTCAGGGTGAGAGTGTCCCAGCTGGAATCCTCACCCTGTTCCTGCAGCATTCATCCTCTTCTTCAGCGGGAGGGAGATGTTAATGAAACCCAGAGACTCCAAAGCTGTCTCCAGAGGCAATCCATGCCAAGGAGAAACTGCAGGAAGCAGACAGGGAGCGAATGTGGCATTTCCCAGAGGAGCTCTGCAGAGAGCAGCAGCCAAGGAAAGGCTTTCAGTGCCTGGCAGGAGAGGATGAGGAGTCTGTTAGCACAGGGCCTCTCAACAGGAATTCTGGCCTTGCCCAAAGTTACAGTCAGGGAGCCAAGGTTGAGTTTTGGATTTTGATTTCCCTTTGGGGAGGTGTGGATTAGCTCTTTAAAACACCTGAGCTCTGAAATATTGGGATTCATGTCTCCTACAAAGGGAAACCACCAGAAATTGGCTGGTGTTTCACTCACCAGTTCTCCGCCAAACCCTGAGCTTTGCAGAAGAGCTTCACCCTCCAGGCTGGGCAGGGAGCTGCCACAGGGACCCAGTGGGAGATGCATCCCCAGGATCAAAAGAGATGATTTCTCCGACTGGTCTATCTGAGCTGGCACCTGCGGTGCCTACCAGGATTTCCAGCTGGAAACATCAAGCTCTTAAGGTAATTTGGGACATCTGGTTACTTGTCACCACCACCACCAGAGGTGTTCCCATCCTCGGAATCCTCTCCTCGAAATGTTCTTGTAATGGCTTCATTTGCCTTGGTTCAATAAAGCCACACACTTAAGCGGGGTAATTTAGATATTGATTCTGGTAACGTTTAATCGGGAGAATTTTGGCAGGTGGAATATTCTGGCTGGAAGGAAATGCTTTGCTTACAGAACAAACTTCAAGGAGTCTACAGGAAACCTTCTCCAGACCTCCGCCAGGCTGTACCTGAACATCCCACGCCAAAATACGCTCAGATCTCTGTGTGATTCTGTGACTTAGAGCAACCAAACCGCTCAGTTCCACCCTCTCACTGTGACAAATGGCAGCAGAACCGTCTCCTGACTCAGGGAATTCCTTCACAGCCCCAGCTCATCCCTCACAGCTTCAACTCCACCTGGGGCTCCTCACCAGAGTGCTGCTGCAGCATGCATGTGGCTCATCAAGATGCGGTGCTGCCCTTTTCTAGAAGTCTTTTCACTCCCTGAAACCTCACCTCCTTGGAATCCAGAGGGTCCCCAAAAACCCCCTCAGTTCTCCCACTTCTCCCCCTGGGCGTGTCTCTCCCTGAGAAGGCGCTGGGCAGGAGCAGCCTTTGTGGAGCTGTGGTTGTTCCAGCAAAGAGAAGCCATTTTCTGATAGCAAAGATAGTTTATGTCCCTCGACAGATTTCAAGGCAGCTTTTAAAACTCCCAACAAAATGCTGGACTTCCCCCATCCTCTGATGGCAGAGGAGAGATAAGAGACATCAGTGTTACTAACCTGAAAATGGGGCAGAATTGGGGAGATAGAACCCAAAACCCATCAGAATTCTCCTTGTCCCCCAGGGGGTCACGAAAATGAAGTGGAGCATTTTAATGACGACGTGCTGGGAGTGCAGTTCCCTCCCTCCCTCCTGACACCTTCACAGCCACACCCCACACACACAGAGTCTTGATGAGCCCCTGGTGAGATAAACGATGCCAGACTTGCCGTCCCAAGAGGATTCTTCTCTGTGCCTGACCCTGGCAGTGGGCCAGGGCTCTGGCAGGAGCTCCCCCACAAATCACACCTAAATGGTTCTTCGAACGTGCTGAAGTGAAGAACATCCTTTCTCTGGAGCACTCTCTCCTGTGTTGGAAGGGAGATAATTTTTCAGGCATCAATTCACCCTTCCTGGGAACACAGAGGCCGTTTTCCAAAGGAATCCCAGGTTTCCAAGGCCCTCCTTTAGCACAACATTGCCCTGACCAAGGAAGAGCAGACAATGAACAGCTCAGAACCAGAGCAGTGCCTCTCCCAGCCCTTTCTGCTTCCTAGTGAAAACTCACCGTGAAAATTCCTTGCCCTGGGGAAGGACATGCCTAAAAAACTTCTAGAAAATGGGCATTCAGCGCTTCAATATCTCAGGAATATTTAGCATTTAGTCTACCCTGCCTCTTTAGCTGTGGAAGGTGGGATGCTGGCTGGAGGAAGGGCAAGGGAGGCAAACCCAAATCCCTTTCCGGCCTCGAGGCACTCGTGGAGCCTGATTCCAAAAGCTGAGCATTCCCTTTCCAAGTGGAACAGGAGCAAAATCAAAGACCAGGGAAAACTTAAATACTTGCAAATGTCTGGTACCACGATGAACGTGATCCCAGCTGGGGGAGAGGCAGGAACAATAACCTGGAGACAGAGGGATCAATGCTCCAGCAGACTCAGCTGCTGCTGCCTCGATTACTGTAAGTAGGACAGACAGCTCTGAAGGTTGATAATGTTTAGCTGCAAAAAAGAAGCTATGAAAGAACTGGAAAGAGATTTCAGGAAGATGCAGAGGTATGCTGGGGTCTGCACACATGTAAAACCTGCTGGAGGTTTATTTTAATATTGCAGAGTCTTACTGGGGCTCTGATATGAGCTTAAGGATGGTTCAGGTTACCCTGGATTGCTAACCTTGAGGGTAATTGACAATTGTCATTGAGAATGTCTCCACTAATTGGTAAGCTTGATTAGACTTAAAAACGTTGGCACTAAGTCTCCATATTTGGGTAAAAAAAAAAGCTTCCCAGACTCATAACATACAATCAAGTGAAGTGAAATGACCTTTCTGCACCACTTTGATTGCTGTGCTTTATAAGCTGAATTTG
This sequence comes from Corvus moneduloides, assembly GCF_009650955.1. Lineage (NCBI taxonomy): Eukaryota > Metazoa > Chordata > Aves > Passeriformes > Corvidae > Corvus > Corvus moneduloides. Next base: position 3,468,200 of record NC_045485.1, on the reverse strand, counting down.
ATCATTTTTTTCTCCTCTCCTTCGATGTCCTGACGTCCAGGGTTTGGTTTTTGTTGCCCAGCCAGCCACAATCTCTGCATTGTGTTTAGTTCATAACATGAATTAGGAAAGAGATCTCAGCTCTGTTGCCAAATCAGATTTGTGCAGATTTCCACAGGCAAGGCTGGAAAAGAGGAGGATGCCCTGCCCAGGGCTCTCCAGGCCCAGCTCTGCCAGGCCAGGCCTTGGTGGATTTTCACTGTTTGTTTTCACTCGCTCTCCTGTTTGCTTTTCCAGCAGGTATCAGATCTCCTCCGTGTTTGGATAACTCCAGCACAAGCTGGCACTGATCTCAGCGGAAGCTTTTGAGTCCCGGGGTCATCAAAACACCAACAAATCCAGAGCGCGCTGAAAATCACTCAGCTCCCTTGTTTTGCATTAATACAGATCCAGTTAATGAAAAAGTGGGAAGCAAGCATGGAGCTGGGGCTGGTTCCTCTATACATTATTCAGCCTGGCACTGCCACACTGCCTTGGCTGGGCTAAACATTTAATTACAGATTCATTTGCTTTTTGGGTTCCCTGATGACATTTAATCCTTTCAGCTGTAATAAATGACTCCGGCGCTGGGTGCTCTTTAACCAAAGCACAAGGTTTTTTTTCATAACCTCTTTTTTATTGGAACGTTTGGGGCTGGCTGACTTTTTTTTAATCAAAGCTCAGGGTCGGATTGCCTGGCTGGCATCAACAGCCCTGCATTGACAATGGCAGAGTTATGTTCATTGAATATTCTGCCTTCATCCTGTGCCTTGGAGAAATCCAAAGAATGGCTCTGTTCTTGCCAAGCCCCTTTTTGCCAGCGAAGAGAGGAGATTTTCCTGACTTCTTTCCCCCCCCCAACCCTTGCCCACCAGGACTGGCTTTTATTTTTCCCACGCTCTGTCACCTCCACTTGTGGAAAGCACCAAAAGTAAATATTTCACTCCTCTACTCCTTTTTTTTTTTTTTCTTTTTCTGGAGAACAGCTGAAATCCAGCCAGGCTGTACGACTGGATTATCCACATCCAAGGATACAGACACCTATCATTTGCTGACTGCTAAAGTCAGGCAAGTTATGCAGAGCTCTGTGCAGAGCTGCTTGAGTCACCCAGGGTGGTGAATGGGGAGTGACAAGGACAGAGAGAAATTTGGGGCCCTTTCCAGATGCTGCCTGTGAATGGGCATCCCCAGCACAATGCAGTTCCCTGGCTCTCTCCCAGCAATTCCTCCAAGGTTTGGGGCACACACAGATGCACAAATCCTGGAGTGGGTGAAAATCCTGGAATGGTTTGGGTTGGAGGGACCTTAACGCTCATCCTATTCCACCCCCTGCCATGGGCAGGGACACCTTCCACTGTCCCAGGGTGCTCCAAGCCCCGTCCAACCTGGCCTTGGACACTGCCAGGGATCCAGGGGCAGCCACAGCTGCTCTGGGCACCCTGTGCCAGGGCCTCTCCACTCTCACAGGGAAGGACCTCTCCCTAATATCCAACCTAAATCTTGGGCAGGGCATTCTGTTCCCATAGGACTCCGATGATAAACTCCTCCTCTTTTAGTCTAAAGCCACTCCCTCTCGTCCCAGCGCTGTCTGTGTAAAAAGTCACTCCACCTCTTTTTTATGAACTCCCCAGAAGTACTGAAAGGTCACAAATTGGATTTGACTTCCTCACTGCCCCTGCACTTGGGCAGTGCCAAGGCTGCAGAAGCGCTCCTGGAAAAGCAGAGCATGGATGTGCTGAGAAATTGATGTGAGGGGTTGGAGATTGCAAAGGCACGGCCAGGGGAGAAAATGCTGCTCCAACTTCTGATCTCATCCCAGCAGGAACATCCAGCAGGGACAAAGGCACAAGCACGAGGTGTCAGTTGGGATGAAGTGCTGTTTAAGGTCCCTTCCAACCCAAAGCATTCCAGGATTACATGGCTGGATCCAGCCCTCAGTGACTGGATCTGAGCTCCTGCACAGAGTTTATCCTCTGAATCCTTTGGGAAGGGCAGGGACAAAGGGCAGGGACAGTCTGGGAAACCAAGGATGACTCCCTCGATGGCCAACACTGCTCAGAATATCCCAAGCATCCTTTATTTCCATTATTTCCTCTCCTCCTGCCCTCGTGCCCTGCTGACTCACCCAGTTCTCAGCTTTGTTTCTGTTTATTCCCAGGATTTTCCTCTCCAATCCACAGCAGCGTGGCAGTACCTGGCTTTCCAGGCAGCTGAGAGGGACAAAGGACACCATCCACGTTCCCCAGGAAAGGAATTTACTCCGCAGAAACTCCTTCCCCGCTGTCTGTACAACTGCTGGTCCATCTGAGCAGCAGATTCCTACCTCTAGGAACTTAAACTTCCCCCAGACTGACAGAAGGCTCGGAGATAATTAAATACTGAGAAATCCTGGGAAAAAATACGGTGGGAATGGAGGAAGAGACAGAGCCAAATGAGTGCCTTGGCTGTCACGTGAGCTGAGAAAACTCCTGCTCCACGTGGAAACCCATGAGTGCCGAGAGTGAAAGGACACGGAGGAAGGGGATGGGGACACACTGGATGAGGACACACTGGATCCGTGGGAAGAGATAATGTTATGAGGGGGGAGGCAGAGGTCAGGAGAGTGGGATACAAATCCAGGGGCTCATTAGCTCTGCTGCTCATGGAACAAGTGCCTGGAATCACCTTCGTTGCCGGCTGCTGAAACAGCAGAGCTTAGCTCAAAATGTCACAAACCTCTCCCATACCCTGGGAAAGCAAAACAGCTTTTTAACAAGCAACAAGGCGGGGAAAGGGCCCAGAAAGCAGGAACAACGTCCTTCACCAAGAGCTGGGAAAATGAGCAAGGGCAGAGGCTGAGCTCTCCGTGTTTGTGGGCTCTGCCAATTCCAGGGACATGTTCAACACCCTGCAGTGGTGACCTGGAGCCACCACCCTGCACTCCCTCGAGCTCAGAACCTCAGACAGAACCTGGCCCTGGCCCAGCTGCTGGTACAAACCCAAAACTACCCAAATTTGCTCAGGCTACAAACACAGAGATGCTCAACAGGGAACATGAGCTCTGGGGGATGGAACAATGAGATGAGGCAGCCTGACCTTTGTGAAGGAGATTAGAAAGAAGCAACTTTCCAGGTCCCACCATTCCATGTTCCTCAAATGTTTGGCACACTCACTCCCAATATGTCCTGGAATCATGGAATGGTTTGGGTGGGAAGGGACCTTAAAACCATCCAGTGCCACCCCTGCCATGGGCAGGGACACCTTCCACTATCCCAGGGTGCTCCAAGCCCCGTCCAGCCTGGCCTTGGACACTGCCAGGGATCCAAGGGCAGCCACAGCTGCTCTGGGCACCCTGTGCCAGGGCCTCACCTCCCTCACAGGGAACCATTCCTTCCCAATATCCCATCTGACCCTGCCCTCTGGCAGTGGGAAGCCATTCCCCTTGTCCTGGCACTCCATCCCTTGGAAATTGTCTCTCTCCAGGTTTCTTGTTGGCTCCTTCAGGCCCTGGAAGGCCACAGTGAGGTCACCCCAGAGCTTCTCCTCTCCAGGCTGAACAATCCCAGCTCTCGCAGCCTTTCCTCCCAGCAGAGCTGCTCCATCCCTCTGCTCATCCTGGAGCCTCCTCTGGGCTCTCTCCAGCAGCTGAGTTGTACTTTGAGAACAGCTTTCTCCTCTGCCAATCCTACTCTTTTCTGTCATTTCCCTGTTTGCCTCTGTTTCCAGCTGCCCATTTTGACCCTCACTGGCTTCTCCTCCCTGTCTCTCTGTGAGCTTTTTGGGCAATAAATATTCCTGGCTGCTCCTTCTCCTTCCTGGTCCCCAAAACACCCAAGAGCTGCGTCTGTCAGCTGAGCAGCATCTCCCAGCCCCCTGCCAGGCCTGCCACCGCCTGTTCCCACTGACAGGAAGCGTCTGGCAGCTCCCTGGGAACCACCTGCCCATGCAAACATCCCAGCAATCCAAGCATTCCCTGCTCCCTGTGCAATCCTACATGCACAGGAGAGGGGCACCAGTTGGAATCACTGTGAGCACAGAAAGGAGGGTTTGTAGGATTCACAAATCCTGGCCTGGTCCAGGTCGGTGGGACAGCTCTGTCCCTGCCACCAGGAGTCCCTTCTCTTGCAGCTCTCAGTCCTGCAGCTCAGCCAGCACCAGGATCATCCCATCCTGACCAGGATGAAGCTTTGGGATACATTTGGATGATGCTGTGGCCTCCCACAGCATTGCTTCCTTTCTCCATACAGCTTTCCCAGCCAACCTGAGAGACCACCCAAAGACAACTCCTCGCCTTGGGAGGGGATGAGGAACCTTTGTGTGCCCACCTGGGCTTCACGTCCTGCCTGACAGGGAGAAAGCACCTGGGACATCCAGCACAGCAGCTGGATAAGCTTTGGAGAGGATTGCTCAGGAAGCCACAGGATCTGCTGGGGAGCAAACCCTCTGGGGAGCTTTGACAGGAGCAGCCCCCTCTTCCCAGCAGTGCCCTGGGGGCCTGTGCAAAATCCCACCCCTGCAGCAGCTCCAAGGCTGAATCCAGTGCGTGCTGCTTGTTTGGCTCCTGGGTGGCCATGGCAGCAGCAGGATCCATCTGTCCCTCCTCAGAGGGAAATCTAAAGGTGCAGAGGCTTCTTTCCCAAGGAATGGCTTCCCAAAGGCAGCATCTTGGTTCTCCTGAGATGAGGAACGAACCCTTGTGCCAGGATGAAGGGAATGGAGTGTCAATATCTGCTAAATCCCAGCGAGGCAGAGGTTTGTTGTTAACTCCTGAAATGCTGCTTGGAGCCAGCCTCCCCCTGGGGTTCTCCTGCCACGACAGCCACCCCAAACTCCACACGGAATGTGGCACGGGCAGGTGCTACCCCAGCATCTCCCACGGGCTCCCTGGCACAGGCTCACAGAGAGGGGACCAAATCCTGGTGTTCTCTGCTGTCACTCCTTCCAGCTCCTCTGGCACAGGCCGCTTGTGTTGGGTTTTGCTAATCCTGGGCCTAGACTTGAGCAAGGGCTGCTAAACACAGCAGCCCCAGTCCAGCCTTTGCCTCATAATCCACCCACCACCCCAGTGGAGAAGAGAGCAGTGAATCAGCCAACCCCCACGTGTTTGTCAGGTCTTCCCTGTCACTTCCCTCTTGACATTTCCATAATCCTGCTGTGCCTGCAATTAAGAACTTCAACAAAACGCCCGCTGCTCTCCTCCTCCTCCGCAGCACGGAGCAACAAAGCTGCACAGGCACCGACTCCTGCTGAAACGAGATGAGCAAAATGAGCAGCCGAGGTCAGAGGCTTTTTCACAGCTGCCGAGGGATGTGAGAGATAAAAGGCCGGGGTGTCAGAACTTCCTCCTCGGGTTGTGCAAGTGTAGCACGCAGCCCAATCACGTATTTATTTGTGGGGAGCTGCTCTGATAGCGTCTGTCAGAGCAAACCACGCTCAGCCCTCCTGCCTCCCAGCCAGCAGCAGGCAGGCACCGGGAGCTGGCTTCAAAGGTGGGATCAGCCATTCCTGGAGCAAGCCAGGGCCCAGCAGAAGCCTCAGCTGCCTGCAGAGCCCTCACACCTTGGGTTCAGGGACACAGAAGGCTCCAGCTTCTTCCAGTGCCTGTTTTCTTTCCTCTGGGGTCAAACACAGGGATGGGAGGGATGAAGGGCAGCCTCCAGATTTTCACTCCAAGTAAGGTCTCCTCATGACTTCTGCATAAAGAGGTGTCCTCCAGTCCAACACATTCCTCATGGAAGGGGTGGCCAGGCACTGGAAGGGGCTGGTGGAGTCCCCATCCCTGGAGGTGTCCAAGGAAGGCCTGGACGTGGCACTCAGAGCTCTGGGCTGGGATGGAGCACAGCTTGGACTCGGTCTTGGAAGGCTTTTCCAACCTCAGTGATCCTGGGATCCCACAGCCTGGGTCGAATGTACTTGGCACACTTGGGAGGACGTGAAGCCCAGGTGGGCACACAAAGGTTCCTCATCCCCTCCCAAGGCGAGGAGTTGTCTTTGGGTGGTCTCTCAGGTTGGCTGGGAAGGCTGCATGGAGAAAGGAAGCCACAGCATCATCCAAATGTATCCCAAAGTAGCCCTCCCTTCTCCCTGGAGCAGCTTGGGGAGGGCTTACGGAGCCAGCAGGATGCCCAACATCCGTGGCACCAAAATGTTCAAACCCAGGCACACCCAAATGTTCAACACCACTTGTGACACAACTGGTCCTGCACGTGAGCCAGACCTCATCGTTCCACTCCCCAAACCACCTCCCTCGCCCTTCTAAGTGACCTGAACGCCACTGCAGGAGCCCTGACTGCTGCTCCTCACCCGGTTTCCTGCAGCAATGATTATTTCTGCCTATTTGCCATCCTCCAGTTCCTCGATTCCCCCCTGGTTCTGACTGCCCACTGTAATTGTGTCACATGCACATCTCGCCAGCTTAATTCCAGACTGATAAATGTCTTAACTTCAGATAATGAGTGGGGAGAGCCAGGACCAATAACTGCTCATTATTCCCCCATTATTTTTGCTTTGGTGCTGTGTAAATTAGCCGAGGAGCTCTGCACTCCTCTATTTTGACAATTCAGTGGCAGCAGCCATTTCAGCAGTTGCTTTAACAGTTCTAATTTGCCAGGTTGATTTCCAAGAAATTCAGCCACCAGCAATTTGTCTATTTGCTCACACACCCTCTGGCATTCCTTCTGCAAGACTCTGCCTGCACATCCCGCCACAGAGGCTCCGGACTTTGCCAGTTTCCATCCTGTGATCCTCATTCTGCAGAACACAAAGGAACCGTGATTAAAGAAAAATCCAAAAAATTACAACTGCAAAACTAAAAAGACCGAGGGAAATCTTTGAATGGGTCCTTTCTGCAGAGGATTAAGCGGAAAAAGGAGTCCCGTGTCTCGCTCAATTATTTCTTATCTGTTTCAGGGCTGCAATATGGGTTTGGATAATTTGTCGGAGTGGGATGAGTGCATCCATTATTTATGTATTTATCCATTTTGGAGCGTTACCTGATGGCCATTCTGCGCCGTGGAGCTGCCAATCAGCTGAGCTCAGCAACAGCTACAGCAGAGAATCGTGGAATGTCCTCGGTGGGAAGGTCACACAGGGATTGTGGAGTTTCACTCCCTGCCCTGCACAGATCCCCCAACAACCCCACCCTGGGCATCCCTGGCAGCACTGTCCAAACACTCCTGGAGCTCTGGCAGCCTCGGGGCCGTGCCCATTCCCTGGGGAGCCTGGGCAGTGCCCAGCAGCCTCTGGGGGAAGAACCTTTCCCTGAGATCCAACCTAAACCCCCCTGGCCCAGCTCCAGCCATTCCTTGGGGTCCTGGGATCCAGCCCCTCACACTGGGAAAAGCAGCCGTGGCACAGCCCTCACGCAGATGAAGAATTCCAGAAATGGACCATCCTTAGGAGCTGCTGGAAGACTCACACAGCAAAAAGGCTTTGCTGGAAAAGCCTCAGGGCCGACACGGGTGTTGAACTCAACACTCTCCAGTGTGGGAACAAAACACCAATACAAACAAAAATAATACAAAACAAAGGAGATTTCACACCTTGCAAAGCCAGAGCCCTCTGGAAGTCCATGTTTATGGCTGCCATGGGGAACTGAAGCACCTCCCCTATGGAGACAGGCTGGGAGAGCTGGAGCTGCTCAGCCTGGAGAAGGGAAGGTTGTGTGGAGACCTCAGAGCCACTTCCAGTGTCTGCAGGAGCTACAGCAAGCTGGACAGGGACTTTTCATCAGGAACTGGAGTGCCAGGACAAGGGGGAATCAAACTGAAAGAGGGGAAATTTAGCTTAGATACTGGGAGGAAATTCCTCCCTGGGAGGGTGCTGAGGCCCTGGCACAGGGTGCCCAGAGCAGCTGTGGCTGCCCCTGGATCCCTGGCAGTGTCCAAGGCCAGGTTGGACAGGGCTTGGAGCAAACTGGGCTAGAGGAAGGTGTCCCTGCCCATGGCAGGTGTTGGAATAGGATGAGCTTTAAGGTCCCTTCTGACCCAAACCATTCCCTGATTGTACATTTTCCATCGGGAGCATTTGGTGCTGCTGCAAAGGGTGGCAGCAGGAGCATCTCAGGGTAATAAACAGTAATTAAGGAGTTGTGCTATCAGACTGCTCAGACTGCATCCCAAACCACTCCAGCCTGGAGCTCACGGGATCGATGGCTCCGCTCCAGCAGTTCCAGCCACACTCTGCCCAGCAGCCCGCTCTGGCTGCAATCAGGGATGTCAAACAGCTCCCAGTGCACACACGGATTTCCAAACCCAGTCACAACCAAACCAGGGACAGGTTCGGGATCTTGTCATCCCCCTCAGCAGGAGGGAAAAATAAAAAATCTAAAAAAGGAGTGTTGTCACCCAGGCATTTTGAGCCAAGAGGTCACAAAGCCAATCACTCTGCCCTACCCAGGATGAGGAGTCCAGCAACCAAACAATAAGTTTTTTTTTCTTTGATTGATTTGCACATTGTGAAAGTTGGGAGTGAGAAGAAGAGAGCAAAGGCAAAGCTATTCTGCCTTGACTATAGTATCTGCTTCCACAAAATTGAAAAAGTCCTTTTGGAGCGCTTCTGAACGTCTCAAAAAATCAAGTTAAGGAAAGGTCTGAAATGAAAAGTCAGCTCAACAGAAACGAAGCAAAAAGAGTTTGCAGAAATGTCAGCAGAAAGTACTTGTCTTTTTCTCCCTGGGGGTTTTTGTTCTAAAACAATCTGGTCAAATCACTCCAGAGTCACGATTAGCATCAGTGTTAGCAAATCTTCATTCTGTGCAAAAACAAATCAAACGCATTAAAATGCCTGCGAGCGCCCTTCTTGTGGGAAAAGGAGGGCCCAGCTCTGGACTGGGAGGAAACACGTTTAGACTGGAAATTAGGAAGGAATTCTTTACCCCGACGGAGGTGAGGCCCTGGCACAGGGTGCCCAGAGAATCTGTGGCTGCCCCTGGATCCCTGGAAGTGCCCAAGGCCAGGCTGGACAGGGCTTGGAGCACCCTGGGACAGTGGGAGGTGTCCCTGCCCATGGATGGGCTTTAAGGTCCCTTCCCACCCAAACCATTCCACAATTCCAAGTTTCCTTCAACACCTCAAATGCAGGTGCTGGGGCTGTGCAGGGACCCCTCCCTGGGCAGGCCGAGCAGAGCACGGGGAAGGAAAAGCAGGAATGAGGGATTCCCAGGATTCTCACTGCCACTGTTCAGCGCTCCACTGACCCTGCGGCACAGCAGGAGATGCGGGGCAGCACTGCCCTCCATTTCCAACGGGAATTCCCAAGGGAGTCCAGGAATCCCTAATTCCTGAGCACCTGGTTTGCACATTTCCCTGCTGTGCAACCGTGGTGTGAACTCCTACCACAGCCACTGCTGGCGCTGCAGGGACACTTCTGTCTCTGGTGGCACATGAGCCAGCAGCAGGGTCATGTGTCGGACACATCCGATCTGGGATCAGCAGTAATTAACGGAATTAACCCCACCACTGACCTGCACACCTCAGCTTTGCATCACTTCTGCACTTCAAGGGCTCATCTGACAACAAGGGAACCAACGGCAGGACAAGAGGAAATGGCCTCAGGGGGCACCAGGGAAGGTTTATGTTGGATGTTAGGGACAATCTCTTCACTGAAGGGCTGTCCAGCCCTGGCACAGCTGCCCAGGGCGGTGGTGGAGACCCCATCCCTGGAGGGATTTCACAGACCTGTGGATGGGGCACTGGGGGACAGGGGTTAGTGGTGGCCTTGGCAGTGCTGGGTCAATGATCTTGAAGGTCTTTTCCAACCTAAAGGATTTTAGGATTTTCTAAGGTGACAGAGATCCCCAGAGGTGTAACCCCAGTGTCCTCCCAGCTGGTCTCCCTTTACCCTGTACCAGTCTGGCCATTTCAGCTGGGTCTCACGGGGCCTCTTGTAGGAGGCAGCAGCTCTCCCAATCCATTTTTCCTTCTCATTTGGTGGTGGCAACCTTCTGCCATTGGAATGGGGCAGATGACATCATTCCCTGCACTGGATGTCACCAGCTGGAGCTCATCCCATGCTGAGACAAGCCCAAAAATTCAAGCAACACATCACTCTAAGGAGGCTCCCTCAGGTCAGGACACAAACACCAGAGCTGCTACTGCCAGAGAATTCCTGCAGCTTTTAGCTCCAACCACCTTCCAAAATCCACCTGCACACTGGAGGTCCTCACATGCAGTGCAGCTCTCCCAAGAATCATGGAATGGCCAGGGTTGGAAGAGACCTTTAAGATCATCCCACCCCTGCCGTGGGCAGGGACACCTTCCACTAGCCCAGGATGCTCCAAGCCCTGTCCAACCTGGCCTGGGACACTTCCAGGGGCAGCCCCAGCTTCTCCGGGCACCCTGTGCCAGGGCCTCCCCACCCTCACAGGGAGGAATTTCTTCCCAATATCCCATCTAACCCTGCTTTCTGGCAGTTTGAAGCCATTCCCCTTGTGCTGGCACTCCAGGCCCTTGTCAATATTCTCTCTCCAGTTTCCTGTTGGCTCCTTCAGGCCCTGCAAGGCCACAATGAGGTCATCCCAGAGCTTCTCCTCTCCAGGCTGAACAATCCCAGCTCTCGCAGCCTTTCCTCCCAGCAGAGCTGCTCCATCCCTCTGCTCATCCTGGAGCCTCCTCTGGGCTCTCTCCAGCAGCTCCACGTCCTCCCTGTGCTGGGCCCCAGGGCTGGGGCAGCTCTGCAGGTGGGGTCTCACCTGAGGGGGCAGAGGGGCAGAATCCCAACCCCTTTCCTGCTGCCCACGCTGGGGCTCAGCCCAGCACAGGGGGGTTGGACTGGAAGTGGGAGCACTGAGCAGTTCCAGGGCTGCAGAGAGCAGCGCACGAGGAGGGCACAGAAATGATCAAAGCGACATTGGCAGGTAAATGCTGGGGTCATCCCACCCAGGGCATGGACAGGGCCGACAGCGGGGGCCAGGAGCTGTGGGAAGCGATGCCTCTCTCAGCCACAAAGTTCATGGACGGAGCACTCCAAGCCCCGCAGCCCGAGGGCTGCATCCCTGCCTGGAATAACAACAACGCCCGGGAACGGCTGCTGCCTTCGGTTCCTGCTGTCGTGGAAGAACAGCTGCTGCTATCACAGCGAAGCACAGAGGGAACGGGAGGAGGACAGAAAAAAATACACCCCCGAAAGCACAAAAAGCTGGAATCTGCTCAATTCAGGGCTCGGAGAAGCCAACCCCACCAATCACTGCGCACAAACGTGATTAACCAGGGTCTGTCTGGCACTGCGTGATGCAGAAAGGCTTTTCCTCCCCTCCCCTCTCTCCAAGGATCCGGATTCCTCTTAAGGAGGGGAGAAGGGAGGGGGAAGCGCGGCGTGTCCCCACATCGCGGCTGCGAGGCGACAACCCGCACTCGCCGCTTGCAGCTCTGCGTCCCAGCCCCGAGCTGCGTTTGTCGGGAGCTGCGCTCTGCGCAGGCATCGCCGGGAGCTGCCGCAGCCCCCGCGCCTGCCGCAGGGAAAGAAAGGTCGCTGCTGCCACCTGCAGCCCTCCGGAGACGCTCCCTGCCCGAACGCCGGGTCAAACGGGTGGGAAGGGCCGGGCTAACGAAGGGTCAGCCCTGCCGAAGAGCCGCTTGGCCGGGTTCGCAGGGAGGCGGGATGCTGCTGCTCCCGCGGCATGTGCCATCCTCGGATGCGAAATGGTGCCGAGCGCTTTCCTGCTCTGCCCGACCCGCCCGAGCTGGCACAAAGTCCAGCAAGTATGAGAGGTGGCAGAACTCCTTGGAGAGAATGAGGGAGGTGGAGATCACACGTCTGGATATCGGCTGTGTCGTGATACCACCCAGAAATAACCCCCAGAGAGCTTTCCCAGAGCAGCTGTGGCTGCCCCTGGATCCCTGGAAGTGCCCAAGTGTTGGGTGGGGCTTGGAGCCACCTGGAATAGTGGAAGGCGTCCCTTGCATGGAATGAGATCAGCTTTAAGGTCTCTTCCAACCCAAACCATTCCACGCTTCCGTGACCCAGTGAAAGCCTCCGTGTGCAAATCCAGCAGCTCCAGCAGCAGTGTGTGAGGGTATTTTTCCAGCAGGGAACATCAGGATAACGTGGAGGAATCTGAGACGTGTGATTAATACTGGAGCACAGACTGGGTACCTGGCAGCTCTCCCAAAGCCCGAGGTAGTGTCAAGCATCTCCTCCTCTATGAAAAGGCAGAACTTAATCTCGAAGGACTCTGGATGTTCACATCCTGGGAAGGCACAGAGCCAAGAATACAGTTATTTTCTTTACAAAACCTGGCCTAATCCCATTTTACTCCTAAAATCAGCTATCCCCTCTGAAAGAAATCAAGCCCAGATATAAAGAAACTGTTCTGCCCTAAAAAAAAACCCCCACCAAACCCACCAAACACCATCCCCACCCTACCGAGAGCCTGCAGAGCAGACACACACAGCCCTAAACCTCTGATCTCCACATGCTGAAAACAAAACACCAGGAAACCTGAAACAGGAGAGAAAAAGCTGTAAACTGTCCCTCAGGCTCTGTGATGACACAAGGAAATAACCCCCAGGACCCCAAAACCAGTGGCAAAAAGCAACGGATGTGATAGCAAGAGCTATTTGCTAATTAACAGGAAATTTCACCATCTGTAAAACCCCCCCCAGGTTTGCTACATCAATGCATCTCTGCTTGGAGAGGGAACGAAACTTCAGCCAAATCATTACTCCAAAAATATGAACCTGAAAGCTCCTGCAAGAGTTAATAAGGGGGGATGAGAACCCCAAGCTCTACACACAAAATAAAAGGAGCCCTAAAGCACTGGATTCATATTTCAGCCTGACTTCAATGCTAAATGTCGACCAATTTTGACAGAAATCCATCACCCAAATAAAATTTGAGGGTCTGAAGCAGAGAGTTGAAGCATAAAAATATACTGCAAAGGCACATTTAAAGACCGGGTCTAAAATTAGTTGTTTGACACAGGGAGCTTTAACAGTGCTGCAATCCCTCCTTCCTGATTTTGTTCTCTAAGCTCACACATGGCTAAAACCACATTTTTTATGAGTTATAGCTTAAAAGGAAGGATTCTCCTCCGTGTTCTGCCCTATTAGGACAGGTTTCACCACTTAACACAAGTTTGCTGGGATGAGTGGGAGTCCCCAGGTTTGCTGACCGCTTTTCCCAGGATTTAACAAAAGCCAAGTTGTTCAGCCCCGCTCTGTAAATTTGACAAGAAATGCGTTTAGCAATTCCAGTAAGTTATTCCTGCATTCCAAAGCCTGGCTATCTTCATCTCTTCTTTTGAAAAAAGAAAAAAAAGATGCCTTATCCTCTTCCTAATACAGAGGAAAGATGTAAAGATCCCCTGATCTTTGAGGGAAGGTGGCTTCAAACCCTTCGCGCTCCTCGTGCATGAAAATAAATCCATAGGAAAAAGAGGAGCTCACAGCTGGAATGTTAATATCTTGTAGCATCAATTATGATATTTATCACGCAGGGAATGAGAAGTTAGCAACCATTTATAGCCCAGTTCCAGTAAACATTAGTGCCTTTCCCAGCACATACACACACCCCCACAATTAATCAGAGGCAAAACTCGTCCCAAATAAACCCGAGCTGCTTCACAGAGGTGGCTTTGTTTTCCCCATCTCCCCAGGGTGGTTCATCAGGAACGATCCCTGCCATCCCAGGTCCTCAGAGAAACCACTGGGAAAACCTTTCCCTGCTCCCTGAGTAGGAACTGCTCGTTCTGAGGAGGAACAGCACTTCTGGGGGCTGCAGGGGCACCTGGTGGCACAAACAGCCCATGGAGGGGGTTGCAGGCATCTGCAAGAGGTGGCTGTGGAACAGCTGTACCTGTGTGGTCCCCTCTGGTCCCCAGGGGCCAGGAAAGTTCTCCAGCCACTGCAGAAAGAGATGTCCAAGTGTTTGCCACGACCTGGGACGGGCAGACCCAGCAGCAGTGACTCAAGTGGGGCACCAAAGCACAAAGCCCAAGTTTTCCTATAAAAACGCAACCCAAAGCTTCATTGGACACAAAACAAGACAAGTGGCCCCAAACTCAGAGTCCCAGCCCTCAGCAAGGCCATTGCCCACCAGCAGCACCAGTATGGGGCTGGTTTTACCCCTGGGGCTGGAGAGGGACATGCAGAGGTGGGACCTGCTTCCCTCACCTCAATGAGCTTTAGAAGATCCACTCAGGAGGACACGTGGAGCTCCCCACAAACCCCCAGGGACCCCGCACAAAGTCCCAGAGCAGGAACCTTCCACATCACTTCTCCACAGCCCCCCAGAGCAGTCCCCCCCCCCTCCAATTCAGGGACCCCCCCTAAACCTCCAGACCAGGGACTTCAACACCACCTCCCCACAAACCCCCCAGTCCAGGGAACCCCCCAAGCCTCCAGACCAGGGAACCTCCCAAACTCACATAGCAGGGACCCCCACACCACCTCCCCCTAAATACAGGGACCCCCCTAAACCTCCACACCAGGGAACCTCCCAAACTCACATAGCAGAGACCCCCACACCACCTCCCCCTAAATACAGGGACCCCCCTAAACCTCCACACCAGGAACCCCAACAAGATCTCCCCCCAAACCCCCAGCCCAGGGACCCTTCACACCCCCTCCCCCTATGCCCCCAAACCAGGGAAACTCCCAAGGCTCCAGACTAAGGAACTCCCCCAAATCTACAATCCAGGGACCCCCAAACCATCCACACCATTGGCCCCCAAACCCCCAATCCAGGGACCTCCCCAAGCCCCCAGATCAGGGACCCCCACACCACCTCTCTCTAAACCCCAATTCAGGGACCCGCCTAAACCCCCAGACCCAGGGACTTCCACGCCACCACCCCACAAAGCCCCAGTCCAGGCAACCTCCCTAAACCCCCAGACAAGGGATCCCCACACACACTTTCTCCCCCAACTCCCCAATCCATGGACCCCCCCCAAAACCCCCAGTCCAGGGACCCCCCACCACACACAGAGCCCTTGGCAGGAGCACCTCAGCAAAGAGGCTCCTCCCAGGCTGACAGGGCCATATAAATAATAGGGTTGGTGTAAAATTAGGGGATGTGGGTCAAAGGGGAGATGCTTAAGGAGAGCGGGAAGCACAATGAAATGGGGGCAGAGGGAGTCAGTGCTGTGCCAGCAGCCTGTGGATCACGGAATCCTTAAGGAATCTCTGAATCCTTAAGGAATCTCTGAATCCTCAAGGCTGGAAAAAGCCCCAACCTCTCCAAGTGCACCCGTGTCCATCAGGGACTGAGCAGAGCCATCATCCTGCCCCGTGGGAAGCGGGAGCTGCCGCCCTCCTGCCGCTCTCCTTTCGCTTCCCAATGCACGTTCTCCACAAAAGAGGAATTTCCAGGACAGTTTTCCCCCCCATCCCCACATCCCCTGTGTTGTTATTGCTTGGGCTCGGGGTTGCCATGAGAACGTGCAGCCAATGTTAGTTTAATGGAATTATCGTGTGTGGAAAAGGACCATGGCCAGAGCCTGGCTCCCTGATTCATTCCCTCACAACCAGGCCCTGAGCAGATATTCCATGGAATGCTGGCCAGTCAGGGCTTCCAGACTTAGCTCACCCCGGCACAGCTCTTCCCAGAATTAATAAACCAGCATATTCCTTTCAAAACTGCTTTTCTGATGGAAAAAAAAAGCCCTGAAGGAGTGCCTGAAATGCAGAGCTGCCTCATCACTCCCACACTGGATGGATCCTCAGCACTGGGGAGCTCAGGAGTTTCTGGGCAGATTTAGAGTTTTCCTTTGTTTCTTAGAGTTTTCCTTTGTTTCTTCCCTCAGTCCCCACAGAAGCCATTCCAGCTGTTCCCTCCTCAGCAATCACACAGCAAGGTGTGGGAATCAGACCCACACAAGCCTTTCATGACTCAGTTTCCACGTCAGCTTTTTCCTTATTTACTGCAGAGCTCAGGGTGTTTTTAGTCTGGGCCACTGAAGCAAGATTCGAAGGGAAAGGATGGATTTTTCTATCCAAGTTTGAGTGATAAATACGAGCTCTGTGGTGACACAGAAGAGCACGAGGCCAAGAGAGAGGACACAGATCCGTGGCTGCCGGTCCTGCCCGCGCTCCCCGTGAGATCCTTCGGAGGGATATCCTGGTTTTCCTCTGGTTTGTTTTTGCTGCCACTTCAGAGGCAAAACTTGCCATTTTTCCCACTTCCCGGGGAAAGGAAGCCAGTCCAACCAGGCTGAGTCCAGCAGAAACTGGGGAGGAGGAAGAAAAGCCACCAGATGTAGCAGCCCAGGGTCTCTGAGGCTTCAACCACTGCGTGTTAGTTGTAGATAAGGCCCTTCAAAGCCGTTGTTTTATTCCTTTAAAACCACGCTGGCTGCAGCCAGAGCTGTGAATTCATGGAGCAGAGCTCTTTCCCAAGGCCAATATTGCCTGTCCAGATGATCCCATAATTCCACCGAGGTCCAACGTTTCATTTGGCCTCCCCGGCAGACCTGACCTTGCAGGAATATTTTCTTGGCATGAACCGTAGAGAAACTGTGAAGAGAAAGTATTAAATGCTTTCAAAGGAGACGAGAGCAGAAGGGGGTTTTTTTGTTTGTTTCTCGCTGTCTACTCAGTGATAAAGAGACAAAAAAAAGCCAGAATTTCGTAAAACCCTATTTGTTAATGATCAGGAAATGCAAAGCCTGACTACGGAATTATGCTGCTCTTTTGAAGGAGCTTCTGGTGGCTTCTGCAAAAGAAAACAGAGCCAACTGATGCCAATAATAGGCTAAATAATTAAAAGAGAGGTTTTCTCTCTTCGGGGTGGAAGCCAACAAGGGGATTAACGAAGGAAGAGAGATAAAGTGAGGAAAAACTCTTGTATTTCCAGTAAAAGTGATGAGTTTATTACAAAAAATATTAAAAAAAGTGAGAGGCCAGTGGTTGGCCCTAAACTGGGATGTCTCAGTCAACCACACCAAAAATCCACCCTCACTCCAAATAATCTGTGCGGTGCTCACCAGAGCTGGGAAAAACCCAGCTAAAGGAACTTCGAGGGGCTTGGAGAACCCCCAGTAGGTGGAAAGATTCCTAAGGTGCTGCATATCCAGGGAATTTTAGTTCCAGTAACTTCAGATTAGAACCACTCACTGTGCCCTGCAGGACGGTTTGGGTTGGACATCAGCAGAAATTTCTCCCTAGAAAGGGTGGCCAGGCACTGGAAAGGGCTGCCCGGGGAGGTTTGGAGTCCCCACCCCTGGAGGTGTCCAAGGAAGGGCTGGAGGTGGCACTCAGAGCTCTGGGCTGGGGACAAGGTGGGGATGGGTCACAGGTTGGACTCAATGGTTTTGGAGGGCTTTTCCAACCAAAATGATTCCATAATTCCTTTTTTTTTTTTTTTTTTTTTTTGGAGAGGCTTTTTGGAGCATCTCCAAGGTGTCTCTGGCTGGGGGAATGATCCCACTTCTCTTTGTGTGGATCAAAGTTGGTTGTTTGGTTTCCCTCCATCCTCCAAAAGCTTCCAGCTTTGAGAAAGGCACGATTGACCTCCCGCTGCCTCCCCAGCCACCCACATCCTATCTGGAACCTGTGGCTGTGGCCTGCAATCCCAGCTGTGCCACAGTCCAGGAGCAGCCCCTCCTGGTTTATTTCCAGAGCCAGTTTACATCCCTCGCCCATGGGTAGGAAGTGTGGTTAAAATGTCTCTAAACTTGGAATTATTCTATCCCTGCAAGTACAGATTTCCAACCCGAGCTCACCCCAAGCAGGATTTCAAAGGCAAATCCCCATTTCTCTTCAGCAAGAAAAACATCCCGACAATATTTTGCTTTGACCTTCTTGAAGTGTTTTAATGAGACTGAAACAATCCATATTAACGGAGATTGAAATGTTTCATTTCCACGCTGCTGCTCCAATTGCTGCCTGATACGAGAGGAATAGAGCGCAGCAATTTTACAAATGGTTTCAATAATGTCCCACTAAAGCCTGCCAAAAATCAATTTCTGAACACAGGGCGCTTTTTCCAGGGAAAATCTCCCTGAGGCTGTAATGCCAGGGGGTGTGGAGAGGGTGAGCTCTGAGGACACCCTGCAGATCCCGGTGCTCCAGCAGCTCTCTGCGCTTGGAAACTGCGACAGAGGGAACGAGGGAAGTTGTGACAGAGGCAATGAGACCTTGAGAGATGCTTTTGCAACTCCTGATGCTGCTACAGGAGGAGCAACAACAACATTAACACCAGGCTTTGGTCCCCCGTAGCTCAAACCGGGAATCCATGTCCTTGCAGGGCAGGATTCCCGTGCACCTGCCCATCTTTGGATACTGCAGGGATCCAAGGTGTGCATTCCCCTTGATGGAGCCAGGAAGAGCAAAGACGTTTTGGGCACCCAAATCTGCTTGGAAATCCTCCTGTTATTCCCCTCCTGGGAATGGGACAAGAGCCTCAGGTCAGGGTCCTTTTCACTTAAATTCTACAATTCCGTGGAGCTGCTGGAGAGAGCCCAGAGGAGGCTCCAGGATGAGCAGAGGGATGGAGCAGCTCTGCTGGGAGGAAAGGCTGCGAGAGCTGGGATTGTTCAGGCTGGAGAGGAGAAGCTCTGGGGTGACCTCATTGTGGCTTTGCAGGGCCTGAAGGAGCCGACAAGAAACCTGGAGAGAGACAATTTCCAAGGGATGGAGTGCCAGGACAAGAGGAATGGCTTCCCACTGCCAGAGGGCAGGGTCAGATGGGATATTGGGAAGGAATTCCTCCCTGTGAGGGTGCTGAGGCCCTGGCACAGGGTGCCCAGAGAAGCTGTGGCTGCCCCTGGATCCCTGGCAGCGTCCAAGGCCAGGCTGGACGGGGCTTGGAGCATCCTTGGACAGTGGAAGGTGTCCCTGCCAACCTGAGCACCCCCTCAGCTCGGGAGGAGCAGGAAGGGTTTCAGGTCGCTGCCTGCCAGATGTATCCTTTCCTCCTTCAAATCTTTCTCTCCCACTTTCCCTCTCCTCCCTCTCTGCAAAAATCTTCCTGCCACCTCCTGGAAGAAGCTGCAACTGCTGCAGTGCCTCTGCAGAAGTGGAAGAAATGCTCTGGATGTGCTGGAAAGCTCTCCAGGTTCGGGAGGAGGTGGGAGCTCCCGGGTGGATTTCCAGCCTCTCCTCTGTGTCTTTTCTCTCTCCAGGAGTGCCTGCCTTGCTTTTTTTTTAATTTTTTTTTTCTGATGTTATCAGTGATAAATGCCGGTGCTTCCCCCCAGTCATTGCTTTCTTTTCAAGGAGAAGACAACAAGGGAATTCAGCTAAAGCACAGGAAATTAGGGAGAGCGATTAAGATCCACACCTTTGTGGTGTGGCTTTGTGTGTCCAGCCAAAACCACTAATTATTATTTTTGTCACTATTTGTGTTACAAAGGGAATGCCAAACAAGCTGAGAGAAGTCCTCGTTAGGGGTTATCCAAACACAGTAAATTACCTCTGCCCCCAAAAAGGCAGAAATAAGAATAAAATTAAGTGGTTTACTCAGGGGCCGGGAAATTCTGAAGCTAAAAAGTAACAAACTGCTTTTGGCAGTCAGATAAATATTGGGATGCATTTGGACAATGCTGTCAAGCACAGGGTGGCATTTTGGGATGTCCTGTGCAGGGCCAGGAGTTGGATTGGATGATCCTCGTGGGTCCCTTCCAGCTCAGGATATTCCATGTAATTCATATTCTGCGATGCAATTCCAGCGGGTTAATGCCACATTTAACATCGGCGTTGTTCCAGCTGGATTTTTACCTGGGATAATCCCCTCAGCCTTGGATGCTCCCTTTATCCATGAGCATCCTTTTAGCTCACTGACTCCCACATGTGTCCAGTCTGTTTGATTTTCCAGCGAAACCCCACGGCGTGTTTGCTAAATACGGCACTGCCTCGCGGGAAGAGCTGAGGGCAGGGAGCTGTGCTGGATAACAACACAATTCATGGGGATTTTTATTGTAATTGTTATGCCAAAGCTCCGTAGAGTCTCTCCCGCATTTATCCTGAGTCGATCCTGTGTGGAGGAAAGGATCAACAAATCTTCCAGCAAATCTGAGGGCTCTGGCCTTGGAGGGGTTCAATATTTAGCGTACAGGGACTGATTTAAACACCGAAATCAGGTGTGTTTACACACCTAGAGAGCTGCACAGGACATATTCCTTAAACTGGGAGTTTGGGATGTTCCCACTCCTCTGCAGCTCCCAAAATACCCTAAAATGTTGTCAGTGAGGAACAAACGTCCCCAATGTCTTTTGTAGTCCGAGGGCTTTTAAATATCGTGGATTTCAAGGCCAGCATTGCTCTGTAAAATCCTTTGGCCAGGTAGAACTCCCCTGTCTTTAAGCAGCTCCTTTGAAGACTCTGTAGGATTTTTTCCTACCTTGATGATAATTTATTAGTTTTTTCAGCTTCCCAGTCCCTGCCAGACAGCTTGGATTGCTCCTGGAGAGTACTGGCCCTCTAGAAAAGGAAAGAGGAATGAATGAAACCTCAATTTCTCTGGGTCTGATCATATATTATTGGTTTTAGTTCAGCTGTACTTTTCTCCAGCACCAATTCCCCAGCATTTCCCTGTTTCTCACCTCTCTGGAGTTTTTATGCCCAGTGCAAAACCAGGGAAGAGCCACTCATATTTTCTTTCTGGGGTTATAGGGCCTGAATTGTGTCCCCTTCACATCTGGGTGAATTCAGACTTTCAGCGTGGCTGTGGGGAGGCAAACAGGCACAGCGTGATCACAACACCTCCAGCCCGCTGGAATCCAAGCTGAAAGGCAAATTCCTCCAGCTTTTCTCTGTGGGATCAGTTGGAATTGTTCCTTCGGGAAGGCTTGTACAGCAAATGGTGGCTCAGTGCCTTTTTTGGGAGCACGGTGCCCCTGGGGGTGGCTCTGGGGGTGGCAGAGGGGCTGTGCTGCAGCTCCAGCTCACCTGGATGCCATTCCTGGATGTTCCTGGGCGAATCCCGCGGGCAGCACTGCAGCTCCAGCTGCTCAGAGCTCGTGTCTGCAAACACCAGGGGACACTGCGAGACTGAGCAGTGCCCGGGCTGGGCATGGCCTCAGCCCTCCAGGAACACCGGCAGTGCCCAGCACAGCCCTGCCCTGGGCTCCTCCCGGCCTTGGTGACCTCGGATCAGCGTCCCCTGCAAGGAGGGCGGCCAGCAGGGCAGGATGGGAGGGGACACCTTCCTACCTAAGGGTGTCACCCTTCAGAGTGGGACGAGGACACAGGGGTGACAGCCGGGTGCTGCACCCCAGGATCACGCTCACCTGCCTCCAGGTGAAGTCTCAGCCTTTGCCTGGAGCATTCCAGCTGGGAAGTGCAGCTTGGAGCTGCCTCCAGGGTGGGAGGGCACGGAGCACCAGGGCGTGGTGGGGACAGAGCAGGTGGCACTCGGGCAGTGCTGTGGGCTGTGGGCTGTGCTGCTGGACCATTGGGAGCAGGGGAATGGAGGGGTCAGCTGGGCTCCACCTCCCCGTTCATGCCAAAGGCGTCTCATCCTTGCGTCATTCCCGAACACAGCCGTGGGGTTTATCCCCAAATGCCTTGGGAGGGTCAAGTGTAGTCTAAAAGGGGCTGCAAAGTTTGGCTGCTTGGAGCAGAGTTGGTGCTTTGCCTGTCAGACGTCTCTGATGGCAGCAGAGAGGTCCTCTGCTTATCCCAGTGCCCTGCTGTGGCAGGGAAGGATATAAAAATAACTCCCATTTCTCCTCTTTGCACGGCCTCTAAATTCCACTCTTAATTTACATAAGTTGGGGGTGTTCAGCCCAGAGAAACAAAGGCTCTGAGGAGACCTTAAAACCCCTTCCTGTGCCTAAAGGGCCTCCAAGAGAGCTGGAAGGGGACTTTGAACAAGAGGTGGAGTGACAGGGCAAGAGGGAATGGCCTTAAGCTGACAGAGGGCAAGGATGGATGGGATATTGGGAAGAAATTCCTCACTGTGAGGGTAGGGAGGCCCTGGCACAGGGTGCCTGGGGAAGCTGGGGCTGCCCCTGGATCCCTGGCAGTATCCAAGGCCAGGTTGGACGGGGCTTGGAACACCCTGGGCTAGTGGAAGGTGTCCCTGCCCACGGCAGGGGGTGGCACTGGATGGGCTTTAAGGTCCCTCCCTACCCAAACCCTCCTGGGATTCTGGGATTCGCCTTGGGGAAGCCCTGCTTGGATTCAGGAGATGTTCCATCTCACGGGGTTGCTCTCGTGGCAGGATGGAACCCAGCTGTCTCTGCCCACCTGAGCCAGCCCAGAGGGGACAGGACAGCACTCACCAGTGGATTATGTGGATATCTGGAAAACAGCACAGGAATGTGGGGAGAGGGCAGTGGAACCAGAGTCAGCAGGGCTCAGCTCCCAGGCAGAAGAGCCTGTGCTTAATGGCTCTGCTGAATCAGGGCCCGAGAGGGGCTCCCTCTCCATCAGCTGATGGAATGACACTGGATCAGCCGAGCTGGTGATGCCAGGGAGGTGAAAGCATCTCCAAGGGCTTGGGGAGCCAATGGCTTGCAAGGATGCCAGAGGAGGAGCTGGCAAAGCAAAGCCTCCGGCGGGCTGGGCTTTCCAAACGCCTCCTCCCACACAGTAAATTCACCCCCCAATTAAAAATGTATCTGTTTGCTTTCCTGAGATTGATCACACATTTAATCAGGCACTGCTCAGATATAGAGTAGCACTGAAAGGCAGAGATAATAAAGAAATCATTCTTTTAAAGGAGTA
Organism: Corvus moneduloides; assembly: GCF_009650955.1. Taxonomy (NCBI): domain Eukaryota; kingdom Metazoa; phylum Chordata; class Aves; order Passeriformes; family Corvidae; genus Corvus; species Corvus moneduloides. The sequence continues at coordinate 3,445,596 of NC_045485.1, read as the reverse complement.
GCTGCATTGCAGATCAATTTCTTCAAAACCTTCATGTGCACAGAAATCCTCTGGGATGAATATTTCATAAGGGGAATAACACTGTTAAATTAATAAAACCTCTGCATGCCTAGTTATGAACTACAAAGATTGCTGAAGTTGTTCTAAAAAAATCCTCCTGTTCATACTTTGTACATCAATTTATGACAGAGTCATAGCTGGACCCCGAGGGAAATGGAGGAGGAAGAGGGACCCTTTTGATGTGAGGAATTTTCAGTGAGTGGGAAGAGTTTCATGGACACAACTGCCCAGCCAGGGCAGGCAGCCCTGCTGGGAAGGGGAAACAGGATTCTCCAGTGGGAGCATGGACATGCTGAAATTAATTATGCTGAATATTCCTTCCTGCCTCTCTCAGGCTGTAGGGGAGTCACCCCTGAGGAGCTGGGGTGGCCTGAAGTGAGGGACAAGTGAGGTCTCTGGTGCCCATCTCCAGATACTCCTGGGTATCACTGGGGCCACGTCTTCAGTACCAGTCCCTCAGCTGGTGGGGGTGGGAAAGTCTTCATCCAGCTGAGGGCACTTGGTTTGTTGAGCTGGAGAACAGGAGGCTGAGGGCAGAGCTCATCCCTACCCAAAGTTTCATCCCCAGGGGCAGCTCAATCTCTGCTCTGTGCCCAGGGACAGCACCCAGGGCACAGCTGGAGCTGTGTCAGGGGGGTTTAGGTTGGATATCAGGGAAAGATTCTTCCTCCAGAGGAAGCTGGGCACTGCCCAGGCTCCCCAGGGAATGGGCACGGCCCCGAGGCTGCCAGAGCTCCAGGAGCGTTTGGACAGCACTGCCAGGGATGCCCAGGGTGGGATTGTTGGGGTGTCTGTGCAGGGTCAGGGGTTGGATTTGATCCTTGTGGGTCCCTTCCAGCTCAGGTTATTCCATGATTCTGTGATTCCTTGTTGTGGGACCAGAATTGGGGTGTTCATCATCAGGGGCACCTGAATCAGCACAACAGGGACTTGGGTCTGTCTCCATCCTCACCCCAGGCCATGCCTCTCCAGAAATCCCATCCTGGTTGTCACTGCTCCCTCCATTCCCACACCAAGACCCCACCTGAGACTTCCCAGGGGAAAATAAACTTCCACTGGAAAACTACCAGCTTCTCCATCCGTTCTTTCTGTCTCTGTGAAGCTCGTTCCCCTCGCGCTTCTGCTCCCCAGCGAGGTCCTCAGTGGCAGCTTAGCGGAGGCTTCTCCTGCGGGCTGCTCCCAAACTTGAGAGGAACTCATCAGCTTTTAGCAGGCAGAGAAAGCTCAAAACCACCATATTGATCTTCCTTTCCCTTTGAAATTTTCCCGAAGTAGCGCCAAATAAAAATAGAACAAAAATATGTATCACCGCTTCCCTACTTGTAGCTGATTTGTCTACTTGGCATTATTTTCTTCAGCGGGGAAGAGGGTGAGGCGCACAAAGGGGGCAGAGGCACGGGATAAATAAGTAAGAATGTAAAATTTGGTGTTCTGAATTTTTTTTTTAATGTTAACCAGATAATGTATTCATAATCTTCCCTGCTTACGACTTAAAAATGAGTGCTCGCCTTTTGAAGCCCTCATCTGGCAGGGAGAGATAGCAGATTTCTAAGAGCATTTTTTATGCTCCTTTGATGACTGTGAGGGGAAAAAAAAAATACTCAGAGAGCCGAAATGACATTTTTCTATAAATTTCACACAGCTCTGCAGGCATGTAGGCATGGAGGCATTCATTAAGATTAGTTGGAATTACTTAAGCACCGTGAATTTTCTCCATCAAGTTGGTAACTGGAACACTGCGGATTAGTTATTGATCAGCTGCCATTAATACTTGGGGCTCTTTCCATGCCTGTTGTTGCTCCTTCCCCCCTCTCTTGTGCGAGGCAAAGCTGTGAAATTCGCAAATTAAGCAGGCGCTCTTCAGTCTCTCCTTTGTTTTGGGGAACAAAAAAAACCCCGACAGAAAATAGAACTCCTTTGTTCATGCAAATCTCTATCTGCTCTGCCTCACCGCTTCCTCCTCTGCTCCCCACGGCAGCCCAAATTTGGGGTGGCTCTCAGCGCTGCTGCTGCAGTTCTTCCACGGAATCATGGGGTGGTTTGGGTGGGAAGGGACCTTAAAGACCACCTAATTCCACGCCCTGCCGTGGGCAGGGACAACTTCCACTAGCCCAGGGTGCTCCAAATCCCATCCAGCCTGGCCTTGGACACTTCCAGGGATGGGGAGGGCAATGCCATTCCAGCAGGAAGCGTGGTGGGGTCTCGCAGCGGGATTTCAGCACACCAGTCCTGCCGATGGATTTGGAGAGGTCACAAGCTGGGAATTCTGGCTGTGTGTGGCTCTGACCCTCGTGAGAGGCCTGGAGATAGCAGGGAGGCACCCCAAGCAACTTTTTCCTACACGGGGGGATGTGCCAGGCCACAAAGTCATCTCACAGAGCTGTGCAGATCCCACACCCCCTGCTGACCCCACCCCACCCACAGCCAGGGCCTGGACTGGGCACCAGCAGCTCCCAGTCTGGTTATGGGATTTGGCTGAGGCTGAAAACTGAATTTGAACTGCGTGGGACCTTCAAAGATCTCAGTCTCCACCTCTCCAGGCCTTCTACTTTTCTCTTGATCTTTGATCTCTTGATCTTCGATCTCTTGATCTTTTTCCCATTGGAAAGCTCCTGTTTTTCAGTGATGCCCATTCCTAGTGAGGAGCACAGTGATAGCGTTTGGTCTTTCCCAGCCGAACTTCAGCCCAGCCAAGTTTGAGACACAAAAGTATTTTGTACATTTGAGCAACAGGGTTGTCCCAGAACTCCAGTGGGATTTCCTCTTCTGCTCCAGGTGCCTCAGCCCTGTGGGGTGTGATCCTCCCCACTGCTCAGACCTTCTGCTGAGGCACAGCCCTTTCTCACAGGAGCAAGGTCTCCTCTCCCTTCCCAGAAGATTTTCCTGAGCCTCTTTGTATTACTGGGCACCTGGACACCAAACCCTGACCTTCACTGGACTGTTCAGAGCCTGCTGGACCTGCACAGCTGAGTGTGAGGTGGTGACACTGGGGCAAGAAGGAGGAGGCAGCAGCAAACTTGAAAAGCTCACTGCAGGATCAATCCCACAGGAATTGTGCTTGGCTGGACCAATTCTCCAACTAGCACCCCTGAGCAAAGCTCCAGCCCCACAACAACTGTGCATGGAGCTGGTTCTGGCTGTTCTGTGTCCAAACCACCAGCTCCTGTCACCTTTTCCTTCACCTTTTCCTTCTCCTGGTTGCCAAAAACCCCCTGGCCTGAGTCTGAAGAGCATCCCGCAGAGGATTTGCCACATTTCTCATTGGAGCAGCTGTTCCTCAGCTGGCTCTGAAATAAATGACCAAGGATGACTTTGGAAACGAGCATGCAAAGGAGCTGCAGGCAGCTGCTGCTGCAGGAGGAACACAAGGCTTCACTTCCCTATGCACAGCTCCTAGAAGGGCTGATGTTCTTCCACAAGGACCTGCCGCAAGCAGGACTGGACTGGGACCTTCAGGGTGTCCTGGCTCCGGCTGCCCCAGGCTGAGGGAAGCTCTGGGATGGAGTGGGACACACTCTCCATTATCCAAACAGGGACTAAACCAGCTCAATTCCCACATTCCTATTTCAAAGCTGCAGTTTCAGGAAGGGGGCAATGACAAATAGGAGATAGCCGTGTCAGTGGCAGGGAGAGTGGGAGTTTCTTCCCCACGGGACGTGCAGCTCCGAGCTGATGGCTCCATTCTCATCAGGATAATTTACCTCCTCCTTAATGGGAAGGCAAGAGTGTCACCTTTCCCAGGTCCAAGCCTTTTGGGGTGGGAAGGAAGATGTGCCAGTTCGAGCACCACATCTACACCTGGAAGGGCCGGATTTGGGACCGGAATTTTCACTCTGTGACCCTCCTAGGCACCGACTTCCAGCTGTTCCAATGGAATTTATGGAGCACCCCTGGCACATTTCTCTGTTAAGGCCCCTGAAAGTGAGATCTCTCATTCCTCTATCCCTTGCTGCTGTGTAGTGTTCAGGGAAGCTCCAGGGCTTCCTCAGGATCTTCTCTTTAATCTTTCCTGTGGTGCCTAAATTCCCTTCCCTGAGGTACAGGCAGGAGCAGAGGCTTTATCAGGACACTGCCAGCTTTTCCCCAGGATCCTGGAGTGATGGAAAGCCACAAGAACTTCACAGGCCTTGATTCTTTGTGCCTTCTCAGCTCTAATGGACCCACGGTCAGACTGAAAGAGGAGACATTTAGATGGGATCTTGGGAAGAAATTCTCCCTGTGAGGGAGGTGAGGCCCTGGCACAGGGTGCCCAGAGAAGCTGTGGCTGCCCCTGGATCCTTGGAAGTGTCCCAGGCCAGGCTGGACGGGGCTTGGAGCAGCCTGGGATAGTGGAAGGTGTCCCTGCCCGTGGGAGGGGGTGGAATGAGAGGATCTTTAAGGTCCCTTCCAACCCAAACCATTCCATGATTCTATGCTCCTAATTGTGAGCAGGCTGGAATTGTGAGGGTGCTGGAACTGGACCCCAGAGGCTTCCACCGGGAAGGAAACACGTCTGACGTGGAAGTTGTCCCTTGGTTTGGCCGTCTGGCAGCACAGCAGTTCCTGAGGCTGGGAGGAAAGCTCTGAATTATCTCTCCTCAGGGATGTGTAAAGTGCCGTGGAATGTCCTGCACAGCATGTCTGCTCCTTTCCTTCACAATCACCGTTTCATGGCATATTTGTCCCAAGGGATGCCTGGACATGGCTGGACTCACTTTATGCCCCGCTCTGGTTCCGGTTCTTCGGGGACATTCCACCTGATGTGTGTTCTCAAGTCCTCCTGGGATCTGTACAAAAGCAAGGGAACATGATTTATTCTCTGCTGGGTTGTCACATTCCCTGCTTTCCATCTGCTGTCTTTCCCAGGAAATCCCAGAGCCCTCTCGGGTCGTCCTGAGCTGCAGAAGGAGCCCAGGGCACAGGCGTTGCTCTGACCCGAGGTGATGCAGACCCAGAGCAACCTGGATTTGCATTCCTGCCTGGGTCAGCTGTTAAACAAAGAAATGTTATTTCTGAGAGGATGAGCAATAAAAAACCTGGAAATGAAACAGCGAGGTAATTCCTGAGGGAACCGTGTCACAGGGAGAAAATCCTGGAGCAATACCTTTTGCACATTCCAAACCCATCCCTCTCTCTCCCCTCTCCTTCCTTCCTTCCTTTTTATTTTTTTTGGCAAGGAAACAGCTCATCAAGTGAAATCGAAGTCTAAAAATCTCTCTAAAAATCCTTTATGCTGGGGAAAAGAGTATTTCAATGAAAAACAAGTCTGGCAGAATTACCTTCAATACTCCTAACAAAGTTAAGGGAGATATCACTGGGAAACAGCGGCCCTTGATGGAACACGGTTAGGAGAGCTGGGCAGGACGGGAATCCTCACGGGGAGGGGGAGGCAGAGGAGGGCTGGGAGCGTCCTGGTCCATAGGGAGAAAAGAGACAGAGCAAAGGTTTTCCAAAGCCTCCCTGCATGTGTGGAATACCGAGGGTGGCTGAGGGCTGTGGTTCAGCTGTGGAAGGAGGGGATAGGGATGAGTTTCCCATCCCACCCATGAACTGTGGAGCTGTGAAACAGGACACAGGCACATTCTTCCAGGACCATGGGGAACCGAGCCACCAAGCCACTCCCCACACCAAGTCTCCGGCTCCTGAAGCTTTGGTCTGGACTAAGGAAAAATCTCCATGGTGTGAGATTTCATCGTCCTGAGCGTCTGAGGCCCACTTCCCACATTCCTGCTCAGAGCAGGAAGCAAGGGGAAGCAGATTGGGCCTGGCAAAGGTTCTGAACCTGCTTGGAGGAGTCCACAGGGGCTCTCCTGGTCACCCTCAGTATCTCTGGAGACTCCTGGACCAACAAGGAGCAGTTCAGGCTCGCAGCCAAAACTCATCTCAGGTTTAAATGAAGGGTTTGTTGTTCTGGAGAAGCAGGGAAATTGTCAGCACCACAGACACCTTCATTAAAATCCAAACCTTGAATTATTCCGCTCAAACAGCCAGAGCTGCAGCACAGGTGGAAGGGATTTCTCCTCCCTCCTGCCCGGCCCAGCCCCTGCAGCCCTTGGCTCACAGAGCCACCACAGCAGACCCCAGGAGATCCCTGGTTTTGAGCAGGATAACACATGGCTGCGTCCCTGGCACAGAGGGAATACAGAGAAAAGCACAAATAAAAAGCATGGGGGGTGTTTTCCCAGCCTGCGTGGCCTGATCTCCCAGTTTTCCTCCGGAAAAATGATTTTTGGGAGAGCAGGAGCAGCTTTTCACACTTGGAAAGTCCAGCTTTGTCAGAGCTGCCAATTTTTAATGGGAATGAATGGTTCTGACCATAAGCACGTGAGCTCCCACCCATGGAGCATTTTCCAGGTGTTTTTTGGCCACGTGAAGTTCCTCTCCAAGGGTGGAATAGTTGGACAACAGTTTGGCAAAAACCAGCATCTCACAAGCAACCACCACAGAGAAGCACAGGATCATGGGATTGTTTATGTTGGAAAAGCCCTCTGAAGTCATCGAGCCCAACCATTTCCTCAGCCGAGGCCAAGGCCACCACTGACCCGTGTGTCCCCAAGTGCCACAGCCACAGGGCTTTGAAATCCCTCCAGGGATGGGGACTCCACCACTGCCCTGGGCAGCTGTGCCAGGGCTGGACAGCCCTTTCCATGAAGAAATTTTCCTTCATAATCCAATCTAAACCTCCCCTGGCCCAATTTGAGGCCGTTCCCTCTCCTCCTGTCCCTGTTCCCTGGGAGCAGAGCCTGACCCCCCCGGCTGCCCCCTCCTGTCAGGGACTTGTGCAGAGCCACAAGGTCCCCCCTGAGCCTCCTTTGCTCCAGGCTGAGCCCCTTTCCCAGCTCCCTCAGCCGCTCCTGGGGCTCCAGCCCCTTCCCCAGCTCCGTTCCCTTCCCTGGACACGCTCCAAGTCCTCAGTGTCCTTCTTGTCATTCAGGGCCCAAAACTGACCCCAGGATTTGAGGTGTAGCCTCAAAATAAGTCCAGACTTCCCAGTTATATAAGTTTCTGCATTCATTAACTTTCTGAAATGATCAGTATTAAATGTTCTTTTTTTTACTTGGCTGAAAGGGGACTGGAGATATTTTTCGGAGTTTAATCGTCATTACTTCCAATTCCTCTTTCCTCCTAGGGCCATATGCTTGGTTTGAAGCCGTGGGAATATCTTCACTAGTGCCAATGAAATATTTAGGACTGTCTAAGTAGATTCGGCATAAATTTTCCCTAAAATATGCCCCCAAACAGAAGAGCAGATGGGGTTTGGTGCCGGCTGGAGCAGACCCTCGTCTCCACCAGCCTTTACTTCCTTGGGACATGCCCAAAACACAGCAGCAGCTCCTCCTCACAGGGGTTTTTACTTCTGATTCCAAGCCTGGAGACCTTGAGCTCCGTTTCTGAGCAAGTTTCTCCCCAGCAGCCCGAGGATACATGGTTTTCCATGAGGAAACAGCGCCCAGAGGAGTCTGCCCCTTGATTCAGCAAAATATCCAGGCAGGGATGAACTGGGATATCCTCAGGAGCCACTGGCGGAGCGTCTTCATCTCTACCTGACCGCTAATATTCCACAGTGCTTCCAGAAAGGGAATTACCTTTGAGTTACGGAGTTATCTTTGAGTTCCACTTCTTGGGGAAGGTTCCCTGCCCGTAGCAGGGGTTGGGAGCTGGATGATCTCCAGGGTCCCTCCCAACCCAACCCATTCTGTGATTCCAGTGGGGCATGGCCAGAAGACACAGAAATCACTCAGAGAAGGAAGAACCCACAGGCTCCCACATGGACATGGACTGGCAAAGCAGCGCTGGGGACCACATTTCTTCAGGAATTTGATGCAAAAAACCTCCCTGAGCTAAGCTTGTGGATGGAAACTCATCCCAATCCCCCGGTGGGGCTCCCTAAATTCCTGTCACAAGGTGTGCTCGTCACCCATGTAAATGTCCCGTTCAGTGTTTGCAGCCTGCCAGGTTTCCAGCCTCAGCAAAATCTCCTGGCACTGATTTCCAGCAGCTAATTGTGTGAAGGGGGAAAAAAAAAAAAAGTCTTTCACCAATTTTCTGCGCACTTCCCTTGTTCTCAGCTGAGGAGAACAGAAGTTCCCAATCTGCTCGCTTTATTTCACAGGATATTTTGCATCCCAGCCTGGCCATGCATGGCATCACCATCCTGTGGAGCCCGTTCCACTCTGGCAGGGGAAAAGCTGCAGCGGGCTGGGAGCTGAAAATGATCTGGGAATATCAAATAAACGAGGAAGCGAAGCAAACGACGGAGGGCAGTGCTGCTGCTGGGCTTTTCCCCCGCTCTGAATTCGTGTAACGCCTCTGTTCCTCACGAAGCTGCCCCAGAAAGCCACGCTGCTTTCCAGGGAAATTGCTGGAAAACCAAAGGCCACGTAGCTGGGAGGGAAGATGGGCCTCGTGTCTGCCTGGTTGTCCTCTCTGCCTGCAGGTGACCTCTGCAGAGGGGGGCTTCTCCTTGGGCTGCTTCTCTCCCCTCCACCTCCCCGGGTGGATCTGCCAAGTGTGTTTTACACGTGCACCGGTGCAATTCCTGCCTCCATTTGTATTCCATCTGTCTCCAACAAATTCTGAAAGCCTCGCCTGGGCTGCCTCATTTGTATGCACTTAATCTGGCTTTATCCTGTTTTATGGAGCGTCTTCTTTAAATTGATTCAGGCGAAAGCATAGCAGGGGCTTTGCATAGATTTCGCATGCATGACATTTCTGCACAGTTGGTCCCATTATGCACCATCCTGAGCACATTCTGCCCGTAAAAATTCCATATTAAACCAGGGGAAAATGCAGCAAAATAAAGAGAGCCACGGGAGGAGGGAGGCGAGCAGAGCTGACCACTCCCTGCTTCTCCAGTGCAGTTATGGGAAGCAACTCCCAGTGTTCATTCCCTAAATATCCAGGGAAATCGGCTATAAGCCCTCCTCTGTCCAGAGATGTGGTTCACTCTGCTGAGCTTTGTGGGGCTGGGTCACACCCTGCCTGAATCCCAGAATCTCCTTATCCCCTCTGTGGCTCCTGCAAGGGGCGTGTTGGAGCCGGACACAAGATCCAGGTAATTGGAGTGGGATGGCAGCATGGTCAGAGCATTCACACCTTATCCCATGGCACGGGGTGCACAAATCCCCCCCACTGGTAATAAACCACACCAGCAGGGGAAAAATAACACTGTAAGAGCTGGAGCAGGGAGTGACAGGACAAGGAGAAGGGATTCAAGCTGACAGAGAGCAGGTTTGGATGGCTATCAGGAAGGAATCCTTCCCTGGGAGGGTGGGGAGGCAGAGGTTGCCCAGAGAAGCTGTAGCTGCCCCTGGATCCCTGGAAGTGTCCAAGGCCAGGTTGGACGGGGCTTGGAGCAACCTGGACTAGTGGAAGTTGTTCCTTCCCTTGGAATGAGATGGGCTTTAAGGTCCCTTCCCACCCAAACCATTCAGTGATTCCACAATTCCACGAGTTTAGCCTCTGTCATTGCAGTCCAGGCCACCAAACCTGTGGAATCCCTGTTTGCACCTTCCCAGCACACACACGTGCTTTTCCCTGGCCCTGGAATCCGAGCAGCCCCAGGCGTGCCCAGGTGGATGCTGTGGGTTCAGTGTGGCCAGGCCGCAGGCGAGGAGGGTGTAACTCACTGTTTTATCAGGGAGAATTAATCCTTCTTTAAGGGCCTGCTAATGATTTGACAATATTATTGTTATGTTAAGGTTGGGGGAATTAGAGAAAGAGCACTTGTGTGAATATGTCAACACATTAAAAACGCAGCTCCATTTAGGCAGACACTCAGGTTAATGTGTTACATATTAAAAAGTCCAATTTCCTTTGCTGGCTGCAAATAACAACGGAGATTATTGACACTGAATGATTTGCAATGTTCCCGCTTGCTTTTTGCCTCTTGTGTTTGTGTGCTCGGCGTGATTTATAATGATTGGAGCTCTGGCTCTATAAATTTTCCCTGTTAAGAAAATATGGAGCTGGGTTTATAAGATACAAGAAGAAGAGGGAAAACAAAGTGTGCTGCCATGCACGGATATGGGGAATGAGAACGGGGTCTGCTCTTCTAGAAATACCAATAAACCCATTCTCACAATTAAACCAGCATCTTGCTCCTTTAGTAGGAGCCAAATGGGTCTACCCACGGGAGTTTCTGCACCTCTGGCTCTGCCTGGGGTGTCCCTAAGGAAGGCCCCAGAGACCCCAGCGGGACACATCCCAGCACACAGGGACACACGTACTGGGGTCCTCAATAACCAGCCCTGCTGGGACACACAGCACCATCAGAAACCCCATAAATCCCCATCCCTCTGCTCAGGAGGAGCAAAAAGCCCTGCCATTATCAGCCTTCCCTCTGCCACAGCATGGAAGGCAAATGCAGCACTTTCACCAGGTGGGAATGGGAGAAAGGGAAAACCAGAGGCTCTGGGGAGCAGGCCAGGCCCAGGTGGAAGGTTTGAAAACAGCTGATGACAGGGCGAGGTTTGCGTTGGTAAAAAGCAGGCAAAAATCCTAAAACTGCCCTCCCAAATCCCCAGCCCGAGGAAAACCAGCCCCAGTTTCTCCCAGGACGCTGCAAGCACTGCCATGGATAAGTTGGGACTGGTGGCCAGCCCTGATGTCCCAATGCTCCTTGTGGCTTTGTCACTTGCTTCAGGCTAAAGCACGGTTCCACAGGAGACTTCTCAGTGTCAGCCTGAGACCATGAGCCTGTAAATGTGTCAATAAGAGGTGAAAAATCTCAAAAAACCTCTGGTCTGGAAGGAATTTCTGCAGAATGTGGAGGGCACGAGGGAGGGACAGCTCCTCTTGCTGCTATTAAGGCTTCCTGTGATAACATCACCAACTCAGATGCACGTTTTTGGTCTGAAGAAACAGATATTCGTATTTAAAGCTACTGCTCCTGCTGCTTGCATCAGGTAGATGTGGCATTTTAATGGCTCAGCTTAGAAAATCCACCTGTTCCTGAGAAAAAGCTGGGAAGCACTTCAGCTTCTGCCCTCATTAAATCAGTGTCGGGTAATTATCGAGTCTCTCGAAGGACTCACAAGCATTGGAGCCTGGAGGGACACCGTGGACATTTCTGACTTCCAAACTGGGTGGCAGAGGGTGACAACCTTCCCTGTGGCACTGTTGCATCTCACCCCGTGTCCTTGCAGGATGGGCCTCCAGGAGATGTGCAGCAACTCTTGAATTTAGACTGCATTCAAAGCGTGCTGATGAGAAAAAGGAGATATTTACGTGTCTGGCTGAGCTGTGGCTCAAAGCCCCAAGAGCTGGGTGCACACTCCTCAGATGAATTCAATATACGGTTCAAAATTGACTTTATAGACTCCTCATCAATAAATCCTCAAAGGCTCTGGTATCAGAATCCAAAGGAGCTCTGGAAATCGTTAGATCTGCAGTCAGTAATTGATAACACGCATTTCAGACGTGGAAATGAATTAGCCTTTGGCGTAGGGGGGCTTCAGACTGTATCCAATTTCATTAGGCAAGAAATTCAAATGATCAACAAGTGGCCTTTATTGTTCTGCTCTGGGAAGGGAACCCTTTGTTATCTCTTCGCCTCTTTTTTCTTGGCTACAGAGTTCCCAGAGCTCAAAAGAAACCTTGTGGTTTAGGAAGATGCCAACATCTGAATTCACACCTCTCCAGAGCTCAGGATTTGGGATGAGTTTTGCGCTTGGGCTCACACAGGGTGCTTTGTACCCGTCACTAACAGCTCCGTTTCTCCTGGCAGTGCCACAAGACACCAAAAACTCTTTGCCCAAGGAACTGCAAGAGCCCTGGTAAGTGAGATGTGAGTGAAAGCCCCTCTTCCAGCCACATACACATCTTCTCTCATCAAAGAAATGCTTACAGGCCGTCTCCCTGCTCAGAAACTTCCAGACACTGCTCTCACTAACTTCAAAACCCGCAGAAAAAGCAAATTTTCAACCTCCTATTGGACCAGGGAGTGTGGCAGGAGCAGCTCCTCCACCCCGAGATGAGCTGCAGGATCCAGACTGGTTCTTCTCCCCCTCCATCCCACTCCCAGCAGGAGTCTGGCCACGCTTGAGCACATTTTAGTGAGCAGGGAATGTGGAACAGTTGGTGGTGGTGCTGCTCGGGCCAGTGGAAATATTTCATCTTGGGTTTCCACAGTGAAATAAAAGGAAAGACGCCCCCTCCCCGCATTGTTTGGGTTTATTTTAGCTGCACAACGAGGCCGGTTTGAAGGCAGGAAACCAAGTTGCCAATCTCAGTGTGTCACAAGGCGAAGTTTGCACAGTTTGGGCTCCGTTTGCCTCTTCAGAAGAAAAAAGGGTCAGGAAAACTACAAAATAGAAGACTCTCCTGTGAAAAGAATAAAATAATAATTTTGGGCCAATATTTAGAGGAATCTTTCACTGTTTCTGCTCCAGTTCCACCCACCAGCATGGAGATATTTTTGCCTGAGAGACACACAAACCCTTCAAATGTGTCCCTTTCCTGGAACGTGCTGCACCTCCCGCCCCGTTCTCCTCCCTGGACCCACGGAACCAAACCTTCTGTGCTTTGCCTGTGACGCTGATCGTGCTGTAATCAAACCTCTCCTGACGGGAGAGAGTTTTTAAAGTCCTTGCCAGGAGTTCCAGAGACAAACAGGGATTCTCAGCTTTTGCTGCTTCTTGATAGTTGTTTATTAAGTCTTATCAGAGAAACAGAGTCACTAGCATGATCCAGACATAGCACAAAGCGGAGGATGCAGGAGAAAGCTGAATTATCAAGATTACACGGCCTTTTTAAAGGTAAATCAACCAATGGTTACTAAAAACGTACATTATTTTTACTTTTCTACCAATTATTCAGTAACACAGCCAGGAACTGCAGAATTCTTTGTCCAATCATCCCAAACTACTTTTCCTGCAGAACATGGAGCAGTCGAAGAAGAAGAAGAAGGTTTAAAGAACAACAACAATCCTCCATTTTGATGGTTTTTGCTTTTATCTATTTACTACATTAACAAACCCAAAACCTCTAAATCTTCCACCCTGTGACAATCTTACATGGTAGTCTGTCACCTAATTCACACCAGTGTAGCTTCTAGTTCTTCTTTTCTAAGAGTAGGCAGTTTTTTCCATGGACAGAGGTCAAAAGCTGGTCAAAAACCCCTCAAAACAGGCAGAGAAATATTCTCTGCACTCTGGGATCCCACAGCCTACACTAAAATTACATTCCCATAGCGGGGCATGTTTGCCCTGTAACGTTCTCGCCTGTGGATTAACCACCCCAGTTCCCTCAATTTTTCCTTCCTTAGTGGAACTTTTACCTCTCTGCCCACTCCTGTTGCCCCCCTTGGTTCCCTTCATCCTCCTCCTTGGGAAAACTGGGGAACAGCGCCTGGGGAGCCCTGCCCAGCCCAATGATTCCACAGGTTTGGCCTCCCTGTTTTACACCCCTGGAAGGATCCAGACCCTCTTCAGGGCCATGGGAAGTTGGTGATTAAGGGTGATGGGTGTCATCCCCCAGCCCTTTCCATCGGCAGAGAGGAGCTCGTCCTTGCGGTCCCTCTGTAAGACTTTGTCCTTATCCCTGCTAAATTCTGTTCTGTTTTTATTTTCAGATGTTTTTATCACGTTATCAGCATCCCCCTGTGTTCAAACCCCATCCTCCTGTTCCTCCACAGTCCCACAGCAGAACAAGCCACACAGTTTGGCAAGTCTTCACCCCATGCCCCAGAATTGTTCTGCAGGGCCAGACCTGAGGCCAGCTCCTGCAAAACCCCACTTTTAAGTGTCTTGAGATGTTTTTTGGAGGCAAGAAAATGATTCCTCTTCTCCTTGGATATCTGACTGGGGGACAGACCTGATGGGATGCACGTCAGTGTCCCATCTGCTCTCCTCAGGGTGGTCACACAGATTTTAGGGAGAGACAGGCCCCCAGCTTGGTGACTGATGGAATCCTGGTGTAGGTGACCTCCAAGAGTGTGAAAAACTGAGCACTGGGAGGACTTTTAATTTGTCCCAAGCCGGTGGCAGTCTGGAGGAAGAGACGGATGCTGTCCTGGCAGCTCCGAGCAATCCATTTCCTTCCTCATCCCTCTTCAATCAGATAAAAAGCTGTACAGACTCCACAAGCATAAATCTGAAATTCGTCAAATTTATAGGAGCAAAAAAGCAAAAAGCAGAAGAAAAAACCCACAGCTCCTCTTTTGTTTGCTCTGGGCAGCGTCCCAAACTCACCCCAAAGCGCGGGAGCGATCCTAGCCGGGCCATTAGAGGAATTGAATCCAGACCACTCCAAAACATCCCTGAAAATCACAGAGAAACCCAGATGGTTCAAGAGAACTCAAGTGGGGCACTCCAAAGTGAGGAAGTCTGGGGTTTAAGGTGCTGGCAAATGCTGTTGGAAGAGCAATGGCAGGACCAGGGCTCCAGTCAGAGACACGGCCTGGGTGCTTTTCCGGCACCGTGTTCTTCCACGGAAATGAGGTTCTAATGGATTTCTTTAACCTGTCTGAGGCATGAGGGTGTTTTTCCCCTTGCCTTGCTCTGAGCTCCAGAGGGAGACGCCTCCCCACTGGATCATGCCAGGACCCTGCTGTGCTGCTGCTCAGCAGAGCAAACTCCTCCTGGCTGAACTTCAGGAGGGTGGGAGGTTGTTAGAAATTCTACTTGAAGAAGGTCCAGAAACATCAAAAGTCCTCTGTGGTTGCTGTGGACCCCCGGGGTCATCCCGGTGTGCCAAAATCAATAGTGCCCTTCCTTACTGATCCTGAAATTTGAGATTAAAGCCATTTTCTGCTGCCAGCTGCCGGCTGGAAAAGCGAAGGAGGAATGAAAAGTTCTCACCAGAAGAAAGAAAAGCAAAGCAAGAGGAAAAGGGATTGAGTTGTGTTCCTTTGTAGGGAATAATCAGCTTTAAGCAAGATGAGGTTTGGGTCTCAGCACGCTGAGCACAACCAGGGCTGGTTCATTATCACCCAGCCAATGAGTTTGCAACGAAGGATTAACAACATCTTAAACAGATGCTTCCAATGAACTTCCCAAAATATATGGGGTGGGGTTTTTTTTTCTCTACCAGGGATTAGCAGGCTGGAGAGTAATTAGTTCTGAAATATTTTGGCTGGATTACTGCATGCTGCTGTCGGAAGGGATGTAACTCTCTCTTGCCAGTCTGCCTGGTGCGTTCCATTTTGTATCTCAAATTCATTTATATTGTCTGTGGATTTGCTGAAGGTATAAATAGAACCAAATCCCAGTTTTCACTTGCTGGGAATTTGTCAGTGCACTTTTTTTACTTGAGAACCATCTCAAAAAGCAACTTCTTTCCTTTTATTTTTTTGCTGTAACATTGCAGAGCCAGAGTTATGCCCCAGATCTTCTCAGACCACAAATCTTGCATTTCCAGTTTTGAGGTGTTTGGTCTTGGACAAACTGGGAGAGCCATGGTGATTTTTTTGATGAAACCCTCAGGAAATGAGACAATTTGGGACACAATGAATGATTTAGCATGAGGGTATCCTTGGATCCACTTTCTGGAATGGTTGAGCACCCAACCAGGATGATGAGGAATCCCAGCATGAGGTGGTAGCACTCAACACCTCTCAGGGACAGCCACTGCTTCCACAGTTTGGGTACTCTTGCCCCAAGCCAAGCTGGAGACCATTCCTGAGATATCCAGACCCCTGGTGGTTCTTTCTTTCTCTGGGATGTGCGGTTCAATGTAGGACTGACCTGGGTGAGAGGCCACTCACCTCCAGGCAGCTGTGGTTCAGCACATGGAAGTCTCATCCATTCATGGGAACTGCCTGGGAATGCAGCCTCTTGTCCAGGGTGGACTTGCAGGAATTAGTCAGGAAGCATTGCAAAGTTGCAAGGCTCCGAAAACCACTTCTCTGCTCCTAGGCAAGTTAAATACCAGGGAAAACCCAGCCCCAATTAATCAAATAAGCGACTCCAAATGAATTCTTGGCTCTTCCCTGTTGGATACTGAGTGTCAGCCAGGCCTGCAAGTGGACAGAGCTCTGGAAGATGGTAAATCCCATTAACAGTCACAGACGTGTTGTCTTGATGGAGAGGAGGGGGAATTCTCCTGCTGATTCCTCCAGTGACATTCCCACCTTGCCTGGGTCGAGGTGTCCTTATGGACACACGCTGCAGTGGCATTGCTTCCTGTTGCCCATTGAAATTCCAGTTTCTCCTCCAGTCTAGAACAGCAAAGATCCCCTGGGCTGGCTGAAACCCAGACCTCTTTGGGAATAAGAGAACCCCAAACTTACCCTCCAGGAGCAGGGTAAGAGGACAAACATCACACTGTCATTTCCATCTGATCCACAATTCCTCTCCAAATTGAATGTGTTTGATCCTCAGAGTGTTTTTTTCCAAGGACAAAATCCTCCTTTGCCAGATGCCAATAAAATGAGCTCTCCCCACACCCGATTCTCCCTGGTCCCACCAGTCCCTGCATTTCACTTCACTCCAGCATCAGCTGTTGCTCTTGGTTCCAGAGAGAGTGTGAAATATTTACAGCAATTCTCCCTTTATTTTCCAGGTCACCCTATCACTGGGATTTGGCAACCTCTGGGGAAGATGAAAGCAAAGGATCTTTATCACGGAGCCCAGAAGAATTTACAGTCCAAATAAACCAATTTGGAGGAGCAGGAGACGAGGCTTTGGAGGCCTGAGCTGTGACTTGTCTGCATCCCGCTGCCTTGGAATAAAATGGGATATTTATAGGAAGGAAAAGTGTGTCCATTTAGGCTGACATTTGGAGGCAACCTTCTTGTTCCTACATATTCACGAAGTGACGAGAGTGTGAGAGTCTCTGCAGCCAGGAGAACACTCCTTCCCAGCATTTCTGCTTCGCTTTGTCTGGGTTTGTGCGGCTTTGAGCGGCTCCTCTTCATTACATGGGTTTGAGAGACAGAGGTGTGTGACATCGGTGATCTCTGGGCACGGCGGGCACCTGGCCCGACTGTGCATCCTGGTGTTCTGGCTGGCACCGTGAACTGCCAGGGGCTGTGCCCTCCGCATCAGGCACTGAGCACTGTGCCTGTGCCCTCCACATCTGGCACTGAGCACTGTGCCTGTGCCCTTCACATCTGGCACTGAGCACTGTGCCGTGCCCTCCACATCTGGCACTGAGCACTGTGCCTGTGCCCTTCACATCTGGCACTGAGCACTGTGCCGTGCCCTCCACATCTGGCACTGAGCACTGTGCCTGTGCCCTTCACATCTGGCACTGAGCACTGTGCCGTGCCCTCCACATCTGGCACTGAGCACTGTGCCTGTGCCCTTCACATCTGGCACTGAGCACTGTGCCGTGCCCTCCACATCTGGCACTGAACACTGTGCCTGTGCCCTTCACATCTGGCACTGAGCACTGTGCCTGTGCCCTTCACATCTGGCACTGAGCACTGTGCCGTGCCCTCCACATCTGGCAGCAAGCACCGCCACAGGCTGTGCTCTTCACCTCTGGCACCAAACACCGTGCCGTGCCCTTCACATCTGGCACTGAGCACTGCCATGGCTGTGCCCTCCACATCTGGCACCAAACACCGTGCCGTGCCCTTCACATCTGGCACTGAGCACTGTGCCGTGTCCTTCACATCTGGCACCATGCACTGCCATGGGCTGTGCCCTTCACATCTGGCACCAAACACCGTGCTGTGCCCTTCACATCTGGCACCATGCACTGCCACAGGCTGTGCCCATCACATCTGGCACTGAGCACTGTGCCATGCCCTCCACATCTGGCACCAAGCACTGCCATGGCTGTGCCCTCCACATCTGGCACCAAACACCGTGCCGTGCCCTTCACATCTGGCACTGAGCACTGTGCCTGTGCCCTTCACATCTGGCACTGAGCACTGTGCCGTGCCCTCCACATCTGGCACCATGCACTGCCATGGGCTGTGCCCTTCACATCTGGCACCAAACACCGTGCTGTGCCCTTCACATCTGGCACCATGCACTGCCACAGGCTGTGCCCATCACATCTGGCACTGAGCACTGTGCCATGCCCTCCACATCTGGCACCAAGCACTGCCATGGCTGTGCCCTCCACATCTGGCACCAAACATCGTGCCGTGCCCTTCACATCTGGCACCAAACACTGCCACGTGCCATGCCCTTCACATCTGGGACCAAGGCACTGTGCCCTCCACATCTGGCACCAAACAGTGCCACATGCCATGCCCTTCCACACCTGGCACCAAGCCCCGCCCTTGGCATCACGCCACGGGCACAGCCCACTCAGGTCTTATCTGAACACGCACAACAAATCCGTTCGTACCCTCCCCTCCCTCCCAGGCTATCGTTGACTGGCTGACAAATCAGAGGGGTTTACAGGTTATAAAAACACTGGGAAATTTGGGATTAAAGGATATGGGAAGAGAAGGGAGGGGGAAGGCGGGAGCCCCTTCCCATCCCAGGATGGCGGGAGGGGAGCCATCGTTCCCCTACACCACTCACGATAGCACAGACTGCGCTCCCGCCAAACACCCTGGGCTCGGGACGCTGCTTCCCCTCCTCCCTGCTGGAATTACTCCTTGCTCCATGACATCTCTGCAGTGGCACAGTGCCCGAGATGAAGGAGCAGCGTGACCTGATGCAGGAGCACTTCTCTCCTTCTCACCTTTTCCCTCTCCTGGCAACCCCCGCTGCTGGAATCCCTTTCCTAGGCTGACAGCTCTGGGAGCTCCTTCCCCAGGGAATAACTGATTTCGTTCCTTTCCTGGGGAATGTCGAGCCAGGCTATTTCCCTGCCATGTGCTTTACTTTGCTTTTAACGCCATGGAATATCAGATGCCATTTTACCACTGGAATTCAGCGCTGGGAGCTCCTTCCCGGCTGGATGCGGCTCTTTGCTGTGGGATGTGCTGGAGCCAAGGAATTCAGGGTCACAAAATAGGATGTGGAGCCACCTGAGCCTCATGGCAGAGCAGCTTCCCTTCCTCCCAGGGCATCCCAAGGGTTAAAGCTGGGTTTTGTGACATCTGAGGAAGGGAGCAAAAAGGAAAAAGACTTAGCACTGTTTTCCAGCTGCATCCTTGGAGAAAAGATCCTTCCAGAGGTGTCTGGACACACCCTATGCACTGTCTGTGGTACCTTCAGGGTCACTCTTGCCTTCCCCACCCCTGTGCCCTTGGGGGGCACCTGGATGCAAGGACAAGAGGTGATGGTTTGAAATTAAAAGGGGTCAGTTTAGATCACACATAAGGAAGAAGTTCTTTACAATGAAAACAGTGAGGACCTGGCACAGGGTGCCCAGAGAAGCTGGGGCTGCCCTGGATCCCTGGCAGTGTCCGAGGCCAGGTTGGACGGGGCTTGGAGCAACCTGGGATAGTGGGAAGTGTCCCTGCCCGTGGCAGGGGGTGGAAGGAGATGGGCTTTCAGATCCCTTCCCACCCAAACCATGGTTCCATGGTTGTGTGATGCCCAGCAAACACTGGTGCCCCATCGCTCCTTCAGAGCCCCTCTGGTCTCAGCAGAGATCCTTGTGGGTCACAAATGACCATTCTGCCCTGCTGTGTTCCTACCATTCCTTCCCTGTCAGCCTGGCCTCTCACTGTGGCACTCCAGGGTTTTTTGGTGCAGGATCCAGCCAGAAGCCTTGGGAATGTGCAGGAGAGCACACGAGCAGACTGCTCTTCTCGTTGTGTCTCAGATTTGTGAAATGTGAGTGCCATTTATGAAGGGGGGGGACCCTTCCCTAGAATATCTCACTTTTCCAGGCGTGTTCACCCTTTCCTTAATCCCGTTTTCCACCCATGAACCCAGAGGTGCTCTGTATCTCCCTGGGTTTCCCCGACCTTGTTTGGAAGCTTTTCCTTGCCCATCTCCCTGCTGCCCAGGCTGAATGGGGCTGAGGCTTCCGGAGACCCATTGCTTGTGCACAAAGGATGGGATAGTCTCATCCTCTTTTCCGTTATCCTTGATTGTTCCTGCTCATCTCCACAGCAGCTTTCCTGCTTCTGCTGTGCTTGGAAAGGGCTGTGGTTTCAGTTCTCCTGCCTGCCCCATCTGTCCTGGGCAGGGTTTGTGTTCCTCTTCATCTTCCCTGGTGCAGAACAGCCTCTGCCTTTCACTTCTTTAACTTTAACCCCCTTGTTCTTCCCAGCATCCAAATTGGGAGGAAATCCAACCACCCAGAGCCTTCAAAAACCCTCACAAACACAGAATTTCTGCCCACCCATCCCCATTACCCACAGGTTTTTATTCTGTGCTTTTTTCCAGCTCTGAGGCTGGTTTATATGTGCATATATTTGACCTCAGAGGGATTATTGCAGCCACGAGAGTAAATAATGCGGCGGTGAATTATAAAAGTGAATACCTGAAGATGAAACATGCCCTATCCCACTCACTGCTTCCTAATGGGAATGCCTGTGATTTATGACCTTCTGATACAGGCATCCTGATGAAGAAAAGATGCAGTTAGAGGCAGGCAGGAGAGGTGTCACGTAGTTTATGGGCTTTGAACTTTTATTTTGGGGCAAGAAACACAGATCTAAAAGGCTATTTATCAGAGCCAGGGGAACATGAAGATATTTACTGATATTTTTAACATATTACCTTCAAATATTGCTGGAAAAGTTGGGTTTTCCAGCAAGAAATTTCTGACCAGGTTGTAAATATGTTTTCTCCCCAAATATTGATATTTGTTCCCATTTATTTTGCCCCTGACAGCGAGGATTGCTGCAAAATGCAATTTTTTTGCTCTTAACGTATAGGACGATGTATCGATACTTTGGGAAGATGAAGATGCTGGAGCCTTTAGGCCTAGAAGTGATAAATGGAGAGTGTCTAGGGTGAGATAATTATGAAAGAGTTGCAATTATTGTTGAAAATCTGGGCTAATTTGCATGCAAGGCTGCCAGGTTCTGTTTCGAGAAGGTGAACGAGCTGGACTGACAAATTTGTTAAATCTGCTGGAGAATCATGGTTTAAAATAATAACAATGATTAGCAGTAATATAATTGATCTATTTTGCTCTGTGCATGACAGGAATTCACTTCCAATTGAACCAGCAAATTAAAGCAACATTTAGCATACTAAACAATATTGCTGCTGAAAACCTCTATTTATATCTGCCAATAATTGTTATCTAACTCGGAGGGATGCAGCCGCTCCGCAGTCACCTTGTGGTGCAGCAGACATGGGAGTCGCTGGAGAACTGCTGGAATTTTCCAATAAAAGGGGCCATATCTGGAGCATCAAGACAGGGCCATAATGCACTGCTCCTCGTGATGTCAACGAGCTGGTTTTTTGTGTTAGGAAGTTAAATCAAATTCAGTTTGGGGGCCCAACCTGTGTTCTCATGGAGATCTTCTGGTTTGACACCAAATAAGTTAAACCTGTGAGCATGGGGAGAGGATGGGTTGAAAAACCCACCACAAGTCTGTGGTGCTCCTCATGCCATCCGCAAGCTGGGGTTTTG
This sequence comes from Corvus moneduloides, assembly GCF_009650955.1. NCBI lineage: Eukaryota > Metazoa > Chordata > Aves > Passeriformes > Corvidae > Corvus > Corvus moneduloides. Next base: position 3,424,167 of record NC_045485.1, on the reverse strand, counting down.
TGTCCAGGAGGTTCGGTGGAATTCAGTTTGGTGACCAAAGCCGTGTTCTCATGGAGATCTTCTGGTTTGAAACCAAATAGATTAAATCTGCAAGTGTGGGGAGAGGGTGGATTGAAGAACACCCACAACAGTCAGTCTGTGGTGCCCCTCGTGCTGTCAGTGAGGTGTTTTTTTGTGTTAGGAGGTTAAATCAAATTCAGTTTGGTGGCCCGACCTGTGTTCTCATGGAGATCTTCTGGTTTGAAACCAAATAAGTTAAACCTGTGAGCATGGGGAGAGGATGGGCTGGAAAACCCACCACAACAGTCCGTCTGTGGTGCTCCTCATGCCATCAGCGAGATGGGGTTTTCTGTCCAGAAGGTTCAGTGGAATTCAGTTTGATGGACATCTCCTGGTTTGAAATCAAACACGTTAAACCTGTGAATGTGAGGAGATGACGGATTGAAAAAAACACCACGACAGTCAGTTTGAAGAAAAAACAGCCTTTGGAAGTGAAAGTGGTGGAAGCTGTAGCATAATCCTGGGAAAACAAAAGGGGCAAATCCTTTTTTATTCCTTCTGGAGTTTTTTGGTTGGAATCAGGAGGCTTTTCCATCTAGCTGATCTCTGCCTTTGCTGTCCTTCAGAGCTGAGTTATAAAACCCCAGAGAAATGGAAGCTGGTTTTTGGACATTGCCAAGTCCAAGGTGGAATAGACAAAGCTCAATGGAAGGCTCAGTAAAGCCTTGCCCAGGGCCAGGCTTGTGCCATCCCATGAGAGTCCTTCCACTCCATCTTCCAATTGCTGCCCAGTCCCTGGCTCTCCCAGGCAATGGAAGCTGCTGCAGTGGGCAGGTGGAGGAGGTTGGTGTATGGGCTGTGCAAGCTGTGCCAAGGCCACGCCGTGCCCCCTGGTTTAGAGAAGACAGAGCCTTTACATCCTTCCTGCCTGAAGAAGAGGGTTTGAGGAGATGCCATTATCCCCCATGGCCTGGAGGTCAGCGTGTCCAGCTGGAGCAAACCTGAGCTGTCAGCCCCAGTGTCCTGAGGAGATGCTGTCCCACAGGCCCCTGGTGATCCCTTGGTGACCCATCACAAACTGGGTCATTAATTGTCTTAATACTAATTTTATTTTGTGAATCAACCCCTCCGCAGCACTTGGCAGTTTTGTCCCTTCCCACTCCCTCCCTTGGCTTTGCCTCCCCTTGTCCCCAGTGTCAGGACAGGAGGTCAAGGTCTACAGCACAGATAAACTCTGAGGGGTGAAGTAGGAACACGTTGGAGTTTTTTGATCTTCTTTTTCTGGGATCTGCACAGGAATAAGTACCACCCTGCTCGGTGTTCACCAGGGCAGCTCTTCTCTAATGTCCTGGGTCACGTATTCCCATGTGCTCCCTCCTTCCAGCGGGAGAAGTGTCTCCTTCCCACCCAGCAATTCCAGGGGAGTTGTCAGGTGTGTTGTGGAGGAGGCCAAAGTGCTTCAGGGGAAAGGAGCTGCTCTGCAGTCGAGGTGGTCACACACAGCAGGGTGCAGACAGGAGCTGGATCCTGCTGCACTTGAAGCATTGAGCTGGGATTCGCTAGGACACACTGTTTACATCCTTGCATATGGAGCTGCTGGAGAGAGCCCAGAGGAGGCTCCAGGATGAGCAGAGGGATGGAGCAGCTCTGCTGGGAGGAAAGGCTGCGAGAGCTGGGATTGTTCAGCCTGGAGAGGAGAAGCTCTGGGGTGACCTCACTGTGGCCTTGCAGGGCCTAAAAGGGCTACAAGAAAGATGGAGAGAGAATATTTCCAAGGGATGGAGTGCCAGGACAAGGTGGAATGGCTTCCCACTGCCAGAGGGCAGGGATGGATGGGATATTGGGAAGGAATTCTTCGCCGTGAGGGTGGGGAGGCCCTGGCACAGGGTGCCCAGAGAAGCTGTGGCTGCCTTGGAGTTGTTCCAGGCCAGGTTGGAGGGGGATTGGAGCGCCCTGGGCTAGTGGCAGGTGTCCCTGCCCACGGCAGGGAGTGGAACTGGATGGTGTTTAAGGTGCCTCCAGGACAGCTTCTCTCCCTTGGTACTCCCAGGAGTCGAGTCAATAAAGTTAATGGAGCTCAGAGAGGGACTCATCCAACCAAAGGAGAGTTTTAATTCTTCTTCCTATTTTAGGAAATGATGAAAACTGTCATAGACTCTGCTCTCAGCAAGGGCTGTCTGAGTCCTGGTGGAAGATTTCCCTGGAGAGCCCATTTCCAGCCCAAGGAATCCCAGCCCCATGAAGACAAGAAAATTTTTTCTCCCTCCTAGACCTGGTTCCTGCTCTATCTTGCCAAACCTAATCCCACCATTTTGATTTAGATGGGATATTGGGAAGGAATCCTTCCCTGGGAGGGTGGGAAGCCCTGGCACAGGGTGCCCAGAGAAGCTGTGGCTGCCCCTGGATCCCTGGCAGTGCCCAAGGCCAGGTTGGACACTGGGGCTTGGAGCACCCTGGGACAGTGGGAGGTGTCCCTGCCCATGGCAGGGGGTGGGACTGGATGGTTTTAAGGTCCCTTTCAACCTGAACCATTCCATGATTTCAAGCAACTCCTGCACTCTGATGCAAAGTCTGTCCACAGGGACTCTTCTACAGCCTTGGCTTGTGTGTGGATGAGACCTTCAAGACTCTGGCTAATTCCTCCTTCCAGCATTGCATCCCACCCCTGAAGGGAAGTACCAGGTTGACAGAGTCAGGACAGTGCTCAAAACTGAGCCTGAGAGGTCCGGACAGGTCTCCACAGCACATGTCAGATTCCACCCGGCTCCCTGCCTCATTTAATAAGTGACTTGCTTTCCCAGGGACTGATATTAGCGAACAAACTGCTTAATTTTACTGATTAATTAACACAGGGAAGAGGTCTGACCTTGCTCTGGAGGTAATCATGTTCCTTACTGCACCACGAGGGGATGGTTTAATCCTGTGACCCCGGAGCAGCTGAATCATTATTGCCTGTTGAATATGACAGCGGAATCCTATTTCCTGAGGGGAACGTGTGTGAGCCAAGCACTCAGGAAAGGAATTCTCTGGTTTATGCCATGATCAGGAGATCAGGAGATAAGGACAGAGCAGGAAGAGCATGAAGAACATGCCTGTCTCCAGGAACATCAGCCAGCCACGTGCCAGGAGTTCAGGGGAGGAGGGTCTGCTCTGGCCCACGGAGGAGCTGAAAGGAAAGCAGAGGAAACTTTGCCTTCTGTTCTCGGGTGATCAGAGTGAAGCAGCTGGGGAGGGAGGGGGGAGATGCTTCTGAACGTGAGGCTGCAGCAGGGCAGGGAATGCACATTCCTGGGGTTTGGGAGCAGGTCCGGAGTGTTTGGGTGGGTTTACAGCCCACTGAGCTCTCCTGGTGGGTGTGCTGGCCCAACAGGCGTGCCGATAGACAGGGCAGCAGGAACTGCTCCTCAGCCTTTGGCTGGGTTTTAGCTGTGACTGGGGGCCTCGGGAGCTTCCCCTGCAGCATTTGGCGGTGGCAGTTTGGGTCCGGTGCTGGTGACAGGGCTGGTGGTGGCCGTGGCTCAGCACTGACCAGTCACCACCAGGCCAATCCTTCAGATAGCAATCCTTCAGATAACAATTTCCCTCCCTCAAGGAGTGGTCTGGTTATAAAGGAGGGATGAGGTTATAAACCCAGGCACCTGCAGCATGGGCTGCATTTGTATCCTCAGGAAATTAATTCAGCTACTGCAACTGCAATTCCATTTCCTTCCTCAGCCCTTCCTCGTCTTTCCATAAGACCAAAACCAGTTTGGTGACAAATTCCTCCGATTCTTTCTTCCCTTTTTTCTACACTTAAAGTCATTTTCCTCTGCAAATTCCTGCTCTGATGCCCGTTATCCATCCATCAGCTCATTCCCTTAACCCTGCACAGAGTCCAGTGGCTCTGCAGGACCCTTCCCATGGGAAGGTCAAAGAGGCTGAGATGCCACCATTATCCTGTTTTCCCAAGGGTCCTAGTCTATTGGAATACACTGGATGCCTTTTCCTCCTTTTCCATCACAATACAGAGATAATGGATGCATTTTCAATATCCAACCTGACAGTACCTTTGCTCCCCAATCAGCCCTCCAGACCTGCTCCGAGCTTCTTGTGATAAATCCAGCACCAGATCCGGGCGGAAGCGTCTCAGAGAATGTTGTGGAGTTTCTTCCTCTGTAGGAAAATGCAGTCGGACTGAAATCAAAACATTTTGAAGGAAACGTGTTGATTTCGACTGGGAAGTATCAAAACAGATTGTTTCAACTTTCTTGGCTTGTTTTGACAGGATCAGAATGTTTCATTTCCATGAGGTAAAAACATTCGGGGTTGATTTTGCTCTCGGTTTAGTTTTGACTTTCCATTTCCATGAAATCATTGTATTTTTGTCATGAAAAGCTTGAATAGATGCTTGTGGAAGTGTCAAAATCCCCACATGGGAACCCTTCAGTATTCAAGGTGTTCCCAGGTCAGAGTGGGAGCTCTCCTTTCTCCTGGCCACCCCCAGCCCATCACAGCCACCCAAACAGGGCAGAAATAAACCCAAACCCACCTCTGGAGCCAGGCCTGAGGAGAAGCAACCAGAGTCAGGTGCCTTTCTTCAATTTATTTCCTCACATCCCAGTGTTTGCTGCCAGCCCTTTGGGGTGCTGCTGGAATTCCCCACCCCGTGCTAAAAAAGCTTTATGGATGCCATGAAAGCCAAGCCACATCTTCATTTCTCACCTCCGCTCTTAACAGCTTTTGTTCCTGGAAGGAAGGAAGTGTTTAATGTCCTTCAGTGAGGCAGATCCATCAGCAGACTAAGGAAAACAATTAAAGCAAGGTAACATGGAAGAATTAACCTTCAGGGGATAGACCCAGCTCAAATGACTCCTCTTCCTCAGCCTATCTGCATCACAAGGTGGTGATTCATTTCTCCCTGCTGCTCATTACCATGCTCTAACGATTGGAGCAAATTAGGAGGGAGCTTGAAAGTCCCCGAGCTTCAAAAGTCTTGATTTCCTGGGTCCATTTTTTGTTCTGCTTTCCTACGGGCTGATTTCCCACATAGCTTTTCCCAGGCATTTGGGGATGTATTTGCCTCTTGTGCATCCTCAGGGCTTGGGAAAAAAATGGGTTTCTTTCCAAAGTGGCTTTTTTTGTGTCTCTCAGACATGCCTGAATGGTGTGCATTGCTTTAGGTGGAGGAGATGAGGGGTGAATGACCTGCGAGCTTGACTTCCCCCTCTCCATGGGGATATTACTCATGTGTCTCTTTCTCTCTTCTACCTCTGAGTGTTTTAGGAGGTTTGGTATTTTGCAGACTCCTTTCTTCCAGCAGCTGAGGTTAAAACTGGCTGAGATGAGAAAGGCGCATCCCATAAGCTTTATTTCTGCGAAATCTGAAGAGTTACAGGAGTTTGAGTGGATGGGTTCTGGGCCCAGGGGAAAAAAAGACCCAAAAGCAGAAAGCAACAGGTCCGAGGCCTGCAGAGAGCAGAAGGAGGGGTTGGGGACCTCAAAATAATGCACAGAGTCCTTTGTCAAAGCACAGAGAGCCTTGTGAGAGCCAAAGCAAATCCCCTGTACCTGGAGCCCTGCCCAGGGTTCATTTAATAGGTCCAGCTCAATCCCTCATCCCACAGGGCTGAGGCCAGGGGGTCATGTGGAGCGTGAGTGTTTTAGGAGTACATCAGGAGTGGGATATGGGCCGGAGCCTCTTAAACAAGCAAAAGCCCCGGCAGAAAACTTCTCTCCACCACAATTAAAAGCGAGTCCGTGTGCGGTTTTGGGGGTGCGGCTGTATCTGATCCCTGGCCCCTCCTCAGCCCCTCACCACGGGACACGGCGTCTCCAACAGCCAGCAGCCTTGGACAAATGACAGCATAAAACCACATCCCTGGGTTAAAAAGGGGGAGAAAGGAAGACAGAGGAAGAATGAGATGGGGCTAAAGCAGGAGGGAAAACAAACCCCCGTTGAGCTGTTATTCCAGCCCTGGTGGAAGCCCAAGATCATTGGCAGGAGCCCTCAGAAGTTCATAAACACCTTTGTTTGTAGTTTCCTCTTTGACTTTGTTCAGACTGGAGGGGACAAATGTGTTCCTGTCGCCGGCTGCTGATTCTGCTACTTCTCCAGAAAGAAATGGCTTTGCCTTTCTCCAGCGTGTGCCTCATAAAACAGGGATTAAGAGCATTTTTTTCAAACATCGTTTTTGTAATAGCACAGCCCCAAACCCCTTCAATCAGCAAACTTGAGCACGGCTTGACAGCCTAAACTGCCATTCCTTAACCCACAGGACAAGAAGTGCCATTTGCACATGGCTGAGTGGCGAGCAGCAGAGATTCATGTCGGCTGCTAATTGCCTTTGGCTCCGAGACACGGCACAAATGCTGAGGCACCTAGCACATTCCTCCTTCCAATCCCATCTTGGGAAATGGCTTTGCCCGGATTTCAGTGACTCAGGAGTGCGTGGAGAGCCAGAATTCTTTCAGGAAGGTGGGCAAGGAAAGGACAGCTGAGGAGGAAAAGTTCTCCAGCAATGCCTCAGGAGGTGAGACAGGAGCTCCTGGGGACAAAGCTCCCGTTAAAGCCTGCTGTGAATGTCTCTGGATATTCAGTTTTCCATGTCTTTCCATGTGTAGGAAGAGCACATGGAAGAACTTCTCTGGCCTTCCAAATCCTTTAGTGGAAGGTGTCCTTGCCCACGTCAGGGGGTGGAGCGAGTTGGGTTTTAAGGTCCCTTGCAACCCAAACCATTCCATGATTCCATGACATTCTACCCTAAACCATGTGTCCCAGTGCTGTTGGAGGTATCTGAATCTGTCTGGGATGTCCACACAGGACTGGAAAATAACACAGAGGAATTACAAGGCCCCATCAAGTGACTTTGAGTGGATGCTCCTTCGAATGACCCTGGCCATCTCTGTGGGCAGCTGGAACCACCCATCCAAGGCCCTTTACTGCCTGCAGAATACCCCAGGTCAGCTCAAAGCTGGGCCAAGTTCCAGCTCTGCCTCACTGCCAACCTCTGAGCCCTTGAAACGGAGTCGGGATTGAAGGGATAACTCCACCAACCCTTGTCCACAGAGCACTGCAGAAAAAATGACCAGTTCTGGGATCTGGGCCAGAATCTGCAGCAAATAACATGAGCAAGGGTTGTGAATGTTCAGATTTAGCAAAAACCTGATCAGCCCTCCTTGAAACTGGGGAGGGGTGGGACCTTAAGGGTCCTTCAGGGGAGAGAAAGGTGATGTTGGCAGTGGGGTGAAGGAGGTGGTTGTCCAGGGAACCCAGGTGGGAGGCCAAGGTGACGGTGCAAGGAGATAATGAGCTGCTTCACTAAAGACTCTGCCATCCTCAGTGAGCAATCCTGGTATTTTATGCACTTTAAAAATTCTACACGTAACTTTCAAAAGTTATTTGTAGAAATAAAATTCTACAAGTGTAGAAATAATATTCTACAAATAACTTTTGGCATGCTTGGCATGAGTATTCCCAAAAAAACCCTGGCATTTCCAGGAGTCTGCACAATCTCCCCTAAAGAAGTTACTGATAAACTTCATTAAATCCTGGGATGGTTTAAATTGGAAAGGACCTTAAGGATCATCCAGTCCGTCCCTCCCACTTGTTGGATTTGTCATTCCTGAGGAAAGAATGACAAATTTTGATTTCCTGTATCCTTCTGGTCTCGTTGGTGATGTTTTGTAATGAAATACGACTGGCATGGATTTTCTTTTAATGGATTTAATTGAAATGATGGCAAATCATTCCAACTGAAGTGCAGGATATGAAATAGGAATCTACTCCCATATTTACACTCCTAACAACCCAAAATGTGGGATTTCATAGCAACAAGGAGCCTTCATGGAAACAGCCCAGCACTGACTCCAAACACTGATTTCAGTGATTATGTGCTCTGTACCTTCAGGCAAAACAGCACATGCAGGCCCTAAAGCAGGAGCAGTGAGGATTTGGCAAGTTTAGTTACATCCACAGAGGGTGCAACCAGCCAGGGATGCCACAAGGATAATGCCAGACTTTCCAGCTGAGAGACAGGGAAAATTCCATGGGGAGAACAGAATGGTGTTTCCCTGGGGAGGACAAGCCAAGCGAAAGCTCCCTGCACTGAGCAGGCAGAGCTGGAGCTGCTCCATCGACCCTGGGGACCAGGCTTGGGTCAGAATTGCAGAATTTTAACATTTCTATCAGGAATTGTAGTGATAGGATAAGAGGGAATGGCTTCAAACTGAAAGAGAGCAGGGTTAGGTGGGATATTGGGAAGGAATTCCTCCCTGTGAGGGTGGTGAGGCCCTGGCACAGGGTGCCCAGAGCAGCTGTGGCTGCCCCTGGATCCCTGGCAGTGTCCAAGGACAGGCTGGACGGGGCTTGGAGCGCCCTGGGATAGTGGAAGGTGTCCCTGCCCATGGGAGGGGGTGGGACTGGATGGGCTTTATGGTCCTTTCCCACCCAAACCAGTCTGTGGTTCCATGATTCTCTGAAGCTCTGGAGATTTTCTGGGACGTGATGGGACAGCAGGAGCACTGTGTAGTGCTGCCAGGCTTTGTGGTCGCTCACTTTTGCAGAAATAACTGCAGAAGCTGGGCATTCCTTGTGGATTTGGGAGTGCCACCACCTCCCTGCCCTCTGCAATGCTCCTCAGAGTCCCTCATGTCACACTGCCCTGACCTGCTGCCTCCTCCCGTGCATTTGACAATTAAACGGGAAGGAGAAGCTGTTCCAGGAAGAGCACTCTGCTGTTTTGGGGTCAGCTCAGCACCTTTTAATCTGTGTTAGATGAAAGATGATCCTCTCACTCTCACCAGAATTTCCTTTGCACGTTGTCACTTCCAGCTCCCATCCTGCACTCATTCAGGGGGGTGATGCAGGAAGAGCAAGTGGCTCCTGCAGCCTGGGACCAGGCTGGGGCTTTCCTTACAGCTCTGGGGGAAAAATGCAGTGGACAGAGAAAGGTGTGCAGTGGCATGGAGACCTCGGAGAAATGGGGAAGCTAATGAGGAAAACTGCCAACCCCAGCTGAGACAGCCTTCTCCACCTGGCAAAGGCTCCTAGCAGGGATATGTCAGTGATAATAAATCTCCTCTCCGTTAGCAGGCACAGCCAGAAAATATAACTATCCTGCATCTGAGTAGGTCTCCTTCCTGCTATAATAACTGGGACGAGATAAACAGAAGTTCAGAGGGATACCAGACTTAGAAATCAGTTCGTTCTGACTCCAAGTTTATGTTTTCCTTCATGCCTTTTACTAATGAGCGTTGAATCGAAAGAGTTTGTTCAAGTCTTCAATGTGTTCCCCCTTATTTTCAAGGCAGGATGTATTTCTCTCTCTTCTGGATTAAAAAGCTCTTTTAGGGAAAACATCTCCAAATGCCTCATTTCTCTCCTTTTGCTTTCTACCTGTCAGGAATAAAAGCACTTTCCTAATAAGCATGAGAGATTCACGCATCAGGAACAGAGATTTGATTTGCGAATACCTGCTTGGAAATGCTCTTCCAAGGCATATCAGATGTGTTCAAACCAGGCATCAAATCTGTTCAAGTCAGCTATGAAAACTCCGAGTGCTGCTCCCAGCCCAGGACACCTGGATGAGGGGGATAAGGAAAGGACCAGATCCGTGGTGGTGACGTTCGCTGACTCCTAAGGAAAGTGTTCCCTGACGATTCACTTCTGGCTGTAAGGTACAGCCACGGTTTCACTGACCATTTCTCTGCTCTTAGCTCCTCACAGCAACTGGTAGGAAGAAGCAGGAGCAGGGAGAGGCTCCTACTCCATGGATTTACCTCCTCTGCCACTGTCGGTGATGGAGAAGGACTGAGCTCAGTCCCAGAGTCATCCACAAACCACGCACAAGTCAGAGCAGCCCCTCAGGTGTTTGCAGGTGCATCCACAGACCCTGGAGCCTTGGGGACATGGAGCAAATACATTTATATTCCAGGGAAACCAAACAAATGGGAAAATCTCTGGCTTTTTCTGTGGAAACAGGAGTGAGTGTAGCTGGCGGTGGGAGCACAGCTGCTCTGCCCAGCAGTGGGATAATCATCCCTACTGCAGATTCCTGCTCTGCCACGCTCCTCTGTGGCTGCAGGCACACGAGGAGGGACTGGAGCAGCATTTTTATCCTCACAGAGGGGACTGCAGCTGATGATTTCAGTGGCATCACGAGGCCCTTGCAGCCTCACAGCCTGGTTTGGTCCTTCTCCCGAAGCTCCAGTGACCTGCAGCTGCTTTGGCTCAGTCTCCACAGGCTGGGAAGGAAGTCACATTTAAATTTGCCTCAGGAGAGGACCTGGGAGAGTGGATTTCCTGCTGAAGATGAACTGGGATGTGTTCATAATGCGGCGTGTGATCCCTCAGACTCCATCAGCCTTTGCAGAAGACAGCGAACAATTCCACTGCCAGCTGTCAGAGCATTCCCAGAGGGAAAGCAGCCTCTCTCCTAATCCCACCTGAAGCAGGATGGCTGAGCTTGACCCGTGTGCACAGACACAACGCTGGCCTGGCTCAGATGAAGACAAGGACATTCAGAGAGTTGTGTGACAGAAGGTCAGAGGCAAATCCCTGCCCATTCCTGTCCCAGGGTTGGAATCTCCAGTCCAAGCAGCCTGTGGCATCTGGAGGTAGAGGACAAACCCACCCTCTCACAGCCTTTCCTGATTTGCTCCCCAGCCCTTCAGCTGTGGTCACGTTTCCCCCAGAGCTTGGCAAGGAGTCTTCTACACCCAGGCCTGAGTTATCATGGGAAGTGCTGCTGGTGGAAACCCGGGAGAGCTGTTCCAGCACAAGAAGGTTGCAAGGAATACAATGCCATGGAGGGGTTTAAAACAACCTCCAGCCAGGGCTGTGAGAGCAGCTCCCACCTCTCTGGGGCTTTCAGGGGCCTCAGCTCCTTCTGTCCAGCCAAGCACTGAGCCCATGTGTGGGAATATCCTCAGAGTTTATGGATTGGACAAGTCTGGGCAGAAGTTCTACAGCTGTATCAAAAGTCGTGTTTGTGATTCCCTGCCAGCTTTCAAATCCTCGTTCTGAGCGCTGGAGGACTGAGTTTCTCAAAGAAGCCATTGCCAGGATTTGTTTAAAACGAACGAAACTGTATTTTTTTCCGAATCTTGTTTATATTGATCCCTCCTATGAAATCAAGGAACATGTAATCAGCTTTTCTATATATCACAGGCTGCTAAAGGTCACCCAGATATCTACATCAAGCCAAAATATGAATGATGGCAAATATTTCCACGCCAAACACAGGATGTATCTGTTACAGCCAAGGACAGAAGAGAGAAGGATGTTATCAGCATATATTTTAATTTATGGCATGGAAGAGAGGAGCCCTGAACAAGCACCCTGTGCCTGCCTAATTTAATGAATGCCACTTTTCACCTGGAGCTGAGTTGTGCTCCTTAAGCTTCAGGTTGTGGAGGGATTTTCCAGACCTGGATGCTTTGGAAGCAGATTTTTTGTACCTCTTCCCTACTTCTTGTTGGTCTTGAAGCAGCGATGATCCAAACCTGACACAACACCCAGGAGATGCTCCCCAGCCCTGCCCAAGCACACCAAGGAGTGCACATGATTTTGGGAGGTGAGGAGTTGTGAGGAGGAGCTGGAGCACACCAAGAGTCAACCTTGATGTCTCCACTCCGTGACTTCCAGCTCTCAGGCTACAGATCCCAGCTCTGCCTGTGGAGGAGGGTGAGGAATGGTCTGGTTCACTTTCAGGATTCTCCACAGCCTTCTTTGCTTCTTGCCTGGGAGCTCCTTGGCAAAGCCTGCTTTGATTTACAGCCTGTGCTGCTGGAGTTGGACCCCTTTGTCCCCTGAGTCTTCTTGGGAATGACTCGGAGCTGGAATGTGTCTGCTCACCACCAGGATTCACCTTCCAGTCTGGGCATGAAGGGTTAAATTCCAGATGGTGACAGCTCCTAATCCAGGCAGCTCATGAAAGCTGAGGAAGCCTGGACCATTTATTTCATTCTAGAGGAAGATGAGATGCTGAGGCTGGCAAGGCTGACAGGTGAGGCCTCCTCTGCCTCCTGGATGGCATTCCAAAAGCAGGAGGGACCTCTCTGGCCATGAATGCTGGGCTCCACTTCTCCCCACCCTGCCCAGATGTGATGGAACCATGTGCCAGATACGTTTTCACTCTAAGTGCTGAACTATTCACTAAGAAAATTAGGAAGTACCAGTTCGGGCAGCCAGAGTCTCTGGATAGTCCTTGGAATGGCTTTTCCTTCCAGGTAGGAGTTATGTCCCTCTCCTTGGGACCACTGATTCCTGACAACCTTCAAAACTGCCTTGCAAAGAGGGAACAAACTCTTGGATGGCCGAGGTAGGTCGGGGGTTTGTTTTTCCAGCTCCTTTTCCCTTCGTTTGTAATTCCCACTGACATTCCAGAGGCTGCATGGCTGAGTACTTAAATGAGAAAACGCTTCGTGGAGGAAATGGCCCATGGAACACTCCCAGAGCTCTGGGACACAACAGCAGCAGAGACACAGATTACTAAACAGGCAAAAATTCCGTCCAGGTACGGCTCCAGCTCTCAGCAGGTGGTGGGAATAAAAGATGATGAAGGCAGAGATAAATGTGGTGTCTCCTGACGCTGGGAGATGAAAGCATGCTGGAGTCAGGCATTTGTGTCTGTCTGTTCTCCAGGAACTCTTGGAAAGAGGGTTCTGCTTGTGTTTTGTTGGAATAGAAGCCAAAATGCATAAAAAAGATCATTAGGGGCTGTGTTGTTTTTATTATCTGTGATTTTTTTTGCCTCGTGCTAATGGATCCCAGACCATCCCAACCCAAACCAAGCTGGAGGGATTCCTTCCTCTGCCAAGGCTGAGCTGCCGAGCTTCTAATCACAACCAGGAGAAGGGAACCAAGCCCAGAGCTCTTCAATGGCCACTTCCCAGGGAGAAAGAAGGATTGGAAAGCATCCCAAAGTGTCCAAAGGCTGCTCGGATCCAGCTGTTTCAAACAAGGCTCGGAGGTGAGCACACCTGAACACACCTGTGAGACCATTGGGGCCCTTCCCATCCCGTACCTGGAGTAAGGAGCAGGGAAATTGGACTACTCCAAGCTTTCCACAGCAACCTGAGCTACAGATCCAAATTATCCATTAAAGGATAATCCTTTCTTCCTGTCCAAGAACAAGAGATCAGAAAGGACATGAGCAGAGCGTGGTTCAGGCAAACAGGAGGAAGTGGGTTTCATCCACTCCCTGGATGCTGTTTGTGCCAAAGGATGTGGTGACTGCTGAGAGTCCACTCGGATCAGGGAGGAGAAAGCCGTGACTACAGTGAAACCAGGGCCTCCAGTTGCTCCACGTCTGGTTTAGGTTGGATATTAGGGAAAAATTCTTCCCCAAAAGGGTGGTCAGACACTGGAAGAGCTGCCCAAGGCTCCGGAGCGGTCATGTCCATGGAGACCAAAGACATGGATGTGGCACTTGTGGACATGGGTCGGTGTGGCCTTGGAAGTGCTGCGGGAATGGTTGGACTTGACCTTAGAGGGCTTTTCCAACCTTAATGATTCCATGATTCTACACATAGACAACAAAACCCTTGAGCTGGAGTTTGTAGGGAATGTTACCTGGCTCTGAACTCAATCCACACTGGAACAGATCCTTCACCCAAACATCTTTAATCTGCCAAGGCCTAGAGTGGTGATGATGCTGGTACAGCCTTTCTCCCTGTCCCTGCTTGATCCAGGTCCTCCCTAAATCCACCAAAACTGCCGTGGAGGTAGGTTGGATCTCCTTATTTACCAATCCTTATCCTCACAGCTGGGAAAGCCCTGCTGTCCGATGGATCACACCTTGTCCGGTGAAAGCAAGTGGACGTAGCCCCTTATTTCCAGTACACGGCCAGGATATTTCTGCCAAGCAGAATTCCTTCCAGAACTCCTCCCTGGGACCTGATGTCAGCTGGTCAGGAAGATAAAACAAGTCTTGTCTCATGAATATGGAGCAGGGAAAAGGCAGGAGGGAGCGCAGGGAGCATCAGGGATTCATCGAGCGCTCCAAACGGCGCTCACGGCTCAGCACACCAGAACTGCAAATATCGACGATTCCAGCAGGCTGGGGGCGATACTTGGGGAGAAATGGACACTTTGGAAAGGCAAATTCTCTGCGAGTGACAACCACTGTCTCAGAGCTCATTCTGAGCTTGGCACCAGCAAGAGGGAAACGCCTGGGGCACGCACAAGGGTTCCTGAAATGTCCCGTTTATCCTGTTTTGGGCTGGTGGCTGCTGGCTGTGTTTATGGGCAGTGCATTAACCCCTGGGTGAAACAATCGGCATCAGCAACTTCCCAGTGCCCTTCCCACTCCGCTAAATCCAGCAGCAGAGAATGGGATGCATCCAGCACATGGCTAATGTGGGATTGCAGCAGGAGCCCCGTTGGAAACGGAGAGAACCCTGCAAGAGGCGGTGTGAATTCATTAGGAATCCATGCCGCTCCAATCGAGAATATCTGAGCAGTGACCTTCATACAAAATGTATCGTGCAACGCTCTCTATTAAAATAATCATAAACACAGTCAGCAGTAAACAAAACAATCCAAATGTGCCTGGAAAATAAATGCAGCCAGGGGATGGTGGATGGAGCAGGGATTAAATTTCCATTTAGGTATTACAGGCCATGAAGGGGGTTTTTTGTCTTTTCTCTTCTCAAACAGAGTTTCCAAAATCAATAGCTGGGGGAGGGAAATGGGGTGATTGGTAACATGGGGAGTAATTACTCCAGTTTGTCACCGCTCGTGTTCCATGTTGGAGCATCCATGAGGGGAGGAGGCTGCTGGAGCCGGCCCCAGTCAATATTTGTCCAGAGCACAGGGAAAATCCTGCAGTTCTGTGGGCTTTTGGTTCCCATGCTTCCCCTCTGCCGACATCTGTCCTTCCCATCGGGATGCGACCAACAGATTCGGGATCGAACCACCGTGGTGCCAGATGACACAGGAGCACACAGAGCACGGCAAAGCCAGACTGAGATCTGGGGCATGGCAAAACGGAGCTACAGAGACTTGCAGAGGGAGGGATGAGGCTGTGCCAGACTCTGAGCTCCTTCCAGGGACTGTGGCAGTGTTGACGCTGAAGGAAAAGACTCCTTTTGTCTCTCTGAGATGCTACAAATGAAGTCCTGCTTCAATTTTCAGTCCCTTGCTGGCAGGAAAGCTGATGCCCCAGAGGAGAAGCTGAGGTTCCTTCCAAAGGCCAGTGTCTGCTGGGAGTCCCAGGCTGGTGGCCACTCTCTGCTGGATACATCCAGCTGTCCCTAAAAATGGAGAGCTGGGAGCATTTAGCAGGAGTGGGGGTGGTCATGGCTGCCCAGTGAGGATCATCATTCCCAGAGGGTGAGCAATGAGCTTGGGAGTTTCCATAGAATCCCAGGATGGTTTGGGTTGGAAGAGACCTTAAAGCCCATTCAGTCCATGGGCAGGGACACCTTCCACTATCCCAGGGTGCTCCAAGCCCCGTCCAACCTGGCCTTGGACACTGCCAGGGATCCAGGGGCAGCCACAGCTGCTCTGGGCACCCCGTGCTAGGGCCTGCCCACCCTCACAGGGAGAATTCCTTCCCTATATCCCATCTAACCCTGTCCACTGGCAGTGGGAAGACATTCCCTCTTGTCCAGTCACTCCATCCCTCGGAAATGGTCTCTCTCCATGTTTCTTGTTGGCTCCCTCAGGTACTGGAAGGCCACAAGGAGATCACCTGGAGCTTCTCTTCTCCACACTGAACAATCCCAGTTCTCCCAGCCTTTCCTAATTATCTTGTAAGAGTCTCCTTCTCTGTCAGTAATCCCCACATGGTTTCAGCAGTGCCCACCTTGCTTTGATGTACTTAGAAGCCATGCCAGCTTGGGGTTTTTCCCTATTTTCCACAAGTTTCTTCAAAATCTTCCGGTTTTTCCTTCCAGACCTGTTGCAGTTTCTGCAGGAGCAGACTCAGAGTGTCTCATCTGCTGCAGTCCCTGCTTTCCTCTTCCATGCCCTCAGGCCCTGCCTTTGCTCTTCCACTGGATGATATTCCCACCAGCCCTTGCCAGGAGACCCACAAAACCATGGGAAGGATCTTAGGAGTTGAGATGGAGACCATTCCCAGTCTGACCCCCCTCTCCCGCCCTCATCCCACCAGCCTGGGTGCCCCAACACATTCATCCTGCATCCAGCTCTGTTCTGCTCCTGCAGCTCCACTCTGCCTCCAGCCCAGCCTCCAGCACAATCCCTAGGAACAAATTCATTTCCAGTCTGGCCCTTCCTGGATTAGCTGCAATCTTTAGCTACACAAGGGAAGAACTAGGAAGAGCAGAGGCTCCAGGGGCAGCCTTTTGCTGGAGGTTTTAATATATTTTGAGAGTTCCAGTGAAGTTTGAATTTCTCAATTTTCATTCTCTCCTGACATTTCCCAACTTTTGTGTCACATCTTTTTTTTTTATGATCAGCCTTTTTTCCCATCCTTTCTGCTCCTTTCCCCTTTTGGGAAGATTCCCATCTTGCTGCTAATATATCTTTAGTGACCCTGCCATAGCTGGAATTTTGGGCAACATATTTCCCCCATTACTTATCAGCCAACTTCCAGACTGGCTCCTCAACTTTCAGGCCCCCAAGTTTTCCAGCAAGTTCCTACCAAATTTCCTGGATTTGCCCATGTGATTTAAGTGAGATCCACGTTTAGTTCCTTCCCCTCTGCTTCCAAAGGATTTTCTAATGGTTTGTTGCCACAGTTATTTCCTGTGACCACCTCAGCAGCTGTAAGAAGTTCACCAAGTTTTGGGATTCTAAGATGACAATGAACCTGTTGGATTGGATCCCATCTGAAGAGACCTCATCTCATCCATAGTGTGATCTTTTTTCTGATCTCCCCTTTCCTGTGTGTGCCAGGAGATCCTGGGCTGCCCTCCACGTCCGGCTGCATTCCCAACACTCCCAGCTTCTGGGGTTCAAACCAGTGTCCCACACATTCCCACTGGAAATCCTCCGCCTGCCCTTTCCTCTTCTCTGTTCCTCACCTGCTGCCATTGTGTGGCCTCATAATTGATAAAAACTTTCATTGTATGATCTCACCTGTGGGTTTTTCCCTTCTTTTCCAGGGAATGAGGCAGGTTTGCCATTTGCTTCCAGAGCCTTTCCAGCACTCCCACATCACTGAAATCATTCACCCCAAAAAGCACTTCTTTAAGTGAGCATTACCAGCGAGCTGCCATCGATGCCTCCCTCCTGATTAGCACTAATGAATCTAATAGGCTGCTGTTATCAGTATCCCTGCACATCATGTGGTTTATTGATGGACTTGGGTGCCTATTTGCTCTAATGAAAACCATGGAATTGCAGATCCATCATGCCTAAGTGGTGATGGAACCCAGAGCCAGCTGTAATTGTTGATTCCTTCGCTGAGAAGGGGATTTGAGAAGCTCTAACTACAAAAAGCCATTCAGTTAATTTTTTTTCTCCTAATAAATAACCCGCTTTCCCATAAAGGCAGAAAATTCACACTGATACAGGAAAATAAATTTTCATAATTAGTTCATGGGACTTGTCACCATGGCAAGTTGTTCAGCCCAAGAACGGGAACGATGGAGAAAGCTCAGGGATTAAACGGATGAGTGGAAGGCCACAGTCACAGCTCTGGCTGGAAAGGGTTGGGAAGGCATACAGAGCTGTGTATCCCAGGTTTGCTACGTTCTCCCACAGATCAGGATGAGTCTCCAGGTGGGGCAGGAAAGACACAAAGTCTTGTACCACTTTCTAAAGTGTCTGGGGAGAAACAAGGTCAACAACCTGCTGAGCGTCTGACCCGCCAGTGCTCAGAGAGCCATTTCTGTCCTTCCACAGAGGCCCAGGATGGTTTGGGTGGGAAGGGACCTTTAAGCCCATCCCATCCCACCCCCTGCCATGAGCAGGGATACCTTCCACTGTCCCAGGGTGCTCCAAGCCCCATCCAACCTGGCCTTGGACACTTCCAGGGATCCAGGGGAAACCACAGCTGCTCTGGGCACCCTGTGCCAGGGCCTGCCCACCCTCACAGGGAGGAATTCCTTCCCAATATCCCATCTAACCCTGCCCTCTGGCAGTGGGAAGCCATTTCCCCTTCTTAATTCTTGTTTAAGCTGCCATATTCTCCTGTTTATAATGAAATAACTTCCTTCAATTCCTTGTACATTAAAGACCGTGGTTAACAATCCTTACCTGTGATGTGAACTCAGTGTTCAATATCAGAACGAATGCAATAAACAGCTGGCACACTTCAGAAATCTGGGCAGTTTCAGCTGAATATTTTTAATCTACAGGAAACGTCGGGGTCTTTGTATAATCTGAACTTTTCCCCGCTTTTTGTAAAAATCAGAACCACTTCCCACTTTTTTTTCCCACCAAAATTTGGGGTGCTGAGGGTTCTAAAGAAGAGGGTGATTGTAAAGGCTAAATTATACTGGATCAAAATGTGTTTCCAGGTGGGACAGGGGGGCTCAGGGGTCACTGTTGGTCACACTCATGGTAAGCGCAGGTGTGGGGGATTCAGGTGATGTCTTGCCCTGTGTCCAGCAGGAAATCCAAACCCGCTCAGGCTGTCCATGCACATTCCTGGCCAGATGACCACCAGCACCCAGTTTTGAAGACACCCACGACTCTGGGCACCAGTTTTTCCTGCAAACAGTCAGAAATTCCCTGGACAAACCAACCCGTGGCTGTCATTGCAGAGGGAGACAGTGAACAGTCTGCAGGGACACAGCCTTCATCCCACTGTCTCCTGGCTTTTCCTCTGATTCCTGCTAGGACACCAGCCGTGCTTGGCCCTGGCCTGCCCTGGGGGACATTCAGGGGACTCTGGGTCAAGCCAGCTGTGCCACATCTGGCGGGTGTCATGGCTGTACGGAGTAACCCTGACATCTAGTGGCTTCCAGAGCCCGAGCCCTGGCCACCCCGAGCTGGCTGGAGCAGGGCTGAGCAGGAGGCACCGCGGGCTGGCCAAAGGCCCCTTGCCATGGATGCAGCTAACAGCTTTTCCACGGGGCAGGACAAGGTGTGGACAGCCAGCACCGCCCCGAGGGATGTTGTTAATAAAGTCATTTATGCTGCTAATGAGTTATTTGGACCCTGTTGGGTTTTGGTAGCCCCAAAGCTGAGCTTGCCCGGGGAACCTTGCCCAAGGGAAGCTTTTCCATGGCCTCCTTGGGAAAACAAGGTGTAGGACAAGAGGTTTCACCAGACAAAGACCTGTGCAGCCTCCTGTGGGCTGGGAATACTCCAGGGATGCTCCAGGAGCAGGCAGGAGGAGGTGCCAAGGACGGGGAGTTTTCAGCATGACCTCTTCCCATATTAATGCTTAAAATTCCATTTTAATGGAGAACGGAGGCCCCAACTTCCCACTCCTGCTGCCAAGGTGGCTTTTGGAGGAAAGATTCTACAAAAAAGCCTTCTCTGAGCAGGAACACCTTTGCCTCCTCTCCAAGGGAAGGATTTTGGGAGACGTGGGAGATTTGGCTGCCTTCTTGCAGCTGATCAGGCAAGACAATATCTCAGTTCACTCAGCTTTTGGTGCCCCTGTCCCCTGGCTGTGCCACCAGCTGGCTGTCCAAACTCTGCTGCCACATCCCCCAGACCCTGCCTGAGTCCCCTGATGCAGCTGGACACCCTCTCCAACCCACCATGGGCAACAAAATATCCCAAAGGGGAAAGCACCCAGGAGCAGAGGCAGTGAAGGCGATGGGGAATGAGGAGAGGTTTTACTGCACCACTTCAGGGATCACAGCAACATTCCCTGGCAAGTACAAATGCAGATCCTGCCACGTCCGTGGGGCAAAGGAATTCTCCCAAAAGCATCTTGGGAAGCAGCAAAGATCAGGGAACAGTCATCCCAGAGACACTCCCGAGGTCTGCTGTCCCTGTCCCCGGTGCAGGCAGGCCTGGGGTTGCCAGGCACACTTTTGGCACCGTTTTTCCCTGCTGGCTCCAGATTTCCCAGCAATGTGGGAAAGCCACGATCCCCACATTTCTGGGCCCTTCCAGCTGTTGGCCCCTCAGCACTGCCTGCCCTGGGAGCCCTGGGTTTGGCACTGATTCCGTTCCACCAGCTGGGCAGGGCTGCTCTGGAATTCCCAGATCCCGAGCTTTGTGCCCAGGCGGCCCAGCATGGACCTGGTGGAGGTGAGGCAGGTCTGGGAGGGGGTGAGGTGGAGCACAGCCCTCCATGTAACATCCCTACTGCTCATGGTGTTCATCCATAACCCCTCCTGACCATCCCAGCAATCCTGGGCCGTGCCTCCTCCTGCTGCAACCATTGGGAGAACAGGTGCCAGCCATGGGATGGGCAGACAAACTCCTGCCACTCAATCCCCTCCAGCTGTGGCTTCCACTGGCAGTTTTGGGACATCCAGACTGACACCCCTGGCAGCATTCCCGCGGCGTTGGTGCTCCTGGCGCGCTGAGGACAGCGGAACTCAGCAGAGAAGGTGGAATCCTGGTGCTTTGCCACAGGGACAACTCCCCAAGGGAAAGCAGGGAGGAATTCGCCTGTTTCCACGGAATCCCAGGATGGTTTGCCTTGCAAGGGACCTTAAGACCATCTCACTCCACCAGAGGGACACCTTCCACCAGCCCAGGGTGCTCCAAACGCCTTTGGAGAAGGTGAGGATTGGGATGAGGATTTACTCCGAGCACTGCCGAGGGATGTAGTGGCCGGGGCTTTAAAAGCTCTGCCCCATCCCTACTGTCCCCTCCAAGGTCCCCAGAGAGGATCCCCATGGACGATTCCCATCTCCCCACTCAACACAAGCCATTCCCCTTCTCCTCCTGCCATCCCCCTTCCCCGGACAGAAGATCCCATGATTTTCCATTCCCTTCCAGCTGTGTTTACAGTCACAGGATTCCTTCCTCCTCCTGAAAGTCACTGCCAGGGTGAAATCTGAGATTGTAAATTATTAAAATGTTATCAAGAGCGTACAGACTTGCCCATTTTTTTTTCCTGGTGGTGAAGAAGCTGATGTATAATTCAATTTTTCCCTCACACTTTCTTCAGTAATACTTAAAAACTTCCCGTGCACACACACACATGGAGGCAGATCCAAACCTTATTTCCATTTATTTCAAAGTCTCTTTGGGCCAGAGGCTTTATTTTCCCTCTTTCTGCTCAGTGCTGAGAAAAGTTTGGGGATCGTCATTATATGAATAATATATAATAATAATAATAAATTCAGCACTCTTCCTTTTGAAATGTTTCTTCATAAGAAATGATTTTAAATGCTTTTTCTGAGGGAGAAGGAGCAGGTGAGAGCACATATATGGCACACAATTATTACTGTTCTCTATTAGACAGAGCAAAGCCAGCTTCAATTTACAGCTTCCTGACAGGATCTCCTTAAATAAAAACACAACCCTGCTTATCATTTTCTAGATTTTAATTCCTGGGGCTGAAACTTCCTTGGCTGGTGTCTAACAGGGTTCAGCTTCCCTTAAAATGGGAAGGAAGCAAACCCTTCTTTTTCCAAACTTTTCTCCTCTTGCATTTAAGGAATTTTACACCTTTGAGAGATTTCTGCCCTCCTGGGGAAAAAGAAAAAAGCCTTGGCTGTTTGACAGAGCAGCTGAGCTCAATGGTGGCCTCTTGGAAATACATCCAAACTTAGTCCCAGCCAAGAGTTCCTGGAGAAACTGGGTTGCACCATTCCTGTAGGTCTTTGTCGGTGACTGGAAGCTGAAATCTCCAAATTTGGGCTCTACCCAAGGGGGAAATGCAGTGAGGGAATGGGAAGGAGGAGAGGGGGCAGAGGGATGAGGGCTGAGCAGTGGGAGGGGGCTGGAAAAGATGCAGAGGAGCAGGTGGGATGAGGTTTAAAGCTGCATCCTTGGACACTGCCAGGGATCCAGGGGCAGCCACAGCTTCTCTGGGCACCCTGTGCCAGGGCCTCCCCACCCTCACAGCCAAGAATTCCTTCCCATTATCCTATCTAAACTTCCTCTCTTCCAGCTTAAAGCCATTCCCTGTGTCCTGTCCCTCCATGCCTTGTCCCCAGTCCCTCTCCAGCTCTCCTGGAGCCCCTTTAGGCCCTGGCAGGGGCTCTGAGCTCTCCCTGGAGCCTTCTCTTCTCCAGCTGAGCACCCTCAGCTCTCCCAGCCTGTCTCCAGAGTGGCTCCAGCCCTGGCACCATCCCCATGGCCTTCTTTGGATTTGCTCCAGCAGCTCCACACCCTTCTGCTGTTGGCCCCAGGGCCAGAGGCAGCTCTGCAGGCGGGGCCCCACCAGAGCAGAGCAGAGCAGAGGGGGCCAATCACCTCCCCCAGCCACTGGGACTCCTTGATAATAATATATAAATAATGTATAAAGTACATCACGTCTCTAATGTGTATCCTACACAATATCCAGCCTCCTTCAGCATGAGGCGAGAGAAGCTCTTCCAAGGGGACTCAGGAGTTCTCTTCCTACACCAGTGATCTCTACCCCCAAAATCCTTTTGGTCCTAGCAGGGAACTTGAGGTGGGAGATCAGTGGTAAGGCGCAGTGATATCTCCCCTGATCCAGTGTTCCCCACAAAGCTGCTCTAATCCACTCTCTGCAGCTGAGGAAGGGGCTTTGCTCACACCTGTGCAGCTTTTCCTGTGCTCCAGGACCTGGACCTGCCCCTCTTCCAAGGGTTTTAGTGGCACACATTCCCAGAGCTGCTCCAGGGGCTGGCACATCCCACTCCAGGAGCCCAAGCAGCATCCTGGAGGGAAGCTAGAGCATTAGCAGCAGCATTCCCATTACACATCTGGCAAATCTGGCACTGTGGGAGTATCAGGGAGATCCTAATGTGTGAACACGACCCGGGAACACAGTTCAAAGTGAAATATAGCCTCCTGTGTTGGAGGTAAATGCTCTCCTGTGTTGGATTCAGGAGTTCCAAAACTGCCAGAGAGCTCCCAGCACACCCGGGCTCTCCATCTCCGGGCAGCACTGCAATGCCAGAGGCAGGAAAAATTCAGGAAAGGATGATAAATGGGGGTGTGAATAACAGGGAGTGAGCTGTATGCAGATTTTTTAGCAAAGAGCACCCTAGGCAGGGCTGGGGAGGGACAGGTCTGAGCTCACCCTGACATTTGTGCCCCTTGCCCACATTTCCAACAATTTTCCAAAAATCTGACTCCTCCTCCAGAGGGAACTCGTACCAGAATGGATGAGGAGAGGAGGTTGTCAGCTGTCTCCAGCAGCAATGGGTAGCACAGTTAGAGAAGGATTCTTTTTGAAGGATTATTTTCTCTCCTTCTAATGGAAACCAATCCATCGAGGTGCTTCTCACGTCGCTGAAATAACAAAGAGGCTTTTTAACGCATCCCCCAGCCCGGCTCTGCCTTTCCCATCTCTCCTTAATGAATTTTCCAATATATGGTGGGAACTGCAGGCACAGATCAGCAGCAGGCTGTGGCTGCAAATCCATATCCCTAAAGAGGCATCCTTTTGACCCAAACAGGTTCCTCCTCCTCGGAACACACTGTTCTTCTCCCAGGTGGACTTGCAAAAAGAAGGAGGCAGATAACACGGATCCTGGAAAGGCTTGGGTTGCAAGGAACCTTAAAAATCCTCGAGTTCCAACCCTTGCATTGCTGCCAATCATTAATTTTGTTAATTGCCTTCCTGTTTATGGAACACAAACTTGGATGCAGACTCAATCTAAGAAGTTAATTACGAGCAGAAATCACTTTTCTCTGCCGAACATGGAAATTTAAAGTCACCTTTCATGCAAAGAAAGTAAATATCTTTCAATCACGACAAACCTTAGTGAGGTTTTAAAATTGTCTTTTTTCCCCACTCACTTGCTGCCTTTCTATTCGTTCTTGGAAGTGAGAAAAGAAATAATTAACCGGAACAAGAGAGGCACCACAAGCACTGAAGTGGTTCAGCTTAGAGAGGAGAATGAGAAGTGATTTGATTGTGAGGGATCACGAGCAGTAATAAGAATTCACAGTTATTTCCGAGAAGCAACGGGGATGGCGCGGGGTCCTCTGATAAAGCACAGCAAAGTTAATATTTTTCACTCAGAGCCTGGCGCTGGAATGGCAGAGGCAGAAGGAGCTGGACTAAAACCCAATGCGAGGTCTGCTGTGTCCTCTCAGCTCCCAGCTGAGTCATTTCTCCTGGAGGAGTGAAGCTGCTGTGCCGAGGCCTGTCCTTCTGTTTGCTCTTCGGGGGAAAAAAACCCACTGATTTATGGCCGTGGACTTGCCTCGGAGTCATTTACCCTGATATCTGCTTCCCAGATAAGTGGATAGATGGGATCGATGGGAGCTGCTCCTTACGTGCAGAGAACCCTGTCAGTAAATATGCATTATTGCTGGGATTAGCCCGAGGAATCACAGACATTGCTCATGCTCTGCTCGCTGCACGCTTGCCCTAATTCACTCCTAAAAGCCCGTCTGTTTAAACGAGCCCGTGATGCCCGATAATCGATAGTTCCCCGCTGCCGTTCCGGGGGAGCGCCGGGATGTGCCGGGAGCGCCGGGATTGGGGGAACCCCCACCCCGGCCAGGCACAGCGGGGCTGCCCTGCGAAAGCAGGAGAGACCCTACAACCAGCTCCTTGGCTACTTAGCTGGTGCTTGCCCCTAAAATCTGACCCCAAATCACTGCCTGGCCACTCTGCCCTTCTCCAGCTTCCCGTCCACTCTGTTCCTGCAGGGCAGGAGAGATTCCTTACTGTCCTGAGGCTTTTAGGGAGGAGATTTGAGACACACCCCCCCACCTCCCCAAGCCTCTGCACCGGGGGGAACCTGGCACCCCGCAGTTCTCATGGCCAAACCCCACGGCAGCCCCAAAACGCAGCTCTGGAGGCATCACCCAGGGACCCCAGGGACTCGGGCTGCCCTGTCCCCACTCTCCGGGAGCACTCTGGTGCCTCAGGACCCGTCCCTGGCTGCAGGGGATGCTTCTGCAGACTGCCAGGGGAGCTGTGGCTCTGCTGGAGCTCGTTCCCACCTCCGGCTCAGCGGGAGCTGCTGGCCCAGCCTGATGGAGACTCTTCTAAGATCCCTGTTCCTTAATTGCCGGAGCATCTGCCTCACGCCAGGAGCAGGAGGGGAGGTGATTTATTCCACAGCCTTTCAGCCCACGGTTGGGAACGTTTTGTTGCAGCCAGGGAAGCTGCTGCTGCTGCTGCTGCTGCTGCTGCTCCAGAGCAGCTCTGCACCCCCAGAAGCAGCACAGACCCCTCCATGCAGCTGCAGCAGCCTCAGCACCAGCACCACAGCCCTCCTTTGCTCCAGGTGAGCCCACAAACAGGTCACTGTTGTGTTTGCTTGAGGCTTGGCAGGGAGTTCAGCCTTTCAGCTGTAGTTATTTGTCACAAAGGGCTCCTTGGGAGGTGGTTTCTGTGTGTTGGAGGCCACAGGGCTGCTGCTGCTGCTGCTGCTGGAATCGCAGCTTCAGCAGTGTGAGGACAGGGAAGTTGCTCCCTGCTTGCCAAAGAGGCTAAAATCAATCTGATGTGCCTTCAGACCTAAGGAGGACCCGTTTTTTTTCTCCATCCCAGTACCACGTGTGTTTGCACAGACTAAATTCAATGTCCCTGCCTCTGCTGCCTTGACAAGGAACAGCCTGTCAAAGGAAAAAAGCAACTTTGGAGACCCAGACCCCGCCAGAAACTTTCCTTTGAACCCCAGCCTGTGCTGTGTTTGCTTCACGTGTAAAAGCCTGGTTTATTTGCCCACTTGAGCTCCTCAGTGTAAATATTTGCCCTCTCTCATTGCCCTCATTAAATCCTCGGCATTAGCGCTGGAAGTGGAGGGGCTTTGCTGGGATGTGGGGTTTGCCTGCCCAGCCCTCGGGTCAGGCCGTGTTTGCTGAGCTGCTCAGCACATTTGGGGCCCCAGAGCCCCGCTCAGGGACCCATTTCCTTGTTTATTCTATCGATTTGGGTCTGTGTGCTGAGAAATCCACACAGCAAATTTCCTCATACCAAGGCGGGTGTGAGCTGGGAGCACACATGGGCTGGCAGCTCCTGGGCTTTCCAACCAAACTGCATCTCACAGGAGACTCAGGAGTGTCTTGGAGGCTCTCCTGAGGGAAAAACCTGGGATTAATGAAACAGGACATGTTCAAGGCCAGGTTGGACAGGGCTTAGAGCAACTTGGTCTCCTGGAAGGTGTCCTTGTCCATGTCAGGGGGCTGGAATGAGATGGGCTTTGAGGTCCCTTCCAGCCCAAACCATGCTGTGCCTATGAAATTAAACTCAGGAGAAAGCATTTTTGTTTGTCTGCTGGCTGAGGGCAGAGGGGAATATTATGGAATCATATCATGGAATGGTTTGGGTTGGAAGAGGGTTGGAACAGAGTTGGAAGAGACCTTAAAGCCCATCCCATCCCACCCCCTAGCACGAACAAGGATACCTTCCACAGACCAGGTTGCTCCAAGCCCTGTCCACCCTGGCCTTGGACATTTCCCCTGCTCTAAACACTTTCTGCTTTTCCCCCTCCACTTCGCATCCCTGTTTCTCTGCTGAGGAGCAACGAAATCATTGCAGGGGTTGGCAGGGATAAGTTCAACACCACATCCCCCTTCCCAAAAACCCAGCGGTGACTCCGGAGTCAGCAGGATCCACTCAAGGGATCCGAGCAGAGACACAGCCCCGTGTGACGTCTTTGCACAAAGCCATCGGAAGCCCGGACACCTTCCAGCCCAACCCACACTGGGTTCATTCTCACACCCAGCTGAATTCCCAGCTGATTTTCCCTCCCTGGGCCACCAACTTGCTCTGATGACTACAAGTGATCCACAGCAGAGCGTTCCCAAAAGCGGCCTTGCGAAACCCAGATGTTTTAAAGGACCAGCCCCACTTCAGAAAGGGAGAAATGCCTTTTCCCCAGTGAAGTTCTGAAGGAATGCAGGATACAAGGCACTTTCTGACACCTCTGAGCTGCTGTTGGCATGCTGAGTCCAAACCAGCCTGAGGAACGGGAGGTGCTAGAGCTCAGCAGAAAACATTAATTAATTCTTCTCTAACTCTGAAATTTAGCTGGGAAAAAAAAAAAAATTAGGGCTTTTTTTCCCTTCTGCAAGCACAGATTCCTTTCTCTGATGTGAGGTTGTGCTTACAATAATTTGTGATACAGAAGCTCTGCCCAGAAGAGTCTTTGAAGCCAAAAAGTTTTGTTTAACTTCAGCAAAACCAGAGCTCCAGACCAAGCTGGAACATTTGTACATCCCAGTAAAGTTTTCAGCACCAGTGGACTGCTCCCTTCACAGCCTTCTTCTCATCCCTCTCTGCCAAACCATTTCCCAACAGGGGCCCCCATTCCCTGACTGCCTGTGGGTGCCTCTGCCCAAATCCATGGGGCAAGGGAGTGTTTCCTACAGAAATACAGCTGGAAACACCTTGGATTATTTATTTAGTGATAGCAGTGCTGTTAAATGGGGAGGGAAGGTGCAGAAGCACCCAGGGAAGAGAGAAAAGCCCTTTTGGAGGGTTGGCTGCTACTGGAAGATGCCTTGGAGCCTCCTGCCCTTCTCCCAGGACACATCTGATGCTTTCCCTCTCTCCAGCAGCATCAGGAGCCTGGATTTCCCAGTGTGCCACTCATCTGCCTCTTGGCTTTCCCCAGAATTCCACCTAAACCTCCTTTCCAACCCCATATCACTGCTGCCCATCCCCACCAACCCCAAACCCACCTTCTTTCCTTGGCAAAGAGCAGAAATGCCCTGTGCCACTCACTCAGAGCGGTGCAGTGACACAGCAGAGCGCTGCCATCCCTCCCGCCTTATTTTCCCTCTATTTTCCAAGGATTTGGGGACTCCTGCTCCCTGTTATTTATTGCTGTTGCCTTGCCATCACGGCACACCCTCCTGGGAGGTTTTGCTGCTGGTGGTTGTGCAGGAACAATTGATTTTCTCTCTCTACCCCCTGCTCACCCCACAGACAGGAGAGGTGCTGCCCCTCCGAAAGAGGGGGGTCCTGGACGCCTCCTCAGCTTAAAGAAAGGTATTTCCCTTAAGCTGGAAACCTTCTCAGAGCCCTTGGCCCCTTTCCCAGCATCCCAGCACTGCCCATAACTTCCAGCACTGCATTTTTACAGCAGCTGTCCACAATTAGCAGCTCAGGGTGGCTAATGAGCTCCATCATTAACCCCTCAGTGCTGCTGCTGCCTGGGATCCAGCTCCTCCACCACAGGCCCATGCAGGACCTTTTCTCCACACTCCTCTCTCTTTGTTCAAAGGTTCTCTTTGCCTTCCAGGCACGAAGAACCATTTTAGGAGTGCAGACATCCAGTAAAGCTAATTCTGCCTTGATTAGCGGCGGAGGAAATGCAGAGCATCTTCCTGGCCACCAGCTGTGGCCCTTTGGCTTCAGCCCTCCAGATGTTTGCTGGCCATGCATCCCCTCCCAGCTGGTGGCCACTTGTGCACAGGTGTCCCCTTGAACTTTTGTTCTCACTGTAACTGATCCTGGAGGAGAAGAAAAATCCCCACCTGTCTTTGTTAGAGTTGTTGGCAAAAACATCTCTGCAGAGAGCCTTTGGAAGCAGCCCCTTCCATGAAGGCTGAGCTCCAATCTGGTACAAAATCCTCCATTCCCCATCCAAACATCCCAGAGACGGTATTTCACAGAGGGATGCCCTGAAAATACCATGAAAATACAATTACTCCTCCCCTCAGTGGATGATGGTTTGGCTGTCCTCCAGATCCCAAAATGTAAGGTTTGCTCCTGACTTCAGCCAGGTTTTTCTGCTGGATCCAGGCCTTCTCTGAAGGCAGAGGTTAAATTTGGGTGCTGCTGGGGTCTTGCAGCAGGGAGGGCCCGTGCTGTGCCACACCAGGGTATAAAACATCTCTGTGGAACAACCGACAGCATCAATTTTGAGCCTTGATTAGGCTCAAAGCGAGTGAAAACTCTTCAGGAGAACCTCTCCATACGAATCCTACTCTGCAGAGCCCTGGGAAGAGGCAGAAATGGGAACAGGAATCAGCAAAGGCATTCCCAGGGGTGCACAAGCATCCGAGTCCAGTCTCTGGAGTTTGTATTCAGCTGTGACCTCCTGGAGCTGCTCTGACTGAAGACGTGACCTGAGCTTTTCCCATCAATCCTGCAGCTCCTGCTGCTGGTGGGGGCAGATGGAGACCCTTTCCCACCGCAGGTCTGCTCACACTGCTCTGACCAGTCCCTGCCTGCACCTCTGTCCCTTCTGGGAGGCTTTCCCACCACTTTTCAACTCATGTCACCTCCCTTGGGGTTGGTCTGCAGAGCTTCCCACCCTTGCTGCTGCTCCTGTGGGATGGGACACCCATCCTGCTTCCGTCCCACCCTACCCCACATGGCTGGGGGGATAATCCTGTAAGTGACCGTTTGGGGATTGCATCCCAAAAAAGCCTCGTTGTCGTCATGCAGGAGCACCAGAAGTGCTTCCAGAATTAGCAGCTCCTCCAGGTTGCCCTGTTCAGTTTGAGATGTGCCACTTCAGAGCCCTTCAAGGGCTTGATTTGGGAAGTAAATGGGATTGGGAGCAGGTGAAACGTTCGGTAATTACAAATTATTGGAACACTTCACGTTATGAAAGCCCTTCAAATAATTTTAAATTGCTTTGTACTAATTGTGATCAGTGCTCCATTCATTTCCAAAACCCTCTTCAAACGACAAGCCCTGGGATATTTTGGGAGCTGGAGCCCAGTGCTTGGTTTTTAAAAAAAAAAATAATAAAAATCCACAAAAGATTTCCTGCTTGGAATGCTGCACTTCTGACAGAGGTGTGAAAAATGCACTCACTGGTTGCATGTCACAGGTTCTTCCGTGCTGCTGGAGCAACATTCCAAGGCCAACGAGTACAGCTGGTACCCTTGAGCAGAGGATATTCTCCAATTACACCACTTGGGAATCATTCAGACATAAAAAGGAGGATTAGAGAAGAAGACCAGACCAGTGTGTTCCTGGCAGGAAAACGAGGCACTGCTGGAGTGTGGGAGAGTGCAACAGGCACCATTCCTGGGCATCCTTCATCCAGGACAGCCAGGAAAAGCTTCTCCATCCTCCAAGCCAGCTCCAGGCTGCAGGCACTGATTTACATTTGAATAATTGTTAAAAACCTGCCTATGGAACTGCCATGGGCCTCTGCAAACGGGGCCTTTGGTGGGACATGTTCCCAAACTCTGAATGGAATATTTGGGTTGGTTGGAGATCTGGGCACCTTGGAGATGTAAGAGTTGTAATAGGAGATTTCTCACCTCTCCGAGGTCTCCTTGTCTTACAGGGCAGTGAATCATCTCTTAGGGATGGGTTTTCCCCACAGAAACATCAAAATCATCCAAAATGATGTTTGCAGCCTGTTGAGCTCAGCAAGCTTGAGCTACACCACTGTGTAGGACCTACTTCTAGCTGGTCTAGAAGTTGACCAGAAAATTGGATTATTGTCCCCTTAAACTGATAAAACCCATTATTTGCACTATCCTAACTGGACAGAAGTGTTATGAATCACTAATAATAAAATTAAACCATCAAATCTGATGGCACAGGGTGCCCAGAGAAGCTGGGGCTGCCCCTGGATCCCTGGAAGTGTCCAAGGCCAGGTTGGACGGGGCTTGGGGCGACCTGGGACAGTGGAAGGTGTCCCTGCCCCTGGCAGCAGAGCTGGGAGTAGGTGGTCCTTAGGGCCCCTTCCCACCCAGACCATTCTGGAATTCCATGATTCTATCCATCTGGAGAAAGGGAAAAGCACGCAGCTCAATTTCAGGGGGTTGAATTTTTTAAGGACGGCAGCAGAAAGAAAACCTCCAAAATCCCAGTGCTTCTGGCTCCTCATCCTGCCTCTCCCATCCCAGCTTCTTCTGGATGATCTTTTCTGTTCCGAACTCTCCAGGGGTGACCATCCACCCATACCCAGCCCCACGGTGTCCCTGGGATATTGTTCATCACTGGAATATCGTTCATCATTGGAAGGCTTTGCAGGAACGGGTTCTTATTCTCCTGTTTAGCAGCAAAGGCCTCTTTGTTCCCTTTTCCGTGTGTTTTTTTGTGACTCAGCATCCAGTGGGTTACTCCCGTCCTGACTCCCTCAGAGGGCTTTTGCTGGGATGAGAAAACCTTTTTCCATGGCCACTGAAAACGTTAATGGGAATCCCAGTGTTACGGCCCTTCCCACCTCCCTGCACCTGGGGAAACCTCCTCTCCCTCCTGCTGCTGCTCCTCTCCATGCTTACGTAGCTCATTATCCTCTCCCTTCCCGGGAAAACGCTGAGGGTTTAGGAAGCTGAGGGGTTGAAGTGCAGACAAAGCCATCAGGCTCCTGAAGGTCGCCTCGGAGAGACTCCACTCCGGTGTCTGGGCTCAGCTCCAGGTGGGGAAGGTGGGGAAGGGGAACCAACACCTTTGCTCCTTTTTTGGGTGAGGCTTTCCAGGCCTTCTCCTTTCCAGGAGCTGCTGAGACCATCCCCGATGGGTTCATTATGCAGTGACCTCGCCAGCTTCTTTGTTTCTAAAGAACTGGATGTTTGTCCCATGGTCTGTGCCCAGAACCGGACACACACCATGGAATGGTTTGGGTTGGAAGGACCTTAAAACTCACCTTATTCCACCTTCTGCCATGGGCAGGGACATTTTCCACTCTCCCAGGCCCCTCCAAACCCGGTCCAACCTGGCCTTGGACATGTTCAGAGGGGAGAAGATTTAAGGGCACAGGGTGACTGCACTTCCAACATCCAATCACCTCTAACTCCACCTTCCCATGGATCAAATCCCACTTCTCCCAGTTCCATGGCCACCTGGATGCCTTGGTCAGAAATCCAGCTGTGGGATGATTTTGGGGGGTGTGGGCAGCCAGCCCCAAACCCTGCTGCCCTTGCCCTCCCTGGCAGCAGTGATGGGAGTCTCTCCCCTCCTCCAGTCAGTTAGAAACTTCCACAAGACTTGCAGGGACTTCATTATCTCAGAAACCTCATCTGCACTCCCAAATGGTGTTTGGAAGAAGCCAGAGCTTAGCAAGGGTTACAGGAGAGCTTGCCAACCTCGCTGCCTTAAGAAACCAGGCTGCAAACGTGGAGCAAAACCAGCACAAAACCAAAAACCTGCTCCTTTACTAATTACAATAACAATCAAACTCAGTCATTAAAGAAGCAGTTAAAGCTGCAAACAAACAACTGCTTCCACAGTTATCCCTAACAGCCTTTACAAGGCCCAAGTTCTCCAAAGCCGAGAAAATGAATAGCTCAGGATATCATAAATTTTATACTGCTCCCAGAGCATTCCAGTATTCCAGAAAATGCATCTTTCATCCCCCTCAGCAGCCCTGGCTCCCATGCAGACTGCAGCCATGCTCTCAGTGTAATTTTATAACGCGCCCAACTCAAAGCCTCTTTGTAAAAGAAACATAAAAATGATGCATGCGCATATTAAAGACTCGTATTTATCAGGCTCCAATGTGAGTCCACGTCCGTGCTTAATGTGGCCATAAATCAGCAGCTCCCCCCGTTAAAGCAGAGATGAAACCCTGGGATCAGGAGAAGCTATTTATGAACCCCGGAGCCGCTAATCCGAGTGGCGTTTGGAAAAATATTTGTTAAAAAGATTTCCGACCGGAGCGAATCACTGCGAGGATGCAGCATGAAAGGAGAATAAAAATAAAACCCCGCCAATTCAAAAGAGCCAAGGACTTCTGGCTCGAGGTGGGTCAGGAGGGGGAAGCGTTTATTTCGTATTTATTGAAAGCAGTGCCCTGAGTTTATCACGCTCCTCAGGTGGGTGTTCGGGTCTTTGAGGAGCCTCCTTAAAGTCTGGACTACAGAGAGCAAACTCTGTCAGAAGGAGGGATGGAATGAGAAGGTCATTAAGGTCTCTTCCAGCTCAAACCTTTCCGTGATTCTGTTAAAATATCATCAAAACTGCTTTTTGTAGAATCCCAGGATAGTTTGGGTGGGAGCGGACCTTAAAACTCATCCCATCCCACCCCCACTATCACCTTCCACTAGCCCAGGTTGCTCCAAGCTCCGTCCAGCCTGGCCTTGGACACTTCCAGGGGTCCAGGGGCAGCCACAGCTTCTCTGGCCACTCTAAGCCAGGGCATTCCCACCCTTTGCTCCTGTTCAAAATTGGTATTTCTTATTTAAAATAAACCCATATGAAAGTGCAGGATCTACTGCTTCTCCACGGGGCAAAGACGCAGCAGCCCGTCCACCTCAGGCTGCCCTTTGCCACCGAGAAGCCGCCTCCTGCTCCTCACAGGGGCCAAGAAGTGAGAGAGCAGACAAGAGAGACCATGGGGAGAAGAAGAACCACATCTGCCTGGAGAGGAACCACGTCTCCCCTCATCCCTGCCCCAGATTTAGGTGATTTGGGGGCTCACAGGGAGGGGACAATGACTTCCCCAATGTCCCCCACACCATGTTGCTGCTCATCTATGTGGCCATGAGCTCATCAGTATTGAAATTGGTTCATGCATAGTTCCAATGAACTCCTTATTCCGAGCCTGCAATGCTCCGAATTCCTGCCCTGCTGAAATCTGTTCCAATGCCACGGCCCAGCCATGCAATTTCAGAGAGAGATAAGATATAGATCTGCTGTACTCTGGTGATTCTCTCTCACAAGTGCACCTTGTCAGGCCATAATTTGATATTCTTTTACCATTCCTATAGGGAGGAGGGGAAAGCCCTTTAATTTAAAAAAAAAAAAAAAAAATCACATTTTCCCCCTTTTGTTCACTAATGACACAAATAGTAAAATGTTCAGATTACATCAGGGAACGGAAAAGCCCCTTGGAGAAAAGACACTGACAAAAGCTTCATTTTCAGGTAAAATTGCACGAAGCTTCAGGCACCACATCCTCCTGGTGATGTGGTTTTATTTTTTCCCCTGCCTTTCATCCCCAAGCATCCCCGTGAATGTTAATCCATTTTACAATGGGACGTTTAAAAGGACTGCAGAGAAATCAGGTTTGATCCGCTCTGATGTCTTCCAGAAATCTCCAAGCAATTTGCAGCTGTGAATAACACACAGGGAGCGTGGGGAGAGAGAGCGGGGCCGGCCCCTCGGATGCTGACTGCAGCTGCAGCTCACATCCTGCAATAAAACCATTCCTGATCAGGATGCTTTGGGTAAGGCAGGGATATGTTTTAGTTTTCCTAAAGCTGCTTGGTGGTTTTTACACCTGCACGGGTGACCACGGGGGGAAAAAGGGAAGGGGACAGGATGAAGGATGGTTTCCATAGCAGGATTATGTCGGAGGGTGGCACGGACTGGCATTGAAGAAGTGCCAGGCCCAGTGTGTGAGGGTGCCCTGCTCGAAGGACGGGTTCTCCACATCTCCAGTGCCTTCAAAGCCAGAAGTGGGATGTCCAGAAGGGGTGTGTGAGTCTCCACTGGAGCCAGGAGAGAACCTGCACTCGGGTTAAAAAATTGGGAATCAGAGAATCTTAGAACACCAATTAGAATCCCAGAATGCTTTGGGGTAGGAACGGGACCTTAAAAACCAAATGGTTGGAAGGGACCCTAAAAACCATTTAGTCCCACCCCTTGCCATGGGCAGGGACACCTTCCACTAGCCCAGGTTGCTCCAAGCCCAATCCAAGCTGGCCTTGGACACTTCCAGGGACGGGGCATCCATGACTGCTCTGGGCACCCTGTGCCAAGGTCTTTTCAAACCAGCACGTGTAGGACACAGCCTCCACGGCCATGGGGGTCCTCAGGGCACCAGCTCAAGTGGAGCATTCCCAGGTTTCAGGTGGGGAGGAGGAATATTCAGCAGTGGCCCCATTCCCCACCACCATGGGCAGCCTTTGGCCCTGGAATTCCCACACTCGCTCCCCTCGTGGGTTTGCAGAGGAGGGGGTGTTGCAAACAGCAGCTGGATGAGCAGCTGTTTTAAAATCTGGGATAGGAGATGTGGAATCAACGACGGATCTGGAGAACAACTCCCTGCACAGAGGGGATGTTGGGAAAATGCTCTGTGCCCAACCCCAACACCACTCTGCTTCCACCTCCCTGGCACTCTTTGTCTTGTAAAATCATCGTGTGGGACCCTGTTTCCTTTGGCATCTGGTCATAAGGCAAACCACTGGATTTCACTTCCTATCTCCAGCTTATCCAAGAGTTTTCTTCAGCCACGGGGTGGCCACAGGAACATGGGGCAGAGGAGCGATGTCCTGCTCGTGGAGGAAATGTAGCCAGGAGCTGCTTGGACTCTTTCCAAAGCCTCCCTGCAGGTTTGAACTGCAGGGAGTTTTGAATTCCCTCAATTGTCACGAGATTTCTTGTTCCTCATGTCAGACTCTACTTACCAGGATCATCCTGAGGATGTTGAGGACTGAAATAGAAGAACTACAGCAGGATGTCCTGAACTGAGTCTGGACTGGCAGAGAGCTCCTTGAGGGACAGCACCATCACTCTCCCAATCCAGTGGGATCTCTGGTAGCCCAGGCTCAGCCGTCCTTTGGAGGATGATGCCCATTCCCACCCCCCAGGCAGCACCTGAGAGCCAAGAAGGGACC
Source organism: Corvus moneduloides (assembly GCF_009650955.1). Lineage (NCBI taxonomy): Eukaryota > Metazoa > Chordata > Aves > Passeriformes > Corvidae > Corvus > Corvus moneduloides. The sequence continues at coordinate 3,388,781 of NC_045485.1, read as the reverse complement.
ACAGGGAATACAACCAGGGAACAAAACCTCTTGAGTGATGCACAAACCCTCCTGAACCTCTGCACCTTACTCCAGTCCAGGGTCTGCCTCTAATTAGGCTTTAAGAGACCAAGAGGTCATTTCCCTGTCCAACCTGGAGAGAAGAGCATCCCAGGTTATCCAAGCAGAACCTGCCTGCGAGGTCCCACTGCCCCTGAGGTGTGGCAAGGCTGGCAGCTCGGGGCTAAAATCAGCTTCTCTTCCCTGCCTGGAGCTGGAGATTTAAACCTTATCAGTGCTGCTAAAGTTTTTAATGGATATCAATGGGGTAAAGTTCACAAACAAAGCGGGGATCGATGAATGGAATAATACAGTATTGATCGGGGTGCCGGGAGCCGATGCACCCCGTGATCGATAACGAGAACAGATCACATTCCCCGGCTCTCACTTACTGCTCACCCTGCGCCACGCTCCGGGGAGGAGCTCCTGGGAAGGGAGCACATTCCAGAGCTCCAGGCTGTGCGAACAGCGGGCACTGCCCGGCGGGTTTGTGTCTGTAGCGCTCCTCAGACGGGCTCCCCGTTGCTGTCACCCCCCTTTTAGCCTTTGCTAAGGCTGTTTGTGGCCGGAATTTCTCCCTGAGATGTTGACAGGGAGAAATGCTCTGTGCAGCTGCCTGGGCAAGGAGTATTTCCCTACCTGCACCAGGACGGCCTCAGTCTGAGGGTTGGGTGTATGTTTTCCCAGCAGGATCACCTGAAGTTTGCCACACCAGACTGAAATCCTGGACTTTTTCCCTCAGGTTCCCTCTTCAAGCAGAGTTTGGTTGGGGGTTCTCAAGAGAAGAGGGGCATCAGGAGCAGCACTCCTTTGATTGCAATGATATTGGTTTTTTTATTGAAGGAACAGGCACCGGGACAATGGGGTAAGAGCTGGACTAGGCCGGGTTTAGGATGGAATGAGAAGGTTTCTAACCATGCTTGAGCTGAGCCCTTCTGGAGGGTAAAACTCACTTTTGGTGTGGGTAGAGTGCAGCAGGATCCTGCCCACGCTGGGGTGCAGCCCCCATGATCCAGCTGTGCTCCGGAGATACAGAGGGACCATATTCCCAATGATCCCATACCCTGCTGCATCCCACACCCCCCAGCCAGCACAGCAAGGCCGAGCTCAGCTCACAGCCCACCCCTAAAGCACACAGAAGGGCACAATTCCCACCTCCCGTGGCTTGATGCTGGCGATTTCACACCCCGTGGTCTGTGCAGGAGTGCTGGGGAGAGGAGCCTGCTCCAGCTGCCATCACCCACCACTGCCTGCTCTCCAGGGAACTTCCTTCCCTCTGGAAGTCGGGAGCAGTTTGGTTTCCACACCTCTGAGAAGAAAACTGCCCTCCCCCCCCTCCACCCCACCTGCTCCAGCCAGGGCTGCGCTATCCAATTGTTCTTTTTCGAGGAGCATTTGCTGCTTCCAAAGGTTTGAGGGAGCAGGAGGTGCTCATTGAGTTACTCACTCTGTTAGACACGGATCTTAATGGATGGTATTGATTGGAAGAAACAAAGCAGCAGTTTTCTCTCTCTCTGTCCAGGGATTTCTGGGCTCACATGAGAAGAGTTCGCTGCCTTGTGCTCTAAACAACAAAATACCACATTACAAGGTCCCCAGGAGTCCCTCAGGGCAGCGCAGCAGCGAGAGCGAGAAATGTGCAAGGTGTTAATGGGATAACAAATTAATAGGGAATGGGATTAGGCAGGGACACAGGCTGTACCAGGGCTCCCCAGGTCTCTGGTGCCGAGCTCTAATCCGTTCTTGGCACGTCAGCCTGGCCGACAGATGAACACAACAGGAACCCACCTGATTCCTGGGGCCACTGGGATCTCCAATGGCAGCTGGGACAGCCACGGCATCGGGAGCAGCCAAAAGACAATTTTAGGGGAAATCAGCGCCCGCAGTACCTGGAAAGGCAGCGAGATTCTGTCCTGCAGCATTGGAGAAGCGGGATGGAGCAGCCAGCTTGGAAACAGTTTTTAAAATCATTACCTGACTCTCTGTTGTCCCATGCAATTTTCCCATCCATCTGCCAGTCATTTGGGAAGGTCAAGAGCAAGGACATGCAAGTTTGGGGACCTGAGACTCACTGCTGCTCCTCTGTTTTGCTGTCACCTGCAGGCAGCTGGCCTTGGCCACCGAGACTCCCTCACCTGGCCATCCCCACCCAGACGCTTGCCTGGATCAGCCATCGCAGAGGGGACATTTGAACCCAAAATCATTGTCAGTGCCACTTCCTTGCCAGGAGACCCTGAGTCCCATTTCCAGCTTCAGGATCTTGGATTGGAAGGGGCTCATTTTACCAAGAGAACAACCCATCCCTCTCTCATTGCCCTGGCACCTCTGAGAATTCCTCTGCCTCTCATGAAATATTGATCCCAGGCCTTTGGGATGAGTGAGAGACCCCGGTATCCCACCATCCACAGGGCTGCGGTCCCTGCTGGCATCAAGACAAAACCAAAAGGGCTTTCACCAGTGGGATGTGCCGAAGTGGGGAAGGTTTCTCTGCCTTTTAACCATGATGCTGATCTTTGGTGAGCCATGAGGTTCTGGGGGATAACTGCCCCCTCCAGCCCCTTGGCCGCGGTGCTGCTGGGCTGCGAGCAGGATGCTCTGCAATCCTTCATCCAGCGTTCCCTGACAACGCTCTGGCTGTCCCTGACATTGATGAGTTACTTATTATCCCTGGGTTTTATCTTTTGAAGGGCCCCCTGTCTTTCCTAGATCATGTTAACAAGACAGCCATGGAGAGCCGTGGCCCTGGGGGTCTTCATTAGTTCTTCCCAGATTTATGTTCCCTGCCAGCTCCGTGCAGAGCTTTGGGCATGGCTGCACAATGCTGGGGTCACCGGGAGATTCCGCAGGTCAGGACCTTGATCCTTTCATTCCTAAATGGCAGGTGAGCTCTGCAGTCATCTCAGGGCTCCAGCTGGGAAATGCTGACACGAGGAAGGATACCTGCACACCCACATTCCGGATCTACACAGTGCTCCTGGTGCCAGGAGGCACCACGGGATGGAGTTCCAAAGGATTTCCAAAGCCAGCCCTCGGTCCTGCTCAGGGGTGTGAGATCAGCGCGGCCTTTCGGGTGGATCGCAGGAGGGGGCCCCATTTCCATTAATCCCTCAGAAAACGAGGTCCTGGAAATGTTTTACCACCGCCCTGCACTGCAGGTGAACATGAAGGGTGAGATCCACACCCCATGGATTATACTCAGTGTTCCCAGAAGGAAACTGAGCTGGAGACCTGAGTGTGAGGCTCCCGCCCACCTGACCCACACCTGAGCGTGGACTCGCCCCCATCCAATCCTGAGTGGGATCTCACATCCACTGCATCCACACCTGAGCACGGGCTCCCACACACCTGACCCCCACCTTCAATCACTGAGCTGCAGAACAGGCTGCACTCCCCAATTCCCTTCCCTTCCCACTGGTTTTTTTTCCCAGAACAGGCAGTTTTGCACTTCTCCCCTCGCCCCATCCCCACAGCCACCTGCAAGGATGGTGCATCCCATCCCCTGCCCTGCTCCAGCTGACCCCATGTCCGTGGGGCACCTCCAGCCCCATCCTGTTTTTCCCAGCTGCTGCTGACAGTGAATTTGCTCTTGGTTAGCAATGGAAACACCACCACCTTCAGGATTCCCCCACACCTTCCCTCTTCCTCCAGGGAAGCTCCCACATCTCGAGCACGCTCAGCACCAGGTCTAGGGACGAGCAGGTTACCAGGAGAACCACCCTCCATCAAAGACTCAGCTGGGACCTAAAATCCCAGCTGCATTCCAATGAATACATCTCCATTCACACCACTGGATCCACATTAATTTGGAGCAGCTGGGGCCAGGCTTGTTCAAGGCTCCTATAAAAAAGAACCTCTGCCTCCCAGCTCCCACTCTCTTACAGCTCCAACCCATAATTTACCAAGTGAGAGGTGACCTAAAGAAATTCCTGAGTGGCTGGAAAATGAGAGGGAGGAAGGAACCATTTCATTGTGTAGGCTACCACTGGCAAAGCGGTGCTTGCGCAGGTGCTAAAAAAAGGGAAGGAATCTGGGAAGCCACAATAACAATGTAAAAATTCCAGCATTCAGGAGGCATCAGAATGGCTAATGATGGAAGGAAGGGGTGCAGTGGGTGGTGCCACCCACGTTTCCCCGGAACAGCATCCTTTGGCAATTCAGTATTTCAAAGTCCCCCTGAAGATTTATTAAAAGTGACAAAGTTGTTCTGGGTTTGAGGAATAATGAGCTCCTCCAAGATTTTTTGGGGGGGAAAAATTATAGAGAACTGTGAGTCCCACCCGTGGCTAAATCTGCTGCAGCACAGGTGAGTGAAATCCAGCAGCAGCTCTTTCCCTGTGGAGTGTCCTCAGAACCACAGCACCCTCAAGGTTGGAAAAGACCTCTGAGATCATCGAGTCCAGCCTTGCTTGCTTGATGTCCTCTGCTTTCCTTTGGATTCGAACATTCCTGGTGGACAGAAATGGCCCAGCTGGGGTGTGTTATCCCAGCACAGTGACCCTGCTGACTGGCGAATTCCTAAAGACTTCATGTGCCTGCCATACTTGAGGATGGAGCTGGAGTGACCAGGTGTGATGTATGGGGAGAAAAAGCAGCCCAAGGCATTCCTTTGGCCCTCTCCAAGTCCTTGTTTAATATTAACAGGAGCACCTCGTGCTCATGTAAGTTTGCTCCACGCCAAAGGAATCCGAATCAAGGTGTTAATACTTAATGCAAACACCCTCCCTGCTGTTTCATGAGGTTTAAAAAGGTGATCAAGACTTATTAGGATTAAGGGCTCATTTCAGCTGAATTGATCAGATGGCATTTAGGTGTAATTTCAGCTAAAAATACAGGCAAGGAATAAGCAGATTTTATTTCTATATACGATCGTCTCCTCCTCTCCCTCTCCCTGTGCCATGCACACATGCGGACGTGTTCACACCCTCAGCAACTCTGCCTGCTTTGGGTGGGTTGGGGCTTTTTGTGCACTGGGAAAGGCTCTTTGGGCTGGCTCTGCAGGGAGGACAGCGCTGCCTTGATCCCATCCCATGGATTTAAACCGCTTCCCTTCCCACGGCACCAAAGCTGCTTGTCCAGAGCCACGTTCCTTGGACTGATTTAGCTTCCACCACCAGCGCTTCACAGTTGCCATCACAGATTTCTTGGAGCCCGCACTGAAATGTGTCCAGGCGGTGAGAACTGGAGCTGGAAGATGAGGAGTGGGATGCTCTTCCATGGACCAACATTGCCATCTCATGGCGCAGTTGCTCGCCTGCAAACTCTGCAGCGATGCTCCCGCTCCCGGCGCTCAAGGTCGCCGGCTCCCCAGCGCACCAGAGTCGCTGCAGGAGATTCAGGAAAGCCAGGAAGCTTCACACCCAGCCTCGGAGATGGAGGGACTTTCCCAGCATCGGCCTCAGGACAGGCTCTCCGGACACCCATCCGCATCCTCTCGCCGATCCTGATTTCCCGTGGCGATCCCGATCCTGATCCCGCTGCAGTCTCTGTGCCAGCCCCGGCTCTCCCCACTCCCGAGTTCTGCTAATTCTCATTTTCTCCAGCCTCACTAATAATTTCCCATGCGGCCCCATATCAAATGCTTTATTGAACTCCAGATAGATTAGATCTACCAAATTTCCCTTGTCTGGAAAACCAATTATCTTATCAAAGGAAGATGTCAGCACAGTCTGGCAAAAACTGCCTTTGGTAAACTTGGCTTGCACTTTATCTCATTTTTCTCAGTGCCTTTAATTAATGTTTCCTTCAGAATTTGTCCTGCAGTCCAGGGTCTGCCTACAAACAGGTTAACACATCCAGAGCTGGATGTCCTGCTTTTCATTTTCCTGATCTTCCTTACTTTCCCTACAATCCAGTTGCTTGTAGGGCTCAATCAGTGCCGTTTGACCCACAAAACTCATTAGAAAGCTCCCTGCACACCACATGTCCCTTGTTCCTGAATTCCTGGATCACCAGGGAATGGCCTGGTCCTGGCAGTCCCCCTTTCTGCCTGTGTCTAGGTGTTTCCCTAAAGAAGCTTTCCAAGGCTCCAGACTTTCCCTCACATTGAAGGTGCACCTTTCTGCTGCCCTGACATTTTGGTCCATCTCTGTCATCTCTCTAATGTGGAGATTATGGAATCCCAGGGTGGTTTGGGTGGGAAGGGACCTTAAAACTCATCCAGTTCCACGCTCCTGCCATGGGCAGGGACACCTTCCTCTAGCCCAGGGTGCTCCAAGCCCCGTCCAACCTGGCCTTGGACACTGCCAGGGATCCAGGGGCAGCCCCAGCTTCTCTGGGCACCCTGTGCCAGGGCCTCAGCACCCTTAATGTAAATAATTTCTTCATTACATCGTTAATATCTGGAGCCAGACTGTTGCTCATGGGAAGGTCTTTTCCTCTCTCTGATGTCATGGGCACACAGGAGTTCGTGAGGCCGAGTTCCCCAGGAATTTTAGCCACCAAAATAAAATATTAATTCTTTTTTTTAACAGATAAAGATGTGACATGATTGAAATGAAGGCAGTGAGGAAGTTGTTTGCCCACTTTGTCATGACAGACGGGGGGGTCTGCAGCTCGCCCAATGATTCCATGCTATTCCAGGGGAAAATCCTGAATTCTGGACATGCTGAGATTATTCCAGTGTGGCAGCAGAGCAATTTGCCATCCCACCAGAGCCAGAAGTTGAAAATTTTGCCTACCACTTGGAACAAGTGTCCCCTCCAGCTATCAACGGGTCCTTGCCCTCACAGCCTGGGGAGCTGAAGAGGCTCCCAGAGATCCTCTTTGCCGTTCCTCATGCCTAAAAAAAATCCTTGGAAAATGCAGCCTTCCCAGCAGTCTGCTAGTTTTGTTTTGGCAGATGCTCAACCAAATGTTACTTTCTGGCATGGTGGGATCCCATCTTTTTGGAATCCATCTGATTGGCCTGGTGTCAAAACGTGCTGACAGCTCAGCTGGGCCTCTTGGAAAAATCTTGGGTTGTTCCCATTTCGTATTTTACAGCACCACGGCAGCTCTTGGATCGTGGGAAAGGCAGGTCAGGATGGAGCCTGATGGAGCCAGGGAGGGGCCTTAGGGGGATGGAGGGTAAAGAGGGGCTCTGCTTCTACCACAAATCCTTCTGGCATGGCAGGGGACACCGGGCTGTGCTCCCAGGCCGCCCCTCCTCTGCCTTTCCTCCACATCCCAGGCTCCAGCGTCCCGGAGGAAAGCCATCAACCCCAGCCCATCCCCTGCATCCACTTGTTGTCCAGATTTAACTTGGAAGGGCATTGTCCCTGGTCAGTTGTTTCATCTCCTCTGCCCTTTTGCAGCATTTTATGGCCAAGAATCCAAGGAGCAGCAGGGAAGGATCCCAGGAGCAGGGAAAGCTCCACCCCTAAGGCTCAGGGACCAAGGAGGCACACGGTGGCCATGGGGACAAACGGGTGTGATAAGGGGGTTGGAGCAAAGAGCCTTGTCGTGCTCCATCCCAATCCTTGGAAAGTTGTTCCCTGAGCTCTGTTTTCCTTCCCTTCCTCTGTACACAAGCAGAGCAAGCACAGAGCGGGAGGCTCTGACTACAGGCAGAGCTCCAAGAAGCCAGGATAAACCTCACAGGAGCACAAGTCGTGTGCCCCAAGCTAAATTTGCCTGGAAAAAAACCACCCTGGTAGTGTTTTACACCACCCTATAATGACTTTCTTTCTGTTGTGATTGTTGCTGTTGTTCTGGTTAATACCTTCCTCACTTAAAAAGCCCCAAACACGACCCCATGGCAGCCACGACACAAATATCATTTGCTTGGATTATTCCTGAGGTGGTTCCTGTGCTGGAGGCAGCAAGTGCTTACAATCACTCAGTACATAATGGAGAAATTCGTTCCAATAATAACACTAATAACAGCATTTATTATTTTTGAAATATGACTCTGATGAATTCATGAATATAGAAAGCTCTTGTTTGCTGGCTGCTGGTGGAATTGAGCAGGATTCTCTGCTGGAGTTTTTCTGGAGATTTCTAATGCCATTGCTCCAGATGTGCATCCATCACCTCTCAGCATCTGATTCCTGGCCTCACTGGAGGACAGGGAGGGCAGATCAGCCTGGGCCACCTCATCCTGCTCAGGGCACTGTGCTGACAGTGTCCCACAAAATCCCAGGGTGATTGGGGTGGGAAGGGACCTGAAACCTCCTCCAGTCCCACCCTCCCCATGCCATGGGCAAGGACACCTTCTACTATCCCAGAATGCTCCAAACCCTGTCCAACCTGGCCTTGGACACTGCCAGGGATCCAGGGACAGCCACAGCTGCTCTGGGCACCCTGTGCCAGGGCCTGCCCACCCTGACAGGGAGGAATTTCTTCCCAATACCTGATATTTATACTTATTTACAAATGTTTGCTGTGTTATAAAAAAAACTTTTCTTACAGGCAAAACAACCAATAATCTGGAGCTTTCCACTCCCTGGTGTTTCTCCTTTCGAGGGCTGGGAGCTCTGTGGGGTCACATAAAACCAGGCTTTGCTCTGGCCCACCCTGCTCACAAGAATAAATTCCTCATGAGCTCAGCTTGGTGGGGTTTTTTACTTTGCAGGGACTTCAGGATTGGCACAACCCAAATCTCAGGGGCTCAAACACAATCTGCAGCAGGTAAAGCAGCAGTTTGCACTGGCCCTGCTCAGGGGAAACAGATCTGTTCCTAATGGGAGGAGAAAAAATAGTGGCTTTGCCCAAGGAGGCTCCCTGGTCTAATGGTGTTTGAACTGTGATTTAGCAGCACAAAAAGCCCTGGTGCTGCAGAGGCAGATTTGGGAGCACCCCTGGCTAACCCAATTCCCTCTGCTCTGGAGGTGGGGAGAGAACTGGAAGGGCAAAAGTGAGAAATTTCGGGGGTCGAGATAGTGACAGTTGAGTAGGGGAAGTAAAAGCTGTGCACGAGCAAACAAACCCAAGGAATCCATTCCCCACTTCCCATGGGCAGGTGTTCAGCCGTTCCCAGGAAAGCCAGGCTCCGTCACACAGACAGGTGACTTGGGAAGGGAAATGCACCACTACAAGAATCCCTCTCTTCCTCCTTCTTCCCCCAGCTCAGTAATGGCAAACACAGCCCCATCCCAGCTCCTCTGAGGGAAATCAGCTCTGCCCCAGGCCAAACCAGCACAAAGATATTGCTTTACAATTGGCTGTAATTCGGCACAGATCAGCTCCTTGCATTCCTTCCCCCGATATTTTTCCCTCCGTGCATTCCTGGCCCTGCCTCCCCGTGAATCGACTGCCAAGCACTCCTTTGGGAGATGTAGCTCTGGGTCTGTTTAGATGAGCTTCTCTCCTTTTGTGTCCATCTGCATGTAAGCTCTAAGTGCTTTATTGTTTTCCAAGCTCAGCTATTGATTTTTGGGGAAATAACTAAGAAAACATTAATTTATAACTTCCCTGTTGCTCAAAGGAGCAAATGACTTTTCTGCCATATCAATATAATTCTAAAAAAAAAAGACACAGGCTTTCAATAAATACCAAAAGATAAAAATGCCAGGAGTTAAGAGCAGTGAGGAGGATGGAAAACCAGAGAGGGTGTGTGGAGGGTGGTCCTCTGTAACCAAGATGGTCATGGAATTCCAGAATGGTTTGGGTTGGAAGGGACCTTTAAGCCTGTCCAGTGCCACTCCTTGCCATGGCAGGGACGCCTTCCACTGTCCCAGGCTGCTCCAAACCCCGTCCAACCCGGCCTGGAACATTTCCGGGGATCCAGGGGCAGCCACAGCTTCTCTGGGCACCCTGTGCCAGGGTCTCACCACCCTCACAGGGAACAATTCCTTCCCAATATCCCACCTAAATCTACTCTCTGGAAGCCATTCCCTGTGTTCTGTCCCTCCATCCCTTGTCCACAGTCTCTCTCCATGTTTCCTGTTGGCTCCTTCAGGCGATGGAAAACCACAATTATGTCACCTGAGACCCTTCTTTTTGCCAGGCTGAACAACCCCCAATTTCCCAGCCTTTCCCCATGGGAGAGGTGCTCCTGGAGGGCCATCAGGATGCTCACAGAGGGTGTGCAAGGAGACAGTGAGGGAGATGCTCAGAACAGCGGAGGAAAAGGGAGTCTGGTCACTGTCTCTCACTATTTAAGAGTTTCTAGGGAAAGCTGAGCCAGGCTGGCTTGGGTGATGCCGAGAGTGTGTACATAAATATAACATTATTACATCATGTTATTATAATAGACATAATATTAATATGTTTTGTGGGCAATGGCAATGTCTGCATGGGGTTCTTGCCTTCAGCTCCTGACTCCTCTCCTGAATCATCCTTTTGAATGGTCCTTCGGCCCAATCCAGCTCCAGCAGCTACTACAGATCCAGCCCAGAGGCTGGCTGGGCTCATGGAGAGCGGTCCCCAAGCAGCCACATCACCACTCCCCTGTTTTGGGAGAAGCTGTGGCTGCCCCTGGATCCCTGGCAGTGTCCAAGGCCAGCCTGGACGGGGCTTGGAGCCACCTGGGCTAGTGGAAGGTGTCCCTGCCCATGGCCAGGAGTGGAATGGGATGGGTGTTATGGTCCTTCCCACCCAAAGCATTCCATGACCCTGTGATCCACATCCCAGTGAACCCAAGCTGAGCAGGCAGAGCAGGGGCCAAAGCTGGTGGGACACTTTCCCCATGACTGGGGATTCTCCCGTGGTGTTTGAGTCCCAGAGGTTGCTCTGAGTGTGTTGCATGTGGAGAAGGGAAGGGAAGGGAAGGGAAGGGAAGGGAAGGGAAGGGAAGGGAAGGGAAGACCTGACTTTGCCCCAGTCACATCCGTGGGAGCTGGGGCCTCCTTCTGCTTCTGTGACACTGAAGGGTGATTTTGGCCTCCCCTGGCCATGCCACCCTGCCCCTGGAGATGCAGGAGGTCCAGGCACAGGCTCTGCCTCCAGCCTCCCATTTTTCTATGGAAAACAGGCTCCCATAGAGGGCAATGCAGAGCAGCAGCAGCATTTTGGCTGCTCCCTGTGTTTGGTGTTGGTGTGTGTGGGTGTGAAGCACCCAGGGGTCTCAGCCCAACCCCAGCTGTGGACCAGCTGTGGCGTATGTGTCACCCTGCTTATTGTCCCCTCAGCAGACTTTTGGGGACCCAAACTCCCCTGCTGGGCTGGCAGGGCACCGGTGAGGCCACGGCAGTGGCACCTGGAGTAGGGAATGGGCAGAGTCCTGGTGGGATGCCCAGTTTGCAGCATCCTGAGGGGTACAAAGGGATTGGCCCCAGTTCATCTGGAATTAAGAGGCAGGATGAGGCTGCTCCAGGCTATAACTTCCTGCTGGAGTGAGCTCCATGGGAATATCTCCTCCTAAATCTGTGCCAAGAGTCTCAGTAGGGCATTAGGGCAATGGGGAGAGCTGGGGGAGGAGGGGGAAGTTTCCACGTTATGGATAAGATAAAAACTGGGCTGGAACTTTTAATATCAGCTGCTATCTCTGTCCTGGTGTTGCTGCATCGTCCAGGCTCAGCAGACACTTCCCAGCGCCCTGGGAAGGGAGGGAGGAATGGACCACCATGGAATCGTGGAATGGTTTGGGTTGGAAGGCACCCTGGAGATCATCCATTTCCAACGGGCAGGGATGCCATGGATCTGCTGGGTGGGCAGATGGATGTGTTCACCCCCAGAGGAGCTGCCAGCATCTGAGCTGCGCGCTGTCCACCCCAATTCCCTGCAAACGATGGACCCGAGCCGTGTTTGCCCAAGGGGAGGGTTCCTCACCGAGGGGTGTGCCGGGCTCCTCACGCACGTCATTGCCCCGGGGATGTTGTTCACAACTGGAGCTCTCCTGGCATTTTTACCCGGGCTCTTATCAGCTGATTAAGCGCTGGGTATCTCGCTGCCTTTCCGTGGGCGCTGTTTGCCCTGCCTGCAGCAGCATGAGCAGCTCTCGCATCCTCCGCCAGCCCTCCCAGCAGGAATCACGTAGCCGGGATCAGCGTCTCTGCACCCTGCCGAGGGGTGAGGGGGTGCCCCCGAGCTGGCCCGGAGCGAATGGGAACACCCTGGAATGTTTCTGGCTGGTTTTGAAGAGCTGCCTGGATTTTTGGTGCCATCACAGGCTGCGGGGGGGATGCGCCGAGTGGTTTTTTGGTGTCTTCCAAGCACTGGTGATGGAGAGAGGTGGGGGGTTGGCTGGAAAATGGGTGGTTTTGCCATGTTTGCGTGTGTGCAACACGTGGGGCTGCCGGCACTCCCTGGCTGGAAAAAGCTTCCAGCTCTCCTGGCATCTCTGGGTATTTCTGGCATTTCTTGGCCAAAAATAGGAAGAGGAAGGAAAAAGAGGAGGAGGAGAGCTGCAAAGAACCTGCTTGGTGTGGGTGGCTGGAGCCGGAGATCACGTCCCTGCTGGATGCTGTGATGTCCTCCCATGGGCTGAGCAGCTCTGGGTCAGGGGGGATGCACTGGGGAGTTTTCTTGGATGCCACAGCTCCACCTCTCCTTACAGATTCTGCTGTCCCGGCACAGGATGGCCGCTGCAGTTCACACCCCTGAGACTCCAGAGCCACGAAAGCTCTGGAGGAATCCTCCCAGTCTGAGGTGGCTCACCCAGTCCTGTTCCTGTGCCCCTCAAGGCATCCTGCTGGGGACAAGCAGAGGCTCGGAGGGATCGGAGAACCTCCCCACCTGCCTGGGCAGGCACGGAAGCCTGTCAGGCGGTAGTTCAGGATGTGCAGTGTTATTTGGGATGTGCTTGTGTAGAAAGCCCTGTTGTTGCTTCCCTTGGAAGTATCCAGAGCACCGATCCCACCCAGCAAAGTCCTTCTTTGCCCCATAACAGCCTCCCTAAGTGCGGATCTGGGTACAAAGAGAAAAGGCTGAGTGTGCTGCAAACCACCCCCAAAAGGTGCCTTTTCCCAGTCCCACCCATCCTTGGTGACGCTGGCAGAGCAGGGGACTCACCTTTGGCCAGCGGAGGACCTCGCACTGCCCATTGCTGGGGGAGCACAGCCCCAGCTGAGCCTTATCTCGGCACCCCGGCAGAGCAAACAGCAGAGCTGCTGCAGAGCGAGCCATGAGGCTGCTCCGAGCCCTGCCGGGGCAGGACACAGCGGGGAGGCAGCGCAGCTCCTCGGGCTCTCCGGTGCCTGTGCATCCCTCCCAGTGGGGCTTCCCAACAGCCCCACTCTTGGCAGCCCTCAGGTGAGTTTTGCTCCATCCCTAAACGTGTGGAGTTGGAGAATGGGAAGGCAGGTGTGGCACAGCACAGTGAGGAGCCCCTTCACTCGCATCAGGCCGGCCGCGTTAATTAATCTGCCGTGAATCCGATCTATTCCTCGCACAGGCTTTCCATGGGAAAGCGCTTTCCAAACGTGCCTGGTGGTAAACGTGAGGGGGTTGGGCTTGAAGCGCGTGCACGTGCATCAGTTTGATGGCAGCCGTAATTTCCTCAAGCAGATGCCATAAAGACACAAAAATAAACCCATGTGTGTTCAGGAGACGCTGTTTGTGTGGAAATCGGGGACTGCCCTGGGGTTATTCCCAGGAACATCCAAAAGGCAAATCTGAAAGCAAATCCCACCGGCTCTCAGAGGAAAGCTGCAGAGCTGGGGATAGGCAGGCGGACGGAGGTGTCTGCTTTGAATCCCGAGGGATTCCAGGAGCTGTGGGAATGCGTGTTCTGTGGCAGTGGGGTTTGCCAGAGGACTGGGAGATGCGCAATATTTGCTTGTGGTGCACGAGCTGCAGTCTGTGATGCACCTCTCGCTTCAGAGAGCCTAAAACTGAAATGAAGGCTGGGCTCAAGGGCTGGGGAAAATTGTGAGCTGCAGGTGCTGGGGTTATTTATTTATTTATTTATTTTTAAAAATCCTTTTTCGCAAACGGGGAGTTTTAGTCCTTGCTCAAGCTGAGCCTGAATCCCTGCGGGGCTGGTGGAGCCTCGTGGGCTGTCCTGGGGACCTTCCTTTGTGCACCGCAGGGACTCCAGGGGTGCGATGTGCAGGGGGTGTAGGGCCAGCACCCAGCAGGATCATCGCCCCTCTTTGGTGGCATTTACTGCAAAATCCCGCTGTATTCCCAGCGCCTGTGTCTCACGGCCACCTCGAGGAGTTATCACAGGCATCTGTAGTAATCTTCCTTGTAGTCTCCCAGCCATTCTCATCCTGCACTTGAAACACGGAAATTGCCCCAAGAAAAGAAATCTCTTTACAAGATGGGCCATCAAGGCAGCAGCCGCATCGCGGAATCATCCCGCTCAGCAGGGTAATCTATTCAATGGCCGGGATTTATTTCTAACATTCGGCTCTGCAGTCCTTTTAACTCGAGCAGGGAAGGGAACATTTTGATAACAGCAGCCTCCGGGTCAAATGTGATGAGAATTCATAACTCGCCACACAGGGGTTTTGGAAAACCAACCAAGCAAAACAATTTCCTGGAATGAGCCAATGAAGATGCGTCGTTCTCTTCACAGCGTTGTGCCCAGAGCAGGGAGATGTTGGAGTGGCTCCTCATTCTCTGCCCACAATTTGCAAATAAAATGCCTCCCGGACTGTTTTAAATTTGAAGGACTATTGCGAGCATGGCTTTGCTGGGCTGCTCATAAAGACCTGAGACATTGGATCTGTTGGCCATCAAAGGAGAAATATGAATCCAGTAATGGGAATGTCCTCATGCTCCCAACTCTAATCAAAGCAAAGCTGGGGGTTTCTGCTTCAGGAGAGTGGCATCAAGATTTAAAAAGGAACAGAGAGACTCCAGTCCCTGCTCGGCACTGGAGCAGCAGCAGGAATGATTTACAGGGGCATGGAGTGACAGGACAGGGGGAATGGCTTTAACTGCCAGACGTTAGATGGGATATTGGGAAGGAATTCCTCCCTGTGAGGGTGGGGAGGCCCTGGCACAGGGTGCCCAGAGAAGCTGCCTCTGGATCCCAGGAAGTGTTCCCAGCCAGCTTGGATGGGGCTTGGAGCAATCCAGGCTAGTGGAAGGTGTCCTTGCCATAACGGTACAGGAGCACCATTGGATGCCCCAAAGGATTGGGAGGACCCGGGTCAGGTTGGAGGGATCCCCCTGAGCTTTCCTGGCCCTGGAGCCTGAGGGGTGTGAACTCCAGCAGAAGGGGTTTGGAGCAAAATGAGCTCTAAGGTCCCTTCCACCCCAAACCATTCTGGGCTGGAAAAAAACCAACAGCCAGAAGCCTGAAAATGTGGCCAAGCTGAGTTAGTGATGGAGCTGCCAGGGAGCAATGTTTTCTTCCTGTTTTCTTTTCAAACGACCTGAGTAAATTAGCTGGACCTGTCTGATAATGAGGCAGGTGGGAAAGGCGGGAGGAAATTTGGAGATTGAGCACTGCAGTTTATTTTAGTGCCAGTGCTGGTGTCTCCCGAGCCCCGTGGGGCTGGGCTGGGCTGGAACATGCACGGGCTGCCTTATCTGCAGGCTCGGGAACATGGCCTTTCCAAACGGATATTTGCTCTCCATTCCCTGTCTTCTGTTCAAGTTCCATATCTGCAGGGAGGTCCCGAGGGCTGCCACTCACAGCAGAGTGCAGATTGCTGGGACAACGAGAGAAACTGGGAATGGGATTGGAAAAATTAACATGGAATTATATGGAACCCCAGAAAGGTTTGGGTTGGAGGGGAACTTAAAGCTCATCCAGTGCCACCCCTGCCATGGGCAGGGACACCTTCCACTAGCCCAGGTTGCTCCAATCTGGCCTTGAGCACTGCCAGGGATGGGGCAGCCACAGCTTCTCTGGGCACCCTGTGCCAGGGCCTCCCCACCCTCACACCCAAGAATTTCTTCCCAAACTCCCGTGCTGCCCTGGGAACCCGGGATGTGATGAGAAACCCTGTGCAGCTGGAATAGAAAACAACAAAATCTGTCATGCAGCACAGGAAGCAGCACTGATGGGAACAGTCACTGCTTTAATATTTAATTTGATGAGATCCAGCTCTGAGAAATGGATTGGGAGCTGCCACAGCTCCAAGCACAAGCTCAGCACTGGCAGGGAATTTCCATGGGGTTTTCTCCGCTCCGGACTTATCTGTATTCTGGAAGGGTGACATGGAATGAGGCTCAATAATTATCCCAGCACACAGAGCTGTGTTTCCTGCCATTCCCTTCAATAACTCAAGGTCTGGACACTTTTAGGGCCTCTTGGACTTTGGGTTGTCATTCCAGGTGTGTCCCCTCCACTGGACCCTGGCTCCTGGTCCCTGCAGAGCTACTTAGGTGCAACCAGGTGGCATTTCAGGAGGGAATTTCCTTGTGTCACCAGGCAGTGAAGCGCAGATCCGATTCCATCCTGCCTCTCGCCAGCAGGAACTCCCCGTGGCTGTATGGCCTCATGTCCTGCTGGGATCGGGAGGGGGGAGCTGTGCCAGGCATGAGATGGGTCTCACAAAACGTGTCCCTTCTTTGTCCTTTTAGGTGGATCCCACACCTTTTCTGGGACTGATCTTGAGCTGGCAGCAGAGCTGGTTTCCCCCCGTGCACCATTCTCCTACCTCCAGAAATCCCTTTGCATGGTCCAGACGGTTTGGGTGTCCTCACCAGGGAGCTGGGCTTTGCAGGAGTCCCACTGCCACCGCCAGGGCAGGAAAAGGAGCTGGAGATGTAGATTTGTCAGGACTATAATCCGGGTACGTCCTAATTCCTTCCTTGTATGAAACCATCCACTTCCTATCCTCATCTGCTTCTCTCTGGTCCATCACAAGACTCCATCCCTGCAGGCCACAAATCCCTCACATCCCTCAGGGCTGAAGTGTGAGCAGAAGGGATGGATTGGGAAAAAGCCTTTGGCATGCTGATGTTTTAGCTCGGGGTGACACACCCCGAGCTGTAATCACACCCTTCCCCCTGGTGACACTCATGTTCCCCTTGGACGC
This sequence comes from Corvus moneduloides, assembly GCF_009650955.1. Lineage (NCBI taxonomy): Eukaryota > Metazoa > Chordata > Aves > Passeriformes > Corvidae > Corvus > Corvus moneduloides. The sequence continues at coordinate 3,371,943 of NC_045485.1, read as the reverse complement.
TTCATTCCGTGGGCACATTTGGCTCCACAGATTCCCTGGGACAAGCAGGTGTTGGAATGGCACTGCAGTGCTTGGGAACAGTTTCCCACACCAGCCTGCCCCAGGCATGGGCTTGGGGCTCCTTCCCTTGGCATGGTGACCCTTCTCACATGCTCTCCCTGAGTCCTGCCCTCTCTGCCAAGCCCATGCCTGCACCACGGGACACAGCTGCCCATCCCTTCTCCAACACCTCTCCTGGTTCCCCCTGCCTGGCTGGGGCCAAGGAGGTGGGACTCCAGATCTTCATCCCAAGGGGAAGAGCTCTCTGTACCCTTAGAGGGATTGTCACCAGGCTTGTCACCAAACTGCCTTCACCTTTCACTGTCCTAAGCCACGTCCCTCCATTTCCTAGTCCTGCTGAGTAATAACTGGCTCCTCCTTTTGCTGTTCCTTGTGTCTCCTCAGCATCCATGTCGGAGGCATGCCCCCAAACGCTCCAGGAAAGCAAGAATGTTGAGGAAAATCCAGATATGCCTCTGTTTCTGCTTTGTCTCGGGCATTTTGTACGAGATCTCCCTCTTGTCCAGCTGCGTCTTCTCCTACTTGCCCATGGCCCAGCACTACCTGACACCTGAGCAGGTGCTGAACCTTGGTAAAAGCATCATTTTCCTGGAGACAACGGAGCGCCTGGAGCCACCCCCGCTGGTGTCATGCTCCGTGGAATCTGCAGCCAGGATTTACCAGGACAGGCCCATCATCCTCTTCATGAGGGGACTCACCAACGAGACAGCCTTGGACATGAACACCAGCTACGCAGCCTTCTCCCTCTTGTCTTCTATGAAGAATGTCTTCATCTTCCCTCTCCAGATGGAAACCATCTTCCAGGAGACCCCTCTGCTCCAGTGGTACAATCAGGTGAGTGTTAAAACAAGTGGAAAACAGGAAAAGAGTTACAGATAGCGGTGGGAAAAGGCTTTAAAAGGAACGAGGAACGCAGGACTGTGTGAAATTAGTGACTTTTATTGTTTTGGTTGGGAATAGATTCATTTTGGCCGCGTTTTGCTGTGTATTCATCTCTCTGTTTATGGAATACATGATCGGCGTTTTCCCCCTTATCTGGAGAATCGGATTTTTTGGCAAAAGAAACACCGGTAAAAATAGATTGCAGACGTGTTTTGAGAAAACAGCCTTAATAATGTTCCCCAACAGAAGCTGGTTGAACAAAATGTGCTGCCTGAGCACTTGATAGAGCTGCCTCACTCTGCCGGAGCCTGCAGGAGATTAAGAGATAGGGGAGAGATTTCAGGTTCTATAACAGCAACATGCAAAGCCAAGGAGGGATCTGGTGAGCTCCACCCTGGGAAAAATTCCTGGCAAACTGCCCACAAGTAGCTTTGGTCAAATTGCTTGGGCAGGGCAGGCAGATTTCCTCCCAACTCTTTCTTCTCCCGAGAAAAAGTGACTCCAAATGCCAACAAATGCCGATGAAAAGCCTCCAAATGCCAACAAATGCCGATGAAAAGCCTCCAGCCTGGTTCAAAGAGCTGGGAGGGATCCGGGAGTGTGTTAAGTGGGTTGTGTCCCACTGAAATAGCAGGGCATGACTCATGGTGGCATTGGGTTAACACCGTAGGTGCCATCAAACCACCTGGGAAATGTTCCTGCATTCCTAATGAGAACAAAGCGTTGCTCTGCTCCAGCTCCTTATCTTATCCCAGTAAAATCCAGCGGCTGGAGGCAGCAAAGGCTGTCAGCGACGTTTGCAGCCGTGCAGGTGCAGGTTTATGGTGCCATTTGCAGCCCCGTGGATGGACTGGATCCATTCCCTGCCCACGGCAGCACATCTCACCTTTCCCTCTCCACAGGTAGTCCCGGAGCAGGAGAAGAACTGGGTGCACGTCAGCTCGGATGCCAGCAGACTGGCGCTCATCTGGAAGTACGGGGGCATCTACATGGACACGGATGTCATCTCCATCCGGCCCATCCCCCAGGAGAGCTTCCTGGCGGCGCAGAAGTCGCGCTTCTCCAGCAACGGGATCTTCGGCTTCCCTGCCCGCCACAAGTTCATCTGGGACTGCATGGAGAACTTCGTTCTCAAGTACAACGGGAACATCTGGGGCAACCAGGGTCCATTTTTGATGACAAGGATGCTCAAAACGCTCTGCAACCTCACGGATTTCCAAGGCACCGAGGACCACAGCTGCCAGAACATCTCCTTCCTCAACCCCCAGCGTTTCTACCCCATCCCATACCCAGCCTGGAGCCGGTACTACCAGGTGTGGGATAAAAGCCCCAATTTCAACCACTCCTATGCGCTGCACCTGTGGAACTTCATGAACCGCAACCGCAAGGTGGTGGTGGCCGGCAGCAACACCCTGGCTGAGAAGCTCTACAAAACCTATTGCCCCACCACCTACCAGGACCTGATCCAGAATGCCAAGCACAGGGATCTCCCAGGCCCTGAGGACATTGAGTGACGTGGAACAAGGAGGAGAGGGGTGATCCTTCCAGCCAAACACAATCCCCACTCCGTCGGTATCCGGCTTTGTAGGAGAAAGAAAGAACTTTCCATAAGCACCATTCCTACTCCCTTGGGATGCTGAGAATGGTGGTGGGTATCCACTGGACGTAGCCTCCAAGGACACCTTTGCCTCGATTCTGTTTCCTGATAGGTGCTCATGAACCAAACCTTCCCAAATCCGACAGACTTTGAGCCTTTTCATGGGCTTCTCCAAGGGAATGGCATGGCCTCCCAGGAGGAATGTTGTCTCTGCTCCTCCTGGCACTGCTGGCAGCTTCCCACATCAGAAAAGTTGGAAGCACAACAGGCTTTGGACTGGAGCCTCTGGGGCAAAAGAGAAGCCCAAACCAGCGTCTTTTCCTGGTGTTTTCCTCACGTGGACTTTACACCCTACGTTTTTGAGAGGGACTTTAGTGTGAGTGAAAATAAAAGAGTTTGTAAACAACCACTCCTCTGAGCTCGTTTCTCCCTGAAAAATGAGTCACATTTTCCAAATGTTTGTGCTCTCACACTTCTACGTTGGCTTTTGCCAGGACACGGCTGCGCTGCCCCATCCTCAGCCAGGTCAATCCTGGCTGTAGAAAATGTGCCTGGAAAGGGGGTGCTGAGACACCAAGGATGGATAGGGATGGCCCTCCAGGTTCCCAAATCCCTTTTAAATAAATGGATTTCAACTGACATGAGGTGGTCACCCACGTCCAGCTGTGAAAACGTCCTGTTTAATCCCAACAGGGCTCCCGGTGAGCAATCCCCTTCCAGATACTCCCTTTCCCAGGATAATGCCAATCCACCCAATTCCCTAAAGAGAAGCCCAGCTCGTTTTTACTCGGGAGCAGAAAGGTGGGGATCAGCCTCCGTCATCCAATGTTTGCCATGTGCACAATGCTATCTCCTGCAAACACAGCAGCTGCTGAGCCACCTGCAGCTCGCAATTTGGGGTTCAGCAGGAGAAGGGAGCCCTCTGCACATGGGGTTTATGTGCTCCTGTGTCCGGACAAGGGGCTCCTTCCTGCCCTGTGTTCCTCCAAAGTCACTCCACTGTAAGGCCAGGTGGTGCCAAGCTGAGTGCTGGGGATTGTTGGAGCAGGAACACGGCATGAGGGAATATTTTTCCTCTCCCTTGCCTAGGGTGACACTCTCATGGCTCAGCCCCAGCCATGAGTTTCATGCTCTGGTGCTGTGCACTCTGGTTTAGCTTTGGTCCACTCTCTCTTAGAGCAGGGTTTTCCTGCCTAGGGATTTTCCTCCACACCTTTGACCTCCCAGCACTGAGGGGATGCAGGGGAAGAGCGGTACAGCCCAAGAAGTTCTCCCTGTTTCCCACATGGCTCCGGACAGCCCTGATGGCTCCCCATTCCCTTTGACTGCCCACACTCCTCACTCTGCTCCCATCCTCATTGCTCCCCTCCAGTTTCTCTCTGTTTCTGGCAACAAGTGAGGATTTGCCTTTTCTTCCCTGTGACTCGACTCTCTGGGAGTGTCCATGAGGGGATGGATGGGGCTGAGGGACTTCACCGCTCAAGCTCCCTCCACAAGTGAGCTCAAGGAAGAGGCATTTCCAAGGTTCTGCTGTGTTATCTGGTGGCTCCTCTGCAAATGTCCCATTTCTCTCTCCTGCCTGGCAGGAGGGGAGGAATCCTGCCAGGAGAGGAGAAATCCTGCCAGGACTTGGAGCAAAGCAGGGCACCAAGCACAGCCAACCTCACCGAAGTTCTCGCATTGGGGGTATCTCCTGCTCTCACTCTCTGTGAGTCCCAGGAGAAGCTGGGAAAGAGCAGGAGGTGCTGGCTGCATTTGGAAAGGGTCTGGAGGAGGTGGGGAAGCTGCTGGAGCAGGTCCTGAGCAGAGGCTGGGTCTCCAGTACCTGCTGCACTGCCAGGACCGCCGGCACCAGCCTGGCCACCCACGCCCGGTGCCTGCAGGATGCTCACACTGAGCTGGCTGCTCCCGGCAGCAGGGACAGAGCAGCACAGCTCTGGAGAGAAAAGAAGGAGAGCAGGAGGTGGAAGAAGCTGATTTTCCCCCAGCAGCTCTTCCTACAGCTGGCCCCAGCAGCTGCTGCAAGGTGCGTGGCGGGAGGGTGTAAAACACCCCTGGGCACGGCGCTTGTTGCTTCATCCTGCCTGTGTATCCCACACTTTGGCCCCATAAAAGGTGCCAGCCAGCCCTGCTGTTGGTTTCTCACCTTCATGGAGATGGCAAATTCCCTGCCAGCCCCTGGGAAAATCTGTGTTCTTGGGAGGTGCCAGCTGCAGGTGGTCAGAGCTGTGTGAGACAAGGGGTCTGTGAAGGGATCTCATGGGATCCCTGTGTCCTGGTGGATATCTCACGCCATGGAGAATTTAAACATCCTCCAGATCAGTGAAGGGATTCTGGATGCTCCTGGATTTAGTGACGATTTTCTTTCCCCACCGTTCCATCAGGAAGCCTCCTGGATGTTCCTCTTTTCGCCTGCTTCTGCCCCATCACCAAATCAACTCCCTCCTTCCCTCCTGGAGACTAAATCCACCCAGACCAGATCATTTATGTTCATTCAGCTCAGGCATCCCTGAAGCATGGGACCCCCTTATAACCAGGACCTCACCGGTGCTCTGCTCCCCTCGTTTCCCTGCTCCACTGGAAAAGCAGCATTTTTCCCTGAGCACTCTCCCTGCCCCATCCTGGCCCCTGCCTGCCCCACTGGTTCCAGACAGAAGCAGCTCCTGACCCCCTCCATCTCCATCCCCCCAACACATCCATGTCTTTGGAGGTCTCCCCTCTTGCTTTAAAGCACCAAAGCCCTGCCAGCTTCACCGGGAACATGAGGAATGTCCCTCCCTGCAGATCCCAGTCCTTCTGCTGACTTGTCCCTCCTCTCCAGCACCACCTCTGCCACAAATCCTTCGTGACCAACTCCTTCCTGCCAGCCCACATGCAGTGCCAGCACACAGAGGCCACTGAGCCAGGTGAGCTCTGAGACAATTCCTGCTCTCACTTTCCCAAGCAGGTTGGGATGGAGATGCTGGAAACCAGATGGACCATAGGAGGCAACTTTTTATCACTTCTTTCTTCCACATTTCTGGCTGAATTCTCTCTGCCTGCTGCCTTTCCCTCAAGGGAGGGACATTCCCTCACAGGCAGGACATGCAGCCGAGTACGAGACCTCAGGTGCATTTACAGCTCCTCAGTTTCCCCAAGGATCTTCTCCACACAAGGATTCCATGGGGCTGTGGGGATGGAGTTGGGTTGGGGAGTTTGGGACAAGGTTTTGTTAGAGTGGGATAGGGTTCACCTTCCCCATGTCCCTTTTTTTTTGGCAAGGAATTGAGGCTCTGAAAGCTGCAGATGTGGGAGCTCTGGAGCCTTATCACATCTTCCCCTGTGACCAGCACTGGAACTTGGCAGACAAAAAAGCCACTTTTGCTCTTTGCTGGCAGCTTTCAACCCCAGCAAATCCAACAGGTTGAGCTTTGCTCCAGAGGCATTTTCCCTGCTGCACTTGGATGCAATCAGGGCACTTGGGATGCTGGAGAGGGCAAAGCTCTCTCTGTGAGCCACCAATCTCTTCAAATTTGCAATAAATCAATCAATCAATAAATCAGAGGCAGCATGGCCACATTTATCCTGGCTTTTCCTGCAGCTCAGCTACCTGCTTCTCCATCCTGAAACCCTACAGCAGCTTTGCTTGGTGCTTTGGTGAGGATTTCCCATCCCACCCAAAGCAAAATCCCAGTAATCCCAAAATCCCAGCAGGAGCTGGCAGATGGCACTGCTGCTCACAGCCCCTCTGCTTCCCTGAGCTTTCAGAGAGGCAGAAGAAGCAGCTGGAGCAAAAGGAGGAGGTAGAGGAGCTGGAGGTGAAGCTGAGGGAGACAGCTGGAAGTGGAGAGAGAAGGGAAGGGAAGGGAAGGGAAGGGAAGGGAAGGGAAGGGAAGGGAAGGGAAGGGAAGGGAAGGGAAGGGAAGGGAAGGGAAGGGAAGGGAAGGGAAGGGAAGGGAAGGGAAGGGAAGGGAAGGGAAGGGAAGGGAAGGGAAGGGAAGGGAAGGGAAGGGAAGGGAAGGGAAGGGAAGGGAAGGGAAGGGAAGGGAAGGGAAGGGAAGGGAAGGGAAGGGAAGGGAAGGGAAGGGAAGGGAAGGGAAGGGAAGGGAAGGGAAGGGAAGGGAAGGCCTGACTTTGCCCCAGTCACATCTGTGGGAGCTGGATGGGGTGTCCCAGCCAGCTGCTCCACCTGCCCAGGGACAGTCACGGCCTGACAGCCCAGAGCAGCCTCCTTCCTGTGCTCCTGGGGCACACGAGTGTTTTGGGGTGGGAAGAGATGGCTGCCTGAGGCCAGGTCCCTGTGGGACACACGGCTCCTTCCTCTTCCCAGACCAGAAAGTGCAGGAGCTGCAGGCAGAAGGGTGGTGGGGTCCAGCCTGGGGACACTGGGGGACAATGACAGCGAGGAGTCAGGGTGGTGGGTGCTGAGCCAAGGCCAGCAGGAGCAGAGGGTGGCACAGGTGAGCAGGGCAGTGCCCATGTCCTCACCCCTCCTCTGCCCTCCAGGACATGCCTATGGATAGAGATGGACCCACATCCAGGCAGCTCCGGGAGCATCTGCTCTGTGGATGTCTGCTCTCAGCTCAGGACACCTTCCACTAGCCCAGGGTGCTCCAAGCCCTGTCCAACCTGGCCTTGGACACTGCCAGGGATCCAGGGACAGCCACAGCTGCTCTGGGCACCCTGTGCCAGGGCCTCTCTGCCCTCACAGGCAGGAATTTCTTCCTGATATCCCATCTAAATCTACTCTCTGAGCATGGATGAGACTGTGCCCATGGCCACAAGAACATTGGACAGGGCTTGGAGCACCCTGGGCTAGTGGAAGGTGTCCCTGCCCATGGCAGGGGGTGGAACGGGATGGGCTTTAAGGTCCCCTCCAACCCAAACCAGTCTGGGATCCCATGATTAGATTACCAAGGGAAATGACACCAGAAATTACCAAAGTTGTGTTCTATCACGATCACTGAGAAGATTCAAGATTGCCGCCAGCAGACTTTTATCTGGTGGCACATCTTCGGCCCTTTGGAGGACATCCCAATGACGAATAAAAATCCAGAGAGCTTCCCCGGCTGGTGAGGGGAAGAGGTGGCTGCAAACCCATTTTTACCATGTTCCCATCTTCTCATTCCTTTTTTGACTCCTTCAGGTGGAGAAAGAGAACAAGACATTCCGTGCCACCCCATTCCAGGACCATCAGGAAATTATGGATCATGTCCACTGGGAGATGTCTGCCCTCAGCTCCCATCCTGGGCAGCAGCCCAAGCCTATGAACATCCAGGAAAAAAAGACAAGTGAAATGATAATTTAAAAAAAAGAGTCCTTGGTTCATTAAGAGCATTTAAGCAGATGTTTAACTCTAAGCAGCCTTAAAATATTTGCTGAGCTTAGACTAAGCCTAATTTCAAGCCCCATTTCAAGCCCATTCCGTGATGTTTTACTCCATTTGGCACTCATTAAACACAAAGCACCACATGAATACCGTCGAGTCACCCACCGGGGTGTCATCCATCAGAGCAACACTAAATTCCAGTTGAGAGCGTCTTTCCCTCGTCATCAGATCCGAGTGACACGTGGGCTGTGGCAGGATGGCATCTGATGGATGGCCTGGTGGTTGTGCTGTGGGAAGGACGGGCCCTGAGCTGGCCCCTCGCAGGTGTGGGCAGCAGAAGGGACGCAGCTCTTGGGGAATCTCTGTGCTCACTTTGCTCTTCTCTGCTCTGGTCTTGAATGCATTTCATAATGGTATTCTGCAGAGAGAGGAAAAATTGCCAAAAATTACCCTGAAAATGGTCTTTGATGCCCAGCCTGTTTCCTTACAGATCCAGCTGCTCGCAGCAAGCAAAGCTGAAGGTAACGATGGCATTCTGAAGTGTATCAATTTGGGTGTAGATACATATTTCATAACTTCCAGCCCTTCAGAGCACAATCTCTTCTCTGTCTCCCTCTCTAGCAGCCATGGAGTCCCCTCAGGGAGCTGGCTGTGCTTCCCCTCACACGAGCCATGAACTGGACACTTCCAGTCCTTCCACTGTCAGCACGGCTCACAAGCCAAGCTTGTCCCTTGGCATCTCATCCCGATCCCAAAGGAATGAGATTTCCATGAGATTTCCATCCAGTTTCCCAGCAAAGGGGTGACCTTGCCTCCTTCAAATGATGCTAATGGTTATTTGCATAAAAACAAGGACCTTGGCCATGCTGTGGATCCTTCATTGCAGTCCAGGGGAAGGAAATGTGGGATTTCTGCTCCCTAATGAGGGCAGAAAATAAAACCCATCCTAAACCAGGGCTGGCTGTTGGCAAATACCCAAGGGGGGCATTGTGACCCTTTTGACATCCTCCAACCAGTGCCCTTGAGGTTGTTCTCCAAGGACTGCTGCCATCCCCAAAGGGACAGTTATGCCCGTGCTTTCCATGTAGGAAAAGCAGGTGTTGACCAGGACTTGCTTCCATGCTGGGGCCATGGTTCCTTTTTAACCTTCTTTCCCTGCAGGGACCCACGAGGTGACCAAAGTGGTGCTGGTGAAGATCCATCAGGTGGTGCCGGAGCTGGGACCATCCCGAGAGCACCAGGATGGAGCCGGCCTTGGGCTCGGGGAGTTGGGAGGGTGAGGATGGGGGGTTCTGGGGGCACGGGGGGGTGAATTCCCTGCTCCCCTTGGCTGGGCAGCTCCATGACCAGCACTTCCCTGGGAAAGCTGCCCCAGGTGGCTGCTGGGATTTTGGGAAAGCTGTGAGCGGGAATTAATCGAATTAGGGGAGGGAGTCGCTCCTTGGTAGAGGGATGTAGGCTGTGAGAGCCTGGCTCTGGGACTGCTGACACCCATCAGGGGGAGAAGGGTCCCCCCAGGCCTCACTGCACTGGTACCAGCACCCACCTCGGACAGGGAGGAGGCCACCCCACAGGGAAGCTGCTGAAAGCCCTGTGGAGAAACCCAAACCTCCTGGAGCAGTTCCACCCCATCCTGGAGGATGTGCTGGAGGAAAAGCTGGAGAGCCTGGGCGTCAATGGGGTAAGTCTGTCCTTCCAGTGCCACCAACCCTGAGGGGCTCCAGGGACACAATAACCGCTCCAAACTGATTTTTTTGGATGGGGGAAGCAACCCAAACAGCAGCAAAAACGCACCCATCTGGAAAAATGCCCCTCTGAGAGGCAGATGGGATAGTGGAGGCAGAAGCACAGGGCTACACCGGGAATAAATTTCCCTGCTCCCACCTCTGAGGCTGCTTTTTAGGGTCTCACCAGCAAATCTACCTCTCCCCTGTGCTAAATCACCCAAAGCTCCCTCTCCCTGAGGGGAAGAGGGTGTGTGAAGGCACAGCAGCCCCTGGCGCGGGGATTTCAAGGGGACATTCAGCGTCCGAGCCCCTTTGATGCCAAGCACATTAACCAGCGCTTCCTGCGAGCATTGCCGAGCTGGCGGCAGTGCAACACCACCACCTAGCACCGCGCAGGGCTGCTGCAGGGACACGGGCGGCCGGGATGCTCCGGGCAGTCGGGATGCTCCGAGAAGTCGGGATGCTCCAGGCGGCCAGGATGCTCCATCCACCCGTGCCGCAGAGCAGGGCAGCATTTCTGCTTCGGGTGCCAGGAGCACAGAGGAAAAGCAGTGCCTTTATCCGCGAGTGTTTCCTGGAGACGTTTTTAAAGGGCACTCCTGGGTTTGTTTCACCGCGTGGCACATCCCCCTTTCCCTGGCACGTTATTTGAGAATGCTGGGGTGGTGTGGGAGGCAGCAGTGGTGCCCAAAGCCAGACCCACAGCTCCCTTCACTTCTCATATTTTAAATCTCCAGGACATTCCTGGTCACAAAACCCCCTCGAGCTGTAAATACGTCCCGAGAGAAAACGCTGCACATACCCCATAGCCTGAAAGTTCCCAAAAGAGCCGACTGACTCTTCAGCAGTCATTCCCCAGAGCAAACGTGGGCTGTACCTTGGGATATGTGTAGCTGGGAAATGCTGGGTGCAAGGGATCGTCCCTGGGGTTTGGACAGGGCTTAGAGCACGAAGGATGCTCTGAGAGATGGGTGCTGCTGCTAAGGGCTTGTGCCCTGTCCTGGGGAACCACAATGCCCAGGTTGTGAAGGGAATCTCCACTCGGACCCGCAAGAGACTCCAGGCTCTGGTGAGGCATCAGCAGCAGCCCAAGGATGACAAATTCCCTGCTCTGCTCCACCCAAGGGATGAGCTGGTCCAGCAGGGATGGGGGAAGTCAGTGCAGGAGGACCAGCAGAGCTTTGCCTCCACAGCTCTCCCTCATCCCAGGTGAGGGGACATGGTGTCCTCTGAACACATGGACCTGGACATCTGTATCCATGGCCGTGGGATGCTGTTCCCTGACCCGGGGGACAATGCCCCAGAAATGCCCCAAAAATGCACGTGGGGTGGTGTGAGTCTCCGCAGTTTCTCTCTGCATATTGACCCTAGGTGGGCTGATGTGCAGTATTCAGAAAAAGCCTCCCAGAACCCCTGCAGGGTGAAATACAGCTCTGGCAGTGCTTGCAAATCCCTTTCCCCCCCTTTTCCTACATAACCCCATGTTGGGTGGGCCCACAGGCCTAGCAGAACATGGGGATTTCCTTACTGTCTCCCAGCTCAAATCCCAAATCCCCCCCAGTCCCTGGGAGGGTCACAGCCTGTGGGGACACCAGGTGATCCTTGCTGATCCCTAAAGCTGCTCCTTGAAGCAGAGCCTGCTCCACCCACAGCCTTCCTGGCACTCCTTGGAGCATCCCCTGGATCTCCAAAGCCAGAAACCCCCACCCAGGACTTATCCCACAGTGGAAGTGAGTGAGTCCCACCAGATCCTTTTGGTGCCCAGGCTGTTCCTGGGCCCTGAGTATTCCAAGTGCTGCCCAAACACCTTTGGAAGCTGTGGAGTGGTGGGTGATGTGACACCCCAGAAGTCCGAAAAGAACTTTCCTGGGGACTCCCTGCCTATGTGGGATGACTCAAACGACTCAGCCGAGTCTGACCCGAGGACTTGTACCCACTGTCTGGGACTGGGGACAAACCTGGAACTTCCCGCTGTGGTTTAGCTCCTTATTCCCTTCCCAGAACCTCAGCAAGGGGTTCTCTTGGGCTTTGGAAACAAAAGTAATAAAGGTATACAGTAAAAACCTGGAGAAACTGGGCAGAAATGTGCATAAGGAACAACTTAGGGTGAGGACGAGGTGGCAGCAGAGAAGAAGAGGAGCTCAGGAGCAGCTGAGGAAGAGGAGTGAGTCATTTGCCCCAGGAGCAAGAGGAGTAGGATTCAAGCTCAAGGGGAGGTTTTAAGCTCAGGAAGAGGTTTTAAACTCAAGGGGAGGTTCTAAACTCAAGGGGAAGTTCCAAGCTCAAGGGGAAGTTCTAAGCTCAAGGGGAAGTTCTAAGCTCAAGGGGAAGTTCTAAGCTCAAGGGGAGGTTCTAAACTCAGGAAGAGGTTCTAAGCTCAAGGGGAGGTTCTAAACTCAAGGGGAGGTTCTAAACTCAAGGGGAGGTTTTAAACTCAGGAACAGGTTTTAAGCTCAAGGGGAGGTTTTAAACTCAGGAAGAGGTTTTAAACTCAAGGGGAAGTTCTAAGCTCAAGAGGAGGTTCTAAACTCAAGGGGAGGTTCTAAACTCAAGGAAAGGTTTTAAACTCAGGAAGAGGTTTTAAACTCAAGGGGAGGTCCTAAACTCAAGGGGAGGTTCTAAACTCAAGGGGAGGTTCTAAACTGAAGGAGAAGTTCTAAGCTCAAGGGAAGGTTTTAAACTCAAGGGGAGGTCCTAAACTCGAGGGGAGGTTTTAACCTCCGGAAGAGGTTTTAAGCTCAAGGGGAAGTTCTAAGATCAAGGGGAGGTTCTAAACTCAAGGGGAGGTTTTAAGATCAGGAAGAGGTTTTAAGCTCAAGGGGAGGTCCTAAACTCAAGGGGAGGTTTTAAACTCAAGGGGAGGTTCTAAACTCAAGGGAAGGTTCTAAACTCAAGGGGAGGTTCTAAGCTCAAGGGGAGGTTTTAAGCTCAAGCAAAGCAATACCGAACAGAGCCGAGGCTGAAGTGGGAATTGTTGGAGATTCCAGCAGCCAGGAGGGTGGGGTCAGTGGATGTCATGGGCCTGTCCGTGTCTGTGGGGAATGTGGGACTGGATCACAGCCGCATCCACACAGGAAAAAGCCCTGGATGCCGGGGCACAGAGATCAGCTGGTGAGGGGACCTCTCCCCACTGGCCCAAAGCCAGCCGAGAAACTCCGAGTGTCCCGTGCAAACCCACAGGGGGATTTTGGACATCATCTACATTAAAATAATAAAAGGAAAGTCATGTGCTACCTTCTTCCCACCTCCTGCCCAGCACCAGGGCCCCAGGGAAGAGTTTGGGCACAGGGACTTCAAACCTACAGCAGCAGACGTGGCCCTTCCTCCAGTTGCACGCATCTGTCCTTTCCCTAATGTTTGTCCATTCACCCTTTTTTTTTTTGGGGGGGGGGGGGCGGGAATCAGTATTCATGCAGTTGGGAGCAAAACAGTAACTGCCAGAGAATCAGCTTGGGAAAAGCCCTCTGGAACAAATCTAGAGATAATTGGAGTGATGCAATGGCGAAATAATGGAATTACTAAAACAGGGTTTAAAATAGCCTCAGTTTATGGGGAGAACTGGGGTAATTACAGCGGCGGCAGTGTCAGAATCAAATTGCTTCTTTCACAGAAAAAAAAAAGAAATTTACAAAGATTTTACCCAAGGAAGGGCCTGGCACAAACCCTGGGAAGATTTATTTTTCCATACTGCAATAAAAACGAAATTCCAGGCGTTTGTCTGGCAAATCCAAAATAAAAAGGAGGACTTGGGGACAATTTTCAAGCCATGGAAGTAGAGGAAGGGTCTCCTGTGTGGTGTCCTGTTGCAACGATGGTGTTTGGCCCTCTTGGCTCGAATTTTTGTAGGAAATCAGGAAGAAGAAATCCCTGTTGATTTGCAGAAGGCAGCTCAGGGTGCAAACGTGGGGGTTCTGTCCCCTTCTCCTCTCTCTGTGCTCCTCTCCCGGTTGCAGGTGGCAGCAGTGACCTGGAGCCCTTCCCTGATGCCGGGGAGGGGACACACGGTGGGGACAGGGAGGTGACAGCGCTCTGCCAGCAGCCACTGGATGGTGCCACAGGACCAGGAACGAGCAGCAGCCGCTCCTGGGCTCTCCTTTTGGGAAGACCCCAATGCTGGCGTTCTCCCAAGGTTTGGGACCTGCCTGGCCAGCCCCCGAGGAGGATAAAGGACATTTCCCAGGTGTGGTTTCTCCTCTCCTTTCATGGCACACGTGAGTAATAGCAGGGGGTGGAGGTGCCAGGAGCTCTGCAGCCTCAGCAGCTCTCCCTGGACATCCTTAGGGCATAGGCACGACCCCCTTGCCATGGGATGTGGCATCCCACAGGCCGAGGGCAGCTCTCCACACTGGACACACTCGTGTGTGGCTTCTTGACTCTACAGCAGCTTTCCCTCTGCTCATTTTCCTCGTTCTCCTCTTCCCTCACTCTCCTTGTTCTCCTCTTCCCTCACTCTCCTCTCTGCCAAAGCTCCAGAAGGGGATGGGAAACGCCTCATTTTCTGCTGCAGGAGGGACCTGGCCTGAATTCACTTGGACAGAGAACCCAGCCACAGCTGCCGTGTCCTCCCTCCTTTCCTTCTGGTGGGAAATCCAACCCCAAGGATGACTCTGTGCACTGTGGATGTGACCAGCTTGACCCCTTCTAGAGCTCATCTGTGTAAATTAAGTTCATTTTCCTAATTCTCTCTGTATTTTGGACATTTCTAGCAGTGCAGTTATGATCTTGGTCTCCTCAAAGTATGGAATTTGGGAAGACATAGCAGGAAGACCGGCACTCAATTCCTCTTCTCTTTTCCAACCCGCTCCACTTCTGGTTCAGGCTCTTACCCCTCCCTATTTCCCCCATTTCCAGGTGGGTTTTATATTAGGAATTATTAATATAATATAATATAATATAATATAATATAATATAATATTATATAATATTATATTATATTATATTATATTATATTAGGAATAATATAGGAATAATTATTATATTACTTCATATTTCTATTAGGAATATTAGGAAGCAGGACACACCCAAGTGGGACTGAACAGGACAAGGGCAATGAACTTAATTCCTCTGGAAAGAAAAAAAAAATGCTTTCCACACAACTGTTCACAAATAAGCAGAAAAACCCTTTTTACCTGTAAGAACTTACAGGTGGCGGTGAGAATTTGTTCTTGGGAGGGGGTGACAGGAAATCCAGGCTGGGCAGTGGTGCTGTCACCATCCAAAACTAACGGGAAAACAAATTCCTGCCCCAGAGAGCAAACAGGCAGGAAAAGGGCAGAAAGCTGGAGCTGCTCTGCCTCGGCGACGTGGCAAACCTGGTGCCAAGGCAGGTGCCTGCTCATTCAGCTGCCAACAAGTGCAAGAATCACTTTTCTGTTGGTTTTCCCAGCAGTTTTCCTGCCTGAGGTGCTTTTGGTGAGCTTCAAACCCCAAGTCCAGGTGGTGGTGGAAAAGTGGGGGAAAACTTCCCCTAAGTTTGGGAAAGTCCAGAAACAGCTGAGAGCCTTGTGCCCAGAGGAGGGTGGCACTCATACCCTGAGCAGTGAGGGAGCTGAGATGTGGAATAAAGAGGTTTTGCTCCACATTGGACATCTTGAGCCAGCGCTTTCCATGGGAACTTGGGAGCAAATCCATGCTGTGACCGTGCCCTGCCGTCCTGGGGCTTGCAGGTGCTGCAGGGTGGTGGCTCAGGCTCAGTCCATGGGCTGGAAAACTCGCCCCTGTCCTTGATGCTCAACACCCAGAGGCTTTGCCTCAAAGTCAGAAAATCCCAGGATGGTTTGGGTTGGAAGAGACCTTAAAGCCCATCTTTTTCCACCCCCAGGGACATCTTCCTCTAGACCAGGTTGCTCCAAGCCCTGTCCAACCTGGCTTGAAACAACTCCCAAAGTTTTTTTAAGTGATGGATGATGCAGTCTTTGCATGCTGGTGGGATTTGGAGGAGCAGGGCCTGTCCAACAGCCCTGGTTTTCCCTGGGCATGGTTTTCCCTCAGTCCTCACCCCTCTGCCCTGCCCTGGCTGTGTAATTCCATCCCTTCCAAACCGCTCTCCTTCAATTCCCATGGGTTTTTATTTGCCTCCTCTTCATTTTTTAGCTGTTTAGTTTAGCTCAGCACAGCACAGAGGGTTTTCCATGGTCTTCACCGACTGCTAACACCCCATTTCTCCTTTGGCTTTATCCTCTCTGAAGTCTCTGGGAAAAGTAAAACAAGCCCAGAGCCAGCAAGATAAAGAACTGGCCAATTAACTGAAGGAGAAATCACACAAATCAGTGGGTTTGTGGGCTTTGTTTTTCCCAATGACTTTTTCTTCATGGGCTCCTGTGACTGGTAATACTTTTATAAATCATGGATACACAAGGGAATATCGGTAAATATTCAACCCACAGCACTAACAAGCTCTGAATGCAGCATAGCTCTCTCCCAAAGCTGAAAAAAAATATAATAAAGGAAAATAAAAATCCTATCAAATTTATTCAGCTGGAATATCTCACCCAGAGAGCTATTCTCCCATAATATTTGGGGCAAGCTCAGTGTCATAAATCTTAGTGCCATTAATCCATAGACTCATTCATCTCTGTTCAGCTCCATAAAAGCAATAACCTTGTCACTATAGGGAGGAAGATTGGGCTTTTAATTGCATATAGATTTCAGGAGAGTTCTTATCTCCTAGTCCAATTTGTAGCTCCAGATACGGTCCCTTGGTCAAAGTCCATGCAAATCCAGCGTGCTCTCACACGCTCCAAATCTTGCAGGGGCTCAGGAAGAACCTCTTCAGAGCTGGCAGAGAATGCACCCAGCCTTTGCAGGCTCGGCTTTATTAGGCAAGCCTAGATTTAATTAGCTCCTCTGAATGGGAAATGCATGTTTTGGAGGACGATCAAATTTGTGGAAGCAAAACCCCACAAGCTGTTCATGAGTTCCCCAACTCCTCTCCCTCGGTTCTGCAAGTGCTACCAAATCCATGCCCTGCAGTTTATGGTCAATAAAGGCAAAATTAAAGGTGGCAGGGGGTTGTCTTCCCTCCCTCACCAGCAACAGCAGCTGGAAACACTGGATTTACTCACAGGGCCACACGTTCTGCAGTCTCTGGGGTCTGGTTTTTTCCAGGCTTTACTCAGCCAAGGAATTTCAGAGGCCCAAAGCTCCTTGTTGCCATGCAATTGGCCAAACCAGCAAGCCCAGTTTAGCCCAGCAAATATGGAGCTGCTCCTCCCAGCCCACAGGCAGGCAGGATGGATTTGGTCCAGTGCCGTGTGCTGCTCCTTCCAGCAGCTCCGGCCTCATGTGATGGATCTCAGAGCCCAAATTCACATCCTGGAGGGTGAAGTGTCTTCCTGGAACGCATGGCATGGAGGGCAGGGGTTGTGTTTGGGGTGGGTGGCCCCAGGATGGTCCCCAGGCAGCACCTGGGCAAGTGTCCCCCTTCCCTTGGCACAGGGGGCTGTGGATGTAGCTCAGAGGTTTGTGTCCTTCCCTAGGAGCACTGGGACATGATGGGCTGTCCTCATCCTGAGGGTGCTTCTGGATCTCCAAGTCCAAGAAGTAATTAGGGTATTATAATTACATTTTTTAGCCTGCTGGGCTGCAGAGAAATCTTGGAAGAGGGAACTTTGGGCTCCGTAAAGACCCAGAGATTTCCCAAGCAGATAATTTTGGCTTCAGGGCTTAGAGGAGACATCAGCTCAGCTGAAAAGGGGATACTTGAGTCAGTGTCCAAGACAAGGAATCACAGAATCATGGAATGGTTTGGGTGGGAAGGGACCTTAAGGTTCATCCAGTCCTACCCCCTGCCATGGGCAGGGACACCTTCCACTAGCCCAGGTTGCTCCAAGCTCCATCCAACCTGGCCTTGGACACTTCCAGGGATCCAGGGGCAGCCACAGCTTCTCTGGGCACCCTGTGCCAGGGCCTCACCACCCTCACAGGGAAGGATTTCTTCCGTATATCCAACCTAAATTTCCCCTCTTTCAGTTTGAAGCCATTCCCCTTTGTCCTGGCACTCCAGTCCATTGCAAATTACCTCTCTCCATGTTTCCTGTTGGCTCCTTCAGGCCCTGCAAGGCCACAGTGAGGTCACCCCTGATGTCTTCTCCAGGCTGAACAATCCCAGCTCTCGCAGCCTTTCCTCCCAGCAGAGCTGCTCCATCCCTCTGCTCATCCTGGAGCATCCTCTGGGCTCTCTCCAGCAGCTCCATGTCCAAATCCCGAGTTCTCTCTGCAGCAGGAGCTGCAGTTCCGTGGCTGTGGATGCAGATTCTCCCAGTGCTGTCATTCCCAACAATGATGTGCACCACCCTCCATGGTGCCCAGCACGAGATAAGGTCCCTTAGGGCCACAAACACAGGAGCAGCTGCGACACCAAGTGTAGTTACGCCACAACCAGGCTCATAAATAAATTATTCTCTGCTCCAGAATGGGATTTCTTTTCAGTGGAGTTCACTGCATTAAAATGTTTCAGCCTGTGTGTTTTCGGTCAGGGCAAGGAAATGAAAACTGATGCTGGAAGATTAGGAGCTCAGCGAGGGCAGGAATTCCCGGATACAGCTCTCTCTCTCAGCTCCCCATAACGCTCCTGCCCCTAATCTTGTCATCTACACGCCTGCACACATCAAAGTGTGACCGAGAGATAGCCGGCTCGGAGACTTTGTCACAGCATTTGTGTAGCAGAAAAATAAAATGTAACTTTCAAAGCTGTTTCCTCGGGAATTTTTTCAGTTCTGACTCAGTGGTAAACGTGCATTTCGAATTTTTCTGGGCGTTTTCCTGCCTTTTGCATTCCCCTGTGTACCTTTCCCTCAGCACCACTTAGGGGTTTCCTATCTAAATTAAACATTCCTGGGCTTTTCAGCCCCTTTCCAGTGGAGGCTGAGAACATACCCGCAATTTTTCTGCCCTCCTAAGAACAATGAAGTGTTTAGAAGTGTTTAATATCTACTCTGAAACTTGCTGCACTCTACTCCTCAGCAAGATCAGGGTCTCTGACTTCATCACGTCACTGATTTGGGGTCCCCCAATAATTATTAACCTGATTTTCTGGTGTTTTCTCTCATCATGTGACTCGTTATATCTTACTAAGAAAATAAAACACCCAAATCTTTTCTTTTTTCCCTCAATGTCCCAGCTGTGTCCATACTCCTTCCAAGAACACGCAGAACACAAGCTGGGGGGACTTTGGCCAAGCAGGAAGGTTGGAGCTGTTGATTTTTTCAAAAAGACAACAACTGGAAACTGTGATTCTGGTTTTAAGACTTTCTCTTAATATTCATGTAAAAAAAAGAAAACAACAACCAACAAAACAAACAAGCAAAAAAAAAAAAAAAAAAAAATCCAGCAGGCAAAAAAAAGGCAGAAAATCTAAGTTTATACTGAGACATACAAACCATGGAAAAGAGTAACAACCTTTTTAAAATAGAACAGGATCTACCTCTGCAAAATAAATTCTTTTCCTTTAAAAACAAGTCCTTAAAGCGAGTCCTTTGCCCGAACAAAAGGGAGGGTCAGCACTGACATCCTGCAGGGATTTCTCCCAGGTGGCCAACATCCAGCCCGAGCTGCTGTTGGCTGCAAGATCTTCCCACCCCTCTGCATGGTGGCTGTTTCCTCCAGCCACCTGCCAGGTGTTCCCTCGTCCTCTTGCTGACCTTCCCCAGGATCTCCTGGGCCTTTGTTGCTGGGGATTTGGCTCCATGTGGTGGTTATGGAGAGCTGGAGGTTATGGAAAGCTGAGGGCTGTGGAGCGGTGATGGGCATGGGGAGGTGGGGGATGCAGTTTGTGCTCACTGGGAGCACAGCCTGCCCCCTCTAATCCTAGGAGCCACCAGAGATGCCAGCTGGGCTGGTGGTAACTTGACCTTCTGAAGGGCCAACTCTGCAGAAATGTTCAGCTGTAGATTCGGATCCCTCCAGGGTATCAAACACTCAGGGAACACCAGCATTTCACCAAAACAATTTTGCCTGAATTGAACTCCTGCAGAGAACTTGTAATCCTGAGGAGTGGTGCTCAAGCCCACTGCAGATGCCGTTAAAATGGTTATTTTGGAGGGTCTGGACCCCTTTTTTATCTCTGATTTATCCCTTTTTTTCTATTCATAGGCATTGCCTCGAGCTTTTTTAGGATGTGCTCTGGAGCCAGGTGGGAGGACCTGCTAAGAGCTCACAGCTCTCTCTTCCCACAAAAGTTCTGACATCTCTCCCCCCTTCAAATAAACTTCCTCTCTGATGGATTGGCTGCAGGAGGCAACGTCCCACAATGGAGTTAATCTTCCCATCACTGGGGGGGAGAATTACCCCAGGGAAGTCCTGATGTCAGTGTGGAGTTACACATCTAATTCTCCCTGGGATTCCTGCTCCAAAGGTAACTCTAATTAATTCTAAATGAGAAATTCTCCTGGCTCCATTAAAGATGACATCTGCGGGAACACCGGTGGCACACGGAGGTTGGCAGCTATTAGGGCAGGAATAACAATGGATTATGCACATTCCCTGGAGAGATCCGAAGAAATAAATACACTTTGCTATCACAGGCTCCAGCAAATGTCTAAGTAACAGAAATCAGATTAAATATCAGAGCAGATCAGCGTTGGAGTACAACCAGCAAAGCAAAGGTGGGACTGGGTAGAGAAGTCAGCAGGGAGGACAATACCCTGACCACAGGCTCTGCTTGCTTTGGGCACAGCCAAGGGGACACAACTGAATTAACTTCAAATACACAGTGATTATCAAAGGGGAGTTTTCACCATTTGAGCAATTAGGAAAGGGCACAAGGCACTGCTCCTGGATATCAGTTTATACAGAAAATAGGAGCAAAATGTTCTACTCTGAGAGCACCACAAGGCGATACTTTGGTCACAGACCTGCTGGTGCTGTTAATACTAACGGGCAGTCGAGTAAAACTGATGTTCACAACAAAGATGCAACCTCAGAGTAGAGAAAACCTGCTAGAAAACACAATCCTATTTACAGACTGCTTGGCTTGCTGCACTTTTTGCTTGTGAAGTTAAAAGTATCTGCTAGCACAACTCAAGGCCAGAAGGTCTGCTAGACGTAGTCGTATTTCGAAGGGTATGAGCGTCTCCCATCCTCACTTCGAGGAGTTTCTTCATATCCTGCGCCCTTTCTGGTCTTCGGGTCAGCTTCATACCCAGAGCCAACCTTGTAGGGCCCCGTCCTGTAGGAGATGTTCCGGCCAGAGGCGTTGTAGGACACGGCTTTGTAGCTGGAAGAGACACAAGAGGAACATCAGCCTCTGGAGGGGCTGTGACTGCCCAACGTGGTGCCCTGTGCTCATGGTGGGTTTGAGGGAACTTCGTGCTGTGTCATCACCTGGAGGCACTCAGAGAGCTCAGCCCACCATCCATGGACAGGCTGCAAGTCCCGTTCTTTCGTAAACTTATACTTTTTTTCACTTGAGTAAATCCTTTGTGGAGTGATGGACTCAACTGCAATAACCAGCTGTGTCAGGGTACAAGTTCCTAGGGATGTTACACCATTCCTGGAAGTGTTCCAGGCCAGGCCGGACAAGGCTTGGAGCTACCCGGTCTATGGAAGGTGTCCCTGCACATGGCAGGGGTGGAATGAGATGGTTTTTAAGGTCCCTCCCAACCCAAAGAGCTCTGGAATTCTATTATTCCATGTAAATCATGGCTCAGCTGATGCAATCTACCCCTGCTAATGATCTGCTGTGCAATTCATGGGCCTGAATCCACCAGCACAGTGCAAATGTCACATTTTGAGGTCAGTTCTCATGCCCTCTCCATTCGTGTGTGAGTCACAGGGTGAGGGAGGGGAAATGCTCACTTTGGACCCACAGAGGGCAACTCAGTAATCACGGACTTCATGTAGTGGTGGCCTTGGCAGTGCTGAATCAATGGCTGGACTCTGATCTTAAAGGTCTTTTCCAACCTGAAGGACTCATGATGATGGGAACATCATCATGAGAACTGTCATGACGGGGGTGTTACACATCCACACATCCTGGGCCAGCTGTGGGACATGTGGACAGCCCAGGTTTTCTGCAATGCCTTCTCACAGCTACCCCAGCTCAGCTTACCGGGATTCTTCTGGGATGAGCCCTTTGCAAGCAAGGCACATCATGATGCCTCCCACGAGGGCCAGGCCCCCTGCCACCCATCCGACAAAGAGGGCTGAGCCAAAGGTGTACCTGCAAAACAGGCACGGCTGGTTAGGGTGTGACAGCTCCTGTCTGCTGCTGCCGAGACACACTGAACATTAGCATCCCCCCTCTGGCCCTACAGCTGCACCCAGAAGTCCCCCTGTGGTCTGAACCCCAAAGGCCTCCCAAGCTCATTCTTGAGCTTCAAGGACAGAGACATCCCAGCCTATTTGCTTATCTCCAGCCCAGACAAGAGGGTCTTTCTGCCAAGAATAATCTTCCAAGTCCTGCAACCATCCCAATATACTCCCAGAGTTTTCCAATCCTTCAGCCCTGAGGGAGATTTCCACCATGGAGCACCCAGAGCCAGCTGAGCACCCACCTGTTCTGGACGTTCTGCATTCCCTGGAACATGTTAGTGGTGGACATCCAGAAGTTTGTGACCAGCATGTTGGCAAACACGGACACTCCAGTGATGGCACACAGGCCTGAGATGGGACAGAAGGACAGATCGAGTGGCACAAAGTGCAAGAAGTCACCTGGAGCCTCAGGGAAGCACCTCACAGCTCTGGAAAGTTGGGTGAGACACTGCTGTGTTGTGGCCTTCAGCACAAAGGGGCACCCACAATGTGTTACACCTTTCTTATAGGTTTTTCTTGCATTTACAATCCAACATCAGGAATCAATGTCACACAATAAAATCCCAAGCCAGACCAGCATACAGGAACCTTTCTCCTGGTGTGTTCTGTCACACGAATGAGTTTAACAGACAGATCATTGTACAAAATACCCAGTAGTTCATTTTAAACGTTTGTTTTACAGTGAGAAACATGAACAAAAGATTCCCTGCCAGTATTTTTTTAATGGGAGAACACACTCTGTCACGTGAAAGAGGAGATGTCTCCGGTTCACAGCCTGTTCATCACCAGATGCGGAAGGCCAGCCCCAGGAGGTGGGAAGTTCTTCCATTCATCCAAACAGGGGATGTCTGGGATGGCCGTCCCTGACAACCCTGGCACCAACACCAACCTTTGGTTTTCCTCGGCAGAGGAATTCACAGAACACTTGAACATGGAATCACAGGTTTGGGTTGGAAGGGACCTTAAAGACCAAGGATAAATAGGAGCTGGGATGTCCAGAAGAGCTGAAGTCCAGAACTTTTGGCAAAAAGCCCTCACATGACACTTTTGTTTTGTTTTTCCTTCCACAGTATCCAAGGCCAGGTTGGATGGGGCTTAGAGCCCTGGTCCAGTGGAAGGTGTCCCTGCCCATGGCATGAGGTGGAACTGGATGACTTTTAAGGTCCTTCCAACCCAACCCATTCCATGATTCCATGATTCTAAAATGATAGATGTGAAATACGAAATTAAAGCTGTGTGGCAGAAGGTGGTTTCCTCTTTGCAGCTTGTACTTTTGAAGTTGTGTTGAGTGTCTCATAGCCCAACAAAAGTTAAGCGGTGAGATTTGACGGGTTTTAAATAGGGACGTTCTCCTTCCCTTTGTTAGGATATAGATTTCATTTGATTCTTATCTCCAAAATAATGTAGGAAAACACCACAACAAAGTGATGTATTAAGCATTTGCAGTTTGGAGGGAGCTGGGCATTCCTGCAGCCTTGTAGCCCGGTATTTAAAACTTACAACCCTGGGAATCTTCCTAAAATTATTATGGATAAAGCCTGAAACTGGTAAAAAATATTCTGTATAAATAAAGGCTATGATAATACACAACAACAACATATATAAAACAAGAGATATATTTCCTTTTCCATCCGTGGGATCTGTTTTCAGCCTTCCATGTTCTGCCCAAACAAACTTCTGGTTTCCAGAGATTTTTTTTATTCCCTAATCAGAGGTAAAAACCACTTGATCCCAAGAGATCAGGTTGGAGGACAATGCCAATAACTTCAGAAATGCACCGAGACTTGCCCAGTCCTTGATTCCAGGGAAATGCAAACCCTACTACATGGAAGACACGACAGTTCCCACTTACCAGCAACGATGAACATGATGCCAGAGGTCAGGGTCATGTTGGCTTTGGCAGTATCCTCCATGCTCCCAATCCGGATGCATTTCAGGGCAAAAATGCACACAAAGAGGCCGAGGATTCCCAGGACGATCCCCACGATCATGAGGGCCCTCACAGCCTGGAACATCGCTGCAAAACAAACAGCAAGAGGCTCGCTGAGTGGCTGAAATGGGATTTGTCAGAGTCTGGGGGACTTTCAAAGATTGCCTCTGTCTGAAAATAGAAATATTAAAGAAGAAACCCTTGGAAAATGGGAACTGGCTCTACTCTGTATTATCGAGGACACCTCTGGAAGTGCGGCTGTTTGACTTAACTTCCCAAAGAGTTTGGTGGTTTAGGCAGCATTTTTTCCGAAATGTTCATTAGTACTAGTCGTGAAATTCATGGAGAAGAGTTAGTGAGGAGCTGGGATACGCACGGATTGTTCCAGAACCACAGTGGTTGAGAAAGGGCTCTTCTTTCCCCCCCAGTCAGCAATGGGCAGACAGTTTCACCCAGCTATCTGGGATATTTCCAACTACTGCATGACTAAAAAATGCAGTTCTGTATGTTCCTGCTTCCCAGGAAAGCACATGGAAAAGAGCAAAAATCACCTTGAGAAACATTACACGGAGAGCAGGAGAGAGCATCAAAGCTCTGGTAATCATCTCCCTCACCATATCCTTCCCAGGGTCATTTGGAACATCAGTCCTGGATAGATCTGTCCATGTTCATGAGAAAAACATCCAAATACTCTCATCCTGAATTTGTTCAGCAGCATGTCATGAGCTGGGAATGCTGGTGCGTCATGCCCATGGGAACTGAGGCCTGAAGGAGGCAAAAGCCCTCCAGACTCCTCTTGGCTGGATGTAGTGGTTTGGTCCAAAATACTCATTACTGTTTATCTGCTGTGAGATAAGAATTAGGAGAAATGCAAAACAGGCACCAAACTTGAAAGAATAAAAGAAGTTTATTAACAGACCTAAAAGGAGAAAAAAAAATTATACCGCCTTCAGAACTCTCCTCCTCCCCCCACCTTCCTCCCTTCTCCCACTGACAATGTGAAAAGAGAACCCTTAAGATGTTCAGTCTGTTTACCACTTCCATAATAACCTTGTTCAGTCCATTTAGAAAGAGAAGTCTCTTCTTGCTCGTGCTATGAAAACAGTATCACAACGAGACAGCCGCCCACTTCCAAATATTGTTCAGTCCATTTAGGAAGAGGAGTCTCTCTGCCTGCGTGTGAGTCCTTTCCCCCGACTTGCAGCTTTTCCCGCAACTGCTTTCGAGGGTCCACTCTTGAAGTTTTTTGGGGTACAATTTTAAGGTTGAGCCGTTCAGAAACAAAAACAGAGGCCCTTCTCCTTCCCTGGGAGCAAAGGGTCTTCATCATCTTCATCGTTAGGACTATCTCTGGGAGCATCTCTAGGAACTGAGGTTTTCTCCTTTCCCATCTGGAGCAAAAGTCCTCATCTGGTTCATCTCTATGGACTGAGGTTTTCTCCTTTCCCGTTTGGAGCCAAAGTCCTCATCTGGTTCATCTCTCCCTGTCCAAACTTCTCATGAAATTACAGCTGCGTCAGCATCTGCCTATCTCAGCGCAGGTGCTTTTGCTTACGAGTTGAACACTCCACCCCCCATATCTTCATGAAATTACAGCAGGATACTCTGATATATCATAGCTTCACAACAGAATTTCAGCTTTAAGCATCTCCTCTCTCTCTTCCCTCAGGTTTTCAGCTCTTCACAGCAATAAAAGGGTTACTCTCACCTCGGCCTTGCAGCTTTGCAGCTGGAATGTTGAATTTTTCTTATCGCAGTGGAGAGGGGGGAGAGCCGAGCCGCTCCGGCTGCCCACGGCAAGGCAGTGGGGGGGGTTCCATGGCTGGAACAGGTCCATGGCTTCAGGACGGCCGTGGCCCGGCCCGGCCTGGCCCAAGCAGGGCCTGGCCGGGCCCGCTGGCCCCCACACGGGGCCCGCAGCCACCTGTCCCAGCGCCGGAAACGAGAGAGAGCTTGGAGGGGGAGTTTGCCTATTCTTAAATGTGGATCACAGAGGTGATCACAACTTTAAGTGGCTTAGAGAATTGTCCATATCCAAACTGGCCAGCTGATAGGTTCTATCAGTTCCCAGAGGAAACTGTAAGCACCCCTTAGCAAGGACGTCCCTTCCGGGACTATGCTTGCTAACCTATGACACTGGAGTAGAAAAGTAGAAGGAAAAGTAAAGAGAAACTTGCACCTTTAAAACTGGAGAAGTGGTGGGGAAAATAGTACTTGAATACCAAGGTGATTCTCTAATAGGTGGCACATATCCCATCTTTCTCCAGGCTCTTCCCCTCCCCACCTGTGCACGAGACCCTGGCAGAGACAGGAAGGCGGCAGAGCCCTGGAGCGGGTGCTGGGAGGTATTTCAAGGGCTGTTGGGGTTTGGCTGGGACACTTTGCAGCCTCTCCTCGCCCTGCTGCCACTCCCACAGCCCTGGGTCTGGCTTTGGTGCTCCCCTCATATGATTGCCTCTCTTCAGGGAAGAGAAAGTGGGCTCGCGATGGAGTGAAACGGGTGGAAACCGCATTCCACAGCCCCAGGGACTTCTCTGCCCTGTCTGTCACCCCTTTTCTGGGTGACCATGGTGCTCAAGGGCGCAGGAGAGCACAGAGCCCCTGCTGGCCTTGCACTGGTTGGGAGGAGGGTTTGTAAACCCTTCCCAGGAGGGTGCTGGGTGCCTGGGTGGCTCTCCTGGCCTGTGGGGTGTCGGGAAGCCAAGCAGAACCTCACTGGCACCGCGACGCACAAGGAAGCGGGCGGGCTGCCATTGCACAGGCTGGGAATACACCACCTTCTGCCGCCCGGCAGTCCCACCGCCTGAGCTCTTATGACTCAATTTGCCCTTATCAGCTGATAAGGAGCGCTAACGAGCTGGGGGTTTTCAATCTCCCATTCATCAGCCCCCAGGTAGGAGCTCATTAGTTATGCTCCATCAGGGAATGGCGGATACGCCTTATCAGCCCTCAGAGGTTGTTCCGCAGCACCTGATGGGAAGCGGAAAGAGGAGGAAATCTCAATCCTCCTTTGTCTTTGCAACCACCAAAGTTTCTTTGCAAACGCTTTTGTTTCCGGGCAGGCAGGAGAGGCTGATAGTCCAAGACTATGGATCGTGATGGAAGCTCCTTGTCCCCAAGACAGTACTTCATTCCTCAGCGTTTCCTGCACATTCCTGGGTGTCACCACTGGCATGTTTTCAACCCATCGAGCAGTGACCCCAGACAAAGATCCCACAGAGAGTTTGTTGGCTCCCAGGAGAGGTGTTCCAGTGCCTTGGGTGCTCATGGAAGGACACAACAGTCAGACCAAGCCAAACAGCCAAGTGAATCTCCATTGAAAGGAGCCGTTGGAAAGGGGAGGAAGATGAACGTAGCAGGACGTGACAGAAAAAATGCCAGATAATCATCGGCAGCCGTTCCTGCCTCCATGAGACTGAGTTATGCACCATCTCCACTAAGGGATGGAAAGGAGAAGGAAGTCCTCCCAGGCCTGCTGTGGCATGAAGACCTCTCCACCTGGCTCACGGGACTTGACGTGGGAGCTGTTTGGAAAGGCAGCACTGCTGTTTCAAGGGAATTTTGGCATCCATTGAAAGGCCTCTGAAAAGAGCTGCTTTCTGAAGGTGAATGACCTCTGCTTGGAGGAAGGAGTGGAAGGGCTTAGACAAACAAGGGGGAAGACTGAGGAAAAACGGTATCAGGAAGCAAACAGCCCTGGAGTTACAAACCTGCCTTTGGCACACACCTTTTGCACGAGGGAGGATAACTTGGCTTCCCTTCAAGGGCTGGTGTTCCATAACAAGGGAATAGCAAAAGCACCAACAGAAATAGCTTCTCCACCAAAATAAATGCCAGTGATGTGAAACCACAGCCAGCATCCCTGTTTTCCAGAGGTAAGGGAAACTGGATAGCTGTCTTTGTCCCCAGTGTGAGTGCTGAGAGGTGAGTGAGGTAAAGCAACTTCAAGTCATTTAAATGACCATCACCTGCATTTCTGTTGCTAATACACAATAAAAAGGTGAAATCTGACTTTATGGCCAGTAATGATTGATGGGATAAAGAAATTTTAGGGACATTAAGTAAATTTCAGCAAGGACATTTTTTCTATATGTTTGAGGGAATTAATCAATTAAATGGATTCATAAAGATAACTCTGACAGAAATTGTCTGTGACTGCTTTGCACATTTCTTTATTGCCATATTACTTAATAATAACTGAGGAAGTAAAACCTTGATTGGGATAAATTGACATCAAAATGATGGTTCCCATTTCCTCATGGCTCATTTAAAACACTATCACCTGTACACAGCATGATGAGGAGACACAGTGGTCAACATTTTGTAGAGATAGTAGGATAAATCTAATCTTTAGTCTTTAAAATAAATATTCCCACGGGAGAAGTGACTCTAAATCCCAGATTTGTTCTTCCAAATGGGAAAGGATCCACCTGGTGATCCTGAAGCTGGGTACACAGAGACACATTTATTCCATGGCACCCCTTGGAGAGTCACAGGTCCTCAGCAAAGCTTGAGGGCATCCCTGAGGATGGCATCCCTGAAGGCACAGGGCTGGAACCCACATCACGCTCGGATCACCAGCTGCAAAAGGCCTGTGCACAGCAGTGCTTGCTTGGACCTTTCTGTGATCGTGTACCAGAAGTGAGAAACGCTCCCAGGGCCAAATTTGCTGCTGCGCTGGAAGCACTGGAACACCCTCACATGCAGTGGGGTGGGAACAACAGCTCTTTTGGGAAAATTAGCGAGCAAACGGGACAGCAATACCCCTCTGCACTCCGCTTCTGTAGGCACTAAGTCTGCCCAGGTGATGGGGAGTGACTGAACACACCTTTCCCCTTCTCACCCTTCCTACCCACGCCTCTCACAGTCATATTTCTCCAGTTCCAGTTCTCTCTTTGGAAAAACAGTACATTTCCATTCTTTCCGTCATCCTATAACACTGCACAATTGCATACAGCCTTCTTTCTTGTGTTTCCATTCCAAGGGGGGTTAAACACCCTGGCTCTCCTCACCTCAGTGGAACTGTGCTGATTTATGCCAGCAATGGTGCTGAACCCTTGGTGCTCACCCAGAGATCCCCCACACATGCTCCAGGTTGTAACCCCCACCAATAACCCCCACCACAAAAATAATTTTGGCAACGAATACGCTCCTATGTTTATGCTCATACACTGGAAATGTTATTCTTCACAAAGTGCCTTAAGTACCTGCTCCTCCTTTCAGATGAAAACTCTGCAGGTCACCCAGGAGAGCCCCTGGTGCATTTTTGCCCCTACCTGGCAGCCCAAGGATGGTGAAATACGGCCGACACTCCGTGAAGCCGGAGCTCTGCCGCACGCAGCTCCTCCACAGCCCCTGGTACTGGAACACGGCCGTGACCGGGTTGTCATACAGATCCTGCGTGCTCCACGTGTCCATGGCCGTGGCCATGATGCTCCCCGCAATGCCCAGCGACGACACAAGAAACCCCATCACCTGGCAGAGCGTGGTGGACATGGTGTGTCCCTGGAGAGCAGAGGTGACACGGCCCCGAGGGAGCCGCAGCCCTAATGGAGCACCGGAGTCCTCTTGCCTGAGCCACCACAAGTGCAGCTGCTCTTATCAGATGCTTTCCATTGAGCGCTGTTTGCTCAAAGTGTTTTTGCAAGATAGACCAGTTTCACTCTCGCTGCGGGGGAGGTTTGTGCCGGCAGGGCTGGAGATAGGAGCTTTTGTCCTTTAGAAGTGCTTGTCCTTCCACGTTTAAGCAGCCACGCTCTGCCGAGTGTTGGGCAACCCACTTGGGGCTTGGCCAGCCCCCTGAAACCCTTTGCTGCCCTTTGGGCCTCTCCTGCCTGCTTGGCACGGGGCACAGACCATGTCGCCAGGGGAATCCAGCACGTGGCCCTGGCCACCACCTCGCCATCGCTCTGCTTATGCCACCAGACAATCTGTCCCCCGTGGAGGTGTCCGCACAAGAGGCACAATGAGAGACAGGACCCTGTCAGAGGATGTGAGGCCACCAGCCCAGCCCAGGGATGCGGCCACTCCTTGCAGTGCCCTCAGGCATCATTGAGCTTCCACTGGATGCTCACCATGGTACAACCCAGGGCAGCAAGCCAAGAGCCCCAAACTGATCCAGCAAAGCTCCTCCAGTGCTGTTCTCCACTTGCCCACATCCCCACTGCTGTCACGAGGACACACTGACACCCGTGTGGGAGGGAGGAGAGCGCAGGGACCACCAGGAAATGGCCTTTGTGGGGGTGCTTGTCCATATTGACTGGAGGGATGGTCCTGGGAAAGGGATGGGGGATGTAAAAAATGGGAAATTCACAGTGGAGAGGTGCTGGTGGGGGCAATATAAATCCACTGTGCCGCTGTGCCAGTGGAGTCAGTGAGGTACAAGGACCTTCTGGATTTTACACTCATCCATTCTCATCCAGTATCCCTCTCCAACTGATTTACTTCAGCCCTGACCTAGAAACATGTTCCTACTTTAACCTGTCCATGCCACAGGCACCATCCACACCAGCACCTGGATGTGAAGCCATGTGAAAGCCACCAGGAAGAGAGGAGAGGCTGATTTGTGTCCATGGAGGAGCTACAACGGGGTTATTACACCCCGGATATTGCTCCTGCCTTCTGGAAAACAGCAACCCAGGACATGCCTTGGCTTGTGGGGCTGTGCTGGAGCAGCCAGAGCACAATTCCATGTCTCCTGGCAATCACAGTCCTCTTGAGTCAGGCACAAAATGTCTTTGCTTCCATCAGTTTTGTTCAAATGTCATCATTTTCACTCACTTTGGCAAGTTTACATCAGAGGAAGGGTCAGTTCTGACCTGCTTAAATTTGCCAGCAAAAATAATAAAGTGAAAAAAAAAACGTAGAAGGGAACCCTCAAGAACCAGTAGAGCTGCTCATCCTCTGTGAGGGACAGGGAATGCTGACTAAAATTCCTTATTTTGGATAAGGATTTGTGATAGATCAGGGTTGGAGAGGGCCTAGAAGCTGAGACAACAACTAGGGATGAGGAGGACCTGGAAAACAGAAGGACAAAAAGTCCTAAAATGTGGCCAGTTCTCATCCCTTGTGGTCCCACAGCCAGAATTGTGTCCCAGACTAGAAAATCCAGTTGCATCCAAGCCCTGATGCTCTTCAGCAGCTCTCCAGGATGACTCCTGTCCTTCCCACGCCCCAGGACATGCCTTCTTGTTTCTGGCCATCCAGTGGTAAGAGCCCATGTCCCTTTTTCTGGGCTGAACCTCTTCAGAATGTGTCAGAGGGAGCGCTATTCCTTTGAGACATAACCCCTTTTCCCAAGTGTGCAAATTCCCAAGTGTGTGCACCAGTGAAATGAACCAGTCTGTACTGGTCATAGCTCAAAATAACCCCTGGGGAGGAAAAAGGAAGGAAAGGGGGAGAATTAAAGGGGTGAACATGTTTTTTCCAGCTTTTTTTTTTCCCCAAGCACCTCTGCCACCTTTTAAATGATTGGTTTTTTCTGCTCAGTTGGACATCTGGGTTGCTGCAGGAACACCAGTGTTGGTGGCCCTTCCATCCCTATATCCACGTTTGCTTTGGTGGGAGAGGACACACCACTCCTTCCTCCAACCTGGCCGCTGGTTCCAGCCACGTGCAGCAGGAGCTGCTCTTCAAACCAGCAGGGACTTTTTCTTCTCTTTCTCCAGTATTTCACCCCCCAAGCTCTGCTTATCCCCCTGAGACACCTGTTGGAAAGAGGGCCATTCCTGGATGTGCCCCTGCCCAGTCCATCACCTCACTAAACTTTCCTTGGGAGTGGAATTTTCCCCCGTGGATGGAGACACTGTTTCTCATCACAGCTCTTACTCAGGGATATCAAAACCCCAGAGCAATGGTGGAGCAGTCAAAAAAAATCATCAAACTCTCCAGGTGGGCAGGAAAGTCCAGGAGAACCAGTCTGGCTTTGATCTGCAGGGCCAGGTGGAACCATGTCTCTAAAGAAGGTAAACCAACACAGGGTTGGACATTCCCCACTGAAGCCTCGTATGCTGTCCCCAAAAATGGAGCCGAGGAAGGAATTTTGGTGCTGATGGTCATGCTGCAATCCTCACTTAAGAGTTAAACACCCAGCCATGCTCAGCACTCCACACGTTGTCATCTTTGAAGAATTATTGTGGTTTGGGGGGATCTGTTTGCTCAGCCCTAAAAGTATTGGCTGAGGTGTCCTCCTGCCATGCCATTGCCATTTCTCCTGCTCTGACCAGAACCATACTTGGAAAGAGTGGGAATTCAAAGCTCCCACACCTTCCTCAGTGGATGCTTGAAGCAGAGTTCTGGAGACAAAACCCAAACTTGTTTCCTTCCCAGCCCTTCCCCAGCATATTTCCTTGGCCTTTCTCAAATATTCAGATTTTAAGATTATTTTTAATGGTTGTTTCTGAGCTGCCCGTGATAGGGAAAAATACATTCATCCCATTTTCTCAGATAACAGAAGATCCCCAGGGAGTTTCATCTGAACTGTTGGCTCAGAGCACAACCCAAGAAGGGGCTGGGTGAGAGGAAAGCTGTGGAGCGAGTCTGAGCATCTTCACCACAACCTGATGCTCATCTCCAGCCACCCCATGGAGATGACCACAGCCAGGGTTGGTTGAAGGATGGGAATCTCTCTCCAAGCAACCAGTGGTTGAATGCTCGGCCAGAGGCTTTCCCAATCCGCATGGAAATGCTGAGCTGTGTCTGAGGAGGGGGAATGACGAGGCTGCAGCTCACCAAGGAGCAGAGAACAGGGCTCCCACTGAGGATTGGGATAACTCCGGTGGTTTATCCAAACGAGGAAAAGAAGGGGGCTTTGTGACCACTCCCCTGTGCCTCTTTATTCCAGCTCATAGTTGCTTTATCTCTCCAGGCATTGACTCTGTGTTATCTCAAAACCGGTCCCTGGGCCCAGGCAGCTCCTGAATGTTATCGCCGCCTCTCCCACAAAAATCACCTCCAGCTCATGTTTGCTCTCAAATTTGCAAACACAGCTCACACCCTGCCAGCTGCTCACACCAGCCCAGCCTGCTCAGGCCCAGACTAAGCAAACCCACCCTTCTCTTCCTGCCCCTCCATAGTCAGGACCACCTCAGGCTCCAGGAGTGTGTGGCCTGCAATGAGAAGGGCTCAATGGCCTTTCTGGAATTCAGTGAGGGAAGTGGGTCGTGGAAGGACCCCATCCCAGCTCAGATCCACACTACTGGGTGGTCCAGGGGGTGCTCTGAGGTCCCTCAGCAGAGCATGAGGCTGTCCTTGCCTACATATCCATGAGCTGTAGCCCAGCCCCACATCTCCACAGCCTTGCTCCTCTTCTGGCCCTCATCCCAGATCCCTTAGGATTTTCTTTTCTTGTCTGTCATCCTTTCATGGTGTAAAGGCACAAAACAATAAATGTGACACACCCACCCAGCTCCCTGCCACCTGCTCCCACCCTGAGTGTCACTGGGGGTCCTGAGAACTCTCTAAAGGTCTCCTTTGGCCCTTTCCCCATCCCCACACCTCTCTCAGCTCTAGATGTGAGTGCAAATCCATCGGAGCCTCACATATGTCCTGGTAGGATACATCAAGTCTCCAGCCCACCTGGGCCACCTAAATCCTTCTGCACCCAAAATTTGACCTCAAAAGACTTTAAGCAGGTTACAGCTGTTACCTGCAGATGTTTCAAAATTTGGAGCTGACCTGGCTGGGTGAAAGGATTTCAAGCAGCAAACAGACCTTGAAAGAGGCTTTGCCATGGCCACCACTGGTAGAGGGTCATGACATGGCAATTAGCACTTCCCATCCTTACAAACTTCAGGCATAGAACAGTTCCAGGGAGCTTGGCCAGCGGCTGCCCTGTATCCAAAATCAGGTTATTTGCTATGGTTATGCCACAAAATTGTTGTGGGTTGTATAAAATGAAAGAAAACCTTGTCAGAGCATCGATATAGAAAGGAAAAATCCAGAGAAGCCAATGTTGATGCTTCCTAGACATGAAGTCTCCTTGGGAAACATCTACGCACTGCTGCTACCCTGCACCGGCCAAACTGAAATTTATGGAAAATCTGGGCAGTTGTGGTTGCATTCATGTGACCTCTTTTCCCTCTGAGCACTCTAAGAACATGGGCGTTTTTATCAGCTGGAGAAGTTGAACAGGCTGCTCTCAGACTATCAAAGTTTGCCATTGGAAAAGCAAGAATATTCTCCTGTTTCAAGCCACCACCCCTTTGGTCCACAGCAAAGAGATCTCTCAGCCCTTCTGAAGGGGTCAAAAGGGCTTTGGACCTGAGGGAGAAATGTTCTTGGAAAAATTGCTGGACACGTCTCCCTGCAAAGGTGTGGGGAAAAGACACCAGCACAGACACCAGGAAAATCAGTGCCCGTGCAATTGTAGCTGAGCAAAGTTGGGAGCAACTGCAAAATTCTGCCTTGAGCAGAATGCACCTCATGATCTCCACACAAGGTGAAACCACCAGCCTTGCCCAGCTCAGCTTCTGCTATTTATCACTTATGTGTGCTCAGTTTCCAACTGTGTCCTCCAGATCATCTCACGCCAAAGCAAGGAGCAAAAATAACAGGAGGAAGCAAAATCAGAACAAATATGTTCAGTCCTCCAGTGCCACATTTCACCAGAGAGCGACCGTTTATAGCCAGAGCCATAAACTGCCTGGGTTATTCCTCATTCCTATCTATTATCTTGATTTTTCCTCAATCTATTTGAAATTAAAGTTCCCAACTAAATTGAAGATAGATGATGGGCAAAACAAGTTTAATCTTTGCTGTGGGAGCGAGGGATTGAGGTGAAAAAAAACCTTGGAATCCAAAACTTCCTCGATGTGCTCAGGTCACCTCGCTGCTTTGCCTATTATTTTTATTCGCTCTGGCACTATTGTTCCCAATATAAATTGCCATTGTCAGGATAATAAATAGGGGTTGATAATGGAAATGCTGACAAACCATTAACTCTGGTGTAGTTCGTGAGGGGGGTTTCATGGAGATCACTTAAAATAAACATGGGGATGATGCATTTAAATAATATCTGAACAAATTAATAATAGGATTTTTAGCACCATTTCCCTCCCCCTCTGATTGGGGTATCACCTTTGCTGGTGGTGGGTGGGTAGAATTGCCCATAGGAGCAGCTGGATTCGGGAGATGGAGCCAATCCATAAAGCCCAGCAGTGGTCCCACTGGCTTTGCTCCGACTTCTCCGGAGACTGGAAGTGTCAGACAATCGATAACAGGAGGGGAAAACGGGAGCAGGGAGGGGGGCGACTACAATAGAACAAGCCCGCTTCATTAAAAAGAAAGGGAAAAATTCCAGCTCGTTCTGTAGGGCAGTGCTGATAGCACTGGTCGTGAAAAGGATCATTTGGGACAAAGCATATAAATATTCATATTCCCTCACACTGAGCCCACACCATCTCCCCGACACCGCTGAGAGTGAGGACGGCAACTTTGGGGGATTCAGGCCCCCACCACCTTTATTTTTTATGGTTGTCCTTTATTCCTTGGGCTCCTTTACATCCCTTTTTGTAGGTGACTGCAATCAACCTGGCAAACACAAGTGGAAACTCCGCTCTGAGAGTTTCATCAGAAACCCCAATATTTAGGATAGGATGCTCCATGGCTGGGAGGGATCCACAGAGCTTGTGGGATGGAGCTGAGGAATCATGGGAACACAGAATCCCGGGATGGTTTGGGTTGGAAGGGACTTTAAGGACCATCTTGTTCCACCCCCTGCTGTGGGCAGGGACATGGACATACCGATCTCCAGCAGCCCCTCTAAA
This sequence comes from Corvus moneduloides, assembly GCF_009650955.1. NCBI lineage: Eukaryota > Metazoa > Chordata > Aves > Passeriformes > Corvidae > Corvus > Corvus moneduloides. The sequence goes on along the minus strand of NC_045485.1, from coordinate 3,336,422 downwards.
TGCAGGAAAATCCTGCTAATGCAGGAAATCCATCCCCTCACCATTCCCATTTTAGAATATTAATAACCTACCCAACAGACACCAGTCTGGAGGTTTTGGAATTGCAAAAAAACCATCCCTAGTTTTCTGCCTTTTTCTGTAGGGCTGAGGTCAGCGACAAAGGTATTTTGAAAGAACAAACCCCCCCAAATCTCAAGTATTCTGATTTCTTCAAAGATTAGAACAGTTCCCAGAGCTGAACACTTGAAAAGGTTAAATGCTCCTTCTGTAGAGTTACAATTTTTGCCATTTTAATTTTTTTTGAGCAGAGGAACTGAGGAAGAACTGCAAGAACTGGAAGAACTGCAGCGTATTGTGGAAACATCTCTGTGGGGAGGGTTTGCTTTTTACACCCCAATTTACTCCTCACATGGCAACTTTAATCTCTTTATAGAATCACTAAGGTTGGGAAAGACCCCTAAGATTGAGTCCAACCATTAACCCCGTGAGTTTTACCAACCTGTCCTGCCCTTTTCTCCCTGAGTTTTCCCTTGGTGAAGGTGCTCAGCTTTGCTGACTGAGAGAGCAGTGTGTGAATACCAGCCCTGCACAAACACCCTTCTTTGGATGTCATCCTTCAGCTGCATGCCCAGGCAGGATCAGGCTCATGTCCTTCTAGGAAAAGGTGCCTCTGTACCCAAGAGTCCAAGCAGGGACATTCCAAGCCACAGCTCCAGCAAGAGGACGATACTCAGGGACCTCCCTGGCACCTGCGTGGGGAAGCTGCAGCACGGCCAAAGCCAGCCACCAGTTGGGAATGAGGATCCAGAGAAGAGCAACACAAAAACACAGCTCAGAGGAGGAAACACCTCCCCAGATGACATCTGAGGCCGCAGCCGTGCTGGGTTATACTGGTTTGATTTGTGCCTTCTCTCGAGAGAAGCAATTTTTGTGCACAATGCCCCTTTCTGTGTGTTTTGGAAATGCCATTTTGCAGAAGTTCTGCAGTGATTTCCTGATATAATTGGCTTCTTCCCTCCATTCTGGCTGTATCAAAGCACAGAGGCCAGATGGGTATAAGAGTCTAAGTGCCTTTTTTCTCACTGTATTAAGGCTAGAAGAAACCCCAGATAATCCTGTTGTAACCTAATTGTTTGCACCCCGAGATACTCTGGGCACAACCAGGGCAGGAATGATTCCCGTGGCAGAAAAAACTGGAACCAAAGGAGAATTAAGGAGAAATCCAGCCTGGTGGTGTTAGCCCGAATAGAAATACAGTGAGCTGAACTGTGACATATCCTCTTAGGAAAGGATCTTCTCCAATGACAAGACTATTAGTGGATTCTGGTGGGAAGCCACACACAGCCACACAGCTGGGGCAGGGATCTGAACCAGAGCCACCCACGGCACAGGGGATAAACCTCCCCATGGAGCAGCCTGGACAATACCTCAGGAATCCGATGCATAATTAGTTGTAATGAGTTTTGCTGAACCTCAGCTTGGCCATGGGAGGGGGTTTGCCCTGAGGTATCTCCAAGGGGCCAGTTGTTCAAACAGGGTGAGCACCCGAGGTCCTTTCTGGCTGAAATTTGGGTTACCCACTGAAAGTCCCCCACTGCTCACACAGAGATTGTGTCACTCGCCCTCCCACCTCTTCCTTGGTGCCATCAGGCCCTACCTGGCAGCCCCAGGATGGTGAAGTAACCGCGGCATTCGGTGAAGCCGGAGCTCTCCCGCACACAGGTGCGCCAGAGGCCCTGGTAGTTGAAGACGGCCGTCACCGGGTTGTTGTACAGGTCCTGGGTGCTCCACTGGTCCATGCACGTGGACGCGATGATGCCTCCGATGCCCAGGGCGGACACCACGAAGCCCATGGACTGGCAGATTGTCACTGACATGGTGCCAGGCACGCTGGAGCCACGTTCTGGGCGCACACAAGCCTCCGCAAGCCAGGTCTGGGGCAGGCAGCCAGGGCACCAGGGACTTTTAGCTGGAGGCACTGCCTACGTCACGCCAGCAGCCAGGAGAGCTCTGGGTGCACCACGCAAACCTCCCCTTGCCTTTATCTGTTTCGGTGAGATAATTTCCTTGCTCGGTACCAAGAGCCATTTGTTCCACCTCGCTCTCTGTTTACCTTCTCCCTCCAGGCAGAGGTGCAGCTGGCACGGCCGGACGAGACCAGCGAGTCCCTCTGGAGAGCTTCCACAGAAACGCCAGGGAACTTCGGGAGACCAAGCACAGAGGGGCTTCAATCGGATGAAACATAAAAATTATGGAGAGCCTCATCCTTTCCTGGCAAGGATGATGCTTTTGAGCCAAGTGGAGATCGGATATTAGGAAAAATTCCTTCAAGGAAATGGTTGTCGTGTGTTGGAGCAGGAGGCCCAGAGGAGTGCGGAGTCTCCAGGTCTGGAGGGATTTAACAGATGTGTAGACGTGGCACTTGGGGACGTGATTGACCTGGGAGTGCTGAGGGAACAGTTGGGCTTGATGATCTTAGAGGGCTCTTCCAACCTAAATGATTCCATGATTTGTTAGCATGGCTCCCTCTGGCTCAACCAAAACATTTAAGCTGAGGTTGATGCCATGAAGATTTTTGCCTTTTCTTTTATACCCCTGTTATACCTTTTTACAACTTCTGTATTCTCAGTGCTTTTTCCCTACATTCTTGGCCTTGTTTGTCAAGCTGAGAGACTCAACATTTTAGAAGCTTCATAGCCAGGGATCAGTGTGCCCCAGACCCCAAGGTCCTCTCCAGAACACATTCTGTAAACCAAGATAGAACCATCCAGGGGAATGTTCCTTGGGGAGGGGGGCTCACTTGAGCCTCTCCTTGGGGAATCTTTGATAGATCTGCTAATTAGTAAAACCTATAATGTTATACCCAATGTTGGGGGTGGGGGGAACACACACACTCGGCGGGGTGCTTCTCCATGCATATGACCTGGACGTGTGCACCTAAGGATCCTTAAAATAAATACCAAGGTAAAATCCCTTTTCCCCTTCTAACCGTGTACGACTCTTGATTTTAAGACCAGGAAAAGGCATCAGGTTAATGTATCAAAGAGGGAAGCTTGTAGCAATGGGTGCTTGGGCAGACCTCGGGAAGGTTGGGCTGCGAGCCCATGGGAAAGGCAGCACTTTCTGAAGAGCGAAAGGTGTGAACCTAGAGTTTTTTGTGGGAGGACCAAAGGAAAAACCTAGACAAAACTGCATGTCCTCGTTTATTATTGTTTTATACCCATCATCCAAATAGGAATTTGGACTTTTTTCCATGGGCAAAGGACGATGGTGGGGCAGACCTGCTGTAAGACCAGAGCGCCCTAAGGGACCTGGCCTTATTGCAGAAGATGCCGTTGTAGGGTAATGTCTTGTGTGCCCATTCTGCTCCATCCCTCACCACTTTCTTCTTAGCCCAGTTCTCCAGAGGTACCAACCTGTTTGTGGTGGGAGAGGAGCAAGGAATGTGCAGGAGAAGAGGAGATGAGGAGCCATTTCAGCAGTGCCAGATACAGAGCGTATGGAGGGGTCAAGGAGAGACCTTCAGCAGAAGTGGAGCTCAGTGGGGTGACATTTAGGTGGTGGAAGTGGAAGGTCAGGAGGAAGCATGAAGGTGTGGACCTCTGTCACCTGGCTGAATTTACCCTTGCTCAAGGACCCTGAAGTCTCTCCCAGATGCTTGGCCTCCTCAATGCCTTGAGGACTTCCCCGTGAAGCTGCTTCTGAGGAAGAGCTCACCTGTTGTGGGAGCAAAATCTCCCAGGGATTATTTTTGTCTTGCACCTTTTTGAGAGAACCAAGAAAGGGAATGTGGGAAGTCACCCAGTCTGTTCCCATGTCCAAAGCAGAGCAGCTCTACTCACGAAGCTCCAAGGGAGATGTCACTCTCATTTAAGATTTTTTGTCCCAGAGCCTCAATTATCAATTCTGAAAATGTTGTGTCTAATACTGAAGTTTGTCATGAAATTAATGCCCAAAATTAAACACCAACCAGGGAAAAAGGCAACTCCAAACAGTCCTCAGGTTTAAATGGAATGCTAGCCCATTTTCCATTTTTTCCCCAAAAGAACAGGATTGGTGATTCATGTGCTTTCACAACCCACTCTCTCTCCCAGACTTTTTTGGGCCCAGTGACGCCCAGTGCTGGTGCCACACCTCACCTGCTCCATGTTGGGGCTGTTAATTGCTTTCAGTATCGGTCAACAGAACTTAATCACGGAAAGCTTTCCCAGTATCACGTAGCTAAATATAGAGCCTGAGTCCAGAGCACAAACACACTCCCTGCGTTTGTCACCACCGGGATTGCCTGGAGACAGAAAAGACTCATGGCAGCTGAGGACTGTGCTCAATACATTAACTCAGAGCATAAATTCACCTTGCGTTCGAACAACTTGGAAGGCCTGCAAAAAGCGTCTCCACTTGGTACACGTCGATCCCTGGGTGGGGAGTGCCAGACACCCACAAAGGGACACATTTTGTCCAAATTATCACCTGTTTGTTTCAAACTGTGCCAACGTGCAGCAGCCAGAAGAGCAAGGTCTTTGTGTGTGCGCATTTGCAAGCAAAAAATCCCTAACCTTACCAAAAAGGACAGTTTTCCCTCCTGAGAGGATGTCACCGGGAAAATAGCCAAGGACTGAACTCCTTCAACCACCTAAACTTACCAGCTTGGTGTGACTTGTGTAACTCACCTCAGTTATCTCACAGGACAGGGCTAGAGCAAGGACAAAGCCTCCCCTGGGTGTTTTTCTAAGGAATGACTCTGCACATTGCTCCAAGTCCCTCCAGCTGTGCCCGCTGCCCACTGCCAATGCTGTGACTGCTCGAGTGGGAAATAACACCACTTAAAAAGTAGAGTTTGTGCTGTCCTCTGGGATTTAAGCGATTTAGCCTCGCTTTAGCCTTGCTGCTGCCCGTGGGAAGGGGATCAGTCCCTTTGCACCTGCAGGGTCCACTCTCCCTCTAACACACCTCCTCACCACCTTCACAACGCCACTGAACCTCCTGCTTCCAGCACAACGGAGAAGATTTCTCTTGAATGTGGGATTTGTCCCTGCCAAGGAGGATGCCTGGACTGCCTAATTATTTTATTCATAAGCCGGCCGTGCTTTCAAAGACATCTGGGTGACCTATCTAAAGCTAAGTGAATCCCTCACCCCGGAGGAGCCCTGCTCCTCCTGATCCCTCCGGGGAGCCGGGGTTGGGTGGTGGAGGGGCTGCCGGGGGAGTTCTGCGGAGCCGGACAATGAGGAACACATTGACAAAGTGTTCACATTATTGGCTGATGGGTCTGCATCAGTCACTCATTCACAAGCACAAGGTCTAAATTGCAGAACCAATTAACGGCACTAATAGCCCTTGCCTGAATTAATCTTTGAGACAAAAGAGGAGAGAAGTGGAAGAGCTATTAGCAAATCAAGCTGTACCATCCCTACTTTATTGCAGGAATCTAAGTGTCTGTATTTGGCTATTATGAACTGACTGCAATTACAGCCCTCATTTAAAATGATTAAGTGGTTATAATTATTTTTCAATTAAAACTTAGATCTTCCATTTATACAACATTGCAGGCTTCAATTAAAGTCCTTTTTCCTCCTTTTTTTTTTTTTTTTTTGGAGGAAAAAAGTACCACTGTGCCAAAAGACTCTTGCATCTCTTCTGGCCATTGAGAACCAAGTAACATGATAATAACACCTTTGTTTTCATCCCTCCTTCCCGGCCTCCTGAACTCCTGCGTGGCCAAGGAGATAAACTGCCAGGCACAGCACCTGCCAAAGGTCAGGAAAAACCAGCTTGGAAAGCTCTACGAGCATCAAACACCCCTGAAATCAGGTAAACCCACCTGGCTTAACCAGTCTCAGGGCTAAGAGGTGCTGTAGGAGTGATTTATAAAGGATTTGGGGGGCTGGAGGGGACTCACTTTGTCTGGGGCTTTTGTAAAGAGCAAAACCACTGGAAAGCACAGAACTGAGAGGAGTGTGGCAGCAGGTGAGCTCGGGAGGAGTTTCTGCCAGGCCTGGTTTTAAACATCTGAGGAGAGGAAAGCCAAGATCTTCACATGAAATTAAGCCAAGTGAAAACTTTCTCTAGTTTTCATTTCAAAATGGGATTTTCATTTCTAACTGTGCTTACAAGAACAGGAAGAGGTTTGGGAGAGGAGAGGAGAGGAGAGGAGAGGAGAGGAGAGGAGAGGAGAGGAGAGGAGAGGAGAGGAGAGGAGAGGAGAGGAGAGGAGAGGAGAGGAGAGGAGAGGAGAGGAGAGGAGAGGAGAGGAGAGGAGAGGAGAGGAGAGGAGAGGAGAGGAGAGGAGAGGAGAGGAGAGGAGAGGAGAGGAGAGGAGAGGAGAGGAGAGGAGAGGAGAGGAGAGGAGAGGAGAGGAGAGGAGAGGAGAGGAGAGGAGAGGAGAGGAGAGGAGAGGAGAGGAGAGGAGAGGAGAGGAGAGGAGAGGAGAGGAGAGGAGAGGAGAGGAGAGGAGAGGGAGATTCAGAAAAAATGTGATGGCCCAGACAAAACGTATTTTCCTGTGATTTTCATTTTTTAGCGACATGCCCCCCAAAATTTATTTATTATTTTCATTACCTACACGACGTTGAAGAGCTGTAATAGTGTTACTTGGTCATGGCTTCTGTCACCAAGTTTGACTTGACAGTGTCAGTCATCAGGTGAGAAAGGCAGCTGCCGTAAAGAGCCAGACCACACCAGAAAGTCACTCCTTCCACCGTGATGTGACCTCCAACACAGAACAGCACAGCCAGCTTTGTCCCAGAAATGCTGGGCACACCAGGAAATTTAGAGAGAGAGGATGTTTTGCAATTCTGCAGGGAGGGCTGGGTGGAGGGGGTGACCCAGAGGGGCAGGGTCAGACAGGAGGGCGCAGGCAGCAGTGTCACCCTGCTTGTCCCAGCACATCACAACAACACCCACAGCTTCTCGCTCTCAGGGTCTTCAAGGAGCAGCAAGCAGCACTTTTCTCTGCACAAGCTCATGAGCTCCACCACGACAGCTCTTTGGACAAGTCCAAGCATGAGCAGCTTCTCAGGGAGGGTGAACTTCACACAACCTCTCAACTGCTTCTCCCCTGCCTGTCCCCAGGAGGAGCTGGGGGAAATGTGTGGGCAGGAGGAGCTTTGGTCCACCACAAAGAGCTCAGCAGAACTCGTGTATCACTGGTTGTTTCCCTGGTTTGCATTAAAGAGCAGCCACACCAGAGGTATTGCTGGAAGACTTAGGGAAAGCCCTTTTTCCATCCAACCTCAACTCAACTCTCCAGCCTTTTGTGTTTCTACCAGAGAGGTAAAAGTGCCCCCCACTGAAGGGTCCCCAGATCAGGTGCATTTACCAGGAGGTTCCAGGGGCTGCAGTACCCAGAAGTGGCACCTGAACCGAGCTGGGAGGGTTTTGGCCAATGTGTCTTCTCTGGATCATGGAATCATGGAATAGTTTGGGTTGGAAGGGACCTTAAAGCTCATCCCATTCCACACCCTGCCATGGTCAGGGACACCTTCCACTAGACCAGGCTGCTCCAAGCCCCATCCAACGTGGCCTGGAACACTTCCCCACTCCGGGCAACCAATTCCAAGGTCTATTGGTGCTTAGGAACAGGAGATTTGGGAATAAGTTAAGTCCCTGTAGGAAGACAACCCAGTGGGACCGCAGACAGAAACATCTGCACACAAGGAAGAACAAGGAGCAGGCTGCAGATCCAGGACCTCGTGTCACTGACACCACCACAAGGTAAACACCTGTGCAATTAACTGCAATTAAGTCCACTCCTGAGCAGCAGAGCTCCTGGAGCAGCGCTTTCCAAGGAGGAATGTAAGTACTGCCCAAACTCTTGTGTGAATTTAGCTTTAACTTCATGGCTTTGAGTGATGACAAAAGTGGTGTGATCCGAACAGCGCTGAGATCCTTGATGGAGCAGGTGGGGGTGGTCCTGGGGACGAGCCCCTACCACCACACAGGGCCTTTCCATAATCTACCTGTCCAGAAATGGATGCTCTCTCTGCCAGCCAGCCTCGTTTCCTTCCTTTCCCAGGTTGGGATGGACGGGCGTTGTCCACCTGAAATAATTTCTTGATTGCTTTATGCCACTTCCCCTCCTGCATTTGTATACGAATATCATGTGTGCCACTTTTGCTGTCTTCCTTCTGGGTGACACAGGAGTTACCCCTTCATCCCTGGAAGTGTTCCAGGCCGGGTTGGATGGGGCTTGGAGCAACATGGTCTAGTGCAAGGTGTCTGGTGCAGGTGGTGAAGAACAAGAGGATGTTTAAGGTCCCTTCTATCCCAAACCATTTGATGATTCTGTGATGTCACTCCATGAATCATATTCACTAATCTTGTATTTGTTACACAATTTCAACCCCATCCAGTCTACAATGGTTTATTATTATTATTATTATTATTATTATCCCTCACCACAAACCCTCTTGTGCTGATAAACCACCGAGGGCGAATATTTAATTACTTACAAGCCAAGAAAAGCAGAGGCTGAGGTTAAAAGTCCAGTGAAACTGCAGAATCTTGCTGTGAGACACTCAGACTTCACCGACTTCATGGAAGGAGGACTTGCCTGGAAAAGTCCCATTTTACACACAGAAGGACTTCAGAGGTGGCATCATGCTACTCCTCAAACATCCCAAGGCCTTCTGATGTACTGAATCCCACCATCTTCATTAATTTCCATCCTGGAAACAAGCCATGGAAGAGTTTTCTGCTTGTGAGAGGTAGACAGAAAGAACTAAATAAAATAAATAAATGCATATTAAATAAATTAAAGCACATAAATTTGATGTGCAATGGTCACCTGACAAATCACATCAACACAGTTTTGGGCCACAGAGCTCTGATGTTTTTCAGCTTCTATGTATTGAAGAAACCACGAATGGTTTCTCAATCCCAGCTCTGGGTCCATGTTGGAAAGCTCTGGAAGCACAGAGGCTGTGGGGAGTCCAGAGCTGGAGTGTTCTGCTTGCCACATCCAAGGCAGGAACAGAGCTAAGGCTGAACTGGGATCAGCTGATCACAGGGATGAGGCTCCCATTCAGTAGTCTCCAGGATACAAAATGGTTTTCCTCACGGCTCACAGGACACACAATTCTGTGTCGTGGTGTCAGAGATCATCCACGTGTCCTGGTGCTCTACTTCTCCGTGATTTCCCAAAAACACGGCGGTTTTCATCCCTTGGCCACCACCAAAAAAGCTCCACTTGACCTCCACCAGCCATCTCTGAGCTCAAATCCATCCCAGGACCAAATCCTAATCTTCAGCTTTCTTGGAAAACCTTCTCTATTCCCAAATCTCCCTTTGCAGCATGGATTCCCACCAAAGCAAGAAGTCTGCAGAGATTCCCCGGGAGGTGATTCCTGGAGGGAAATCAGCGTGAACACAGCAACATCCCAGCTCGTCTCACCAGTCTGCAAGATCCCAGCATGGATCTGTGTTCCTGCTCAGCAAGAGCTCCCCAGAAGAGCAGGAATGACCCCTGTGGCTCCATCCCACCCGTGGAACGCTGCAGCCATGGGGTGACCTACTGGAATGCCATCACGTGCCAACCCCATCATTCTTACACACAGAAATCCATGTTAAACCTGCTCCAGCAGCAGCAGATCATTGGGGAGGGAGGGAGGAGGGTGATTTTTACCATCCAAAGCCCAAACAGATGGCAAATTCCTGTGTCAGGCTCTGTGACCAGGATCGAAAGGCTCAGGCGCATCTGTCACCAGCAGCATTCCCAGCCTTTCCTCTCCAAGCCTTTGTTTCCTTCTCATTGCTTTGACACCAACAGATTCCCCCTGGAAATTCGGGAATTGTGCTTGCAAATAATGCAGCCCCCAGCTTTCCCAGGACCTAAAGCCTGGCATTGAAGAGAACAATTGTGTCTGTCTCCAGTTGATCTGGAAAGACAAAATTTACCCTGGCAAGACTCTCCTGCACTGCGGGGTGGAAAGAGTCTGGACAATCCTCTAAATCATCCTTTTTTTAATATTATTGTCTTGTTTCCCTCTGACTTCCAAGAAAACCTGTGTGGGCCAGCCTGAAGACCTCTCAAGGTGCCTTTCAGTCTGTTTTATAGGGCTCTGCACGGAGGGAAAAAACGAACAAGGAGGGGTTTTCATGCATCTGATTTTAGGGTGAATCAAAGAGGGAAGATGCAGCTTGTAAGGAACGAGGGGGGATGTCCCTGCAAGGCTCCAGCAAAGTCCACTGGGGACAAGGGGCCAGGAATCAACTCTTCTACCACCCCCTGACTGAGTCAGGGTTTATTTTCCTTCTCTAGGTCAGCTTTCCCCACAGGCCAGGAAGTCCAAAGCCGTGGTTGTGCTTGTGCTGCAAGGGAAGGAAAAGTCCTTGCCCAGAAGGAAAAGAAGTCCCCAACCCATTAGGGGTTGTGCCTGCAGATCCCTTGCATTGCATATTTGCATTTTAAAATCATTAGTAATGATTTTTTTTTCCTTTTTTTTTTACTAAAAGCATCCATTGATGTTCCATGTAGGTAGAAAAGAAACTCACAAAGGAAAGTGTAGTTCCACTGTAGAAAAATACGTTTTCCCCTTCTTTTTGTCATGTCTGTATCCTTTGCTGTTGCTCCTTCAAGAAAAGCAGGGGGGTTTTGGGGTTTTTTTGTTTGTTTGTTTAGTTTTGTTTTGTTTGTTTGTTTGTTTGTTTTGGGTTTTTTTGTTTTTTAATAAAACGTTCAATTTTCTATTTACGAAATTCCTCAACTCAGCTTTTTAGGTAAACTTTTCTGGAAAGCTAACCAAAGTGGGGCTGGCACATAATTCCAGTAAGCAGAGCGGAGCTGTGTCTCTGCAATCCCTTTAATGCAAGGCTGCCTGAACCCCCATTTCAGAGTCTTGGGGTATTCAATGCACACCCCGTGTTGATTCTCCAGAAAAAAAAAAGACAGTAATGTCAAATTGTTGCTTTTGTATCGGCCAAACCTCCCTCCTCAGGTGGGAATTTCAAGATTTGTGCAACCTGTTCTTCCCCCAGTAACCTTCTCCCATCTCCTCCTCTTCACTGGGCAAACCAGGGTATAACTCCAGAGTCCCTCCTGGGTTTCCCTATCCTTTTCTCCCTGTTTTTCCTCTTTTTTCTTCTAAATTATTTTTTCAAGCGGTGGAACCACTAAAAACCTTCACATCCAAAGCAATGACAAAGTTTCTCCTGCAGGGATCACTCGGACGAAAAAGCCCCTGTAAATATTGTCACTGGCCATATCCAGAATATTTCCAGCGTTCTGTGTTTGCAAAGCAACCCACAAACATTTGAGGAATTAATTTCCCCCTGAGGCCAGGCTGAAGGAGGAGATCCTGCAGATCCTGAGGATGGGATGTGACCAGAGCCTCTCACTTTGTCACTGTGTCACTGTGGCAGCAGCCTGCCCCTGCGTGGGGTGTCGGATTGATCCCAATTGATCCCAATAAAAGAGATCTCTGGGCTGTGAGCGGAATACACAAAGATTTGTAATTGTTTGGTCTTGTTGGGAATGGCACAGTCCATGGAGGTTTCATGACTTGCAGCAGCGATGGGAACACGCCGAGCCAAGGTTGGAAAAAAGGACTTTTTATGGTGGAGAGGAGAGCACGGGTTAACCCTGCAGATCCAAACTCGGGGGAAACTTCCCCAACAAAAGATTTTTGCGAACCCATGGGGTTGGCAGGGTAAAGGCAGCAAGAGTTTGAGTGCATGTGGCACGGAGGTGCCAGCAGCAGCCCCAGCCCTAAGGGCAGGCCAGGGGGACACGAGGGACATGCGGCCCTTTGGGGTGCCTTCCCGCGGAGGACATTCCGTCATTCTGCGGTCTGTTCCCACCTTCCTCCAGCCAAAAAACCTCTCAGGCAAAATAAGGGCAGCGGCGGCCACAGGATGGCAGCAGAAACTCAGCGATGCAGCGCCAAATTCTCACCCTGCCTGATGGCCTTCCTCTATTACAGGCAGTAAATTGAATCATTTTGTTGTCTGGAGGAAATTTCTGCGGTTTTCCAGCCAGACCCCTGCTTTGGCGTTCGGAGGAGATGATAAAGATAAGGGACGGCGGTGCCCACACCCCCGGGCACCCCCGAGGGCGCAGCGGAGGGCTGGGGTTAATTGGTGGGAGAACTCTGCTGCTTCTTCTGAGACACCGCACAACCACTGAGCACTGATTAAAAAATAAATATATTTTTGAAAAGGCTGTTAGGCCACCTTCCTCCTCCTCCTCCTCCTCACCGCTCCCTCCCCCCAAACTCTGCTTAGCCAAGCTTTACACACTTAGGCTTTCCAGCCTTTCCAGCCCATTTCAGGTGCGTTGTTGCTCTTCTCCCTCTTCCCTCCTTTTTATTGACTTGTCAGGCTGAGCTGTCGCCAGTGGCCGTGGGCTGGGCAGCCCTGAACGCACAGCCAGGCGCTGGGAAAGGAAAACACCCTCCAGCCGTGGCAGGGACCAGCTCTGGGCCACTCCATCCATGTCTGATCTGCATTTTCCGTGTGCTTCACCACACAGGAGCGGCTGCGGCTGGGCGAGGAGTGCAGGGATTGCACAGACTTGAGATCGCTCTGCCATGTCTCTCTGCCTGTTCTCTCTGTAATAACAACTCAGGTTTGCGTTTAAAAGGCAAATATTAGGGATTTAGGCAAATAAGGTTGGTAACCGTAGCATTATAATTGTTCTATTTTTTTAATATTATTTCCATGTTTTGGAGACCTTGATCAACTGTCAGTGTTTGGAAAAAGAAATAAGACATAAATTATGCATACAGATATCCCTTGATCAAGGAATCCCAGAATGGTTTGGGTGGGAAGGGACCTTAAAGCTCATCCCATCCAACCCTGTGCCATGAGCAGGGACACCTTCCACTATCCCAGGTTGCTCCAAGCCCCATCCAACCTGGCCTTGGACACTTCCAGGGATGGGGCAACCACAGCTTGTCTGGGCACCCTGTGCCAGGGCCTCACCACCCTCACAGGGAAGGATTCCCTAATGTCAAATCTCACCCTATTCTCTACCTGTTTAAAGCCATGATCAGTCTCTAAACTAATACCCAGCCAGAAATGTGGTTTGTTTGATTTCTTTATCAAATTTAACTTCTTTGCAGCATTGCCAAAAGCAAGCCATGTGCTTTTCCTGAAGCCAGGTTTGGCATTTTTAGTTACAGACCTTCACCCGCCCCACTGGGACCTCCAATGCTTCACCTGGAGGCAGAAGGAGACAACTCTCTGTATCCAGTCCTGCCCTTCTCCAAGACACCCTCTCTTAAATCCAGCCACTTCCCTCTGTCTCTGAGTATCCAAGTCTCCACGTCCTACTCCCAGGGCTTTGTAGAACTGCACAGGAAGCATGGGAATGGCAAAAGAGACTGGTGCAAAGATACCATTCCCATTTCCCCCAGAGGCTCTGGGTTTACCTGGAAAATTCTGGCTATCCAGATTTTACATCCAGAGCTGACAAGACTCCCAGCCTAACTTTTCCCTTCCCGTTTCAGTGCCTGCAGGTGCAGAGGCTGGGAAGGAGGTGATATTCAGAATTAAATCAGTTTTCTGGGCATTTTTCCCCCTCAGCAGAAGAGTTCTGCTTTCTCCATCCTCCTGGGTGGATTATTCCCCTTTGAACTGTTCTTCTCACTCCTTTTCCTGCTCAAGTCCTTCACTTACAGGGAGAATTTCATTTCAATAACTCGCTGCAGGTTTTGTAAAGAGACCAAGGAAATGCTTGGACCAGGAAGACCAAAGCATGGATTTCTCCAGCCCCTGTGTCAGTATCATGGCCTTGAGACACCTGGGTGACACCATTGCCCCAGAGCTCAGGCCCAGGAGCCACAAATGGGGCTGGAAAAGGAGAATACAGGAGCAAGAGCTGCTGGTTGGTCAGGTAGAGTAGCTGGAAAAAAGTCCTTTTCCATCCTGACCACTCCAAACTCTCCCACCCAGTGGGGTTGAGTAGAGCTGGAGGAGTGCTGGGAAAAGTTACTGGGGTGCAGCAGCATTGCTGAATCCCTTGGAGAGAAGAAATGCCTCGATATTTGAGAGCTGGGGGAAACAATGAACTCCTGGCAGCTCCAGCAAGTCCATAACAGCCCCTTGCCCACAGAGGTCACTGGATGCACCCCTGCCCAGGCCCACTGTCGACACCAAATGTCATTTCTCATGTCAGAGGGGTCTCCACACCCCTGGGAGCTGCTGGGTTTTCCATGTCCCCCTTAAGAAAGTCCATCACACGTAGTCTAAGCCTGTTTCAGTTCACCAGGAGTCCATATCTGCCTTTAGCCACCACTATCATCAGCAGAAAGGCCTACAGAGGAAAGGATGTAGAGCCTCCGTGGGCCATGTCCCTGAAAAGAGCCGTCCTGGGGTGATCCCTTTGATTTGGCCCTGAGAAATCCCATCAAAAGCTGCACTAAATTGCTGGCTCGTAGGAAAATAGAAGTCATTTCATCCAGGCTTTGGGGGAGATACATCCCCCCTTCGATACAGCATCTAGTAAGGCCACAACTTAATTGTTGTTTTGTAGATGAATGCGATATCTTCCCAATATTTTTGCCAGTGGTGGGTACTTTGAGCTTCTTTTACTCGCAGGATACAAAACCAAGCAACATCATATCACTACCCAGTTACCAAGGTAACTGGAGAGAAAGATAGAAGCGTCTGGGGTTGCACACTTTGTGATCTCCCTTCATTAGCTCATTTCTTGACATCAGCTCCTTTCCCAGCTCCGTTTCTCCCTCTGCCTGCAAACCACACAAGAACTGTGAATCCAAGTCTCTTCTGAGGAAGGTGATAGTGCCAAGAGGCAGAAGAGCTGTTCGTGGGCTATTTGCCACTGGATCTACATCTTGGAGGACATTTGTGCACCTGGAAAGGGGGATGGTTGTGTCACAAGGAAGGAACGGGCAGGGCAGTGTTGTCCCTCTGCCTCGGTGGCCCCGAGCGTTGGGTTTCATACTCAAAACACCTCCATGCCCACAAGCCAAGCCATGATGTCCACCCTTCCCCCATGCCTGGTGCTAATTCGCTCTTGGGCTAGTGGAAGTGGTCCAGCTGCCAGCTGGGATTAAGTCCTCTGGGATCACAGTGTCACTGTCACTGCAGTGGAAAGGGTGGGGTGCTGCCACCAGTGCTGGAGGAAAATCCAGCTGGGAATAGACCTGATAAAGGGACGGTGACAGCAACAGCTCCTGAAAAGCAGAGTTTTAAAATCAGCCAGGTGATTAAAATACAACAAAAATAACACACATCTGGGAGCACACAGAGAGAGGCTCAAATGCTTCTCACAATTTGGGAACAAGGCTCCTCAGAGAGTTTGAGAACTCATCTGATGGCAAAGTATCAAGAGAAGCCAATAAGTTTCTAGGAAGGAATTCCTTGCTGTGAGGGTGGGGAGGCCCTGGCACAGGGTGCCCAGAGCAGCTGTGGCTGCCCCTGGACCCCTGGAAGTGTCCAAGGCCAGGTTGGACGGGGCTTGGAGCAACCTGGGACAGTGGAAGGTGTCCCTGCCCATGGGAGGGGTGGAACAAGAAGATTTTTAAGACCCCTTCCAATCCAAATCATTCTGGGATTCTGTGACCATCCTGGTCATGGAGGGCCACCCTCCACACGCTCTCTCTGGTTTTCCATCCAGCTCCCTGTTCTTAACTCCTGGCATTTATAACCTGAAAGACGCCACCAAGGCTGTGCATGCACAGACCTCAACCACCAGCGTGCCACACCAGCAGCTGGTCACACACATCCCGGGCAGTGCTGGGCAGGTGCTGATGGAAAAGACATTCCTGGTGCAGGGAAGGCCATCAGGGAACGGGGGACACTGGAGAGGAGCTGGGGGGTGGATCCTTACGTGGGGACTCCCGGCTGGTTCATGAACTCCCACCCAAGTGCGTGGGGATGAAAGAACAACTCGGCCTTTGTCACCTGCTGGAGTGCTGGGGCTCAGCTCCTCATCCTTATCAGTGCAAGTGCCACTCTGCACCCTGGATGCACAGCCTGGCTGGGGTTGGTGTCCCAGGCCAGGCAGTGCTCTCAGAGGGACATTGTTTACACCGAGTGCTGCTCGCCATGGCCTGCAGGAGCTGCTGAGCCAAAGATTCCCTTGCCTGGCTCCGCACCCCACCAGACACGCACTAAATACAAAATTGACACAGAAAACAGCCAGCTACAGACAAATCAAGCTCAAACTGTCTCTGCCTTCTCTGTTTTGCTCTCTCCAACCCCAAAGATGCTGGTAAATATGGGAAATCTGAGGTGCAGGTCTTAGGTGCCTAAGACGACCACCCTGGCACACCCCCTTTTTACACCTAGGAGTTTCCACCTCTTGCACCTCACTGTACCCTCTGTGGGTGTGAATCACCATCCTGGGGACATTGACTCCCTGCCAGCTCAATATTCCTCGGGTGTCCCTGTCCGTTCAGTCACACTCAGCAGATTCCAGCCCCTTGCCGCCTCCTCAGCTACACCCCGATGCTTCCAGAGCCCAGGAAGGCAGCGCGAGGCAGTAAGGACCACACCACAAACGTGGGAACACATGCCATGGAAAGAAGGGAGTGGGAGCTCAAGAGGGAAAATCTGTACAACCTTCTCAGCATCCAGGGACAAGAGGAATGGGAAACTGATGCCTGGGAAGTTCCACCTGGACATGAGGAAGAACTTCTTTCCTGAACCCTGAACAGATCTCACACAGGCTGTGGAGTCTCCCTCACTGGAGATATCCCAGAGCCATATGGACACAATCTGTGCTCTGGGACGGCCCTGCTGGAGCAGGGAGGTGGCACCAGGTGACCACTGTGGTCCCTTCCAGCCTGGCCCATCCTGGGATTCTGTGAATATTTCTGGAATAAGGGGCTGTGTTCGTCCCAGTAGCATCTCCTGGGGGTGACAGCAAAGTGCTCGCTGATCTCTGGTGGCTTCAGGGTTGGGTTGAGTGTTCATTTTTAGCGTGGTTGGTCTGGGTTAGGGACGGGCAAGGGGAGCCAGCTCCGTGCCTGTGACACTGCCATGTCTAAAAGCCAAGCCCAGGGGACAAGTCAGCCCAGGACCATCCATCCTGCTCCCTCTAGGAGGCACCTGAGGCATGCTGGATGTGCTGCGGGGAAGGATATGGAAAAGCTGGGAATGGGATAGTTCTGTTACCCCCTTGGCAATCCCCCCTTGTTAAAAATGTGTGTCATTGCTGAGCTCATACCTCGCGTTTTAGAGCACATCAGCCCATCCCACTGCCCACTGGGAAGAAGAGGCTTTCTGGCCTGCTTTCCAACTTCTTCCTTTTGATAATGCTGCTTGTCTCCCAAGCCACACATTCCTGCTTTTCCATCTTTCCCTTTGAGAAGGAAAACAAGGACAGGTCACTTGCCTTTTTGTATGAGCATCTCCCTGAACGTCTCGGAGAGGGGGAGAGGGAGCAAAGGAAACGAACCACACAAAACAAAGTGAGGGAACATTTTTAATTGGAAGTGTTTTGTTTTCGCCAGGATTTTAACTTTGGAGAGAGCCTCACAAATACTCTCTCAGGGTCCTCTGCTGAAGGACTTTATTCTGCCACAGGCGCCTTTCATGGTGCAGCACAATAGCTTTTGTTTCAGAAGTGTGGGGCAATGAGGACCTTGAATGCCAGAGGTCTGTATTATATCCATAACTGTAGATTTGGATGGTGGAATGGAGGTTGGGGGGAAGGTGAGAATGAAAAATTTCTCCATTGTGTAGATGGAGTCCTTCCAGCAAACACTGGCACAATAGGAAGCACATTCTTAAGAGCTGAAGCAGACTGTGGATAAAGACTCCCTCATTTTGTACATAATGGTCCCTGTGCTTTAACCTTGTACAGCTGCTATGACACCTGCTTTTCAAAGCCTTTGTGGCAGAACAAGCAGAGCTTTGTCTGCCATACACATTCTGTGCCACACATGTTAACATTTCTCTTTTTGTATTTACTTTTGTTTCCCCCATCTTCTCTCTCCCTCTTTTTTCCTTCCCCCTTTTTTTCTTTTTTTTTTTTTTTAAACACAACAGTTATGAATGAATGGCTGAAAAGTAATTTCAGCCTTGATTCTAGTGTCGTGTCCAGTCTGGAAGTCTGCAGATATTGTAATGCAGAATAAAGGGCAGATATTAGACTGGGGAGTGCTGTGCTCCCTTTCTAGCAAAGCATCAGCCTTTGTGTCTCCTTCCTCCCTTTTCCCCCCTTTCCCTCCCATCCCATCTGTCTGGCTCTGGTTTGAAAGGACAGGCAGAACCCATCACAGCTCACCTCCCCTCCAGCAGGAAGAGCTGCAGGGCTCCGTGGCTCTGGCTCACTCACCCCTGGGACTCCATGGGATTTGTCTGGGACGGAGGAGGGAGGTCCAGGTCACCATTCTCATGAGGAGACGGGAAAGGTTTATGGCACCAGAGTCCTCCAGTGGCTTTTCTTGGGCCAGGATCCAAGGCTGAGCAAAACAAGCCTGCAGCACATGGGGTCTCTGGGATCTTCCCCTCCCTGTGCCATCTGCAGTGGGAGCAGGGCAAAGACACCGTGTCCTTCTGGGTCACGTCATAGCTCCCCCGTTCCCGAGATTCCTTGGCTGAGAAGGTGCTGGCTCCAGGGGGCAATGGGAATAAGAAAGACAGCTCCTGGTCTGTCAAGGAATAAAGGAATGATGACTCTGACCAGTGGGGCAGCTAAAGTCCAGACCCTGAGGTCTGACAGTGAATCACGTAATGACAAGAGAATTAATTGATGGTGCCACTCCAGGGAAATATCCGGAGTAGTGTGATCAGCCAGTACCTCATCCTGCAGGTCATGGATCATCTCCACGAGGATCTGAGCAGCATGCTCTGCTGGAAGGTGTCCCTGTCCATGGCAGAGAGGTGGAATGAGATGGCCTTGAGGGTCCCTTCCAACCCAAACCATTCTGGGATTCTCTGTAGGGATGAGGTTCTGCTCCATTTCTCTCCACAAGCAGAACCAGGACAGGGGCCACCAGTGTAGGCCTGCTGCTCCTCTGAGCAGCCCAGCTCCAGCTGTGGCAGAGAATTCAAGCTGGGGCAAGCTGGGGTGCTGCTGGTAACTTCATTCTTTCATGAACACGACAGAAACCGGAGCAGGAGCGGAAGGCCAGAGGGGAAAACGAGCGATCTGAAGTTGGTTATTCCAAGCAGGATGCACTGCCCCTGGGCAGGACGAGTTACCAGGTGCAAGGAGCAGCAAAACCCTTAATAACCAACCCCATTCAAATTTTCTGGGCTTTATTATTCCATTTGTTCTTGCGGCTTGGGAGGTTTCCTTTGGTTTGTGGCTGCAAACCCAGCTCTGTTCAAAGGCAGATTTTTGAGGGATACAGGGCAATATCTTCTCCTCACATAGCCTCCCTCCCCAGAGCATGTGGAAGGGGTGGGGAGGATCCCCAGTGATCCAGACTCTCCACCAGATTCAGCCGTTTTCCAGCACTGGTATTCCTGTGGCATGAGAAGAGACATCAATGACAGTGAGAAGCCTGGGGCAGGAGAGGTTCCCAGCTCCCAGACACTACACTTCTATTTTCCTTTTTTTTCAAAGGCAAAAAGAGGCCAAAATCTGAAATGAAAGGCAGAAGCCTGGCTTCTGAAATCCCTATTTGAGTCTCAATTTTTCATGAGAATAACCCAGACATTTATTTCATGCTTGCTTTCATTTCTAATTATTGGCGGGAAGTGCCAACCACATTCACTTGATCTTTAGCATGTTCAGACTTGCTGGGCAAAGGAAAAATCCATGGATGTATCCAGAGGACATCCACTGCCTGCAGAGTGTGAGCAGCTGGCAAGACAGCCGGCAAAAAAACAGCTGGAGCAGGGCTGAACAGCAAGCTTCAAACCTTGGATGCTGGGAGAGATCCATGGGCACAAACCCTGCCCATGGTTCAGCAGAGCTTCTGCCCAAACTGGGAGACTCAAACCAGGACTCTGCTGAGATCCACGTTCTTCCTGAGACATCCCATCCTTCCATGACCTGAATCCAGGCTTTATTGCTGTTTTAAGTGTGTTTCTCATTAAACTGGTTTGGTGTGAACCTTGGGCATGGGAACCTTCCAAGTCCAGACACCGGGAGCTGAATGCGAAATAGCCGAACAAGAATGAGGAGGAATAGGAACTGCCAAAAACCAGGTCTCAAGCTTTTCTCACCACCCCCAGCAATTCTTAGCAAGGGATGCACTGGACTTGTGCCGTGCTGGAAGGGAGGTGTGGATCCCAGCAGGCTGAGTTTCAGCATATCCACAGAAGCAGGAATTCTTCTTCATTGAAGAAAAGAGGGGAAAGAGCCACAGTGGGTGCAACTCACCCGTTCGATATTCAGCCCTCCTTCGTGTCAGACCCCCACGATCAGTTCACGCCTCCATCTCTCAGCTGTTAATGGAGCAGGAGACAATTCCAGCACGGAGCCATCCAGAGCATAATCCTGCCATTTGAAAGCACATAAAGGCACTTCATAGCAGCAAGTGTCAATAGCCACTCCCCTATTGATATAACATCCCTTCCCTCCTCCATAAACTCCGGCTGGCAAAGAAAATAAACAAGGGTTAGATGAAATCTAACCCCGGCATAGCTATAAAAGATGCTTCATAAAAAATAATAAAATAAACCAACCCACAAAAAAGTGATGTTTAATCTGCTAATTCATGCTCAGGGCCCTGCTCCTTGCTTAGGGAGCGTGTGCAGAGAGCAGCTCGGATTCGGGAGAGGGGAAAAACATAGCTTGGATCCTCCACCACCAAAGCTGCTGGGAGACCTGGCAGACACCAGATAAAAGATTTAGTGGGGGAAGAGGCTGAAGCTGAAGGAGCCCTTAATCCCCAGACTCACTGCAGAGCGCTGGACAACCCTGCATCCCATGCAATGTTTGCATCCCCCAGCAGCAGAGCACGGATCAGGGATGTGCTGCCAGAGGAATTTGGAAGGGAACCAAAAGCCAGCTTGCTGCAGATACACAGCTCGCACTGGGGCTTGCTGCAGCCTCAGCTGGGACCCCAGAGATGCCCCACTAGATCTGCCTTTCCCATCCCACCTCCCTGGCTGCGGATAAAGACAGTGAAGAGGGAAGAACTTAGGCACCTAAATCAAGAAGCACAGACCACAAAATCTCTCTTTTGGCAGCTGAGGGTCTGATAGCATAGAAACCCTTGCTGGACTACATGTGCAAGGCTGCCCCTGGATCCCTGGAAGTGTCCAAGGCCAGGTTGGACAGGGCTTGGAGCACCCTGGGACAGTGGAAGTGTCATGGCAGGGGGTGGAACTGGATGGGCTTTAAGGTCCCTTCGCACTCAAACCATTCCATGATTCTGGGATTCTATGCAAGGGCTGGCCAGGTAGGGTCCTGATGTTCTGCAAGGTGCAGAGTCCATGAGAAATACCGGGGGCAGTTCCTAGGAGTGCCTCAGGAGAAGGTCTGACCTGCTGGGAGGAGGAGGGCTGGACACCCTTTCCCTAATCGCACCTGAGATGTGAACACGAGCCCAGGAATCCTTAGGGATTCTAGGGAATCTGGGATCCTTAGGGTTTTTCAGATCTGCTCTGCCTGTCACTCCGTGCTCCTCAGGAAAAGCATGGAGCTGGAATGTTTTTGAGATTCCCAAGCTTTCCCTGCTGCCGCACAACTCCCTGCAGTGGCTGCAGGAATCCTCTTGGATATTAGCCAACCCACTCCGCCTGGGAGAGGTTTAATCCTCACACTGAGCTCATGAAACCCATCCTGAGACCCACATCTGGCAGGGGCACATGGAGCATCACCAAACTTGTGCCCTTCTCTGGATCTGGGACTGGGATTTGGAAGAAGAGTCCAGGCTCTGGAATATTACAGACCTTCCCAAGAGTCCTTGCAGGACTTTGATCTCCTTCCTGCCCATCACCCTGGGCTGCTGGAAGTTTTTTGGAAGGCCTTTCCCTTTGTTTCTAGGAGCTGGGGTTTTTGGGGGGGCTCCTGGTGTCCTGTAGGGAGAATAGAGCATCCTGGAAGAAAAAAAACAACTACAAAAAAAAAGTAAATTACTGCAAAACTGGGAAAAGGCACCTTGGATGTCCTGCTGGAGCACAAGGATGTACATAACTTGCATGGAAGCCACCCAGAGATGTGAGGAGGGGCCTTCAGAGGCCAGAGAGGGGGTGAGGCAGCGGCGACTTGGCCGCGTCCAGTTTTTCCACGGATCAAATGAAAGATGATTTGCGAGAAAAGGAGCCCCTGATTGGTTAATGAACATCTCTCAATTTACAGCAGCAGAATGCTGGGTGCCATCAAATGCAAGCCCAAGTTAAAGCTATGACTGCTTTAATAATCAATGACTGCAGAGTATTTAAAAAAACAGCGAAGCTTTCAGGGGCTTAAGACTTATTGCTCGCATTTTCTCAGCTTTCTTAAAGAAAAAAGGGGTGTTGTAGAAAATGGTCAAATTTATCATTTATAGCAAAATATTAATGTAGCAGCAGGAGACTTGATGTGGCCATCTATCTCCAAGCATTCAGACTTCAAAGGAAGCATAAACACGAAATTAATGGTTTGTCTAGTGTAAAGGAAAAATAAATGCAAATGTAGCCTCATTAATACCAAGTGGGTGACTTCTTGGTTTATGGGGTTTGGATTGATTTTGTCAAAGGCCAATAGATTTATTAAAAATGTCTTTTAAATTTAGCATCCCTATACCCATTAGTTGAAAGAAATAAAATTCTCTGCAATCGCCACCACCTCTCCTCCTCCTCTCCCCCCCCCCATCCCTGGATGTTGTTTTACCTAAATAAAGTTCTTGCATTAGGACTCACTTTGCCCTGAAATATGTCTCTTGTAGGAGCTGCTATAAACGTCAGCATTTTCCCCGGCGTTGGTTTATGGGCAGAGTGAATTTTAATGGCATCGTAATCTCGCTGCAATCAATTGTGCTCCGTGGGAGGGGAAACCTCGGGGAGTGGCCATTAACCACAGCTCTGCATCACTCCGGGCCTCACGAGCTTCCAAAGGGATTTTTTTCCCCTGGTTTTAATACCTGCTCACCAGATGTTTGCTCTGGGCTGTTGCATCCCCTTTCCCATGGCTCCAAGTGGGCTGAGAGGATGCCTACTCCTCTTCTCAGGATGAGTTTCTGGCTGGGACATCTCCCATCCATCCCCGACCCACCAAACCGGGATAGGATGTTTTCCAGGTGTCCCAGGGATAATAATGGCAGCTGGGTGCTGGTTTGTGGGTTCACCCAACTCGCCCTTGGGGAGTGTGGTGATAAATCCACCCACTGGGTGACAGAGTGACTGAGCTGATTTAACCCCTCCAAGTGAACCCTGTCCCAACACGTTCCACCTCCTGCACCAAGGCACATCCCCAAAAGCAGAGGCTTTCCTCTTCTTTAGGAAAATACAAGAATACAACCTTATAGTCCCACACCACACGTTTTTGGGTGGCTGCAGGGCTCAAAGTCACAATGCACTGCTCCAAAAACCATTTGGAAGCTGTCCCGAACCACAGTTCTTTGGTTAAAGTTGATTTGTTCTGGCCATCTTAAAGAAAGGACCTGCAAAGATGTTGCAGTGCTCCCACACCTGTATGGAAAAATGGGAGAGAAAGGAAAGGAGGGGAACAAGATTTGAGGCCCAAGGATGAGATGGATCAAATAAAGATGAGATGAGGGAAATGGATGAGAACAAATCTGGACTGGGAGGGAAGAGATCTAAACTCAGAAAAGGCCTGGAAAGGGGAAGTTTGAAATTCCTGTGCACAGAGGGGATGAAATGCAAGGGAGACATATCCCAGGTCCCAGGATGGGCCAGGTTGGAAGGGACCACAGTGGTCACCTGGTGCCACCTCCCTGCTCCAGCAGGGCCGTCCCAGAGCACAGATTGTGTCCATATGGCTCTGGGATATCTCCAGTGAGGGAGACTCCACAGCCTCTCTGGGATCTGTTCAGGGCCCGGGCACTGCCCAGGAAAGTTCTTCCTCATGTCCAGGTGGAACTTCCTGGGATCAGTCCCTGCCCGCTGCTCTGGTGCCATTGCTGGGTCCCCGGGGCAGAGCCCGGGCCCTGCCCGGAGCCCTCCCTGCAGCCAGGGCCACCCAGGGCTGAGGGCCCCTCTCAGCTGGGGCTCCTCTCGAGGCTGAGCAGCCCCGGCTCCCTCAGCCTGTGCTGGGCACGGAGATGCTCCAGGCCCTTCCTCATCTCTGCATCCCCCGCTGGCCCCACTCTTCGGAATGATCACACTCACACAGAAAAACACAATGTGATTTATATTGTCCCGAAAAAAATAAAAATTAAGGCATTGGATTACCTAGGAATTGACATTTCACAGCCACCTGCACACTGGGTAAAAGATTGCCAGGGCATGCACCACCTCCAGCCCAGCACAAGATGCCACTTGAGCGCAGTGATTTATTCTGGAATTTTTGGCAACTCTAGATTGGCAAATTCTCCTTCCACCAGGAAAAAAATACAGGACGTGAATAGATATTGGGTTCTAGAGGTCTGTATTGCAAGAAGCAGTGGTGTATTTGGAATATGGGGGGAGACCCTTTGAAGGCAATTCCTGGTTCAGGATGAATCCACTCAGGATCACCCACTCAGGCAGACACAGGAGATGTGAATGTTGGGCAATAATGGGATAAATTCCCATAAAAGCTATCCAAAAAGACACAAAACTGTATATAAATGCATTTATTACAAGAAATAATGAAAATCCACAAGCTGAAGCTTCTTTAAAACCAGAAACATGTTCAGTTCAGGAGTCCCTGAGTATCCACAACCTACCTGCAAAGGCCCCCGTGCCTTTCCCTTTCCCTTTCCCTGCCTGGTGTGTGAATCCCTCATAAAAGTGACCCCATCTGCTGTCACTATCCATGCATAAATCTTGGGGCTGACAGCGATTAGCGCAAGACAAACGGTCAAAAAAACGTAACACTCTCCTTGACCTAGAAATCATCAATTCAGGAAAGCCTCTGCAAACAGCCTGGAACCTGTCAGCAGGGCTGGGAGGGGAACAAGTCTCCTGGCTCATTTAAATCTTGTGGGTGCAAAACGTTTGTCCTACATGGGCAGGTCAAAATCCAAACCCAAATAAGAGCAGAAAACTCAGCACAAACCACACTCGGGTGCTTTGTTTCCTTCAAGCAGAAACAAAGTATTTACAGGAAAAGAAACCTGATTGGGTTCTCGTTTGCGTCCACATCCAAATGCAAACTTGGCTTCAAGGGGATGTTTTGACCTGGAAATGCCATTGCAGCCTGTGCAGAGCAATTCCCAAGTCACCAACACAAGCCAGAGCTGAGCCTGCCATGGAAATCTTCCTGGCTGGGCTTTTCTGAACACACAGAAGAGCTTGGTAAGGAGCTGGAGCCCTTGGGAAAATGCTTCTTGTGCTTGAGGTGTTGTTGCCCTTGTGGCAGAGAGGAGGGATGCTGGCTGAGCCCACACAGTTGGGATTGGGTGTCTCCAGTCCTCTCTGACTTGGAATGCCAAGATTTTGGCACGGACAGAGCACAGTTCCCAAAACATGCAGAGACCCTGACGCCTGAGCACCTCTAGCTTGGGTCTGTAGCTTGGTATGGCAAACAGAAGGCAGAGACTGCAGAGAAACAGGGAATGTGGAAGGGACAGGGGTTAAAAAAACCCAACCAGAAAGAAAAAACCAACAGCAAATGGTTAAACAAGAGCTGGAGCCGATCCTCCTCCCCCTCCATCAGATTCGTGTCGTTCCTCAAAGGGAGAGTGGGAGAATTTGGGTGTCTGATGGAGGAAGAACTCAATTGCAAGGAAAATCTGAGCGCACAAGGAATGCCAAATCCCCTAGGGGTAACCCAGCAAATTAACAGGGCCGTGTGGTAATGAAGAATTAGGTGGAACAATCCCTTATCCCCTGTTGGCTGTCTCCTAGGGAGTGTGCCTAGCAGGAGCAGTGCCCCGGGCTCCGTGGAGCCAGCCGGCCCCAAACATTCCACGCCATTGGCACCCAGCTCACACCTCCCACTTCAGACTCCGGGAAAAGTACCACATTCCAGGAGTCCAGGGCACGGCACCCCCTGTGCACAGAGCCAAGCACTGGGAGCAGGGAGAGATGGATGGTGTGGGCATTTCAGGAATCTTGTGCTGGAATGGGGTCAGGAAAGCCACCACCTCCTCCTGCTGGAGCACAGGGACAGCTCCTTCCTCCTGATGCAAACTGGGAACCTGGATGCCCTGGGATTCTCCAGCCCTGCTGATACAGCTGTCAGTCCCTGCAGGCAGCACCAAGACAGCAGCCAAGGCTTCCCTTGTCCCTGGCTCAACCCTTTGGAGCCACAGCAGGTCCACACCTGGAGACAACACCACAGCCTGCTGGGCTGCCTCTCCCTCTCTGTGTCTTTCCAGCTCCTCTGGAGCCATGATCAGCCCTTGGAGCAGGCACTGAGCACCAGGAAGCTCCCAAACTGGTGTCCTTTATGAGAGCTTTTGTCTGGCTGCAGAAAGAGCCACTAAATACCTCTGGCTGCAGCTTCTCCTCCTTCCCCCAGTGCTCCGGGGCCGTTCCCTGGTGCCCACACTGAGAGCAGAGGATTCAGCTGCTTTTCCCTTTCTCATTTCTCTTTTCTGATAGAGCTCAGAAAAAGTGATGAATTCCTGCAGTGAGTGCATTACTGCCAAATCTGCAGCACCTCTAATATTGGCAACCGTGCAGTTGGACACCCCTTTGAGGCTTGTCTGCACTGCCACTGCCGTGGTCCCCTCTGGACAGCTGGGAATGAATCCAAAGCACCAGAGCAGAGCTGCTCTGTGATGGGAGAGATCAGTTTATGCAGCAGTCATTGCACAGGGAAGGTCACCATGTAAGAAAAACAGGATTATAGGGGATGTTTCTTGTCCATCTTTCAAACGTCAGGAGAGAAAAAGATGAGCCATGCTTGGGGGAAATTCTCAGAATATCCCTCCTTGCCCTTTTCATAATTTAAAGGCCCTGGAGTGCCAGGACAAGGGGGAATGGCTTCCCTCTGCTAGAGGGCAGGGATAGATGGGATATTGGGAAGAAATTCTTCCCTGCAAGGGTGGAGAGGCCCTGGCACAGGGTGCCCAGAGCAGCTGTGGCTGCCCCTGGATCCCTGGAAATGTTCCAGGCCGGGTTGGACAGGGCTTGGAGCACCCTGGGACAGTGAAAGGTGTCCCTTGCCCATGGCTGGGGTGGAACTGGATGAGCTTTAAGGTCCCCTCTCTCCCAAACCAGTCTGGGATTCAATGACATCTCTGCCTCCAGGCACAGCCTTCCCCCAGTTACCACCTTCCCCCAGTGAGCTCCTGTGATCCAACAGGAAAGGAACTTCGGTGGGATGGACCTTGCTGGGCTGTTCCCTGACAGCTCTGTGTGATCCCATCTCTCTGCTTCCAACCAGGCTACACTGGAGTTTGCGCTGTGTTCCCTCTGCCTCCTCCAACCCCGTTCAGACCCCGTGGAAAGGAACACTCCTTCCTGGGTGTGCTGCTTCTACTGGTGTCTTCCCAAAGGATTCAAATGCCATTCCTTGCTTTGAGGTATTTTTACTGCTCCTGGTGGAGCCTCACGAGGATTGAGTCGGTCTCCCCTCCCTTTGAGCTGAGCAAAATCATGGTTCTTATCCAACAGCAAGTCCCAAACCCATCTCACAGACTCAGAAGAGGCTGGGTGCTCAATTAGCTGTGGCTGGTTAATTGACAAGTCTGGCAGCTGCAACAATTCCCTACAACACCCCAACACATAAATGAACATTTCCTCCCTCCCCTGACCCCCGACAGGCCACGTCTGGAGGTTTTGCTCCCCTGCACACACACGTTGCCCGTGTCCCTGGCCAGGCAGCCGCAGACCTTCCCAGCTGCTCCAAATTGTCCAAAGGGTCCCTGCACTCTTCCCGCACTGGCAGCTTAGGAAAACAGGTCTTCCTCCTGCGTGTACCAACATGAGCCTGAGATAATAAACGAGGCCTAGAAGAAGAGAGAAATCATCAGGGCTGTTAATTTGACACCGACTCTTTTGATCTCCTCTTCAGATCATAAGGAAAGGGTAAGTGTGCTTCCTTTTAATCTTCACTCCCGCACTTTAAAGGCCTCAATAATGTTCCCACCAACCAGATCATTTTCATTTGCAACTCTAATTAATCTGTGAATAAATGTGCTTCGGAGAGGTGGATTGATTTAAATGAGGGCTGTCTTTTCACCTTTAATCTATAATGCTGCATTTCTCTCTCTTGAGAAAATAGCTCCTAGCTTGCACTCTCTGCCTTTCTCCCCAAGTTCATGCAAGGCTCTTTCTGCTCTTTTTTATTATTATAAAATAATGGCTTCAGCAGGTGAATAAAAGGTTAGGCAAGTTTGACAAAAATGGGAAGCTATTCACCCTTGCTACCTTTAATCTACTGCATTCTCCTCCTAATGAGTGTAAATTACCCAAGCCATTTCGCAGAGCCTTTCTCTGGCATAATACCTCTGGCAGCCCATTCTCACAAGGGCGGGTTTGTATTATTAGTATCAGCATTATCCTTAATCTTTTGTGGTGTGAAGAATGAGGACAACACACGGATCCACACCACGCAGTGGGAGCCAGGCCCAGGGCAATCAGGCTGTGTGAAGGAATGGGTCCTCCAGCAGAGGATGGAAACCCACCAAAAAATGTCCAGCCTTGCAAAGCTTGGCTGAAGTTTTTTCTGAGAGTTTTTAGTGGCTTCAGCCCCAAAACCCATCCAGTTCCACAGAGAAATGGGCCAGACAAATCCCATCTCTGATGGGAACAGTCCTCAGAGGGTCCCGCTTTGGGAAGGTGATAGATCTGGGAGGTGGTGGAGCCATCTCACTCATGGGGATGTTAGGGAGTCACCCTTGGTAAAACTGAAGGAGCATCCTGCAATCATTTAGGCTGGAAAACCTCGCTAAGAACATCGAGTCCAGCCAGGACCATCACTAAACCCTTTCCCCAAGCACCACATCTATGCATTTTTGAACATTTCCAGGCACAAAATCATAAGCTCTGAGGGCAGAAGGGTTGAACAAGCAATCTGAAGTAAAACATCCCCCACAGCCTCCGAGAAACCCCAAACCAAGGGGAGGTCTCAGAGGAAATCTTGCAACGTCCATCTCAAACTGCCCAGTTACTGAGAAGAAACCAAACGAGGGTCTCATGCCAAGGAGAACCTCAGAAGCAGTCTCACATCTTCACTGGAGATCTGGAGAAGGCATTCCAGACATTTCTCCTGGAGGTACTCAAGTCAAATCAGAAGAAGATGTGAAGGACGGTTGCAAAGGGGTTAGAGCATATGGGATTTGGGCAGGAAAAGCACAAGGCTGGGTTCAAATATCCTCATCCTCAGGGAGAAGAGCAGCCTGGGAAGCCACAGAGAGGGCAGGGGCTTTGCCTGCAGGTGAGCGCTGTGTTGAACTGCCCTCTCAGTGAAATACGGAAACAAACAGACAATCCGGAAGAAATCAAGGAACAGATGATCCACAAGCAAAGCAAACAAGGAACAGACAATCCTCAAGAGGAATTGCCTGAGAGGCCATAGCATGAAGCAGGATGAGAGCCCACAGTGATGTGCTCAACTGTGGGGAGTGCTGGGAACAAACTGGGAGCGTTACCACTGTTCCATGGAAATCCCTACACCCACTGGCCCTGCCAGATCCGTGGAGCCCAGTGATCAGCATCAAGCCACATCCCTCACTGGCAAGAGTGGATGCCACCCCTCAGCATCCATGGGCATCACCATCCCCTGCCCACTGGGATGCAGGACAGGGAGGGATGGATACAGCTGGGGAGCAGAACCAACCTGGGAATCTCCCCTCTCTCCAACTTGGTCAGTGCTCTGCGGAAGAACTGGAGTTTCCACATGGCCCAAGATAATAAAACATCCCAAAAACCCCTCCTGGAGCAGCACGAAACCCTTGGCTTTGCTTCAAGCAGTAGCTGGGCCGCTGAGGAGCCCAGGCTGCTGCTGAAGCCTCCATCATTTCTCTCATCTCCACTGGTTCAGGTCCCTGTTACTTCAGTTATATTATACATCTTCCTTTTATTTTTTACATTTGCCACTTGTGATTATTACTCTGCAGCCTAAGAATGCCTGATATTCAGAGGCTCTTTGTTTCACTCTCATTATGCACACATATATGTTCAAGGTCGCCAGTTGGTCTATTATTCAAGTGGGCACTTTTTCTTCCCGTTTCATCCCCCCCTTTCCCCAAAGAGGCTCGGTTCAAGGTCTTGCATTCTCCGCTTTCTCTCTTAAGTTTTACCGTTTCTTCTCCTTAGAAAAACATTTTCCCTTGCCTCCCATTCTCCAGTAGCTTCCATTCCATTCAATCCCTGCTAATATATATATCCAAAAGCAGCCCAGGGCAGACCCCACGTCAGCTGCTGCTGCTGTTTTAAAAGAATCAAAGCAAGCTCTTTATTTCCTTCCACCGTCCAGCAATTTCTTGAGTTGCAAACAGATGTACAAAGCATTCTTGGAGGTGGCCAGGAGATTTCCAGAGCATTTGCAGCAGTGCTGACAAAATCCCAGGCTACTCCGTGGGGATTCGAGTGATAACCTCAGTGGAACATGCTCTTTCCTGCCATCAGACAGGAATTTTGGCTGCCCTGCTGTCGTCCTCCTTGCAACGAGAGCTGAACCAGCAAGGGATCATTTTTAATTTTGGATGAACAAGGAAAAGATGGTTTTAGCCCCCTACAAACCTATTTGTTTGTCAAGTGGCATCCCCCTCAACAAATCTCCCTGTACTATCAGTCATCTCTCATTATCCAGGTGTATTTATGTCTGGGCAGGAAAAAAAACCCGTGAAATGCTTTCTGAGCCCTCCAAGGAGGGGCCTCACAGCACCCACTCCTGTGAGTGGGGTGCAGCTGTGATTCCACAGCGTTGCACTTTGAGACAGCCATCAAAACGAGGAAATTCAGGCTGATCCACTTGGGATGGGAGTCACCAGAGCCATCTGTGAGGTACCGAGGAGGGAACTGCACTTTTCTGTGCAGGATAAAGCTCTTGCCCCAGGGAGAGGAGCTGGTTTGAGAAGGAGAGGCCTTCCCCAGGACACTGGGGCTCTGTGCTGCTCCAGCAATGGCACAGCCTGGCTGGGAATCACAGAAATCTCCTGAGAGCTCCAAAGAAAAGCTGCCAGGAAATAAAGATATAGGCAAAGAGTTAATGGGAGCCAGTTGCACCTCTGTCAGCAATCACAGAATCATGGAATGGTTTGAATTAGGAGGGATCTGAAAGCTCATCCAGTCCCACCCCCTGTCGTGGGCAGGGACACCTTCCACTGTCCCAGGGTGCTCCAAGCCCTG
Source organism: Corvus moneduloides (assembly GCF_009650955.1). Classification (NCBI taxonomy): domain Eukaryota; kingdom Metazoa; phylum Chordata; class Aves; order Passeriformes; family Corvidae; genus Corvus; species Corvus moneduloides. The sequence goes on along the minus strand of NC_045485.1, from coordinate 3,305,225 downwards.
TCCAGCCTGGCCTTGGACACTGCCAGGGATCCAGGGGCAGCCACAGCTTCTCTGGGCACCCTGTGCCAGGGCCTCGCCCCCCCCCCCCCCCCAAGGAACAATTCCTTCCCAATATCCCATCTAACCCTGTCCACTGGCAATGGGAAGCCATTGCTCCTTGTCCTGCCATTCCAGGCCCTCTCTCTTTGTGTTTCCTGTTGGCTCCTTCAGGCACTGGAAGGCCACAGTGAGGTCACCCCAGAGCTTCTCCTCTCCAGCCTGAACAATCCCAGCTCTCGCAGCCTTTCCTCCCAGCAGAGCTGCTCCATCCCTCTGCTCATCCTGGAGCCTCCTCTGGGCTCTCTCCAGCAGCTCCACGTCCTCCCTGTGCTGGGCCCCAGGGCTGGGGCAGCTCTGCAGGTGGGGTCTCACCTGAGGGGGCAGAGGGGCAGGATCCCAACCCCTTTCCTGCTGCCCACGCTGGGGATCAGCCCTGGATGCCCTGGGATGGGGGCACGAGGAAGATCCCAGACCATGGGGAAGATGTGCAGAGCACATCCCGTGTTTGTAAAGGGTTTTGCCACATTTCCTTTCCTCGGGCTCAGCGCCACACACCAGCTGTGCCACCTTTGTGGCACATAACCCAGAGAGCCACGTCTCATTTACCGTGGGGTGAGCAGGAGCGCTTTCTGAACACTGGAGACCTTACTGAAGTCACGGAAGCAGGAGATGAAGTTTTCTCGGCACATGGCTCTGCCTGACATGAGAACCAGGGCAAGACAAGGAATATTCTGCCATGTCTTATGCCCAGGGATGTTTTTTTCCATTTCAGAGCAGAAAGAGTTCATCTCCCATCCTCTACACCACAACATTTCTCAAGGCCCTCATGCCCCATGTTACCCTCACCACTTGTTTTATTTATAATCCACTCTGCCCCCTCTTTCTCTTCTTTTTCTGCTTAATTTTTTTTCTTAAATACATTTTATTTTTTGTTTGCCAGGCTCAGTCACAGCACAAGGACATGGGGAAAGACATTCTTTCAATTCTTCGGGCATTGTGGCTGCCTGAAATGGGAAACAAGACAAAGCCAGAGAAGAAAAGCTTATTATGGGCAGCCTAGTTGGAGGAAAATGAATCACCCAAACAGATAGGTTTCAATGATCTCAGGCGAACTCCGCTCTTTATTCCGCACACCCGCGTCTAATTGTTCCAGAAAATGTTCATCTGCTTCATAATGACAGCAATAATGGAAGTTATGTGAAATAAGGAAAAAAGTTTATTCAAGGGGCTGCTTCGGAAAGTACAGCCATAATGCACTTTCTTCTGGGGATTCAATACAATTTCCTCTCAGAGAAATTGGATGGCTAACAAGTAATTTTTTTTAATTTGAAGACTATGTGAGCTGGAAGGGTTTCTTGCCATGAGAGAAGGCTCGTGGGGTGAAAGGATGGGGCAGGCTCCTGGTATTGGAGAAGGGACAGGATGGGAAAAGTCAGTGGCAGCATTTGCCCTGCTGGAAACCTGTCAGGGCCCCTCCTGCTCTGCCCAGCTTTTGTGGGGGGATGGAAACTGCGGCTCCTGCTGGAATTCAGGACCTAAAGCCAGACCATGACTCAAAATCCCTCCCCAAGGTCCAACTGGGCTGCAGTGCTCTCCTCGTTTGGTGAAGGGTGGCATAAGCAGGACACATTTATGTGATTTCCCTGGGCAGGAAGAGCAGCAGGAATTCAGGCTAGGGGAATTTCATGGCAGGTTGGAGCAGGCACCTGAATCAAGACAAGCCCAGGAGGAACAACAGAAGAACCCCAGTGTCTGCAAGGAACAGGGCAAAGGAGCTCAATGAGCTTCCTAAAACCACCTCAAGATCAAAGTGAAGTGGGAACAGCTACAATTTCCCTTGGAAACTTCCGAGCACAGAGGGAGTAGCACCCAAGTGTGTGCACAGAGGGAGTAGCACCCGAGTGTGTGGATTTGTGTTCCCACTCTGGTGAAAATCTCCTCTTGGGCCTGCAAGTCCATCTGATGTTCCTCAGGTGCTGATGGTGCAGAAGGCAAAGCAGGATCCTCCTGGTACTGCAGCCCACTCAGGCTCATGGAATCCAGGAATGGTTTGGGTGGGAAGGGACCTTAAAGCTCATCCAGTCCCACCCCCTGCCATGGGCAGGGACACCTCCCACTACCCCAGGCTGCTCCAAGCCCCGTCCAACCTGGCCTTGGGCACTGCCAGGGATCCAGGGGCAGCCACAGCTTCTCTGGGCACCCTGTGCCAGGGCCTCAGCACCCTCATGGTAAAAAACTTCTTCCTTACATCAAGTCTAAACCTCCCCTCTTTTAGTTCCAGACCATCCCCCCTCATCTGCTGGTGAAGTCCGTCAGCTCCAAGACACGATGCAAAGTGTCCCTCTAACTAAAAATCCAGGTTCTCTCAGCTCTGCCTCTAGTCCCTTTCTAAGGCTGGAAATAAAGATTTAGGCCAAGCTGGGTGCACAGGAATATTTCGTGCAGCGGGGCAGCAAGGGGGTTAACAAGACACGGAGAAAACCCTTGTTTAAACTGAAGAGATGTGGAATTGTTCCCTGTGGGAAACGTGGCGAAGTACCCGGCACGTCCCCGTGTTCCTGCCTGTCAAACAGAGCCGTGCCGCAGCTTCCCAAGGAGAACATTTTGACATGAGCTCGGGCAGGAGGCAGGGCTGGAAGGAGGGATGGCTCCCAGCCCACATCCTTGAGCTGCGGGGAAGGAAAGGCTCCTTTCAATTCCGCAGGATCCTGAAGGACGTGACCAACTTTGAAAGCCATGAGTCATCCGACGGGAGCCAGGCAGGAGGAGAACTCCTGCAATTCAAGCTGGAATTGTGCTCAAGTGCTTCAAGAGCTGAGGCCTGAGAAAACAGGCTGCCAGGTGCAATTTTCCCCCTGGAGAAATTATAAACCTCCTCTTGTTGATTTATTTTAAGGGGAAGAAAGATTTCTACTCCATAAGGTTTTTTTCTCTAAAGGACGCCCTGGGCTAGTCCTTGTCTTCATGTGAGGAAGAGTCAAGGAGGAAGACAGTGGATCTGCAGCAATAAGAATTTGCAGAATTTAGGGGATTCTGAAACAGAACAAGAACAACCAGAAGACAAAATACACATTCAGGGAGTGTCTTCCAGCTCAGTGGCACAAGTTGGCTTGGGAAAGTGACCCAGGTGCACCCCTGGGCTCCCCAAAACCTGTGTGCTGAGCAAACCTCCCCCAAACTCTACTTCAGCTTAATCAGGCATCTGGGCGGCACAGCAAAGATGAGCCCAGTTCCTGATGGCAGGAGGCTGCTTCTTGCTGGAAAAGCACTTGGGAAGGACCAGAAGGAAGTGTGACACCTCTCATTCTCTTCACATCGGGGTTTCGTCTGACTGCACCTCTCTGTTCACTGTTCCCACATGGAGGACTTTTGAGGGAGTCACAATGAAGTTCCTTGGGAAAGCTTCAGCTGGGAAACTGGTTTAAAAGTATCTGATGTTCGTGTTTAAAGTTGCAACACTGCAGGTTTTATAAAGGTAGCAACCTAGGCTTTCCCAGGGAATTAATTGTACAACTTCCAGCAGCGTTTCAAAGCACAATTCAGGAAATAAGCTCCTGATTTCCAGCATCATTTACAGACAAGCAAAAAGCACTTCCCCCCCCCCCCATAATTCCAATTCATCCCAAAAAGGTGTCTGTTGTCAAAATAGAGACTTTCTGTTTTAATTGGTGCCCAGTTTACCTTGGAGCAGGTGTCCCTGGAAGCATCCAGCACTAACCTGGAAGATCTCATCAATAAAACAGTCATCTGAGGCCAGACACTTCACACAGCAGCACCAAGGGCTGATGAGCCTTTTATGTCACTGGAAATTTAAGTTTAAAAAGGGTTTAACTCCCTTTTTGCTTTTACTCACATGGAAAAACAAGGAGGAAGCACTTCCACAGCCACATTCCAGCTCAGCTCTGCCTGTGGAACGTCCTGCACAGGGTTGGGTACCCTGCTGATGTATTTTACCTCTGCATCTTGAGCCTTAGGTAGGTGAAAGGAAGGAATTCCCCATGTCACAGGCCCTGTGCAAACCCTCAGCTCTTTGGAATGAATGCATGAAAGGTGCTGAAGAGCTCCATGATACATCAGCACTTCAGTAATCCTGGGATAATTAACTGGGCTTGCAGAGTGAGTTGTGTTACCGTCAAGGAGGCCTTGAAATCGCCCCAGGATCTTGAGGGGCTCAGGGCACTATGCAAAGTGGAGGAACAAGTCTGGAATGTGGGGCTGGAAAGAGCTTTTTGCAGTCTAAAAGCTCTTGGTGAGGAAATCACCGAGTGACTCCCACCATGAAATCACCATGTGAGGACCAGGAAGGAGATGCACTTGGGCGTGGAAGTCACTTGAGTGGAGAAAAGAGCAAGGAAGAGCAAACATGCACCAATCTTGATCATCAGGGCAGCAGAATCCCAGAGCCTGTAGCCAGCCCTACCCAGTGTAGAACATTTTTCTCTCCCTTCCCACTTCAAATAGCACCCCAACCCCTCAGGGATATGAAAGAGGGATACAAAACATAAAGAAGCATCTCCTCTCAGGGCATAGAGAAGAGACCACCTCCCTCCATCAGGGATTCACCCAGCACCAAGAACATTCTCAGCCTTCCAGAGACCCTTTTTTAAGCCCCTCAGGCTCTTGGTGAACTCCCTTCGCCTGTGCCAAGTAGGACCCTGCATCCTCCAGCACACCCTTTGCTCAGCCCACTTCACATTCCATTAAAAGGAGTCTGCAAAAGCGCTGGAGAGGGACTTTGGAAAAGGGTGACAGGATAAGGGTTTCACACTGCCAGAGGGTAGGGTTAGATGGGTTGTTAGGGAGAAATTGTTCCCTGTGAGGGAGGTGAGGCCCTGGCACAAGGTGCCCAGAGAAGCTGTGGCTGCCCCTGGATCCCTGGCAGTGTCCAAGGCCAGGTTGGACAGGGCTTGGAGCAACCTGGGATAGTGGGAGGTGTCCCTGCCCATGGCAGGGGGTGGGATGAGATGAGCTTTAAGGTCCCTTCCAACCCAAAGAATCTGATGATTTAATGATTCACTGTAATGCACAGCTTTGCTTCCCCCTGACATACAAAACAGGTGTTTTCCAAAGGGTTTTGATGTGCAGGATCAGTGAGTGAGGGGCTCAGGCATCCCTTCCCAGCCTGCTCCTATTCCTGCTAATGGATGGTGAGAGTTGCAACAAATCTCTTGCTGAACTGGGACTCGGGTTTGACTTCTTTAGACCATCCACAGGATTTGGCTTCTTTAGGCTGCTTTGCCATCCTCCTGATGGGTCCTGACGGCTGCACGGATCCCACACTGCCCCAGCTCCCAGCGACTCCCTGTGCCCACAGCCACCACAGCCACTCCACGCCCACCTCCCACGGGGCTCTGGAAAGCCTTTCCAGGTGCAGCCATGACTCTTTTTGTTTTTTCCCCACCCGGATTCCCCGGAGCCGGCTGCAGGTGCTCAGGGTTGGCTTTTCTGGAGGTGACTCCCATTGTTCCTTCCCCGCCTGGAGCGGCCGGGCCGAATGCATGGAAGGTCAGTGAGAAATGAAGCTGCTTTTATCTGCCATCTCCCACCAGCCCTAAGCTGGGTCCCCTTTTTCACACTGAGGCCTAGCCAAGCATGAAGGAAAATAATTTTACCCAATCTCTATGCTCTAACGCTCACCAACCCCCCCCCCGCCCTCCTCTTTTCCACAACTCCCCACCAATCTAAAGGAGAAAGAATTAGAAAAAAAAAAAACCCTTTCCACAATGAAAGCAGAGCCAGATAGAAATCTTGGTGAGGCACCACTCTAAATGTGACTGCAGCTTTCAGCCTGTCCTCACTCAAATATCGCCAGCCCCACTGTTTACTCTCCTGCTATAAAAGTAGTAATAATAAAAAGTAGTAACCTGGTGATTACTCGTGTTCCACATAATTGCAACAGGCAGAGGAGAGAGGAGTGATTAATTTGCCTTGTGAATTATGCATTATTTCCCCGGCTCCTTCCTCCCCGCCAGCCCAGCTCCCAGCACACTTCTCCAGAGCTTTATTATGTATATTTGTGGGATATTGTCACCTGTCCTGGCTCTGCTGGAGAGCTGCTGCCGGTGGTATCGGTGGAGGCTTGGTGTTTAATCTGCTATGAACACTCTGGGTTTGTTTTCCGCGGTCACCAGAGGAGCGGGAGGAGCGAACCCGCCAAGCCAAGGCTGAGTGCTGGCCCGTGTAATTCCCGGCAGCGGCTGCAGGATTTAGGGAGCCACACAAAACTTGCACAGACGAGACAAAGGCACTCCAGGCACAACAAGCAGGCTGCTCCTCAGGCTTTAAAATCCTGAGTGGAAGAGTTCCTTGAGCTCAGCCAAACACCGAACGCGCGCTCGCCTTTCCTTGGGGGAGCACCCCCTGTGCTCCAGTTAACAACCCACAGGCCTGATGGTCTGGGGAGTGGTGGTGTCCTCGAATCAGAGTATAAACACCTCTGCAGTGTTCAAAAAATGAGCAGATGTGGCATCATAATTAAGTGGGCACGGAGGTACTTGGTCAAAGGTGATGATCTGGAGGCGTTTGTCAGCCTTAATGGTTCTGTGGTAGCGTTTGGGTGCTCTTTGTGTCCCAGTAGATACAGTTCGCACTGGCAAAACTCCCAGCCCTGCCCAGGCGTGCCTCTTTTGGTTGGAGATGGAGGACATGGAGCTCTTGGAGCAAGTCCAGAGAAGAGCTGTGAAGTTGCTGAAGGGACTGGAGCCCCTCCACTGCGGGACAGGCTGGGAGAGCTGGGGCTGCTCAGCCTGGGGAAGAGAAGGTTGTGTGGAGAGCTCACAGCACCTTCCAGGGTCTGAAGAGGTTACTGGGAAGCCAGAGAGGGACTTTCAATCAGGAACTGGAGTGACAGGACAAGGGGGAATGGGTTCCAGCTGAAAGATTTAGGTGAGATACATGGAAGAATTTCTTCCCTATGAGCGAGGTGAGGCCCTGGCACAGGGTGCCCAGACAAGCTGGGACTACCCCATCCCTGGAATTGTCCAAGGCCAGGTTGGATGGGGCTTGGAGCAACCTGGGACAGTGGAAGGTGTCCCTGCCCATGGCAGGGGGTGGGACTGGATGGGCACTAAGGTCCCTCTCAATCCACACCATTCTGGGATTCCATGATTCTGTGCTCCAGCCCAATCCGCAGAAGGGGTCTGGAGAATGAACACCATCCCCTTGGAGATGCACAAGTGCACCAAACACCAACTCTCTGCCTGTCAGGTGAGCACGGATGATCTTCCACCCAGGAACCCCTTCATCCACTCCATGTCCATCATTCGAGGCCCTGAGCCAGCAAAGTACTTAAACATGTCCTTCCTTCCCAGCCTCTGCACGGCTGCCCCCAGGCTCCAGAGTGAAGGTGGGTTTCCATGACTCCATGACTCCATGATTCCATGATTCCATGATTCCATGATTCCATGACCCAGGCAGTCACAACAAGTCTTTAGATCCCCTCCTGGGGTCTCTCAACCAGCAGAAACACAGCCCATAAGGCAGCATCAATCTGCTGGGACACCATCTCCTGCCACCTGACTGCTGGCACTCCCAGGAAAGGGGGATTCAGCCTCCAGGAAGGCATTCAACAGGAAAAGCTGATGTCCCCCCAGTTTTGATCCCCAGGGTTACCTGCCGGACTCTGTGACAGAAACCTGCTGGGGCAAAATCTGTGCTCCTGCAATTATCCCATTGCTACAGGTCCCAGTAGCCTCTCCTAATGGTGCTCAGGGGACAGTGGTGCTTCCCAGACATCTCCTGGTTCCTCCCAAGGAGAGGCTGGAGGGACAAGGCATGAAAAGCACAAGCGAACCCCTCTCTGTATCTTCCTAAGGAGATTTTAGGAGAGATCACCTACTAAGGAGAGGCTGGATACAAATTTTCAGGATCTAAAAGCTGATTAAAAGCTCAGATAAGGTCAGCTTTTCCAAAAAGCTGCTTTTGAAAAGCCCTCTGGTTCTCTCTGCTCCTTCCACACCATCCAAAATCCCCCTCCGCCTTCCTGAAGGTGAAAGGAGCTGAGCCACAGAGGGCTGCCAGCAAGGGAGCTCCCCGTGCTGGGCTGCTGGGTGGATTTGTTCCCGCTGTTTTGTGCCTGGGTGGATTTGTTCCCGCTGTATTTTTGCCTGGATGTGCAGCCCAGACAACGGGCATTGAGTGCCCCGGGCCCTGGGGACAGCGTTGTCCTTGCGCTGCCATCAGGTGCACACAAAGCCAGGAGCCTCTGCAGGAGGAGAGCTCTGCAGAGCTGAAAGGCGATTAGCATATTCCAGGGGGAACTTTTTTGCTCAAAATGAGAATAAACAGAACTGAAGGATTACAAAACCAAACATGGAACATTACATGGAGCAATAATTGCCTCCTATTATTTCCCTGCACTCACCAAAACAGCTATTTAGACAAACAAAAGAGCAAAGAAAGGCAGAGACCAGTGCTGAAAGTTGTTTTATCTCTGCTAATCCCCACTGCTTTGATAAGTCTGTAATAGGATCATTTGGCATCTCCAAAGTGCAGCATCTCAGGAAATTTCTCTGTGCAGGCAGGTTGTGCTCAGGTGTCCCTTCCCAGCTCCCAGCCGTGGGGTGATCACGGAGTCTGTCAGGCTCTGGGCACACAGAGGAGGGAAAAAAATTCCCCTGTATTTTTATGCATGGATACAGGGAACTTTGTGCCCCTTCTTTAGCTGGGACTGCTTCCAAATATTACTCTATTATTTTTTAATTACTCTTGTTTTCATATTTCGTGACTAAACCGTGTGGGGCAGTGGAATCACCACCCCTGGAGGTGTTCAAAAGACGTGTGGGTGTGGCACTTGGGGACATGGGTTAGTGGTGAACTCCAGTCCTGGGGAATGCTTGGACTCCATGGGTCTGTTCCAGCCTTAACAATTCCATGGTTTTGTTATTAGCAGTTTAGCTAATATGGATGGTCTTTGGTCAAATTTGGATGCCTTTGCCCGTATTTAAAGCAGCTCATTCCACTCCTTGGATTGCCACAGAAGCTGGGATCAAGGAGCGTGCCACACACCAGAGCTGTGCTGCTCCATCCCAGCTGCTGGAAACAGCAAACACCAAGGTTTGTCCTGAGTCCATAGGAAGCTTTTCTCGGTTGTTTGGTATTTTTAGTCCTCACAATGTCCTCTCCCTCTCCATATTACATTGTTTCATACCTAAGACACTCACGCGCTCCACTTTTTGTGTGCTCCAGGAGGTGTGAATTCCATTGCTGGTTCCCACCTGTGGTCTTCCCCATCTCCTCCCAGCAAGGACCATGTTGCCATCACTGGTGGCAGTGTCCCCATCTCCCACCTGCTCCCAACCCACACAGCACAAGCAAGGAACTTTAATTTTCCTCCCAAACAGGCTTTCTTTGCAAAGATGCAACACAGCAGAGACCCAAAGGGGTCGGTAGCAGCCTCCCAGTAAAGCTGTGCTCTAAACTGGTGAGGTCATCAAGTGTTTGGTCCTGGTTTTGTTTGCCTGACTGAGCCAAGAAGAGAAATTCCTCAAGGCCAATCCATGCCATCTGTGTCCAGCTTCATCCTCAAATTAGTTTTGCTAACATGCAGTGCTAAGAATTCACCTTTGCCTGGGATTTATCCCTACTCTCCTATTTTTCCCTTTGTTGCCTAACATTTCTGTGTGGAAGAACACCATGCTCTGCCTCCACCAAGAGGGCAGAGATGGATACCTGGAGCTGATCTGGTGGAACGTGGTGGGTTCAGGCACTTTTTTAATGTTGGATTTAAGATCAATTTTAGCCATTATTTGCCATATCAAAGTTTATGAGCTGTGCACAGAAACTTAATTGCATCAGATTTTTCTGTCAGGAGCTATGCTTTTCTGTCAGATTTTATCTCACAACAAAGAATGGTTCATGCACTGCTGCTGGCACATAAGAATTCATGAGCAGCTGCTGGGGGATAACATTTTCTCCATCAGCTGCTGAACTTTTTACCTGTACAGAGCAGAGTTACCATTGCGCTAGTAGGGAAGAAAACACCTGGAAACAACCCCAAAAGGACTCTGTTGCATGGAATTGAGGTCGTACCATAACCATGCTCTGTCTTAGCCACTTCCCACCAGAGAAAACGAGGCGAAAATAAACTCCTTGATTCCATACATCCCTGATGCTGCTGTGCAGAGGTGGTGCCATCACACAGTTGTTATCCACTACACAGAGCAGAAACCTCCTCGTTATGTCCTTTCCCCTTGGACACGAGCAGCTGCTCTACTAAACCTTCCATATATGCAGCAGAGGGGGAATAAGCAAATATTCCGCGTGGAAAGTTGTCGGCGATGGGAAGATGTTGGTGTTGGAGAAGTCCTGAGTTGGGATGAGCTTGACAGCAGAGCAGAGATGAACTCGTGCCATGCACACAGGCAGGAAAGTTGTATTTATTGGGAAAGAATTCTCTCTGCTCGCTGCGGGGTTTCCCTGGAAGTGGGAAGGGAGAAATTCCCTGGAAGGAATATTGTCAAGAATTGGAACGGGCAGCCCAGGGACGAGGTGGAGTCCCCGTCTCTGGAGGTACTTAGAGCAGGTGGATATGGCACTTGGGGACATGGATTAGTGGTGGCTTGGAATTGCTGGCACTCAAGGATCTTAAAGGTCTTTTCCGACCTAAAAAATTCCAGGACTCTGTAAGAATTCTGTAGGCGTTACTCCCAGCCCAGAGCAAAAGGAACTCTGCCCTCACACCAAACCCCGCACAATGCATAATGCAAACGTCAGTTCCTGCCCCAAAGACCTTCTGGTCTCATCTCCCAGGGTTGGAGAGGAGCAATTCCAGGTCTGGTTCGTATTTCCAGGGGGCACCGGGGCTGTTCCCAGGAGCATATTCCCCATGGGTGTCTCGGGAGACGCGTACTGGTGACTGTTCCTATTCACAGCAATAATAAGAACTGAAATGAAGTATCAGAGCCCCATCTCATTCACCATATCTCCATTTCAAATCTGGGTTTTGTGAAGAATATTGCGAGTATAATAGAGCCCCCTCAGTAACCTGCTCTGCTTTATTACACAATCCACACAAGTTTTCCATTTTTTATTGAATTGGTCACTCAGTCATACTAAACACGGCAGAAAAAGAACAGGAAATAAAAATGAACCAATAAATAAAAGCAGGGTTTCCAAAGCTCTTCTTACTGAAAGGAAAGCTGGGGAGTTCTTCAGAGTTTATCCAGGAGAAAACCACCTTGCTTAGAATAAAATTGTGCAGTGGAACAGAAAATAAGATGTTACTGCAAATGAAATGTATTCTTTAGTGGCAAAAATTAAAGATGTCATAGGAGATAGGCTTGGGCTGTGTCCATCTCCCCAGCTCTGCCCTGGGAATGATGACAGGATAGAAACGCATGGCCAGCCCAAGCCACCCATCGAGGGGCCGGGCAGGGCCACCTGGTCCCTTTGCCACTCGCCCATCCCTGCTCACCCCGAAGCTTTTTAGTATGTTGGGAAAGTGAAGATGTTTAGTTTGCCGTGACATCTTATTTTCTGTTCTGCTGCACAGCGTTATTTTAACCAGAGCAGCCTGCTCCCAGATAAACCCAGAGGAACTGAATGCCTCCGCAAAATCCTGCCCTCAAACATGTGGGAGTGTGGGAGCGCTGGGGAGAGGACAGGGCTGGGACCTGCCATGGATCCCGGTGGTGTTGTCCTGTTTAGGTCTCCATGGAGGATGATCCATCTGTGCTTCACACGCAGCTCGGAGGAGCATGAAAATGAGGATCCCTCGCTGCTGCACACGCCTGGAGGGGAATGCTAGTCTCTTAATTAAACCTAGGGGTTTGTGAGGCTCTAAACTGCCTGGGAGGAGTTCAGTGTGGTCGCCATGGGGCCTTTGTCTCACTGGGACACGCAGTGAATATTCCTGTGCTGCCAGCCAAGTGCACTGACCAGGCAAATCCACCTGGATTGGAAAAGTGCTGCTCAAGCACCAATCACCACTTTGCCTCTGAATGCAGCACCCTAAAGTGTCCAAAGACCAGTTTGGCAGGCAATGCAAGACTTCTTTCCCCTCCAGACCCTGATCCTTGGTGGGATATTTAAGGTATCCAATAATTAGAGGTCAGGACACGACCATGAATTTGTGCTCACCTTTGGGTTCTTGGTGTGCATGGGAATGTGGGCTCATCTTCCAGATCCTGCTCTGTTCTTGGCCTCAGGAGCTCCCTGTGCAAAGGATTTCCTTGCTTCAACAACCCCTGTGTGAAAACTGTTGTCGTTGGTTATTTGAAATGCTCGGATTTCATTGATTCTCCAGCATTAGTTCTTCCATGGCGTTTTTCCTGATTGTCTGTTCATCATGCAACGGCTTTTATGGGATGGTGGGACAACTGTCCACTGCATTTGGAGTAAAAAAAAAAAAGCTCAATATGTAATTTTGCCAAAATATCAAGCCCTCCTTCACACCAGGAATTTTAAATGGGTGTGAATTAACACCCACTGTAATTAGCATCTCCAGTTTCATAATTAGGAAATGCTCAGCCTTTAGGCCATCACTGGGTCAGTCTCAGAGCAGAAATCAGTGTGCCTCCCTCAGCTTCATCTCCCTGAGTGTTCAGCTTTGGCCAAAGGGCCACAAGAAGGAGCCTGGAGTCCTCCTCCCTGGCCAGCTCTGGTTCTTGGAGTGAGGAGCACCAGAGATCTGCAGAAGTCCATGGGCCACCTTCTCCAGTGCCCAGCAAAGGTTCAGGTGCTCCCAAAGGTGCTCTCCCAGGTTTCACATGGCATCTAAGGGCACCTCCAGCCCACAGGCCATATTTCTGTTCAATTACAGCCTGGGTCAGGAGCATTCCACTGCTTTCACTGTCAAACCCAGGTAGATTCAAATTGTGGTTCTCTGCCCAGGAAAATGCAACCCTGACATCCCTGTAATACTGCGCAGTTTAGAAGAGGGTCCCCCACCTTCCTTTAGACAAATGATGACACAGGTAGACAGGTCTCGAAACACAAAGAAACAGCTTGGAATTGGGATGATGGGATTTGTTACCAGCCCCAAATCAAGCTCTCTAGCCCCTGGACCTTGCGCATCTTTCCAGCAGCTGCCTTGGTTGCATCCATTCCATTGCCTGTAGAGTAAAAGCTTCGTTAAAACAAACAGCATTCACCCAAGCACCAGGCTCTTGTCTGGGACAATGACGGAACAAATAGTCCCCTCCAGGCACGCTTTGAAGTCCTGAAGTCCTCAAAGTCCCTAAATCAGACGGAAAAATCTTCCTTGAACAGTCTTTCTCAGCTAACACAACCTAAGATGGCTGGAATATTACCTCCATCACAGCTGACTCCGAGGATCTCCACTTCGTTTTGGTTTAACTGGGGTTTTCTTTGGCCAGCTCCAAATTGGAAACATTCTGTATTCCTAGAGAAAGGATTCCTGCTTACCCCACAGCTTGGGTCAAACTTTCCCATTAGCACAGACAGGTTTTCTTCCCTATTGTTGGTAATTCATTTTAAGTTTCACTTGCTCCTCACTCAGTGTTTGCAATGTAAATGGGAAACTTTTCATTCAGAAAGACCGAGAGGAGGCATTTACTCTTCCTGGGTGTTTCCTCACAGTCTTTTTTTAGAAACACCAGTGGAAGTTTACAAGTATTTCTGGTCAACCAAAAGACTCAGAAGTGCTGACTCCTTTCACCACCTGTAGCCATCCAACCACATCATCTGCACTTCTTCCCTGAGAAGCAGGGCCTACTGGCTCCACCGCGGGATGGTTTGCCCTCTCCAAAAAAGAGGGTCTGGGACTGCGGAGCTGAAGCTGTTGCAGCTCTTCAGTGGAGTGTGGAAAAGCCCAGCCAGCCACTGTCAGCCAATCTTACTTTGCAACAACAGCAGGTAAAGAAATGTGTCCTTCCATGGTGCAATTCCCCTGGGAACACCAGACTCTCCTCTTCTCATCAGCCAGCCCACAGAGGTTAGAAATCCACCCCTAGTTTTGTGATCAGCACCACCTCGTTGTTGCAAAGGAGGTGGATGTGGCCCCTGGACACAAAGGCTCCTCTTGTTGGACAGGCAGAAATGCACCATGGAAGGCACAGACTCACACAAAGGTGACTGGGTTCTTTGGGAACAGAGAAAAACTCTCAGCAAGGTGATTTTTGTGTGGTCTGGTCAGCTGTGGCAGGAGAAGACCCAGTGCTGTGGCTTCATGTGGGATATCGTGAGTTACCAGGGTGTATTTCTGCACGGCACCAAACAACAGCAGCAGGAAATCCAGCTGCTGCCTGTGTGCCCACACATCTGCCTGATAATCCTGATGGCTTTCAGGAGGTTCCTGCTTTCCCCTCTCATCCCAGGAGCTGTGGGATGGCATGGGAATTGAGGGCAGCATATCCCACAGGCTCCATTTCACTTGGGTCCTCTGGACACCTCTTTGTTCACCTCTGTGCCTCGTTGCAGGAGGAAGTTCAGCCCTTTCAGAACAACTTCTGGGCAGCATTTATGTTTTTCCAAAGGCAAACACTGCTGGAGACAGTTACTGCGTGGCAAATCTTTGTGAGGGTCCCTCAAAAGCTACAATTAATATTAATGGCAAATCAAACACCATCCATGAGAGTCACTCTGGTGTGACAGGCTCAATTTGCAGCCCATGGCACCTTCCCATTCAGCACCTTAATATGGAGCTGACCTTTCCAACAGCTCCAGGAGCGAGATCAGCCCAGCAGGATGAATAATGGAAGAACTGTGGGTCACCCAGTTGTCTGCAGTGGTCACCAGGGAAGGTGTGGCTGTGGGTGGCTGGGGTCACGCCTGCCTGGCTGTGTCCCTTCAGCTCCCCACGACCCCTAGGGTAGCCCAGGGTGAGGCACGAGCCCTTCCTGGTTCCCTCCAGGTCTCAATTCACCTGCAGGTCCTAGCAGCTCCGAGCAGCACGGGGAACTTGTCCTGAGTCCCAGGCATGAAAACATAGCAGAGCAAGGCCATGAGGAGGCCACTGGGGCTTCTCCAGAGGTTCCATTAGAGTTCTCCAACAGAAGCAGGGCAGACCCTCTGGATGCCAAGGAAAAACATGTATTTTGAGGAAAGGAGGAGGATGTGGGGCTCTGCAAGCCCCCCTCACAAGCTGCTCTGATGGAAGGACGTGCTTTCCGTGGCAGTGTTTGCTGAGGACACAGCCCTGGAGCCTTCCCTCCCAGGCTCGTGCAGCACTGGCTGTGCCACGCTGCCTCCTGCCTTGTTTTGTTGCCTGGTCTCAGTGCAAAAGCAGAAGTTTCTTCCTCCATATCCTTGGGAAGCACTATTTCATGGAATGCCAAGGGATGAGGCCGCCCTGAAGCCCCACAGTGAGAGCTGGAGGGCACAAGGCAGAGTTTGCTCAATGGACTGAGTGCCTGACATCTTTATCATTAATAAGGCAGAAGATCTACTCAGCATCTCTAAATATGGGGGCATCTATGGGAGTGGCACAAGAGGGAGGCAGAGGTCCCAGCATTTATCCCCTGGTACAGACAGCTTGGTGAAGGGGAGAACTAGAGAGGTGGAGGACCCAAACTCCAAAATTGTAATGACTCATCATCCATCCTGCCCAAACCAACCACATCAACTTTCTCCTCAAGCTGTCTGCCAGGGAAGAGGAAGCTCTTCATTATCCTCCACGCTCCCTCCCCCACACCCCCTGCACGAGAAGAAACAGAGGAGAGATAATGCTTGAAAAACCATTAGGAAAAGAAAAATAATAATAACATGGAGCTGTCTCCAAAGAGCTGCTTCCCTTGTGTGGCAGGCGCCTCCTGGATTAACCTTTTGTATCTGCAGAAATGGGGAATGAATAATTGAGCAGCGCAGGCATAGCAGCGCTCCCGTCCCGCACACGGCTCCACAGCTGCCTCACAAAACCCTCTCCAACGGGGCCTTTTGATTGAGATGGGTACAGGGGGAGAGTCCTGGGTTGCAGTGTATTCTATTACCATCCTCAGGAGCTGTTGAGATCAGGTGGGGCAGTGTTTCCTTGCCTCCTCCCCCCAGACTATCTTTCTGTTAATGGCCCATCATTGTCCTGCCGAATCACTCAGAGATAACTCCCTCTGGACTATCTTCTGTTAATGAGCCTCATCAGCACTTGGCCTCATGACTCATTACCCCATTGTGAGATGCTCCACCCAGAGGGAGGAACCAAGCATTCCATCCTGGATATAATCTGAGACTCTGAACACCAGACACAACCTTTCCACTGGATTTCCAGAAGACAGGAGCTACACAGCCACCACTGGACTTTCTGAGGAAGAGCAGCCCCTTTTTCTACAGGATCGCTACTTCAGGAGGACTGCGGCCACCATTCTAGCAGACTGCTACCACCACCCTGACTAACAGGGTGCCAGGTTGTATCCTGACTCTGCCAGTTTAACCCAGTGTTATCCACCTTTATTGTTTCCCCCCCTCCTTTTATTTCCCTATTAAATTGTTATTCTGACTTGGTGTCTCCCACTAGATTGTTTTCAAACTAGTACAGGGAGGCAAAGACAACGAGCATTGTTCTCCTCATGTGTGCAAATGTAAATCTGTCATCGAAATTATCCGCAGCAACAAACCCGAGGCGTATCCAGTGGGTCTCACCAACGCACAAGGATGGTGCTGCAGGCAGGCAAGGGATCCTCCCCGAGCTTAGTCCACCAGCACAATCCAGGAAGAAGTTGGATAGTTCCTTCCAAACAGATCCTGATAGTCGGATTCCTTCACACAGATCCAAGTGCAGGATGAGCTCTGAGCAACCTGAGCTAGAGGAAGGTGTCCCTGCCCATGGCAGGGATGAGCTGGAGGAGCTTTAAGGTCCTTCCAACCCAGGCCATTTAATGATTCTATGATTCCATGTTGACCTCAGTCCTTTCTTTTCCCTGGCTAAGACACATCACTAAGGGATATTGCCTTAGCCCCTGGCGAGAACTCATTCCCCTGTCCACACCGAAGTGCTTGCAATGGACGACCTGAGAGAGCAAAAACTCAGCCCTGGAAGAGGACAATCGAGAAGAGGCCAAGTGAGTGAAGGCTGGAGACACTGGAGAAGGAGAAAGCTTTCTTTGGAGTTCCTGTTCCACTGGAATTGCCTCATATGTTGTGGCACAGATCATCCCATGCCACCAAGATCAGCCTTTGGGCTGACAAATTGGATGGGGATGATTCTCACCTTCCTTGCTCTCCTGAAGAGGGGGAAGGAGCCATGAATAGAGTGCCCCTCTGGTGGCCCCACGCTGCCCTCGTGGCTCTGTACTGGGCACTGGCACAGCGGTGTCAGATCTGTTCATGCCAAGCCATCTGTTTTAGAGTCCCAAGGCTCTGGTACTGGAGTGTGTACTTTGGCTGCCTTCCTTATCCCAGTAACTGCAGAGGCCATGCCTGAGCAAACCGAGCACAAGTGTTCAGGAGGAGGTGTCAGGGCTGTCTTTGGGAAGTATCAGAAACCTCTGTTTGTCCGAGTTCAGCGTCCCCACTTCGCAGATCAGCGTGGAAGAAGGGCAGGGAGACCCTGTGCTCTCCCTTTCTCCACAGTTTTCCCTTCAGGCAGCCTCAGGTGCGTGGCTGTAGGATTGGAAGCTGCACACCTGAGCATGGATCTCCCCACCCCAGCAGCTTTGCCCTGTAGCCCTTCGGGCCCTGGTGGCCTGGGCTTTCCTCAGGGTGCACAGGAGATCCCGCTCTAAGCAGATGCTCTGCCCTTGCTCTGACAGGACAAGCAGTGCCTTTCCCACCATTTCAGGAAGGCCTTTTCCCATCACCACTGTGTGTGATCCCCTGTGGATTGAGCTGCACACACACGTGGGGCTGTCATGTGCTGCTTCCTGTCCCAAGAGACTCAGAAGCTCCTGGCATGCTCTTAATTAATGTAGGGACATATCTGTGACAGCATCTTTAACCCTGTGAGACCTCTAACCCCATGGCACCCTGGTTTTTCTGCACCTTAACAGAGCTCCTTTGGAGACGGCAGTCAGGAATGATCCCACAGCTTCCCGGCCTCTCCTCTCTGCCCATTCCTCATCTGCCCCTTGGGAAGCACCCGCGAAGCCCATCTGTTTGTGCAAGCCTGGTGCTTGTGTACACAGCCCTCCCAAATCCTTGGGTGGGCATTTAGAGGGCCACGGGAGCAGGATGTGAGTGCTGACCCAGGATGTGGAGGTGGTGAATTCCTGAGAAACTGCCTCCTCATGCCCAGCTGGTGGATGTGTAAATGGCAGCTCTGGAAGGACCATGAACATGGAAGAAGCTGGTCTTGAAAAAAGCCAAAGTGTTTCTTCTTCTTGTCCATGAATTCTTGGCCCAGACAGAAGCCTTGGGAGGTCAAGGGACAGAGCTTGTCATGACAGGTGGGGACATCCTGAACACAAGTAGGAGGACAGATAAAGCCTCTCCAGGGCCAGATCCTCACGTACAAGGTCTAATAAAGGTATGGGAAGCTCTACCAGCTGAGAAGGATCTATAACACTGGGCTTACCCAGAGAGCCCTGAGCATTCCTGAGTTAGTCCCCTGTGGAAGGAGCAGAGCTCATGTGCTCATACACCACATGCTGACTCTGATTCATCCACCGACTGCTTGAATCCCCAGAGCCTCAGTCCTTGCAACGCAGGAGCTGTGCCAAAGGTAAAGATGGGTGAAACACAAACTCCTCCAAAGGCTGCTTGGACTCATTCCAGCCAGCAGAGAGTGGCCAGGTAAAGTCTTCACCATCCAGCTGGAATTGTTTATCTTTCTTTCCTAGTATTTGTCATTTCTGCGGTGACAAGTCCCTCTTCACCAGTGTCAACTCATTAGGCCTGGTAATGACAAGCCCTACTCTTTGTCTAATGAATTCTTCTAATCCCCATTGCCATCAGAGTCTGTTTACCCTTGAAAATACTTATAATGGTTTCATCTGCCTCTAATTCCCTTTTTTCTTGGTCAACATGGCCGGGATTTACCTTCATGATTCTTTATTTCTAGAATTCGCACAGACATAGATGACAGAAAAGGGAGAGATAGCACGTAAACACAGGATTGCTGCCAAAGGTTTTTTGCTGGCCCACCAAGTTCACGGACTTGCTTTCCACCTCTGCAAATAAGAGCCAAAATCCTGGAATGAGCCACAGCTGAACCAGGCCAGGCAGCCTTTGTTTGACTCTCCAGGTATCTGCTGGGGAGTTCCTGGGTCAATTTAGGATGCTGCAAACAAGCAGCTCAATTTACTCTGAAGGAGTGCTTGACCTCCACGTGGAGGGTTGATGCCAACCAAGGAGCAAGGCAAAGAGGTTGATTCCACCTCTGCCTTCCCAAGGATGGCATCGCTTGGGAAAAAGCATGAGCTGGTTTCTGTCCTGCCCACAGCCCACAAAGACGAGGCTGCAGCCTTAAGGTGCAGCAAGGGTGGCGTAACTGCACATCTGGGAACTGTGGTTACGGGCTCTGCTCCCTTTCTCCTGCCCCAGAACACGGGACTGGTCCCTCCTCTGTCCCCTCCCTTCTGAGCAGGGTTTTAGGTCAGGCTGTCAGAGCGCCGGGGCCACTCAGACCTTCCCATCCTAAAGAGGCCCTGTGCAATTTCATTACCCCCTGCAATGTCAAACTGCAGCTTGCTCTCATCCATCCTTTTCCTCCTAGGACTGCCCAGCCCCTCCCTCCCCAGCACTGCTGGAGCAAGCTTCCTAAGGTGAATTAACCACATTAAATTTGTCTGTGTTATCTGCACTACCCTGGTGTCGGTTCAGGCGAGGATGATGGATATGGTCCTAACCCGACAGAAATTAGGGAAGTTCACACTGTGTTTTAATAGCAAATGCAGTGATTTGACAGTGAATAATGGAGCTGGTCAGGTTCTATTAGTGGCAGATTAGAACATAATTCAATCTCAAACCTTGCTGTTTTAAGCCTTTCTCACAGACTGTATTAAACCTGACCCAGGTCTGAAGAGGCAGAATGGAAGTGCTCCGCACACGGGGACGAATTACATGCCACAGCCTGGGACCTCCGATTCCAGTGCTCAAACTCACCCATCTGAGATACAATGAGGCTGGGGGGCCATCACGACATGGGGCTGCACCCACTGGAGAGGGGGCACAGCCCCACACAGCTGGAAATTGAGGCTGGAAGAACTGGGAGTGCAGCACAGAGGAGGGACACACTGCACTGGAGGGGGAGGATCCAGGGGGTCCATCCCAGGAGGGGTACCAGGAGAGGGATGGAGACAATGGAAAGGCCCCTGTGCCTTGGTGGAGGGTACTGAGTGTCAGCGCTGAAGGAAAGCACCTCCATGAATATTGGTGCTTCACATGCTTCCAGGGAGAATGCAGGACACAAGGAAGAGCCCCGGGGCACGGAGAGACAGAAAAATCAGGATTTTTTCAGCAGAGAGGAGCCAGGGAAGTGTTTCATGGTGCAGCTGAGCACCACAACACCTGGCTGCCATCCCGTAACTGATTCTGATGTCATTTCCCTGTGGGTGGCTTCCTGCAGCTCCTCCTTACCTCATTCCTACAAGCTCCAGCCAGAGAGTGTTCCCATCACCTTTCCAAGCTCCAGGCCTGCATTTCAGGCCTGTTTTCAGAGTTTCCTCACCCATTGTCCTTCCAATGCCTGGGTTCTGTTTGCTGAACGAGTGCGTGATTGGGCACCTGACACGGGGCTGTGTTTTCTGATTGAGAGGAGAGTGCTGAATTACTTTAGCAATCATTTATTGAGTACCTAAGATACAGAAAACCTAGCAGAGATAACAACATCCTGCAGATTAAATCCTCCTTTAGAGGGGCCTCACTCAGGCTTGTAAACATTTTCCCACTGGTTTTCCCTCAGCCTCCATCTCCCCACGCTGCAAGCTGAGAGGGCAGGCAAGACTTTTGAGCATCTTCTCATTAGAAGACACCACAGAGCCCAAAAAAAGCCATGAAATCACTGTCCTGCCTCCCATCAGGCAGAAGCCTCCTCATCACCAGCCTCTCCCAACACCCCAGTGGGGCTTTGGCTGACTCTGGTGCTGCAGCAACTTTTGGTCACTGGATGCCCAGGCTGGTGGAGTTTGGTGGCAGGCACAGGATCAGGACTGTCACTTCAGAGGGACACAGCCACGGACACCCCAAGGTGATATTTTGCTTCTCTGCTGTTCTTGTGACCTCCAGAATCTCCTGTGTCCTCTCTGACCTCCTTGTCAGGAGTTCACGGGAGCTTTCCATGGCACACCTTTTCAAATTCCTTTGCTCTGAGCTTCAAGGCAAACGGGGACCTCTGCAGCAACACGCTGGAAATAGAAAAGCACAGACATCATAAAGCAGCAGCACAGGCAGATACAGAACAGCAGTCAGCAGGGTTCATTTACACCGAAGCACAGCTCCTGCTCTTTCAGCTCATTGGCACCTTTGGGGTTTATACCCTGCAGCTCCTGAGTGCAGAAGACAATTTCCACCTGGACAAGGCAGCCTCAGGCTACCAACACCCAGAAACTGCTGGCTTTGGTGGAAAGGATGAAGTCTATTTGCCATGAGCCACCTGTTCTGGTTTGTGAGAGAGCCAGGACCCCAAGGGAACCCCCTGGGAGACATTGGCCCTGAGAAGAGACAGCGGCACAGCTTCCAGTAGCTCTGGAGGGGTAGAGGGCCAGGATGGATGATTGGTGGAGCTGGAAAGGGCTGCTGAAACCCACCAGGGAAGCAGAGCAGCCGTGTCTACTTGGAGGTCCTGTGCTGGAAGCAGCTGCAGCTCCTCCCTGCAGTAGAAGAAGCTGAAGACGAGTGGGAGATGGAGATTTTCCCATGGAGTGAAGGCAAAGGGGGGGACAGCTTCCAAGAGCTGATGGAGGTACTGTCAATCTCCCCAGAGACAACAGGGGTGGTTGAAATCCCTCCAGGACTTTATTCCCACATCTTATTTACCTCTGCCTTTTGGGCTGCAAGGGCCAGAGGTGCTTTGCTGTTTTCCAGCCAGGACTTGTACACGTCTCCCTGTGCCAACACGGAGGCCAGGGATCCTGCTCCAGGACACAGAAGCCCCTCCCCACATCTGGCCCTCCAGGCAGCCCTGGGAAGCCTTTTTGCTCATCTGTGTAAGGGCAGCAGCACTTCACGGAGCACTTTGACACCAGCCAGTGACGAGTGTGGTACAAGGGCTGGCTCCTATGACTTATCTGGGAAAGGTTCCCCGAGCTCCCCACACTGCAGCTCATCAGCTGCTGCCTCCTAATTGAACCTCTCCAGGAGGCTCCTCAGCACAGCAGGTGCTGCAATTACTCACCTCGCACAGACAGCAGCACTAATGAAGGTGGGTCAGAGCCCTCCCGCTGCTCATGGAACTCGGGAGTCCTCACCTGTGCTTCCCACAGAGGCACAGTCATTGGGTTTCTTTTAAGACCACATTATGCCTCTTACAATAGTGCAGGAAATCTTCCCTAGATGAGCTTCCTGGAGCAGTGGGAATGAATCCCTCACCTCACACAGAGCACCACAGGCTCTGCAGGCTTTTCCTATTTCACAAGTGCTGCCAGTGCGCTCTGAGAGCAGGAGATGCAGCAGTTCAAGAGGACCATCAGACCAGATTCCCTCTGAGGCTGTCACAGAGCACCTTCAGGTGAGCTTCCCTCCCCTCTGGAGTCCTGTGCTGGGACAGCCAAAGGCTGTAGGAATCAGACCAGTCTGGGGACACTGCTTTTGTAGTGTTTCCTTGACTCTTACCAGCATCACTGGCCCTGGCCAACACCTCTGTTTGCATCTGTGAACCCACAGAAACTCAGGATGGCTTGGGTTGGGAGGACCTTCAAGGTCACCCAGTTCCACCTCCTGCCATGGGCAGGGACACTTTCCACTGGACCAGGCTGCTCCAAGCCCCATCCAGCACTTCCAGGGATGAGGCAGACACAGCTTCTCTGGCCAGCCCGTGCCAGAGCCAGAAGTGTGGGTGCCCTCAGCAACCACCCTCCAGCAGTGACCAGGAACCACCACAAGACCAGCCACCCCCAGGGACTCCCTGCATGTGTCCTGCTGGACTCTTCCACGTGGGAACCTCATGATGGTCCCCTTGTGTACCAACACTGCTCATCACTCCCTGAATGCCCTTCCAAGGCTCTGTCACCCTCCGGATGCAGGGGTGGGATCCCTGGGCCTGTTGGGGATGACAACACTTTCCCCGTCCTGGTGGTTCCCATGTGGCACGTGCCATATATCACCTAAATAATGCACCAAGCACGCCTGTCAATAATGGTGTGGTGAGATGGGAGCTGGAATTCCATCCCTGCAGACAGCCATTCCGTAAGGGAGAGAAAGGGACACGCTCTCTGAAATGCTGTGCATTAAAGAGCATCTATGCTGCTAAACCCAGCTTTAGAACAGCACTTAAAACATTTCTGTCATGGTCTCAGTGGGACCCTGGAGTCCAAATGGGAGCCCTGGGAGACTGCAAAGGTGGGAGGTGGGAAAAAAATACCCATTGTATGTCTTATACTGCTGGTGTAAAGCAGCTAGGACAAACCAACAGGTCAGTGTGCAGCAGCTCCCGAGACATCCAACCAAGCATCTCCCATGCTTCCCCTGAGCCAGAACCTCCCTGAGGACACAAATCCACCTGAGACCTGAGCATTCCCAAAGGCGGTAAGAGGAGGCTGTTTGCATTGTGCTTCCGTGGCTCTTTTAGGGGCTCTCCAGCTCTGTGATCTCCTGGTGCCTCAAGGATCTGGGAAAACATGGAAGAGACGAAAAACACATTCTTAATGCCAGCCATAAACATGCCCATGAGGTTGGTATGGAGGCAGTCAGTGATGATGCCAGGGTAAAATTCAGTGTTTGCGGTGGCAGCAGCAGGGAGGGCAAGGTGGCAGGAATTTTTTTTGGCAACCCTGATTCAGAATCCATAACAACCCAGCAGGAACACTGTAATTCCTGCTGCTGTTTCCCAGCATTGCAGCAAATGCAGGGCTGTTGTAGCCTAACTTGTGTCAGGGGTCAACTTTATAGCCAGGGAAAAGTGGGATAGGGAATCTTAACTTCCTGCTGCTGCCACTTCTGGGGAATGTGTAAGTATACTGGGAAGACAAAGGAATGCAAGGACTGGTAGGATACCATCCGGTAGGTTGGGGTTTGGAGGAATAGGCTGGAAAAAAACCTTTGGAATGCAAACGTTGCCTTCTGCAGAATTGTGCCCTCACACCTCTTCCTGGGTTCGTTTTTAGTTTCAGCTTTTAATCGATCCAGCAGATCTTGTGGGGTTGGAGCAGGTGGGGTTTGTGGTGCTTCTTCCCCCTTAAACCTGGAGCCTCCCTAAGGGAGCACATGTGGCAGCCCCAACACACCTCCATAAAGAAGAAGCATTGCTGCTTCTTTAAAACAGATGGAAATTTGAAGTCAAGAGTTTTCATTAAAATCTGGGTGTTTTTCCCCAGGTGAAAATGTCCACATTTTCCCCATGTGATGTTTTCAGTCATAAGCAACTGTGAGCGAAGAGCAAATGAAATCAGGGAGGGTCTGGTGGGCTGGGGAAGGGGGAGATCTGAGCTCCAGGTCCATGGTGCCACTCAGAGCTCTGTGGGGACATTAAACAAGCTGAAAGCTCCTAAAGAGTGAGCCAGGATTTTACTACAGTAAATGACACCTGGAAATCCTCCTGGAAGGACATGGACAACCTCAGGGTTCATCACTGTGGCCAAATACACTGACTTGAAAAAGGTCGAGCTTCCTGCTGCTTCTGATCTACGGGGGAAAAGGGTCATCTCTGGAAATGCTCACCCTGAGGGAGCCAGATCTTAAAAACAAGGGGAAGTAAAAGGTTTAATGTCAGCACACGAATCCGGCGGGATGCACACATTCCTCACCAAAGCGGTGCTGCAGGAGGAAGTCACAATGCAGAGCAGACTTGGGAATGCTTCCCAGACATCTCAGTGCAGCACAACTCTCCCATCCATGAAATGGGAAAAATGCTACTGCTCCCACAGCTATAGGACACGAAAAGTGCAAGGGGAATAATTGTAAATTTGGAGAAAATTAGGCTTTTAGTGTCCAGAGTCAGTCCCATGTGTTGGCAAAGTCCATAAATCCCCAGGAGATTGAAGGTGTGACAATATCAAAAGGTTGCTGAGAAATCACCCATTCCTCTGCTTCAAGGTTCATGCTCAAGAGATTGCTTTCCCTGGCTGCAGAGACAATATTTCATGGAGTGGGGATACCTGGAGTCAGTCCCCTTGGGACTCGGAGTGAGAAAAAAGGAATCACGTTCAGTGCACTGAAGCATTTCATAACTGAGCTTCACAGAAAGTTAATCCCAACTATTTGCTCGGGGCCAGGAGAATTCGAGGTGCGCAGGGGTGGTCCAGGCCAGCTGTGCCACACCCAGAGGTGACACCTGTATTGGTGTTAATGACTCCAAAAACCTCAGTGCCCCTTCTCACTAAAGCAAACCAAAGACCACGCAGCAAATAAAAGGTGTTGAAGAGCATTCTGATTTTAAACTGAAATACTCCAAGTTGAGGGCAGTGACAGCAATCCTCATTCTCGCTATAGACACGAAAAGTTAAATCTGTAGGATGATACCAAAATCATTTGTGTGTTGCACTGATCATTCAGAAGCAGAAATCATCCCTCTGACTGCCAAATGTTTCCTGGGAAGATCAGACTTCCCTACCAAAACACTCTCTCCATCCAACGTCGGAGACAAACAACAAATGCTGGGGCTGTTCAGCCTGGAGAGGACAAAGTGTGGAGACCTCAGAGCACCTTCCAGCATCTGAAGGGGCTACAAGGAGGCTGGAGAGGGATTCTTCATCAGGAACTGCAGTCACAGGGAAAGGAGGGATGGATCAAACTGAAAGACGGGAAATTTGGGTCAGAGAGACACAAGAAATTGTTCCCTATGAGGGTAGGGAGGCCCTGGCACAGGGTGCCCAGAGCAGCTGTGGCTGCCCCTGGAGCCCTGGAAATGTCCAAGGCCGGTTTGGATGGGGTTTGGAGCACCCTGGGACAGTGGAAGGTGTCCTTGCCCATGGCAGGGGGCAGAACAAGGTGGCCTTTAAGGTTCCATCCAACCCAAACCATTCCATGATCCTCTATATCTGTTATTTGAGCCAACCACCCTCGCGATTAAAAATAAAAGTCTCTCTCCTGAGCCCTTCACCCCTTTTTTCACCTTCTGAGGAGCTCTGTCCCCTGCCTGGGTGAAAACCATCTCCAGGCAATAGTTCTGTAATGCCAGCAAGGAACCCGGGCATAGTTAGAGGGGAGGATTGGCAGCACCAAACCCGAAGCCTCAAAGAGCAGCACAATTATGCTCTTTACTGCTGCTGCTCCAGTAGGATCCAGACAAACCACGGGCAAGCCCAGAGTAATTTTATTCTGATATGCCTGTCTAAACCACAGATAGCTCTTCAGGAGGGTTCTCCCTCACTTGTTAATTTAACGCTTGATATATAAGAAAAATTAGAATTAAAATGTGCCCGGCTGCTTCTTCCATTCCTGATTCCATTTAGAAATATCTCACATCTTGCCACAAAAATGAGCTAAACTGCTTGGAGACGTTTTAGAGCCTGTATTTTATTTTTAGACAAGTCTGTGTGATTTAGGATCCTGAACTCCAATGAAGTTTGCACAGATCTGATCACCACATTTAAATCCAGGCCCTGGCATGGAAGGAGAGACAGGTCTCTGGCGTTTGAATCAAGGGGTGGTTTGGGGTGGAAGGGACCTTAATGACCATCTCATTCCACCCCCTGCCATGGGCAGGGACACTTTCCACTATCCCAGGCTGCTCCAAGCCCCGTCCAGCGTGGCCTTGGACACTGCCAGGGATCCAGGGGCAGCCACAGCTTCTCTGGGCAAGCTCTTGAAAGACCACAAGGATGTGTGGACCTGTGAAAGACAATCAGCCAGGTAGGGCTGAATCCCAGAGGACAAAGAGCTGGAGTCAGGTTTAACAGGTGACTTTCTCGAGACTTTAGGTGGGGTAAGCAACACCCAAAGCGTGCTGCTCCTCCCGCCATGGGGACAGCAAGGAAAGGAAACCAGATCCTTGCCTAAGCCACTGAGAGCCTTTCTCCCACTTCTCCAAGGCTCTCCAAGCAGCAGCCACGTGCACGTGATGCCATGGAGAAGATGCCTGAAGAGGCAGAGGCAGTTCTGAGCTCCACTGCACGCTTCTGCAAGAGGAGGAGGCAAGGACTACACTGGACCCTCATTAATCCCAGGAGATGGAGACCATGGGACCACGGGAGAGAGTGGGAGCTCCCACGTCTGTGCCGTGCCAGCGACACACGGGAGCCTGGATCCTTCACAGGCACTTCTGGGATTTCTTATTAAAAATTGAATTATTGGTCTGGGCATGAAGCACAAGAAACACGAGGCTTAAAGCACTATGCAAGAGCCCCAGAAGGGGCCACGGGTCAACACTGTGCCACCAGAGAAGGGAATTCCAGGATACTCGCGTCCCTCTCCACTGCTTTGCTTTGCCCGTGGCCCACAAAATGAATGGAGATGTTTCAGCTTGGAGAGCCCAGAGTGGAGATGATGGGTGAGGAACGAAATCCATCCCTTTCGAAATCCACGGAGTTAAGCATTTGTGAGAAAATCTGTTCTCTGCACTCGTCAGGAGGGGAAAGACAAAAGGAAGAAGGGGAGATAAAGAGGGGAAGAGACAAGGAGAAAGCTCTGGTTTAAATCCTGATGAGCCAAGTGCAGAGGATGGAGCCTGAACAGAGATTTTCTGCCCCAAACGCAGGGTAGACTGTGAGGTTTGGCTGCTTTTCCAGGAAAGCTTTGCAGAAAGCTGCCCCCCAGTGCCTCCAAATAAAGCACGGAGGTCACAGGAGAGGCAATATCCTGGGAGATGTGCAGAAGGACAATGATCAGGGAGCACTTTGTTGTCAAAACCTTGCATTTCAAAAAGGAAGGACTGGTGATAAATCTAGGTAGGGAAGACAAAAAAAAATGTTGGGGCAGATATGTAAAAAATCTGGGTCAATCAGGTGATTAATTGATCAACTGATCAAGTGCTTGATCAATAAAAGAGAGAGGTCTGTGCCAAGGACTGGAATGAGGAAGGTGATAAAGGAAGGGACAAAGGCTGGGAGAAATCCCTTTAAGGAATGCCCAAATCATCTACAGTGCCTCTTCTCCAATAAACAGCAACACATTTAAACCTTGCAGCATTCCCTAATTATTCTGGACATGAGCCTGGAGTGCTGCTTGCCCTGGGCATGAACTTGTCCATGAAGTGCCCATCTTTAGGAGCACAGAAAGTTCTCTGTATTTACAAGGCAGACACCCATTTATTGGGGGTGGTGTGTGCCCTGTGCAGAAGGAGAGCTGCTACAGCTACATGAATTTAGTGATGGTAATTTCAGTGTGACCAAGTATTTCCTTCCCTGGAAAGGTAAATGATCTATGGGTGCCACCATCCGAGCACCCTGGGAGCCAGGCAGGGTGGCACGATAATATCCAAGAAATGAGGATCAGGTCTGGGTGCTGGTGCTGCTGCAGGCAACTGGAGGCTCCCCAGGTTGCCACAGCAGGGATGGACTTGGCTGCAAAGATCTGCATCCTGCAATACGGGGAAGGGGAAGGAAGTCTTCCAGAAGGAAACCTAAATTGGAGCCAGAACCAGCACCAAGTCATCATCACAAGGGTGAGCAATTAATGATCAATCCAAAATCTGCATTTGTTTCCTTTCTCGAGCACAAAATGAGGCCACTGGCCTCTCTGCATAGAACCGAGCTCAATTCATGGGAAACGCAGCACCCGAGCAGAAATTCCCGTGTTTGCCTGGCTCCAAGTCCAAACTGCAAAAAGCAGGTGCTCAAAGCACCATTGTTTGCCTGAGGGATGCTGGCAGGGTACCCCGAGTGGGTATCCATGAGGGGATGCAATCCTGGGGTGGTCACGAACTCTGCCTCCGTTCCCGCTCCGGTCTCTCCCACGGGACCCGGGGAACTGGGGTTTCTCCGGCTCTGTTGCCATTCATCCCGGCACAAGGGAACCTCCTGCCTCACACCAGACACCACAACCAGACCAGGCTCACAGACACCAAGCTCCAAAGTAAAGCAAGACAATCTGCAATTAAGAAACCCCCAATATTTGTAAATACATCCGTGCCTCCTGCACAGTCCATCAGACAATCAGGGAAGCACAGAATGGCTTGGGTTGGAAGGGACCTTAAAGATCATCTCATTCCAATCCCCTGCCATGGGCAGGGACATATCCCCATTAAAAAATAAACCCTCAAAAGGATCTCACGCTTCAGGAGTTAAAACACAACAAAAGGTCCAACCTGCCCATGGCCCACACGGCGTTTCCAACAAGCTCCTCTTGCAAAATTAGCACGAGCTCAGCTTCCTCAGCTTTCTTACAATTCAAACTCGACAGTTTCAAGGAGAATTGGAAGTTTCTCAGCCAGGGTGTCTCTCATTCTTTGTTTTTCCTCTCTTTCTCTGCTCCGTCGCAGCATCCAGGAGGTTCTCCTGGTGGCGATGTAAAAAGCGTGTTATCGTTCCTGGGTGAAGAGGGGAAGCAAGCAGGAGCCTGTGTTACACTCCAAGACAGACAGGGCTGATTAATTTGCAGTTAACATCAGCTCGCTTCATTATCCCTTCATCGGAGCCTGACAAATGCGCAAACAACAATGAAAAATAGAAATTAATAGGAGTATTAGCAGCCTGCTCTGGATTTAATCCCCACAATAGAACATACGGATGTGTTACACCTTGTTTCTTTGTAATGACCTCATACCCACCCTCCTGTCCTTGGGCATAAATCTATTTAAATTTAAAGAGATCTATTTATATACACACGTGTGTGTGTGTGTGTGTGTGTGTGTGTCCGTGTCTATCCATATGCATGGGTACACGTGGCTGGGAGGGTTTGCTCATCACTTATCAGTTGAGGCTGGGAAAAGCACTTGCACTGAACTAAAGCACCTGCACAATTTGACCTTCTGTTCCCAATGTCTCAGCAAGAGAAGGAACCTGTGGGGCCCTGTCCCCACTCAGCTCCACAGTGAAGGGGGAGGATCGACCCAGGCTGGGAGCAGACACAAACACCCTGATGCCACTAAGCACCGATCCATCGTCCTGTCCCCAAGAGAGAAGGCATCAGGGCGCCTCTTCTCCTCATTATCCTAATTTGCACCTCCTTTCCATGGTTTCTGATGCTTGTCTGCTCAGCTTGGAAGGTGCTTTTCACCAGGACATCATGGAGGTCTCACACAGGAGCTGCCTTTGAGTGGGAAGTGGATGCTCTCCCATTTTTCTGTAGGCATCTCCTCCAGCCCTGCTGCTGTTTGAACAGGAGTGTGTGGGGAGGCCAAGGGGTGATTAAAAAATTATATTAAAGCATGTTTGTGCCAAACCTCTGTAGTCCCTCGAGTCAGGCAATGTCACCGCAACAGAGCGAAAATCCACAGTGGGGAGTCACCCAGGTGTTTTATATGCTCCAGGAAAACCTGAGGATCTGGAAGGAAACAGGGAATTTCAAGCATTACTACTTTTCTCACTGAAAGCCCCTTGAAAGAAATGCTATTGAAAGAGCTCCTCATCTACCCTTCAAGGTGACCTGCAAATGAAAAAAATGGGTTTCTGGCCTTATTTTTGGCTGAGTTACGAAGGCCTGGAAAGTTGGCAGGGATTCGAAGCAACACTGGGATTTAATTTTCTTTTTCTCTATTTTCTTTCTTTTTCTCTTTTTTTTTTTTTTTCTTTTCTGCTTGAAATGTAGTTCTTGTCTTGCCTGGCACTCTGTGGGCAAAGAGAGAACCCATGAAATCCAGCCATGACAAAGGACTGACACTGGTACATCCAAGAGAAGGACACACCAGCTCCTGGTTTGCCTCCAAACGAGGAGAGGGAATACTTTTGCCTGCAGGAGGGTTATTTCTAGGTAGGAGAGAAAGCACTTATTTGGCTTCTCGTGGCCTCTATTTAACTCCCTGATCTAAGGAGATCTTGGGTGAAAGTAAGGCTCTGATAAAGATCTAATTCCCTTTCTTCTTTCAGTGCCTGCTGGGGGAATTCCCATGTAAGTAGGGCTGGAAGGAGTAGAAGGAGAGGAGAAAAACCCTTGTCTGTGTCAGGAAAAAAACTGACTCACACTAATAACTCTCAGGGAAGGAAGGAGGCAAACATTAAAATGCTTACACGGAAATTTGGAGAAATTAGAAGCAATTAAATACTCTAAATCAGAGGGCTCTCACCTTGCTAAGGAAGAAAACCTGGATGTGGCAGCCAAATGATAAACCGGGAAAAATAGAACTTGGGCAAGCAGGGAGCAGGGACATTGCTCAAAGGAGTTTGGTTTGTAAAGCTTTGCCAGGGAAGGGGAACCTGGCCCACGGGGCCACGGAGCGCGTCACCGACGGGCAATACGAGACCCGAGCTCCAGCGATGGGCATTACCCCCTGTGCCACCCGGGTGTCCTCAGAGGTGGCAGCCCCTGTGGCTGCCCTCGGCCTCCTCATCCCCACTGGCCCAGCAGTGCCAGTGCCACCCCCGGAGCCTCGCGGGTGACGAGCGGCAGCAGCGCATTTTCTGTCTCACACGCTTATTTCCAAGCCAAAAGAGCTGAAAATATTTGAGCCACCAGCGACCTGATGCTGCTCTCCTGGGACACCCAAAAGATTTCTCACAGGGAGGGGCTGAGCTCTGGTGGCACCACCTCTGACCACGCTGGGCAAACAGCAGCAGTGCCACCCTCCGAGAGAGGGGACAGCAGCCAGAGTGCAGCAAAAAGCTCTTGTTGCCTTCAAACTGTTTTTCCCTATACACAGCACCACAGCCTGGGAAGGGAGATCCCTGGTTTTCCAGAGGCCTTGTGGGGTTAGAGAGATCGGACACCAAGCCTGCCACCAGCTGAGAAATTTGCACTGGGATAGTCTAAACAATTGTCCACAGCTGTAAGACAAAGAAGCAAAAATATTTGATTTAACTGAATTTCATTTTTATTTTGAATTTTTAATTATTGCTGTTGGGAGGACATATCCATCATCCCTTACTCCAGAAGCCCTCACTTATTTCCACACCAATTTGATGGCATTTTTCACAACTCTAAACTTTTCCTGCTGAAAACCAGCGGGCTGGATCCTGGCTTGGAGCTCCAGAAAAGCACTGACAGCAAAAGGCAGGAGCTGGCTGCTCCCAGGGTCTCCTACCGGGGGTCTGCTCCACTTGGTGGTCCCGGTTCCTCAAGCTTTGCCCTCTCCATGCAAAGCTTGAGAAATGTGAGGAGGCAAAATAACCATGTGAAGAGCTCCTGAGACGGGAGGCTGAGGAAGAAGGGTCTAGGGGAGCACCAGGCAGAACCCACTGGAGCCCATTTATCCCCTGGACACGCAGATCACTGTGTGGCTGTGCTCATTTCACAGACATCATTTGGGAAAGCCAAAATAAAACGATTTACTCACCAACTCCGGCACCAACGCCATGCAGGAATTCTCTGAGCCCAGTGGAGGAGTCGGGAGACACTGCTAAGGAAAGAGCTGGGGAGCAGCTGAACCCCATTCCCCGTGGGCCAGGAACTGGGGTGTCATCCAGAATGAGAAAAAAAACAAATTAAGCAGCACCCTGAAAATTGTTCAAATGGGTCATTAGATGAAAGTGCAGGACACCAGCCCAGACAGGATGGGACCACGCTGGAATTCCAGCAGGAAGGAGGTTGTGAGTCCCCGCCTGGTCAATGGAGCGGGAAGCCAGGCTGGGCCTCCTCAAGGACCTTCTCTGTTGAGAACCACAACAGCAGCGAGATCCTCCAAAAAGTGCAAGTCCCAAATCAAAAGTCAAGCCACTACTAACAGAAAGACATTAACAAGATCTAAAACTCTGCTCTGCAGAGGTATTAAGATGTTGGAACTAAACCTGTCTTATTCCTGCTAGTGGCTGCATTTTAAGGAAACCTTTTAAAAGGATTATCTTCAGGAACTCTCTTTCAACAGCCTTCCCTTTAAGAGTCCTTCATGGTGATAGCACTATTAATTATGCTATGTGATATGATTATGTATTTGTTCAGGTCCGGCTTGGAAACACGAGGCAGGGCAACATCTGCAGGTGTCACTTCCAGCACGGAGCCTGGGAACTCCAGCCTTTGATGTGGAGCGCGGGTGTGTGGGCTCTGCACAGGGCAGGCACCCACGAGGCGCTGGGCTTTGCAGTGCCACCAGCCTGTTTGATCTGGAGGGGATCACCCAGTGCCTTTACTCACACAGGGAGTTTTGGAAAAGGCTGGCGAGGAGCCCCGAAGCGCCGGCTGGAGCTCTTTAACAGCAGCCGCCAGGAAAAGTCTGCGCGGATCTATATCCGTATCTGGCTGGAGATAAAGATGTATATTTTTATCTAAATATACATAGAGAGAGGCGTTTCCAAATCTGGCTGTCTCTCTATTTACCTGCTTTTAACAAGAAAAAAGCGACTTCTTACGCTGCTCTTGCCACTGCATTTAAAGCAGAAATAGAAGTTTTTCCGAATCTCTCCCCTCCCAGCCTCGGCGAAGGTGTTCGAGAAATGACAAATGGTTTGGCAGCCTCTGTCTTTGGGCACACGGCTCATCCTGCCCCGAGCCATTCCTGTGAGGAAGGGCCATCACCGAGAGCACAGGGACAAGGAAGTCACCTCTGTCCCCAGCTCACGCCCGTCGAGGCAGAGCCACGGGAAGAGCTCGCCCTGGTGGGGTTGGTTTGGTACTTAGAGGTGTCGGGGGAGAGGTTTAGGTTTGCTCTTCGGCCACTCTCCTGCAAGGAGATTTGGAGCTCAGCTCCAGGCACCATCCAAAATGCAAACAAATACAGACCCTCGGATTTGGGAGGTCGGAGGCCGCCGGGCTGAGCCGTGCCCTGTGCTTTGTGCGTGGCCGGGCTTGCACCAGAGAGCACCCAAAATATGGGCGCCCACCATCCAGCACCATGGGTGCCCCAGCCCTCCCAAAGGACGTTTGCTGACAATTTAGGGAAATATTTTATATTTAAATCCAGATGTTCTGCTCCAATTCAGAGCCTCTGCGTGGGCTCGGGTGTCGTATATATTGTGCATATCTACAGCATACGCGGGCTGGGTGGATGGTTAAATCTGGGGCCGTGGATATATGAATGCTGTAAATAGCTGTACAATATGTGTATATTTTATTTTAGAGGCAGAGAATGGACTGCTGGTATCACACAAGCACAGGGATGCAGCACATACATGTTGAGCACACAAGCCCTGCTCTCTGTATATTATATATATACATATAGACACAGCTATAACACCAGTACTGCATATATTATTTATAGATACACACAGACATTTTTTTTCCCAAGTAAACCATTTCCTTTTTCACATTGCTAATTTACTCAAAGCCTGGAACATAAAAGAGGAGCTGGGGAGAGGAGAAGGGAAACTTCGCTTTACCTACTCCAGCTGAATCTCATCTCATTTCTTTTTTTTAAGGAAACTTCATTGTATATTCCAGAAAAGTATATTGGTGGGGTAGGTTTACCAGAGGCAGAGAGAATGTGCAGGGAGTGAGAAAGTGAATTGATGGATGGATGGTTAAATGAATATAAATGAACTGATACCTTTACAGGAAAATAACATTTCTTTTCTTTTTTTTTTATTCTATAGATCAGTGGGTTTTGTATCTGTAATTCTTTCATATCAGCAAAGAGGAAATAAACTCCCATGTAAATCATTTTCCCCCCATCTGGAAGCATATTAAAAGCATGCCTTTTTTTTTTTTTTCTTTTAAGCAGAGCCCTTTCCCCCCCCCCCCATTTGCTTATCGGTTCATCCACCATTACATTTTAAATGAAATTGCAAGACCCCCCTCTCCTCCATTCCCCCCCCACCCCCCCCCCGCCTCCCAAATTCCGGGCTGATGTCGAAAAGAGGGAATCAGCCTCTCCCATGCTTTAGAATAACTGACCTAGATTCAATTACAGATAGACCCGGCGGAGAGGACGGCACCTCGCTGCCTTCTCAGGGGTCTCTTAAAAAAAAAAAAAAAAAACCGCAGAAAATAGGAAAATAAAACACCCCAAAAAGAGGAGAAAAAAATGGGGGGCAGCAGATAAACAGACGCTTCCCACCAAGTGCTGCGGGAGCCCGAGCATCCCTCGCCCCGCCGGAGCCCAGCAGCTCCCGCACCGACGGCGCGACCCCGCCGCTGTCCCACCAGCAGGGACGGGGGATGCTCGCCCTCGCCGGGCGTGTTTTTTGGGGGGCCGCCTCGGGAAGGACAGCTTTTGGGAGGCGGGGGAGCCTCGCGGTTCACCCCGCTGCTTCCCGGGCGGGAGCGAGGGGACAGCCGGGAGCAGCGCGGAGCAGCGCGGTGCTCCCTCCCTCCTTTCTTCCCTTTCCCCGGGAGCCGGCCCCGTATCGGGGGGTCCCGTGCGGCCTCCCCCTAGTCCCGGGGGGCTGCGGCCTCACTGGGAGGGAGGAGAAGGGGGGGCTCGGGGTCCGCAAGGCTTGTTCCATTTCAAAGTGGGACCGGGGCCGCTCCAGGACGCGCCGCTCGCAAATATAATCTTCATATTCAGTTCAATGGAGTCTCCTTATAATTTACAGCGGAGAGATAAGGCTGGAGGATGCAATGAAAAAAAAATCTGAAGTCATCCTCTCCCCCCTGTACTGCGCTGCACCTTGGGCAGCGGAGCAGAATCCAGAATCTCAACTTCTCCCGACATATGTTTCCAGCAGATAAGTAAACAATCTGGACGTGAAATGAAAATTTTAATTAATGCAGTAATGCTATTACACCTCAAGTGTGCAAATCCCATTGCCTTGCACTGTGACAATGGGTGGGGAGGAGGAAAGAAAGCAGACAGACAACAAACCACAAGCAAATTCTAATCTGGGTTTTGCTTTTCACTCGGCTCCAATTGTTTTCATAGTTTGTTTCCTTTGAATTAATCTCATCCTTATATTTCAATAATTACCAGCTACTCATCTCTTCCCCTCTTTCTCTCACCCACTCAAAGAGCCGGCTCTCGCTCCCTCGCTCTCCTCTTTTAAATTGGGATCAACCTGGATTTAATTTCGGGGCTTTTAGGCGTACGCATGTTGCCTTGTTGCAGCGTGGACCTGCACAGACCCTGCACGTTATTTCTTGTTTAGCTTTCCGAACGAGAAGCGTTCAGGAATAATGAAGTATTTTGCCCTAATAAAAAGGGACGGAAAAAAGGAGAAAGGAATAATAATAATAATAAAGGCTGCGTTGTCCCTTTGATGTTGGTATAAAACACCCCAACTGAAACAGAGGCGTGTGAAGGGAGAAAAGAGAGACGAGGAGGTAAAATTAAGGATCGAGAGAGGAAAAAAAAAAAAAAATAATAAAAAGGGTAAATTACAGACACATCAGAAGCCCCCAGGCTTCCTAACTCCGGAGCGCGGCGCAGCTCGGGGAGCTCAGCCCGCGTACCCCGGCGGCACCGGGTTCCTGCAGCCCCCCGAGGGCACAGGGAGCAGCCGGGGCTGGGCTGCCTTTACCTCAAGATTTCGCATTCTAAGCGTTTTGAATGACTTTGTGATCTTTTTTAGGAGAGGCCGTGAGGACGCTGCGGCGGGGGGACCCTCGTGCGGCGCTCTGCCCGCGGGACCCGCTGCCACCCGCAGCCCCTCGCCGGCCCTCGGCAGCCCCGCCAGGGTCCCCGGCCCGGCCCGGCCGGTCGGGGCCGCTGCGAGAGGAGGAGGAGGAGGAGAAGGAGGAGGAGGACGTGTTTCTGATCACCGCTTACTTTTAAACACTACAATCAAGGAATGTAGCCAGGAGGTCGGGCCTGGAATAAAACCGTAAAATCAGAATTGCAATCTTTTTGATGTTTCAAAGTCTCTTTGAATGCCTTTGATACACTCAATAGCAAATTTACTGGGCTATTATCACTAATAAGCAGAAATAAGTAATATCTCTCAGAGACTTCTATGGGCTTAATGTGTCCTTTAAAATAAAGTTTTTTAACATCACTTAATTCCCCTTCTGTCTTTGTCTCTCCTGCAGCAGAGCTCCCTGACGATCGCACAGCTACACCTGGGCACCAGCGAGGGCTCTCTGGATCCCCTCGGCCTCCCAAGATCTTTCCTCTCCCTCTCTTATTTGTTGTTTTGTTTAAAGGAAGGCCAGAGTGGATGATTTTAAGTGTCTAGGTGGTCCTGCAGGCAGCACTGAGCCGAGGAGAGGAGAGGAGAGGAGAGGAGAGGAGAGGAGAGGAGAGGAGAGGAGAGGAGAGGAGAGGAGAGGAGAGGAGAGGAGAGGAGAGGAGAGGAGAGGAGAGGAGAGGAGAGGAGAGGAGAGGAGAGGAGAGGAGAGGAGAGGAGAGGAGAGGAGAGGAGAGGAGAGGAGAGGAGAGGAGAGGAGAGGAGAGGAGAGGAGAGGAGAGGAGAGGAGAGGAGAGGAGAGGAAGATGAGAGGAGAGGAGAGGAAGATGAGAGGAGAGGAGAGGAAGATGAGAGGAGAGGAGAGGAAGAAGAGAGGAGAAGAGAAGAGAAGAGAAGAGAAGAGAAGAGAAGAGAAGAGAAGAGAAGAGAAGAGAAGAGAGAAGAGAAGAGAAGAGAAGAGAAGAGAAGAGAAGAGAAGAGAAGAGAAGAGAAGAGAAGAGAAGAGAAGAGAAGAGGAAAAGAAAAAAGAAAAGAAAAGAAAAGAAAAGAAAAGAAAAGAAAAGAAAAGAAAAGAAAAGAAAAAAGAAAAGAAAAGAAAAGAAAAGAAAAAAGAAAAGAAAAGAAAAAAGAAAAGAAAAGAAAAAAGAAAAGAAAAGAAAAAAGAAAAGAAAAGAAATTGAGGCGAGGGGGGAGCGGGCCCGGCGGCAGGAGTGACTCGGGCCCGAGGCCGCGGTGCTGCGCTCCCCACCCGGATCCGCTCGGCTCCGCGCTGCCTGCGCGGGGTTCCGCGGGTGCGGGCGAGGCTCCGCGGTGAAGCCCAGCCCGGGACAGCGCCCGGCCGCTGGCACCCAAGGCGTGGTGCGCATAACCCCGCGGCCTTTGTTTAATGATTTTATTGAAAGAAGGAGACAGTTGTGGGGAAACAGGTTTGACAAGGAGCTGCATTTCCCCCTCGAGGGAATAGCTTTTTTTCACCCCTCTCTCTCTCTCTCCCCCTCTTTCTTTCTGTTTTTGGTTTCCCTTTGACATCAAAGTCAGTAATCGGTTCATTGCAGTGTCAAGATCATTATTTAATTTATTTATCTCCACGAGTTAAATAGCTACACACCTGCAGCCGGGCGGGAGGGTTGGAGGGATAACACGGCGCAGGGAACGGGAACCAAACACGGCGAGCAGAGGCTGCGGAGGGGCGAGCGGGGCGGGAGGGGGACGGCGAGGCAGCGAGGAGAAGAGAATGAGAAGCAGGAAGAGAAGAAGAGTAAAGAGAGAGGAAAATAGGAGAAGAGAAAGAGAGGGAGAAAGAGAAGGAGAACGGAAGGAGAGAGAAAAGAGAAGGGGAAAATGTGAGAGGAAGAGAGAGGGAGAGAGAAGGAGATAGAAGAATTAATAAATAAAGATAAGAAGAAAAGAAAGTAAAAAGGAAAGCAGGAAGGAAGGAAGGAGTGGGGGGGAGGGGGGGAAATGAGCGAAAGGGGAAGGAAGAGGGGAAAGAAGAAAGAAGAGAGCGAAAGAAAGAAGGAAAGTAGGAAGGAAAGATCCCCGCCAAAGTTTCCAGCCCCGCCGCTCCGCGCTCACCACCTCGCCCCGATGTTTCCCCGAGGCCCCGGCCCCACCGAGCCCGTTCTCCCCCGCAGCCGCCGGGGCGGCCCCGAGGGTCTCCGGGCTCAGGGGTACGGGGCGTCCCCCAAAGCTCAGCCGCGGTGGGGAGCGGCGCACGGGCGCGGTGCCCCCGCGTTGCCCCATGGCCGGCGTGGCACGGGAGGGCGGGGGCCGGCGCTCCCCCCGCCCGGCTCTGCCTCCGACCATTGTCAGACTAATGCGGCTGGATGTCGGAGGACACTGAGCTATCGGTGTTATCAGCCGGGCTGACAGCGCCTGTCAGCTGGGGTTACATCAGCGCCCGCCGCCGCCGCCGCGCCGCCCCACGCCGGCCGCATCCAGCCCCGCGTGTCCCAGCGGATCGTCCCGCGGCTCCCAGGCCCTCCCCAAGCCAGCTCCTTTAATTGTCCTCATTTGTAAGAGCCGTTTTGTCATGCTAAACAAGGCTGGAGCAGCCATTCTAACCTCTCCTTTCAGCCCTTTTCTCCTCTCCCCTTTTGTTTACCTTCGCCTGATCTCTCATTTATTTATCCATCTATTCTTCCCCCGCTTACCCTCCCATTCAAGCCCCATGTATGTTAATTGTGTTACGCCGTTTAATTCTAACATCGGTCTCCAAAGAGCACTTAATGAGCAAAGCGCATCCAAACACGCGGCGCTCCGGCTATTCAGCCCTTCCAGACGGATCCTCTGCCTCTTCCTCCTTCCCGTCATCTCTGCCCACCGACTCCCTCCCTCCGCCGAGGGAAGAGCCCCCCAAACATCGCTAATTGATCCGCACAAGATGCTGATTCCAAACCACCCCCTTCCAGCACCGCCACCGCTCCCCTCTCCGCTCCAAATATTCCCTCGCACCGCTAAAACTTCAACGCCGCGGAGGCAACTCGGACAAATCCGGTTCCCCGACGGGACGGGACGAGGGGCGGGGCGGGGGGGAAGCAGCCCCCCGCAGCCCCTCGGTTTCTCTCCGCTCCATCCCGTCTTTTCGCAAGTTTTCTCCCCCCGCGGCCGCGTTTCCCCGACGGGCTCCGAGCGGAGCCCGGCACGGCACGGCACGGCACGGCTCCAGAGCGGCCCCGGCCCGCGGGGCTCGGGGTCGGCACGGGGAGAGCCGGGGGCTGCGGGCGGGGGTCGCAGCGCCCGCAAGCCCCGGGGTGGGACGCGGGGCTGCGTCCCCGCACTCACACCACGCACTTGCCTCGTTTGATGACAGATTGTCTTTATTCAAAACGTCTTTGTTCAACAAATGAAAAGGTTTAACGAGGTAAAATCCTGCCGGATACATCTTAGTTTCTGTTTCTTCTTGCCCAAGACATTGTGAAAACATATTTAAATTGCCATCGGTTTTTATTCGGTTTTTCGTTATTATTAGTAGTAGTAGTATTAATTTTTTTTTACAATTCTACTGCCTGACTTCATACCTGACGCTCTGTCTAAAGTAAACTTAGATCTAGTCTCACTGGATCACACAAATTTAAGGACTATCTGTTTTAAATTAAGCAAACACTATCATATGTTTTAAATATAAATGTTTCTCCCGTCTTTTTTTTTTTTTTTTCTTTTTTAACTTTGAAGAACCTTTTTTCTGACATGAAAAGCAATTTTACCTAGTAGTACGTGGTGGCAAAATATATATATATTTATATATATATAACACAGCTGATCTCGTCTTTCAATGTGCAAAAGGAAAACAACGAGGGAAAAAAAAAGAATAAAATCAGAGTAAGACCGGGACTTCCCAAAGTCAAGTCCAAGTGACAAGAGACCCTGAAGAACTCATAGACATTAAGAGAATAAATAAAAATCGAAACCGCCTCTCTCTTTTTTTTTTTTTTTTTTTTTTTTGTCTTTTTCCCTTTTCCTCCCCGCTTTGTCCCGAAAGGGCAGTTCAAGGTTCGCTTTTCTTTTCTGTTTTTAAACACATTTACAACTCTTACAAGTGCCGGGCTCCTATCTGCCCCGGCGATTGCAGATCCCAACCGAGCCAGGGGCCAGCTCTCGGGGCGAGCTTTA
The DNA here is from genome assembly GCF_009650955.1 of Corvus moneduloides. Lineage (NCBI taxonomy): Eukaryota > Metazoa > Chordata > Aves > Passeriformes > Corvidae > Corvus > Corvus moneduloides. The sequence continues at coordinate 3,264,627 of NC_045485.1, read as the reverse complement.
GGCGAGAGCATCTCCGAGGCAGCGTCCGCGTCTGTCCCGGCCCGGCGGCGGGCGGCAGAGTCCTGGTTCGCGTGGCCTTTTGCTCCTGCAGGTTTTATGTACATGCACACACGGAGGAATCCCAGTTCCAGCTGCCAGCCGGGGTGGGGGACACACGCACACACACACGCCTGTGGGGGTGTGGGTGGGTGGGTGTTACATGGCAGTCGCGTGTGCTGAAGAATAGGGGTCTATCCCAGTCTTGGTCATGCCTGGGAATAATATGTAGGCAACTGGAGGTTGCAAACTGGAAGCCGACCAAGCGGTACAGTTACATGGCACGACATAGCCCGGGTTAGTTGGCGAGGGGTGAGTGTGGGTGTGTTGGCTGGGGCAGCTCAAGCTGCCGAACGCCCCGTTCTGGTATCCCAAGGTGGAGGCGTAGGGCAGGGTGCTGGTGGCTAAGGTGTGAGGAACCTCAGTCATCTTCTGAATGGCGCTGGAGCTGAACTGGCTGGGGTCAAGTAAGGAGTAAGGTGCTGAGGTGGGAGGCAGGAAAGCCCTGGCCTTCTCCGGGGAGCTCAGCAGCGAGTCAGTGGCCCCCACGGGAAGCCCGGCGGCCTTTAAGGGATCGGTTTCCCCGAGGTAAGGCAAAGGGAAGACATACCTGTCCTTTTTCAGCAGGTTCTTGGGCTTGCGCCGCGGCCGGTACTTGTAGTCGGGATGCTCCTTCATGTGCTGCGCCCGCAGCCGCTTGGCCTCGTCGATGTACGGGCGCTTCTCCGCCTCGGAGAGCAACTTCCACTCCGCGCCCAGCCGCTTGCTAATCTCCGAGTTGTGCATTTTGGGGTTCTCCTGGGCCATCTTGCGCCGTTGGCCACGGGACCACACCATGAAGGCGTTCATGGGGCGCTTGATGTGGTCGCTGGGCTTGGACATGCTTCGGCCGGGCGGGCGGGCGGGCGGCTCTGCGGGGCGCGGCGCGGCGGCTCGGGGCGCCGGACGGCGGCGGCAGGACGACGAGGAGGAGGAGGAAAGGCAGGAGAAGGCCGGAGGAGCCGGAGGAGCGGCAGGAGCGGGCTCAGCTGATCATCACAGATCCTCCGCCAAGGCCGTCCCCGGCGGGAGCCGTGCCGGGGCGGGGCGCGGAGCAGCGCGGAGCGGCGCGGAGCGGAGGCCCGCGGGGCCCGGCGGGCACTAGGCGGGCGGGGAGCCGCCGGGCGCAGCACCGGGCCGGCGGTGGGGACGCGGGGCGGTGCGGGGCAGTTCAAAGGCGCGGGGCTGCGGCGGGCAGGCTGACATAGCGGCAGGGCGGTCACAGCGCGGCCGGGCGCCCAATCAGCGCGGAGGGGGCCCGCTTAAAAAGAGAGGGAGAGAGGAAGGGCGAGAGGAAGAGGAGGGGAGGGGACAGCGGAGGGAGGAGGAAGGAAGGAAGGAAGGAGGGGACAGGAGGACCCCCCCCCCCGCCTTCCAACGCGCGGATTAAAAGGAAGGCTTTTGTCAGCCGCTGCGCTAATAGCAGCTGTGGAGGAAGGGGGAAGGCGAAGGGGGTCGTCCCCATCTTCCTCATCCTCCCCCATCCCGGGGGTGTGCGGAGCGGGGCCGCTCCCAGCGCCCTCCAGGCTCCGCCGCCGCCGTCGGGGCTGCGAGCGCTGCGCTCCGCCGTGCGCCCACCGCTGTCCCGCTTCCCCCTGCTGCCCCCGCCTTCCCCGCGCTCCCGACCGCTCTCCCGCTTCCCCAACCCCCGCCTTCCCCGCTCCGCAGCCCCGCTTAACCCCGGGAGCCGGCCCGCGTCCCGGCTTGCTTTGAATAATTGCCTGCCTCCCGCGAAACGCCCGTGGGGAAAATATTTATTAAATGGAAACAATTGTCCCGGCTCCCGAGGGGGACCGCGTTTGTTCCGGGCTTATTGGTTTTTAGCACCTGCTTTGGTTAACAAACCTGCTCCGAAAAGGCTCCCCCGGGCCGCCCCCTGCCCCCGCCCGCCCGCGTCCGACAGCGACCGGGGAGGGAAACGAGATGTCGGGGGGTGCTCCCGGGACGGGCGGGGGGCGGCCGGCCCGGCCCCTCCGGGGTCCCCCCGCGCCTCTCCGCCCGAAACTTCGCCTCCTGCCCGGGGGGAGCCGCCGCCGCGGGCCGCTCCGTGCCGGGCCGCCGCTCCCGCGGGGCTCTCGGCTCCCCCTCCCCCCCCCCCCCCCAAATAATATTATTAATAGAATAAACAGCCTTCGCCCTTATTTCCTCCTCCTTCTTCGCAATAAATGACTTTCATTTCCCGGCAGAGCCCTGTGCGTGCGGAGCCGGGGAGGACGAGGAAGATGAAGAGGAGGAGGAAGAAGAAGAAGAAAGGGGCGAAAGATTTGGAGTCCGCTCACCCGGACGGGGCCGGCAGCGCCCGAGGCTTTGGCTCTGCCGCCGCCGGCTCTGTCCCAGCGGCTTTTTTCGTTGCGCCCAGAAATGCGCCGCGAATTTCGCAGCCCGCGCCAGGACCCCCTTGCCCAGAGCGGGGGCGGCGGGCGGGACCTCCCCGGGCGGGACCCTCCCGCTCCGGCACCGCATCTTCCTCAGGGAAATCTGCCCCCCTCCCACGCGGGATCCCCCGAGCTTCTCCCCACCCCCAGCAACCGCTGATGCTCATATGGGACCCGCAAACAAAAAAAAGTGGGTGCAGGCGGCCCCTTCCCCCAGCTGCCCCCCCAGGGTCGCCTGCGATGTGGCCCCTTCTCGGGGACCTCCGTGCCACGCGTGGGCCCGGCGGCCCGGCTGGACGCTCGCCACGGGCCGGGGCTGGGGTGCCCGAGCGCTGCTCGCCCCGACAGGCACCCGCGGGCTTGGCCGTGGCCGTGGTACGGTGACAGGCGCGGAAACTTCTTTTTTACCCCACTTTTTGCCTGGAAACAGCGCTATCGGCAGCCCCGCGGAGCTGCCGCGCTCAATATCCGCGGGGGAAATTCTCCTGGAGCCGCTGCCCCTCTCCCCTCTCCTCAGCACCGTGTGCTTTCCCCTCCGACGGTTAAAACACAAAATTCCCGTCGCTTTTATTGTTTCTTTTCAAATTCTTCGAAGGAGGGGGAGAAATCGTATCGCTCGTCATCCCCCGCCAAGATTAAACGAGAGGAGCCGGGCGTCGTTCTCAAAAATCCGGGTAGCAAATCGTTCGGGAGGTAGCGATGGCTCGCAGGCTCTGCCTGCTCCCGAAAAGTCTTTCCAATCAGCTAATGTTGCTTCGCAATATTAATGATAAAAAATCGGCAGCCCGGCTTTCATTGGCTGCTTCCTCGCCGTGCTGCAGCACACACGCTCCATCAGCTCGGGGCAATTCGGGCTCCGGTTTGTTCATTTACATCCCATAAATGCCCCCACTAGAAGGAAAAAAAAAAAAAAATAGGAAAAGAAAGATTTCCTTCGAGATTCCAACGCTTCCATCCTTAAATACTTAAGTACTTCCATTTTCCCCCTAAATCCTTTGTCCTGGAAGGGCATCTGTTGCAGTAGCACGTCCCCCGGGGTTGGATTTTATAAACTTTGTACCCTTTTTTGGGTTTGGGTTTTTTTTCTTGGGGAGAGCAGCAATTTCCAGGGCGGTGACTGAAATCCGTTCCTCCTCACCAGCTTGTTTAGACACCAAAACTAATGGTGCGATTATTATTCCTGAATGATATCATGGTAATGCAGAGAGATAAGAACGGCCTGATAGGAAAACATTAAAATTATATTCTTGGAGATAGTTCGTTTGGAGTAACTTTAAATTAGATGAGATCATGTAGCTCGAGATCCAGTATCAGCATAAATAGAGCTGTATTTCTGCCTTCAGCCTCCTCCTCCTCCTCGCAGGAATCACGGTTGGGCTTGCAGCTGCCAAAAGTGAGAGATGAAGAGCACCTAGAATTTGAAAATACCCCCGATCCAAACTTTATTTAGGAAATAATGGATCTTTAAATAACTTTTTTTTTTTTAATGCTTCAGGTGCTTGGGAAAGGGAGGGGATTTTTAATTGATTTTTAATTGAAGGAAGCCCGTTTTGGAAAGACTTCCAGGTTTCTGGGGCTTTCAGAAGCACTGAGGACACAGGTCCCGCTTGCTGTTCTGCGGGACCTGGTGAGATTCCCACCGCCAGGAATGCTTTTTCCAAATACCCAGAATTAGCTCCGTGCACAGAATCCCAGCAGGCATCGCCAAGGATGGTTATATTCCTGCTTTTCCCTCATATCTGGTTATTTTACATGCAAGTGCACACATACATTTCGTTATGCGTGTGCCACATATTAAAAAAAGACCCTTTTAATCACATGCCATCAAATAATATTTTCTGGGAGAGATATATGGAAAATATATGCACAGAGCAGCTCATCCAGGCAGTAGCACTGATGTGTTCACAGATACTGTGCAGAACAGACCAGATACTTACAGGTTATTCTTTTTGCGTTTTTACCGTGTTTCTTGCTCAATTTCATCCCCCCAACCCTGGAAAAAAAGCATTTTTTCGACTCCAGCTATAAACAGTTACAGGGATCCAGCCTCCTGCACGGAGAGATTTAATGGAGCAGGTCGCTGCCCTGTGCATCCCTGACAGAAGAGGGGAGCAGTGATGGATGTGGCAGATTGGATCATCCCGCGAGCTGCTTGCTCTCGCTGGCCAACAGGAGATGCTCCCTGGGAAGGCACCACGTTCCGTGGGAGAGAGCTGGAGAATAACTTGCTTCAAAACTAAAGATTCCCCGCACATTAGGACCTGGTTTATGACCTGAGGCAGAAGTTTACAGTCCTTTCCAGACCTAATTTTTGTCCTGTACGTTTTATCCGTGTGTGACCCTACCTGATCCCACCCCACCCCTGTGCTCGGTGCATTTAGATCTCATTCCTCACAGGTGATCTGTCCACTGCTGCTCTTTTGCAGCACCATTTATTTTTGTGGCTTGCTGTTGATGAGGAAAGTGATGGATATTTGGGGGGATTTCCCTCCTGGATCAGGCTTCCTGCAGGTGACAACCCTGTGGTGTGGCCGATCACCCTGGGGAGCCACCAGTGCTGGGAAACCTGTGCCGTGCTGGCTCTGTGGGCAGGTCCAGCACTCTTCACTGGGGTGAAGGTCCTGATCAGTGAGCCAGTGCAATGCCTGACAGGAAAAATATGCCTTGAATTACATCAGCCTTCCCAGAGCATCAAATTCAGCACAGTTATGGAATCACAGAATCATAGAAGGGTTTGGGCTGGAAGGGACCTTTAAAGGTCATCGAGTCCAAGCACTTTGCGATGAGCAGGAACACCTTCCACTAGAGCAGGTTGCTCTGAGTCCCACCCAACTCGAATGTTTCCAAGAATGGGGTGTCCACCACCTTTCTGGGCAACCTGTGCCAGGGCCATCCTCACTGTGAAACTCTTCTTCCCTCTGTCTCTCCCACACCTCCAGTTCTCTGTGTGTCGCTGTGTGGAAGTGCTGCAGTGAGCAATGAGAGTGCAGCCAGGCCAGCAGGCTCTTGGGGTGACATTGCTGTCACTGTGGAGGACACCACGCTGTGGCAGAGAGCGCCAAAACTTCTCCCAGGAATCAGGCAGCAGCTTAGACTCCATGGACTCCCCAAAGAGTCTCTGGGAACCACCCTGCTGGAGGCTCCTGAGGCAGTGCCACCTCCATGCCACCTCCTGAGGCCTTCCCTTAGCAACTTCAGCAGTTAAACAATGAGTGGCTGAAGAGTCGTTCATCCTTCCCAGAGTGAGAAATGCCTGGTGGGAACCCACTGGCATTCCCCTCCCATGCTGCAGAACCCCATGGGTGCATCAGCCCACCTGCCCAGGCAAGGGTCCCTGGAGCCCCCCCTGGATTTTGCTTTCCCTGCAGCAGCAGCAGCAGGAGGCAGAGCTGACGAGTCTCTCCAGTAAATGAGTGCATTCACCACGGCCATGGACGTAAACCTGGGGGCTTGACACGGCATTGACTTCCCAGATATTGTATGGCCAGGGAGCCTCAGTCATTGTCAGCGGCATGAAGGGAAGGATAAATGACCTGAGCTCACGAGTGCAGAGCAGGCTTGTAAGGAGAGGCAGTATCTTTTATTAGACCAACTGATACAGTCAGGGAAAAAAACCCCGACAGGTTTTCAGGCACACGAGCTCTGAAATAGAAGCAACAACTTTCAAGAAAAGTGCCAAGGCTGAACTGTTTATCTCTGGCACTGTCCCGCCTCCGCTCCTGGGGAGGCTGACGGCTTCATCGCCGTGATCCAGCCGTCCTCCCTGGGCTGGGATGGAGCTCTGGATTGGGATTGCTCCCTGTGATCCAGCCGTCCTCCCTGGGCTGGGATGGAGCTCTGGATTAGGATTGCTCCCTGTGATCCAGCTGCCCTCCCTGGGCTGGGATGGAGCTCTGGAATGGGATTGCTCCCTCTGATCCTGGGCTGGGATGGAGCTCTGGAATGGGACTGCTCCCTCTGATCCAGCCATCCTCCCTGGGCAGGGATTGAGCTCTGGAATGGGATTGCTCCCAGCCACACATCAGGTGTGGAGAAACACAAGTCCAAAGCTGGAAGAAAAGCTCGGGGTAAGAAGGGAAGTGCCCTGCTGGGTTTGGTGTGTCAGGTGAGCTCTGGAGTAGCTTTTCTCTGGGTGGCTGACATGAAAGAAGCCCGTGGAAAGCACGTGGTGCTCAGGCAGACATGACCAGCTCTGTGTTCTGCAGACAGAGGATACACCTAAAATATTGTCTTGTTCAATAACATGAGCAGTGGACATCTGGCCACGATGCCAATGGGCAGAAGAAAATACTCCTTCTAGTGATATGTGTGACTCTCAACATCAGTTCAAAGGCTCAGGTTCCTGCAAATCCGTGTCTTGTCCCCCAGTAGCACATTTTGCATTTGGATATCTGAATGAGACCAATGATGTTTAAAAGCAGCCACCACCGATGTCTCTGAGTGTCGTGGTGCTGGAGCTTCAGAACCATCTGCTGTTTTAGTGAAGGGTGTCTAAATTCACATCCACTCCATTTATTTTGGATCTGTCAGCATCATGCCCAAGGTGGAGGAGGGTTTTTCTGTCCAAAGTGCCCTGTTTGGTCAGTGTGGCCCCTCTCCTGGAACACCTGCCCGCTCAAACACAGCCAGGCCCTCAGCACAGTCAAGCTCCCCACCTGAATGAACCAAACCATACAAGAACCGTAAAGTGTCTTCCCTGCTCTTCTCACAGACCCTGATGTGGCAGAAACACAAAGCCTGTGAGAAGGTAGCATCTGAGACCTGTCAAAGATCTGATAAACAGCCAATTTATCCTATCGAAGGGTCTCCAGACCTCTCCTCACTACTCCCACCACTGTTCTCAGGGCGAAGTTCCAGGGGTGGATTGGGGTGTTTTAAGCACTGAAGGCCATTTCTTCCCATGACACATTCCTAGGATAATGGGAATCCTGGGAGCTCCCAGGACCACCAATGGCTGACTGCTATAATCCTGGGGAAGTTGTTTGTCATGTGGTCCAAAGTGATCTGAAAAGCTCCAGAGCACCTAGGATTTAAGCATGGCCCTGGATTTCTGGAGAAGAACCACAGCTGTAAGAGATGCTCCGTGTTTTCCTCTGCTCCATGGCAGTAAGAGACAACCAGAAGTGACAGATGCTCTCCTGCCTCAAGCCTGGTACCCTCTGAAGCCTGTGCAAAGCACACCGAAGGATCCGACGCTGTGGGCAGAACCGAGCCCGTGTGCAAACACAGCTTTGGGTTGAACCCAGGTCTGAGCAGCCACTCGGTGCTGCTGTTCAGGGAAAACTCAGCCCTGCCACTGACCTCACCGAGTGAGCCAGCTCTAGGAAAACCACAGGGCACACAGTATCCACCCAAAGAGTCTGAAAAGGCAACAGCTTCCACGCAAACACTGTTTACAGGAGCCCAGATACCTCTGAGATGTCTTTTGTTTCTTGCCAGATGTTTGTGGTGGCATCTTGGAGCAAAGCTCCTCCCTGGCTCATGCCCAGTCCGGGAACTGCCCTCAGAGGTGCAGCAGAACAGAGCTCCTCGAGCAGGGAAGGTGTCCCCGTGCTGCACGTACACTTTGTGTAGAGGCTGGGTTTGCTCTGAGGTGTCAGCTGGGAGCCAAACACCCTGGCAGAGATCGTGGTCTGGTGGGGAGCCAGCAGTGGGTCCCCAGCACTAAGGGGAAGAGCCCCTGGTGTCCTCTGCAGGCCTGCAGAAGCCATTCCTCAGAGGGAGTAGCAGGACTGTGGTCTCCAGCCATGCAATGGTCCCCAGCACCCTCCTTGGGCATGGGAGTGACCTCCTGCCCAGCAACACTGGGAAACAAGTCTGGAGAGCCAGGAGAGAGGGAAACATCGTGCCAGACTCAGAGGGATGGAGGCAGCAAACATTAGGATGGAGAAGTCCCAAATCCTTGGAGCCATTTGGAGATCCCCTTTGGCGGGGGTTGCAGCCTGGCTGAGATCCACCAGTGCTGCTGCAGGACTGGCATGAGGGCTGGGAGCAGAGCTGGAGCTTCCAAAGGCATTCCTGGTTTGTGCTGGACATGCCCTCTCCTGCCCTCCCCAGCCTGGTCCTGCTCCTTCAACCACCACATCCCTGACTCAGGGCCCTTCTTGCCTGGCAAACAGATCCCTCCCTCCACAGGAAACTTTGGGGGAAGTCTCAGGAACCAACTTTGGGGGATGGTACAGATTGCATGATCATGGCTTGAGGAAATTATTATATTTTTAATTGAATTTTGTGTGCTATGCACAGATACTACAGTAGTGGGCCCTTTATCAATTGTTAACACGAATACTAATGAATACTAATGCTAATCATTTGTTTCTGGAAACAAATACAAAGATATTTGATGAGGGGGGAAAGAAAAAAAAAAACCTCTCTGAATTTTAACACCAGAAATAATGAAATGCATTTCAGGCCGGTGGTGGCAGAAGACAAAACCCCACAGTTACAGTTTGGTGACACTAAACGTGAGCTGCTCGCATTAACGCCTCTGGCACAGCACGGCCTCCAGAAATGACTCAAGGAACAACTTCAACAACCTCGGCCCAAAACTGCCGCGGGAGCTCCCCAGGAGCCACGTGAGGGCAAAGGCTGCGGGGCACAGCCGGGATTCCTCGGGGACAGGGATCGGGATGGCTCGGTGCCCACGAAGCGATGCGGCCGCTCCGTTCTTTATCCCTTGCGCTGATTTACAAGGCACCCATCTCCCTCAAGCAGCTGCTTGTGCTTTACGAGGTTTGCAGATGAAAGCCAACGCTATTTCCACCCAGCCAGCCCAAACGGGGAGGCGCGCTCAGTAACCCTTTCCTAACCCTGGAGCCAGGGATACTGCGGGGAACAGTTTAGCCGGCAGGAGATTCCAGGAAGGGCAATTAATGAAAGGCTTGGATGGAAATTGCCTTGTATCTCGTTCCAAACATGGCCATAGAGCTTTGCACTGGGGCAGGGGAGGCAAACGTTAAAGGCAGGGCCTGCTCTGGAGCACACCCAGTCTGCAGCACCTGCAAATTTCTCCCCCAGGATAAATAACTGAGATATCTCCGTCATTCCGGGCTGTTCAAATTATTCATAGCAAATAAATTACCAGGTGTATTTAGTCTGTTGTCGTCGTCCCCCCCCTCTTTTCCTACCCGCTCATGAATCACTTGGAAATAGATTCTGATTTCTGCAAGTGTGTCTATTAGTCATGATAAGGAGCCGTGGCACAGCTCAGGCAAAGGCGGGTGGCCGAAGGCTCGTTACTGGCCAGGTATCTACATCTCGGTGGTGATTCAGGTCCTTGGCTGCTGCTTCTGAGACCGATTGGTGTTTTTTCCCCTTCCTTTTTAACGAGCCATGGGAGAAAGAGGAAGGACCGCAGAGATGCTCGGCACAAACCTGCTCCAGCAGGCAGGAATCCCCTGCTCCTCCTACAAATGGGGCTGCTCCAACACAGACCATGACCCCTGTGGGGATGGTGGTCCTCGCCGAGGCCGCTCTGACCCTCAGGCATGTTGGTATCCACCAGTGCATCCCATATCCGAGCTTTCACGGCAGCCAGCCAGTGCTGCCCGTGCACCTCCAAGACTCGTCACACCTGGAAATTGTCCTCCACTGCCCGCCAGAACATTCCTGGGAAGATGCACGAAGAGCGTTTTGTTCCCTCCTGTCACAGGCCCAGACTCTGCCCATGGGAAGCCGTGGATCGGCCCCATCTCCTCTGCTCGAGCCCTTTGCCTCCACAGGCAATTCCCGCCCCAGCAGACAGAACGAGGTTGCCCTGGTGCAATTCCAGCGTTCCGCTGGCTACGGAGAGAGGGAAAACTTGTCACCGCCCAAATACAATCCGCGCACGCCCAGCTTGGGCAGCCTGGAGAGGTGAGGAGATGCAGGTGGGAGGAGAGGAGGAGGAGGAGGAGGAGGAGCTGTGGCCGCCCTTCCTCTGCGGCACGTGGCGCTCAGGTTCCAGGGAAAGGGAGACGTGTCTGATTACTGGGCAAACAATAGTGAGCAGTGCTATTTAAACACATCCAATTACCGCTGTTATTCAGTGGGCAGAGGCCGATGCGAGAATGCAAACACAGGGAGAGCACAGAGGTCTCTGCTGGGGAAAGCTGTAGGAGCCTTGTAACTCTCCCCTCTGAAAGGAGATTTAATCAGCAGCTGCTCACTGGCAGGGCAAGGAGGAAGAATGAGCGCTTTGTGCACAGCACTGACTTTTCCCACTCCCTGGGGCACGCAGATAACTCCCCCGATCACCTCCCTCCCCTGGGAAGCGCTGCTTGATGGCACAGATCGGGCTGCTCCATCCAGCCAAGCACCGCCCGGGCCGTAAACCCGAAAGAAACATCTTCATTTCCCTCTGCTGCTCCAGCTCTGCTGCGATCCACAAGTTTGTGATGACCAAGAGATCCCTCAGGCCCACCAGAGGTGCTCCCCACCGCCTTACCCAGGCCGTGCCATCCTGTCCGCTCCCAGCCAGGGATGGGTTCAGCTCGGCCCTTTGGTCTCCGCGGCCCCTGCCCAGGCAGAGACACGGAGTTTTTAGACCAAAGGAGTTGCCCCTGGCCCGTTTTACCAGGATCAAGGGAATTTAGCATCAGTCAGCTCAGTGCCTCCCTTCCGGCCGCAGTGACACGAGCGGCCGCGTTACGAGTCTCTCACGGCCTCCTTCTGCCGCTGTCATCCGCTTCTCCAGCCACTGGCGTCCCTAAATCCCAGCGGAGCAGTTTCCGAGAGACGAGCCCCCCCCCCAGCCCAAAGGACTCCATCTGACCCCTCGGCATGAGGAAGGTTCACTGCAGACGAGCAAACCGGTCCCACGTGCTCCTCAAACGGAGGAATTCCGCCGATTTTATAGGATTAACTCTCTCACCAGAATCACAGGTGATTATTGCTCCCTTCGGTGCTTTCACATGGCTTGGAATAACGCCCCAGGGATCCATAACAATTAACCGACTTCAGCATCTCACGCTGCCGTCAGTCAGAGACACAGGAGGAGAGAGCCTCCAAAATGAATCAAAGCAGAGGGAATAAGTAGTTTAGTCCTTTTCTTTGCTGTTATTCCCATCTTAACACCGGAGTTTTCCCCCGTGGGATGACAACAATTTCTGCTTGAGCAGGAATTCACTGGGATAAAGTGAAGTTTTGCACTTTTATTTCTGTGCATGCGCTGCTCTTCAGTGACACGTCCCCAAAACTAACTCCAAAGAACAGGAGAAGAGAATCTTCCTTCTTGGGTGGCTTCCTCTGCCCTCGGGAGCATCCGAGCACGGTTCTCCCCCAAGGCTGAAGATGTGCTGAGTCCCGAGGGGAGGCAGCTGGGCTGTGCCAAGGCTTCTGCTGATCCCATCGCTGCCCTGACACGTGCGGGGAGCGCCGTGTTTTCTTCCGTTTACAGAGAAGGATTCTTTCCCAATTAATCAGTCCTGGTCGTGTATTTAATTGCTGCCCAAGGACTCTCTCTGAGTCATGCCATGCTTTAGTCGTTACCTGTCAGGTTCGTGGCGCTGCCGGGGTCACAATCCAGGATCTCAGGACAGAATGGTCCAGGGATAAAGTGGGATGGGAATGAAGCCCCCCCGGCACATCCCTAGGTGAGAACTGCTCCTGCCTGGCAGCAAAAAGACTGCAAAAATGTGATCTGCTCCAGGTGATCTTAAGTCCCTTCCAACCCAAAACATTCCATGAATCTATGAAAATGGATTGCAAAAACCCTGCCCGTTTCCATTTTTCTGTTGCAGCTGCACAATATTTGTCTCGAGTCCTATTCCCTTGGAAGGTTTTTTTTATTCTAATACAGGAATTTTTCAAGGATGCAAATGCATTTTCTGTTTCCCTTGCAAACCAGGAATGCTTCTCTGCGGGAAATTTTCCATTTAAAATAGAATGGCTTTACCGATATTCCACATTTTGAAATCAGCAATAAATCACGCCTCAAAAAAGAGAAAAAAAAAAAAAAAAGGAAAGGAAGAGGGAACAGCTGCAAACCCAAATTAGGGTGAAATTCAGGGACTGTAGTGGGGATGGCAGTGTTTATCTACTTAAAGGTGCTTTTAGGGAAAATAAAAGCTCTAAAACACTCGAGCCACAACATTTTGGCATCACAGCTCAAATAAAGGCAGAAGCAATGGGGGCCTGCAGAAGGTCATGCCCAACATCCTGGTGTGACAAGGCAGCAATTTCCCCAACCCAGCGTGGGGCTGGTGGCACCAACCACCTTTGTAAAACCCTCCCACTCCCACCGGTGTCTGGGGAAGGTGTGGATGGCATGGGCAGGTCCCGGCCGCTCCGAATAGCTCAGTGCCACTGAAGTGAAAAGGAGCAGCCCCAGACAGCAGCAGCCACGGCTGGAGCTGCCAATCCAAACTGCCTGGGACGGGGAAACAGCACAGCAACTCCAGAGCCTCGAGGGGAGGATCCACGTGTCAGGCTATGGGGAGGTGCCAGAAACACTTTAGGATGTGCTGATAGAGGAGCAGAGTTGAAAAGTCTGCAAGAATAAGCCTGAGGGATGTGCCCAAGGTGGAGACTCAGCGGTGGGAGGGCCCAAGGAGAGGGTGCATCCATGTGGGTGTGGGTATCAGGGAATCAGAGAACCGTGGAATGGTTTGGGTTGGAAGGGACTTGAAGGCTCATCTGGTTCCAATCTCATTCCATGGACAGGGACACCTTCTGCTGGCCCAGGTTGCTCCAAACCCCGTCCAGCTTGGCATTGGGCACTCCCAGGGACGAGGCATCCCATCCACAGCTCTGCCCTCTGGCAACCCCGAACCCCACACCCAAGGGCTGGGGGATGCCCATCACCGAGCTCCCGCACTCGTGTGGAGTGGCAGAGCTGTGCCACGGTCTCGGGTGACACAGGTCCTTCCTGAACCCCTGACACAGCCCCCAAACCCTGCAGAGAGGCCTTTGGAGAGCAGGGAGCGAGCCTGGGAAGCGCTGCCTGAGGCTCTGGCTGCTCAGCCTCTGTTTCCCTCAGTGCCAGCCGGGCAGCTCAATCTTTGCGCCGCGCTTTGAAATCTCCCCGGCGACCTCCCAGCGGGAGGAGAGGGGTTGTGATCCCCTTCTCCCTCCTCCTCCACGTGAGCAGGGCTCACCCTGCTCCTGCCTGCCCGCCGGGACCAGGAGCGGCTGCTGCAGGCTGGGCTGGGCATCTTTTCTTTGAAGTGGAGCGAAATCCTAAAGCTTTCATTCGGAGAGTGCAAATCACTGCTAAAAGCTCTCCCCTCTCTGACCCCCATCTAGGAAACTCTAATCCAGCCTCACCGGCTTCACCGGTTTCCTTTTGTTTTTTGGTTGTTTCTGTTTTTCTTTCCAGTGTTGACCTTCGTTTTCAAGCACGGCTGGCTCCAGCTGGGAACAAAACCACAGCCCCCTTCAACCAAGAGGTTCATTATTTAATTAATTATTATTATTATTTGACACTGTTTCCCCTATTTCTGCACGGTGAACACACTCTCCAAAGCCCCCGGTGCTGGCTGCCCCGTTTGGATTAGCTAAAACCGGTTTCTGCCGAGCATTACTGAGGTCACTTCGGAGCTCGGAATGGGGATGATGATAATCAGGGGGCTCTGATAATCAGGGCGCTCGTTAGGCTCTGCTAATGAAAGGGAGCGGATCATTCCCGTTGTCACACAGCCCTGAATCCATCCAAACCTGGAGTGCGTGGAGGGCAGCGGCCATGGGACCACCACAGCCGCGGTCATGGTCCTGTGTGACGGCTACGGGACAGGTCCGTGGCCACCAGGACAAGGCGACAGCTTTCCACAGTGACGGAGGAGCGGAGGACTAGACATTTTCCTTGGCCTTGCAAGCAAATCCAGGAATTCCTGACTTTTCCACGACTGCCGGGCTTTCCTCCAGGGCAGGCGGAGCTGCCAAATCGCGGCTTTCCCGGCGCTAATCTGGGGAGCCGGGGCGATTAGCGCAGAGTCGCCCCGGGGCCCGGGGGAGCGCAGGACGCATCGCTGCACTCGCCGCTCCTGCCTCCCGTGGCCCCCGCCGCGCTAAGCGCGTTATCTGTGCTGGCCTTGTCGGGAGCCACAGCCCTCGGAGACGCAGCTGGAGCCCGGGCCGTGCCGCAGCCGGGCTGGGCGAGCTGGCCGGGAGAGCTGGAGCGCTGCACCAGCCACTGCTGGTCTCACCACGTGCGTTTTCCCAGGAGAAAGCACCAGGCTGGGAGCGCTCTCGACCCCGTGGGATAATGTCCGATGGCAGTATTGCCTGTTTGTGCCTGCGGGGGGATAAATCCTGATAAATCGGCCTGAATTTAAAGCAAAATGAGGTTCCAATTGCCTCCCTGCATCCTCCCCACTCTGCTGGTGCAGACCCCACAAACTTGTGTTGGGTGCCTACAACCAAAACACAGACTCACCCTGTGCATTAAGGCTACACCACAAGGATTTTGCACGTGCTCTGATGCCTCTGGTGTCTTCTCCAAGGGTCTCCTGCTCTGGAGTGTTCTTGGAGCTGCTCCTTCTCTGCTCCTCTTGCTCAAGCCCCAGGTGCTGCTGGCCCTGAGCCTCCTCCTCCTCTCCAACTCCAGGCACAGTGAGGTGACACTTTAGTTGTTCCTTACTCTCAGCTTTGCCTTTAGATCTGACATCAAGGTGGCCACAGGGATTAGCAGTCTCCTCCTGCTCCGTTTTGTCCCACTGCTCCAAGCTTCCGGATTTCATCTCCTTCCTCATTGCCTCCTTACAACAGAACAGCAACGTTTCCAAAACCTTTCACACAGCTGGAGGCCTGACTCGCAGCTGTTCCTCCCAACACCTCGAAAAGGCAGTTTGCCCTGAGCCCTCGTGTGACAGCAGCACACATGGATGAGTCCAGAGCAGCACAGATCGGGAACTCCTGTGTCCTTGTGCAGCAGGAGATGATGACAGGGCGCTGCTGTCCCTGGAGCAGAGGACAAAGCATTGCTCCTCTTCCTCAGTGATGTCCCTTCCACGGCGAGTGCCCTCAGTGGGGAGCAGGCAGGACCTTGCCCTGCGCTCTGAGTCAGCCCTCCAAGAGCCGGCCTGGAAAAAGCAGAGCTTCCCTCATATTAAAATCCAACTCACCCCGTGTCTTGGGTCCTCTCCTCGCTGATTTCCAGCAGGGTGACGTGGCTGATCTCCTGCTGCACTTGGCTGTTTTCCTTGTCCTTTTTAGTGACACTTTAATACTTTGGATTGTTCATGTTTCATTTTATCTTCTTATTTGTTTTCCCCTAATGCCAACCTTCTTTCATCTCCCTAGGACTTCCTCTCCTCTCCGTGCTTTCCCTGACCAACTCTCCCTTTAGCTTCTTATTTTTCCCTCTAAGTATTCTTTTGCTGATTTGGTGCTGTACCAAATCACCTTAGGGCTTCCTGCTTGTCTGAAGGGCCGCAACGAGTGTGAGCTTGGATTGCTCTGCCCCATGCCCGATCCACCCCTGGCAGCATCCCTCCCTTCCCTGGGGGGCACCACTCCCACCCTGGGAGCATCAGTCCTATCTGGGAATATCAATCCCATTCTGGGAGCATCACTCACCAGCCAGGGAGAGGACCACTCCCTCCCCAGGAGCGACACTCCCATTCCATGGAGCATCACTTCCACCCCGGGAAAAGTCACTCCAGTCCTCAGAGTGCGTCACACCCTTCTCTGGGTCACAGCACTCCCTTCCTCGGAGCGCATCGCTCCCGCACTGAGAGCATCACTCCCTTCCCTGGAGAGCTTCACTTGCATTCTGGGAGCACCACTCCCACCCTGGGGCGCATCACTCGCCCGCCGAGGCACATCGCTCCCTCCCCAGTGTCCATGGCTCCCTTCCCGGTGTCCATCGTTCCCTTCCCGGTGTCCATCGCTCCCTCCCAGGTGCCCATCGCTCCCTCCCCAGTGTCCATCGTTCCCTTCCTGGTGTCCATCGCTCCCTCCCCGGGGTCCATCGCCCCCTCCCCGGTGTCCATCGTTCCCTTCCTGGTGTCCATGGCTCCCTCCCCGGTGTCCATGGCTCCCTCCCAGGTGTCCATGGCTCCCTCCCAGGTGTCCATCCTCCACTCCCAGGTGTCCATCGTTCCCTTCCTGGTGTCCATCGTTCCCTTCCTGGTGTCCATCGCTCCCTCCCCGGTGTCCATGGCTCCCTCCCCGGTGTCCATCGTTCCCTCCCCGGTGTCCATCGTTCCCTCCCAGGTGCCCATCGTTCCCTCCCAGGTGCCCATCGCTCCCTCCCCGGGGTCCATCGCTCCCTCCCCAGTGTCCATCGTTCCCTCCCCGGGGTCCATCGTTCCCTCCCCGGGGTCCATCGTTCCCTCCCTGGTGTCCATCCTCCACTCCCAGGTGTCCATCATTCCCTCCCCGGTGTCCATCGTTCCCTCCCCGGGGTCCATCGCTCCCTCCCCGGGGTCCATCGCTCCCTCCCCGGTGTCCATCGTTCCCTCCCAGGTGTCCATTGCTCCCTCCCCGGTGTCCATCGTTCCCTCCCAGGTGTCCATTGCTCCCTCCCAGGTGTCCATTGCTCCCTCCCAGGGGTCCATCACTCCCTCCCCGGGGTCCATCGTTCCCTCCCCGGGGTCCATCGTTCCCTCCCCGGGGTCCATTGCTCCCTCTCAGGTGTCCATCGTCCACTCCCAGGTGTCCATCGCTCCCTTCCCGGGGTCCATCGCTCCCTCCCTGGGGTCCATCGTCCACTCCTAGGTGTCCATCGCTCCCTCCCTGGTATCCATCGCTCCCTCCCCGGCGTCCATCGCTCCCTCCCTGGGGTCCATCGTTCACTCCCAGGTGTCCATCGCTCCCTCCCAGGTGTCCATCCTCCACTCCCAGGTGTCCATCGTTCCCTTCCTGGTGTCCATCGCTCCCTCCCCGGTGTCCATGGCTCCCTCCCCGGTGTCCATCGTTCCCTCCCCGGTGCCCATCGTTCACTCCCAGGTGTCCATCGTTCCCTCCCAGGTGCCCATCGCTCCCTCCCCGGGGTCCATCGCTCCCTCCCCAGTGTCCATCGTTCCCTCCCAGGTGTCCATCGTTCCCTCCCCGGGGTCCATCGTTCCCTCCCTGGTGTCCATCCTCCACTCCCAGGTGTCCATCGTTCCCTCCCCGGTGTCCATCGTTCCCTCCCCGGTGTCCATCGCTCCCTCCCCGGGGTCCATCGCTCCCTCCCCGGGGTCCATCGCTCCCTCCCCGGTGTCCATCGTTCCCTCCCAGGTGTCCATTGCTCCCTCCCAGGTGTCCATCACTCCCTCCCCGGGGTCCATCGTTCCCTCCCCGGGGTCCATCGTTCCCTCCCCGGGGTCCATTGCTCCCTCCCAGGTGTCCATCCTCCACTCCCAGGTGTCCATCCTCCACTCCCAGGTGTCCATCGCTCCCTCCCCGGGGTCCATCGCTCCCTCCCTGGGGTCCATCGTCCACTCCCAGGTGTCCATCGCTCCCTCCCTGGTATCCATCGCTCCCTCCCCGGTGTCCATCGCTCCCTCCCTGGGGTCCATCGTTCACTCCCAGGTGTCCATCGCTCCCTCCCAGGTGTCCATCGTTCACTCCCAGGTGTCCATCGTTCCCTCCCCGAGGTCCCTGGCTCCCCCCGGGCCGGAGCACCGCTGGCTGCGCCCAGGAGAGGGCGCTGGCGGCGCAGCCCACGGCCTCCTTATTGCTGCTTATCTACAGCGATTTCACTGCTTTAACTTCTTTTTTTTTTTTTGCTGCTTAGGCTCCCATTTGCTCCTCCCCGCCGTGGACGACCATTCCCTTTTTTTTTTTTTTTTTTCTAAATTTTTTTCCCAATTTCTCCTTAAGTCTCTCCGTGTCAAACTCCTTTTCTGTGGGTCCCTGCTGCAGCCTTAATCCCATCACCAAAGCTCCAGGAGCTCAGCAGGGTGCTGGTGGTCTCCTGGGACAGAAGGCTGGGAGGGTTGGCGGGATGCTGTCCCTTGTCTCAGCTCTCCGCTCCTTTCAGCGCAGCGTGCTGGAATCCCAGGGACAGTCCCACCTGGAAAGACCTTCCTGCCGGCTCTGGTTTTCCCAGAAAACACCCAGATCCAGCTGCACAAAGGTGCTGGGGGGGTCTCTGTCACCTCCCCAGTCTCTTTGTCCCCTCCTGCCTCCCTTGCAAAGAAGGCAGGAGCTCAGCCCCTGCTCTTGACACACACCTGCTATTAAAAAACCTCTTTTCCCGGGAGAAGCTCTGCCACAAATTCCCGCTGCACACATCCACAGGGGGCCAAAGGCCTTCCCTGTCCATTGAGGCATCGCTCCATTCCTGGTGCCGGGGGAATGGGAACAGGCCCGGAATGCAGCTGCAAAGTAAAGCACTGCAAGGAGCCTAAAAATAGCGCCGTGCGTCTGATCTGCGTCAGCTGAGCTGAATTTTCGAGTGCAGTTGTGCTCCGGGAAGAGACACCCTCGCTGCTTGTTTGTTTATCCCTGCCTTTGGATGCTCCTTGCTCCTGATCCCTCTGCAATTCCCGCCCCTCGGCAAGGGGGGATGGCATCTTCCCTGGCTGCCTGCTTGGCACACTCGCTGGGGGGATGTGGGAGCTGGTTCTGCTTTCCATAATATTTTTCTGGTAAACTTTGCTTTGCCAAGACCTTTGTTTTAACGTTTCTGTTTATTTTCTGTTTCCCCCCCTTTTTCCATGTTTTTCTTTACTGAAGGGATCTTCAGCACCTCTGCAGCCCCTGGAATGAGCTGTGTGAGGGACCTGGCCATGCACAACATCTCATGGACTAAAAGCGATGTCTTAGAAGTATTTTTTCATTAAGGTTTCTCAGGGGAGCTTAAGGATAGTGAAGTGAGGCTGGGAGGTGGAAGATGAGCTCGCCATTAGCTACAAATGACCCTCTTTTGACCTCTTTCACTCTTAATTGCGCTGCTGCCCACTCAGATCCCTACAAACTCCTCTAGGATCAGGGGCGTGTCTATGTTTAGGAGGCTGAAATCAGCGTGAGGTTTTCCAAACTGCCTAAGTCACCAAGGACTTCTGTAACTGCCAAGAGGTGCCACTTATTCCTTCCAGAAATCCTGAGTATCCCTGAAAACGTGCCCTGGTAGGCTCTGAGTCCTCTCCCCCTCACCAGCACCGTGGATTTTTGGGATGTCTCTCGTTCCGAGGGGAATCAGATATTGCTCGTGCCCCCTTATTTTGTCATTGGAACTAATTATTGTCGGAATAAGGAGCAGGAGGTCAGAGTTTTTAGGGGTCCTTGTGCCATGCTTTTCAGGTGGGTCCTGTCCTTGGCCCTTCCCAGGCCAAGAGGGGAGGTTTTGGTGGCGTTCAGGTCCAGGCTGCTCTGGGCTGTCTTTGCCAGGTGTGACAGGAGCTCTTCCTCCCCCAGCCCCTGGTGTTGTCCTCACTGGGATGCCCAGGGACTGCTCAGGGGACAAACTCTCCAGGCTCTGCCACAGCTGGAACACCTGGGAGCCTCCAGCTGCTGCTTCCTTGTCCCTGGGAGGCCCTGGATCTTCCATGCAAGGCAAACCCAGCGCTCGTGGTCTTATCTAGAAAGAGCCAAGCGCGGCCCCTCTGCGAGACCATCTCTGGGATTTCTCTCTGGGATTTCTGCCAGCTCCTGCCTCTCCTGCCCCTGGTGCCAAAGCCATGACCGGGTGCCACCGCCGGGGGCACTGGGGAATGGGCGGGGGAATTTCCCACGTCCCTCCTTCTCCCTCCCATCCACAGCCCTGTGGTGGTGTTGGGAAGGGGAGGAGAGGCCCTCGCGTGTCCGCACTCAGCCCCCGTTCTGCCTGCAGGATTGAGGGCAGGAAGCCAAAATCAAATCTTCCTTTTTTTTATTTTTTCTCTCCTTTTTTTTTTTTTTTTCTTTTTTCCCGGAGTGTATCACTGGCTATTGTCCTTATCAAACAAAGCCCTTTCATCAGAGGTTCTTTAACACACTTTATTTCTCTTTTATTTTGCTTTGAAATAAGCCGGGCAACAATTAATTTCAGAGAGAGAGAGAGAGAAAGAGAATTCAACAAGGATCTATTACTACTCTCGGCTTCTATTGCTGTAATGAAAATCTATTTCCTTTCCCTTTTGTGTCCCATATAATTTAATGCCCATTTTATTAATGGTCTGAAATAATTACGGAACCTTTTGTGATTCTCAAGTATGTTTCATTTAATTGTGCAATAAACGCCTAATCTCTTCCTCCATCTGAAGCTATTATGGCATTAAAATTAACAATTATGCAGCAATGCGCCCGGGTCCATAGAAATCACTCCAGATAACTAGACATATATAAATCATTCATGAGAACAATTTCTGAAAAGAGACGAAGGGAGAGAAGAAAAAAAAAATTGTGTTGAGAATGACATTGGGAAGCCAAGGGCCTGGTCTCTAAGAAGATAGCAACACCTTAAAAAAATCTTTTTTCTTCTTTTTTTTCCCCTTTTTTGTTATTATTATTTTACTAATTGTGTTCAGTGGCACAGCTACCCCCCCTCCATTAGCCTGACAGATATTTTCAGAATTAATTAACTGTTAGCTCAGAGGATAAATTGTTCATTATCAATTTTTCCCCCCTTCCTTCATTCTTTCTTTCCCTTTATAGTTTTTTTTTTCTCCTTTTTTTCCCCTCTCTTTCAGGCCAGCAATTACACTCTCCGCCTTTCACTGGCAGGTCCTGTTCTGTAGGAGGTAATCCAAATGGGGAAAGTGCTTTTTCTTTCAACCCTATTCACTGGTGCTCTTCTCCCTTTTGTGGGATTTAATAACCATGGCTGATAGGCGCGCCGTGGACAGAGAGGTTAAGTTTGTTGTCTCAGCACTTTGTCGACAGAGGATGGCTCCAGTATCCTGCTGCCTCTCCAGCCCTTCCGTCCCCTCCGCTCTTTAATTGCCGCTCCTTTAATTGGCGTTGCAGCCCTGCCCTGCACGGGGCCACGTCCTGGCCACCCAAGGGATGAGGTCTGGGGTGGCTCCAGCGAGGAGGGTGAGGGGACAGAGTGCTGGTGTGTCCACCTGGAGCAGAGAATCACGGGATGGTTAAGGTTGGAAAAGTCCTCCAAGATCATTGAGTCTGGCCATTCTCCCCACGCTGCCAAAGCCACCTCTAACCCACGCCCCCAAACGCCACCTCCTTTAAAATCACATGCCTTTAAATTCCTCCAGGGGCAATGATTCCACCACTGCCCTGAGCAACCTGTTCCGATCCCTGACCACTCTTTCAGTGAGCAAGTTTTCCCTAATATCCAATCTAAATCTTGTGTGGTGCAACTTGAGGCTGCCTCCTCTTGTCCTATCAACAACATCTCCAGGTCACAGAATGGGACAAGAGGACAGCAGCCCACTCCTGGCTGCCATCCCCTACAAGCTGTGGGTCCCTGTCACCCTTTCTCAAATCCCTGTCACAGCAGTGCTAATATCAGCTCCTGATACCATCACATCCTTCATCAGTCCTACCCGAACTGGGACATCAAGGTGGTCACTCCTGCCCTGCTGCTGGAGCCATCATATCTGCATTTCCAAGGACCAGAGGGGAGCAAATTGTACCTTTAATATTTGGTTTTGTGGATGATTCCCCTTCGGAAGGTACGTTACTGGAAGTGGAGGAGAGATGTTGAGGCCAGGGTGCATGGGGCATGGAGCACCCTGGTCTAAGGAAGATGTCCCTGCCCATGGCAGAGGGTGGAACAAGAAGAGCTTTAAGGTTCCTTCCACCCCAAACCATCTTATGCGACTCTGTTGACCCAGGAAAGCAGCAGCTGCCTTCATCCCTCCTGCTGGCATCCTCTCCCAGGTCTGACAAGCCCACTGTTGGTCATCCTTCATATCTGTAAGATTTTTGTACCATCATCATTCATCGTCCCCCACAACCTGAACTAAACTTCCTCCAAAGGGGCAGCTCCTATCTCTGCTCTCTGTGCCCAGGGACAGGAGGACCCCAGGGAATGGCTGGAGCTGTGTCAGGGGGGTTTAGGTTGGAGATCAGGGAAAGGTTCTTCCCCCCGAGGGTGCTGGGCACTGCCCAGGCTCCCCAGGGAATGGGCACGGCCCCGAGGCTGCCAGAGCTCCAGAAGCGTTTGGACAGCGCTGCCAGGGATGCCCAGGGTGGGGTTGTTGGGGTGTCTGTGCAGGGCCAGCAGCTGGACCCTGATCCTTGTGCATTTCTTCCAACTATATCTATTTTATTTTGCCTCTTAATGCATTGTGTGTTGTGGAAATGTAACCACTGGAGTGTTGAAAATGTTGGATTCTGCCCTGTGCCTCAGGAAACACGGATCAAGAACACAATTTCAGAGTGGCACATCCATGGTTAAAGCTCACATCCAGGTACAGGTCTGACCAACGACTTCAATTAATCACGTTGAATAATAGCAGCACATTAGAAATGAGAGAGACCACTGAGAAGAAAATCTGTAATCAGTGGGATCAGGAGGGAAACAGACTCTATCAAGCACTACAATGAGCACGGTTCAAAAGATGATTCGTAAAATTAAAATCCCAAATTCACCCAGTGACCTGCCTCCTTTCAGCCCAGTGGAGGGAGTCACGCTTCATTTTTGATATCTTTTCTATCTAAAAGATCATTTTTCTGATCAGGTCAAAAAGCCCAACCCTACTGGCAGATGATGATTGGGACTTTTTTGGGGCAGCGTTGTGAATTCACTGTTTCGAAATGATCTTTGGCTCTGTAATGAATAGAAGTGGAGGGGAAAACTCTTTTGTACCACAGACTTGAGCAATGGAGTCTCCAAAATCAGCCATTTCCCTGCTTGGTCCATTGCTGGGTGAGCATGGCAGGGTCCACCCTTGTTGTACAACCATCCCAGCAGGTTTTGGAACGGACTCTCCATTTTTTGGCTCTCACCGAAGGCTTCTCTTGAGCTCTGGCATCCTCAGGGTCACAAATTCACAGGTCAGTGTACCTCAGAGTTGGCACCAACAGCAGTCCCACAAAACACCTTTATGGACTCGCCCAGTGATTGGCCGCTGCTCCTACGACAGAGCCTCGCAGAGACACCCGGCTGGATCCTTGTGGGTGTGGAATTTGCTCCTAAGAGGGGTTGTCTCCAGAGGGGTGCTTCCCACCTCTCTGAGCAGCATCACAGGAGCAGCCTGCAGTGGATTCCATTGGTGCTGGACTCCGTGGTCACTGGGCATTCCTTCCAGCTCAGGTTATTCCATGTTTCCATGGCTCTTCGGTGGCAGGTTCCTGCAGCGCTGGCCATCGGCTGGAAGACCACAGTGCCAGGATTTGGGAAGTGCCACAGGCACAGCTGGCAAAGACTGAGTGCCAGGGCAGTCTCCCAGCTTATACCTTTTCCTCCTGCCTTGGCATCAGATGTGTTCATGTAAGTGCAGGAGAGAGAGATTAAAATGAGTCCTTTCAATAAAGACGTTATTTCCACCTCATTTAGATTTTCCTGTTCTTAATGTACTTCATCGTTCCAGTTCATTTTATCCGAGTGTTTTAAAAAGCTCTCCTCTTCTATTTTTCCCTGGTGAGGATGATTAAGATAGAACAGGAATAATCTGCATGTTTCCAAACTTTGCTGCCTGTCTGGAATTAAATCACAGCTGCAATGAGGAGAGGGAAGAGAGGAGCGGGGAGCTGAGTGCTCAGAGCCAGGAAAGAACAAAAAACCGTGTCTGTGAATGCCACAGGCAACAATTTCGGTGCACAGCCCACACTTGGCCTTCAGGAGGTGACCACAGTCCAAATTACCTGGGACACAGCTGGCAGTCCGTGCTGTGCCCCCACCTGCGATGCTGCTTATTCCCTGGAAATGCTATTGATGGCACAGAAATCGAGTCCCTGTCCATGCTGGAAATACCAGTGAAGAGCAAAACCCAGTCCTGTGACAGAAACAGGATTCCTTGTCAGCCCTCCCACTGACTTTGGGAAGCTCCCCCACCACATTTTTGCTCCATGCAGTGTTTTAGCCGACACTAGGACAAGTGCTGAGGGGATGGAGCAGGCGTGCAGAGCAGGAGGAGCCGTGTCACTGGTGGAGGGGACACGCTTCTCCTGCTGCATCACACAGACATCGTGTGATTCATGTCTGAGATGGAGAAGAGGAGAGGACCACTCAGAGCCCAGGACCTGCCAGCTCTGAGGATGGTGTCCAAGGAGCTCAGAAATGGAGAGTGAAGCCTCTTGCTCATCCTGCCATTGGATGGCAGCTCCCAGCTTGGATTTGTGACATGGTGAGGAACAGCAGTTTAGCTTAGGACCAGCTGCCTCCAGCACTCCATCTCCAGTTTGGAACAGACTCCATGAAGCACTACAGCGTGGGGGTCATCAAACAGAGTTCCTGGCTAGATCCTAAAATCCCCTTGGCTTTTCACAGATCATTTTTACCTGAAAATCCAAAGCTGCAGGAAATGCATTTCCTTGCTTGGCTTAAACAATAAGAAGCTGTGGCTGCCCCTGGATCCCTGGAAGTGTCCAAGGCCAGGCTGGACGGGGCTTGGAGCAACCTGGGATAGTGGAAGGTGTCTCTGCCATGTCAGGGGGTGGAACGAGATGGGCTTTAAGGTACCTTCCAACCCAAAGCATTCCGTGATTCTGTTCTGTGACTCTAACGCTGTTGGAACTGGGGAAGCACACACTGCAGCAGTGGTGCTCAATGCTGTGATGGTTAAAACCATCCAGTTTTCCTGTTGGACAGTTCATCCTCCTCAGGCGGAGGTAAGAGATGTCGCCTGGTCCTCAGCACCTCTTGTGGTGCAGATGTGCTGTCTGCAGCCAGTCAGAGCACTGCCTTAGCAAAGCCCATTTCATTTAATGACTGTTTTCATATCACTGCCTGGTATTTATTTACTTCCCAGAGCATGCTGGAGGTCATAATGAAAAACGACCCAACCTCAGCACAGAGACTGCCCCATACTTAAGACGATTAAGATAAAGTCCCACATAAGTGGCCCTAATAAAAGGAATTTATCACGAGACATGGAGAGGAAGGTATCTTTATTCACGAGGTGAATAGCACTAAGGGTTGTCAGTGCAGATTCTCAGTTCAGGAAATTATCATTCATTCTCCAAATTACTGACTGCACAAAAATTACTAAATGGTGCGTTATCACTGCCTCTCAGCACGAGGATGTCTTTGTTGTACGTTTGATTACAAATGGCTCGCCCCGTGATTATCGTCAATAAATCACAGGTAAGCAGAGCACATGCCATGGGGAGGCTTGGCTGGGAGGCTTCCGGAGCTGCCGTGAAAGGAAAGACAAAAGCCCCCTCTGGTGAGGAGCTCTGGTCTTTTGGGTTGGTAATAACTCACTCCTCGTGTTGTTTATGCACAAGGACAGCCGAGGCCTCGCATGGTCACGGCGAGAATTCATCGACATGGAAAATGCATTTCCTTACCTCTCCATAAATCCATGCAAGGCAGAGATACCTGGGTGTCTTTTTTTAATTCCTTCTGCATCCTGCCAAGAGCATTGGAGACACGGCAGGTACCAAATGGCAGCCCAGGATAACGAAGGAGGAGAAGATAAGTGACACTTCCACAGCTCTGAAGCAACTTTGTTAAACATGGTGCCCGGATAGCTCAAAGGTATGAGACAAGCCAGGACATTTTGGGGGGTCACACCCACCTGTGAGGAGCCTTTGGGCTCTTCCTCCTCCCAAGACCTTTTGGCGATTCTTGTCTGGATTTAGGACACCTCTGTTGATTTCTCCTGAAGACAATGTGAGTTTTTTGTTGTGGAAATATATCCCTGTATCCACAGAGCCATCTGTAATAGGAGGAAGAGTGGAACCCTACAAGATGGAAGGACTCAATCTGCAATCCTGGCTATCCCAATATGCTTTAGGGGAGCTACAAGGAAGCATCACAACTCAGAGTAGAAGATCTGTTTCTTTTTCTCCTGTTGAGACCACAGAAGGATCTTAGTCAGCTTAGCGATACCTTGCAAAGAGCAGCTTGCGTTTATTCAAGAAGAAAACCATGGAAATAAATAATGACATCTTTCCATGCATCCTCAAATAAATTTGGACAGTGGATGGAACTTATTTTCCCAGGTAACACAGGATGGCCTTCATAATCATGCTCGTTGGTCCTGCCCTAGTGCAAACCCCTTCATTGTTACTCGTCAGTGAAGAAAACCCTGAACTCCTCAGCAGTTAAGGACAAAATCCTTAGCTCATCTCCTGTGTCAGAAGAGATTCTTGAACTTGGAAGACTTGATTCAACCACAGAACTCGAAGCTGACCTGTATCAAAGCTCATCCTTGCTCCACACTTGATGCACTTCTCTGTTAAGTTGCCTCCTACAGCATTTCTGAGGGGAAAAATCCACAAAATTGGACAGAAGCTTTTCCAGGAAAGCTGTGTCGGAGAGTAGGAAGGACTCTATGAGGAGCCAAGGCAATCCTGAAACAAGTGGTGGTTTGTTGTGCATCTCTTTCTGGAGGCAGATGTTCATGCTGGTGGAGTGTTTGTTGTCCAGTGAAACAAACCCAGTTTGGACTATGAAATCTCTGAAGAATTCCCCAGCAGCACGATGCTACATTTTTCCCCTCATCAGTGTCTTCCCTCCTCTCCTTTCTTTGGGTGGTAAGAAAAGCTGGGTGGGGGGTGGGGGGGGTGTGTGTTTGCAAAGCCTCTCACAGAGCTCAGCCTTGGGTTCGGTGACACATGGGCAGAGATTTAGATCCCTATCTGAGCTTAGGCTCCAGCAATTACACTGCATCAAGGCTCTGGCGGTGTTGACAAACACTGCTCCAATTAGGAATTAGCTTGGCATGGCATCTGATAGCCCTGTTCACCCTGACCTCCTAAATGAACAGCCCTGCCCTCCCCCTCACTCCTTTGGCAGGGGGCAGGAAACAAAACCTGAGACCTCTTTCCACCATCCCTTCACTTCCTTTTTTCCCCTTAATTGATGCATTTCCATTGAAAACCCTGAATGTTGCCTGAATATTAATGGTGGTTTTTGTGCTCCAGAAATGCCTCCCTACCACATGCAGTCCAGCAGTACCTGGTATCACAGGTGACAATCCAACCGTGCGTGTTTTCTTTCAGTATTCACAGAATCACGGAATTTTGGAGGTTGGAAGGGACTTTAAAGACCATCTCACTCTGACCCCTCTGGCATGGGCAGGGATACCTTCCGCCAGAGCAGGTTGCTCATATTATTGGAGTCCTGTTCATCAAACAGCAAAGAAAGTGTCTTTATTTCTGGAAGTCAGAGTCCATCTAAAGCTCCAGACCTCCAAGGTCTTCCAAACCCACCTCGGGCGTCAGGGGATATTAACACGAAAACTCATGGTTGTGACCAGGACAGCTGGAACCAGGAGAGCAGGAAGTGTCCCATCCAAACTTCCCAAGGGGACATGAGGAAGGTGAGACACACCAACAGTCATGGCAAACTTGGCTCAGAGAAGGGGAGTGAAGTGGAGGTGCCTCCTGCAAGGCTTTCTGGAGTTGGAGTGAGGGACCCCAACCAGAGGAGAGCAAACAGGAGCGGGATACAATTGATTTACTGTGGATAGGAGTAGATGTTTAAAAGGAACAGAAATGCAGACAGGACAGGGGCTGGGCAGGGTCACAGCAAGGCCATTTGGGGACTTTTAGGGTGGTTTGTGAAGAAATGGATGGAGCACCTTCTCAGGTGTGGAGGAGACTGGAGAGCTGGAAGGCATGTTCTGGGTGAAGTTGAGCATGGAGGAATTACAGGACAGGGACTGTTTTCTACTCTGCTTTTGGCCATGACTGGTACAAAAGATCCCCCCTGAAGGATCTCACCACTGCTCTTGGCCATGTAGCACGGACCAGGGCGCTGGGGAACTGCTCTTCCCTTCCTTGGTGTTCCAGACAAATTGATCAGAGCTGCCATCTGAGTGGTCCCAGATCACACACAGCTTCCAGGGATCCCTGTGCTGGCACGGGACTCCCATCAAGCATTCCCAGTACACCACCAGTATTTTATTTTGTGTTTTTCAAGATCCTTGTCTGCCATGACTGTCTCACTTCAGCCTCCTCTTGCAACGTGCACAGCTCATCCACATGAAATGACAAGGAAAAGGCAAACCAGGAATTATTCAAAGATTTATCCAGTCTTGATCTGGGCGCTCAGGGATTCATCCTGTGTAACTCGCATGACATAGATGCCAAATTTAGGCGGATGAATTCTGTTTCCAGGCTAATCTTCATGACCAATACCATGAGAGAATCTTTTGCTACTAGAGAAACCATCATCTTTAACTCTTTCCAAAAATGGTAGCAACAGCAGCATCCCAGAGTGCCCAGGGCACAGAGGGCGATTCCCAGTTCCCACAGACAAACACGGGAACATGTGGATATGGGACCACCCATTAGAGCCTTTCCAAGTCCTCTTTTGGAGAAAGAGATGCCAGGAAGAAAACATCTGCTGTGTCTTGATGTGATATGAGTGAGTTGGGCTGTGCACTCCCACGTTGGGTGGCCAAGCTGGTTTTGGTTGGTTTTGGAGGCAAGCCTTGCTTGACGCCAGTATTGTATCAAAAAAGTCCTGTCCCAACATCCCTGACTGGCCATGGGATCGCACGGATGCCGATGGACGACAGCCACAAACCAGGCATTCGACGTGCACCTCCCTCCCCTCCTCAGCGGAGCAGGAGGGGTTTGTGCTCATTTCTTGCTCCAGCTCACGTGTTTCCATTAGAGTGGGGAGGGCTGGGGGGGCTGTTGTGGTTCCCTTCTCCGCGGCACTGGAAATTGATAAGGTTCATATGCATACAAAAGGCTGAATGGAGAGGCGGGAGGGTGAGCGGGGTCGTACACCCAGATGGATTTTTTAATTCCGGGGGAAAATAACACCACGCTCTCAAGTGATAACTGAGCCTTTCTTCCCCACTCGGACCAAAATATGATTTTTCATCTGCGCATTGGAGGAGAGGAAAATTATACAGAATTTCATTCTGCAGAATAATAAAGCTTCATGCTGAATAAAGCTCCCATAAGCCAGTGTAATTACTGAAGGGCAGGAAATACACTTTCAGTTTATATCTAATCACAATGCCATATTGTGTGCTGTGAAAAGGACTTCTGGAGGCCAGAGTGTTGCTGGAATGTGAGCAGACCCTGAAGACTTTCTTCTTGGCAGGACTTTTTCGGCTGGGAAAAAAAAAAGGGAAGACAACTGGCTGGAGTCACTGAAGAGGACACAAAAACACCACTTGAGAAGGAGTCTGAAGGCCTTTTTTGGGGGATTCAGACTCAACCCTGGCAGCTCTTTGACCTCAATTTGGGACTTCGAAGCTGTGGCCCTGCAGGAGCACTTGGATGGTTTGGGGTTGGATGCTGCTCCATCCCGATGGATCACAGACCACGAGCCATGGTTTGTCCATATAAGTAATAGCCTTAAGGTAACAGAAAATGTGGGACCACTGCAGTCTGGGATTTCTTCCTTCCTCTTTTATCTTCATGGTGGATTGCAGGCACAAAATGCTCTGTGTAGACCACCAGAAGTTAAAACAGCCTCAAACTGGTCAAGGTAGTGACAGAGCTGCTCAGGGGGAAAGTGCTGCTCAACACATTTGAGAAACTGGTTAAAACCAGGGATTGGTGGAAGCAGAGTGGGAAATGCCAAGTGAGGTTTGGGACAGGCTTAGGAGGTATCAGGAGGTTTGTGTTCATTGGAAACAGAGAAAAGGGCAGCAACAGGAAAGATTTCTTTGTGCAGTGAGAGTTCTTTGTGCAGAGGGTGACAAACCCCCCTCAGCACAGCTTGAAACATTGCTCCTGTGCCAGTAAATACAGAGCATAAACCTGCTCCCAGCACGTGTTTTATTCCAAGGTCCTTACACTAAATCCCCCGTGGCACCCTGTGGGAGGCGGCTGCGGGGGGTGTGAAGTGCTGTGGGATGGAAGGTCCCCAAAGACTGGGACACCTCTCTGGGCTGGGGGCGAGGTGACAACCCATGACAGGGATGTGAAAAAAATCATCCACACTCCCTCCACCCCAAGTTTTAACCTCACTGGAAAGAGGGAAAAAAGCAAAGCAACTACAAAAATATCCTCCCAGGTACCACCTCCAGCTCCTGTGTTCTGTGTTCAGATGAATTTGTTTGAAGTTGGTGAACACAGAGCAGAGAGGGCAAAGCTGGCAGAGGGAAAGCAGCTTTCCTGCCTGGAGAGGCCAGCTCCCACCTCGACTGTAGCAGCTCTGGAAAACTCCAGTGGAAAGTTGTCTGTCTCCCTGCTGCTGAGAAAAGCTCCATGGCTTAGGAGGGATTTCTGGTGGCCCTGTCTCAACAGGGCACTCTTGTATCCCTGTTTCAGAGGTTGCTGTTGGCTCCATGCAACCTCCCACAAGATTATGACAGGTGACTCAGGCTGTGGCCAGGGCTCCCAGCTGGAATGCTGCACATGGAGGTGCATCTCCCTGGTCAGATACGGGCAGAGTGGGTCATGCTCCACAGCTTCCCTGCTTTGTTGCTACCAATACATTTGCAATTTCAAAATGCACCACTTCATGCTCTTTTCATTTGCTCTGCACTGACAGTGTGTTTTGGCCTTTCCATTTGCCTCTAGAAGGAAGAATCCATGTTTTTTTTCCCCAATAGTTCAACCAAGAGATGTCAAGATCCTTTCTTAACTCCTCTTTTGTTCCCCTGCCCATTCTTCTCTGTGGATAGGACAACATGCAGAGAACTCCCCAGGTGAAATCTTGCCCATGACACCTCTGCAGTGCCGCTGGTCTGAACTGGGATTGATTCACCTGAAGGACGCTGAGACTCCTGCTTTTCCATAGTGCAACTCCCTGGTGGCTCGTAGCCATTCTCTGGTTAACTAATACACTCACATCTCTCTGCTCCTCTCTCGTTTCCAACTGATGAGCTCCCAGTTTAGAGCAGAATTTCTTGTTAATCCCCAAGTGCATGACCTTGCATTTAGTAGTCTTAAATTTCATCCCATTTCCTTTACTCTCGTCTCCAAGATTATGCAGTTCTCCATGTATGGTATTGTGATCCTCCTTTACTTTGCTGACGGCTCCTAAATTTATGAGGACTAGAAAATTGACAGGAAACTTAAGGCCAGGCCTGGCTGCTGGTTCACCTTGGATGGGAAGGGTGGATGGGGGTGAAATCCTGCAGCTACACGAGGGTGCCAATGGATTCACAGGTTCAGGGAACAACAAGGAAAGCGGGAAGCAGCTGCCTGGCCCTGAAATTGAGCACTTCATACAAAACCCCCCAGCATGGGATATGTCAGACAGGGAAAAAGCTTCTCTGAGTAGTCAAACCTCTTTGTTTTCTCTTCCACCAGCACATGGTCGGGTTGGTTCCTTGGTGATCCAGCACCAGTGGCCTGGTGACGTGCACAGGAGCTGGAATGGGAGGCTGGCAGAGTGCTGGGATGGCTGGGCAGCACCTGAACAAGGCAGATGGAATGGGAGAAGCCTGCAGTGATTTCCCATCCGTGGTTTTCCATGGTGCAATGGAATAACCCCCTGCCAAAGGGCTGGATCCCTTGCTTGGGAGGAGACTGTGCTGCCTTGACTGCTACAGCTCCACCAAGTTCCCGATGCCAGGGGTCCCTCATCTGCCAAAAGGATGGTTTGATGTTTAATGCACTGCTTTACAAATCCACCCAACACCTTCTGCACGCCCTAACTCACATCTAAAGTTAAAAGAAGGGAGTTAGAGCTAAAATCCAGGAAGGTACTGGAGATGCTGGTAGGACCCCAGCTGTCTGGACTTGTCTCTACCCCAGCTCCCACCTTCCTGTCAGCTTAAAGCTGGGCTTTTTGTTCCCTTCCCTGTGTTCACTCCCAGGAGAGGAGCACCACCACCTCTTCTGTTTCACAGCCACACACACATTTCTGGACAAATGAGAACTGTGTGGGACACTTCTCTCCAAACTCCTCAGCAACGGGACACCTCCTGGCCCAGGCACTCTTGCAGCTGCACCCCCTCAGAGACCCCATTTGCCTCTGGAAAATCCCCTGTCTGCACCGAGTTAGCTTCTAACCTCTCTCCATTTCAGCCGGCAGTGCAACTGGTTTGCACTAAGCATCCAGCCGAGGGGATTCAGCCCTCCCAATCAGCACAACTAAAGCATGAAATGAGGACACAGCCCGAGAGCGTGAGCAGGGGGGGACAGTGCTGCCTCTCCCGCATCACAAAAAAAAAAAAAAAAAAAAAAAAAAAAAAAAAATATATATATATATATATATATATAAAAAAAAAACCAGGGAAGAAAGCAGAGCCTTTGCATTATTCTGTGCTCCGTCCGGAGCGCAAATGCTCTATTTTTACACACCTTCCCATCTCCCCTGAGCCCCGTCCCCTCCTCCTCCGCCCGCGCAGGCAAAGTTCTTGAATCAGCAGATTCTGAGCTTGGGAGCGGTAAAGAGCTATTGAGGGACGGACTCTGATAGCATTACAACCATCCATGGAGCCATTTTCTGTGGCGAATCGCTGAGTTCTACCTGGTTATCTCCTGCCTTGCACATCACTTCCGAATGACATGCTCTCAGTCTGGGCAAAAAATGAGAGGTTTTTTTTTAAGAGCTGGGATTTCAATAATATGTGACGAAAGGATGAGATTACTTTCTGAGGTGGGAGAAGGCGAGAGAGGGGGAGAGAGAGAGAAGAGATGAAGAGCAAGTTCTTGGTCCTTTATGGAGTTTCACAGCAAGGCTTCTCTCTTGGTGGTAAAGACAGCCCAGTCGCTCTTCTTTGGATGGTTTCTTACCCTTTTGCCGGGTGAGTGGGGCTGGGAGAAGCCCAGGTATCCAAGAGGTCAAGAGGGGTTCGTGCAATGCCTTAACAAAGAGATTGTCTGGCTGCAAAGGGCACTGGAAGCTGCACTGAAGAGTGGCTGAGCCACAGCTGCAATTTCAAAGACAGGTTTCAACTTGAAGAACTCACAACACATCCGAGTCTCACCTGGTGGTTTGATTTCCAAGTGCCCAAATTAGCCAGAAGCCAGCTGGAAACGGAGGTGGGGGGTGTGAACACAGACAGAGGGGTGGATATGTGGGCTGGGTGTGCTGGTGGTGGAGCCAAGGTGCAGCAAGGAGACACTTTCCTGGTGTCAGATATTCCCCTGTCCAGCAGAATGGGACTCATTCCACAGAGATAATCCTTTTCCTGCCTTCAGATAATTCCTGTGCCTATGTTCTCCAGCCTGGGCTCTTATCTGCTTCTCTTCCCATGGTTGCTGGGTGCATCACTGTGTTTATCTTTCCAGCACCCCTCCGAGGCAAGCAGTGCTCGCATCCCCCAGGTTCCAGGGAGAAACTGGGAGGGATGGGATGGGCAAGCTGCAGGGACTCACCGTGGTCACACACAACACTGACTGTACATTAAAAATGAGCCCAAGGCACAGACTTATGTCTCAAACCTTTGTTCCAACAGTCAGGTGGGGGGAGAACAACTCCATAGAAAAGGCTAAAGGCAAGTTTATCACATTTATCACACCTCCAGATGCTCTTCTGCTCATTGGGGAAGTCGGTTCAGAGCAAGTAAGACCTGTGGCCATGTGGAGGAGCTGCAGGTGAGACCAGAAATGCATGTGCAGGTGTAGGAGCCGTGCCTTCACTGGAGCTGTTGTTCAGCACCTGAGTAGGATTTAGGGTCTTCTACAGGGACTGCTTATTTGTGAGGGACATTTGGGAAGGGGATGCAATTCCTGCCCAGCACAGATTGGAGAAGGCCACTTCCCTGCCTGGGAGTTCCGGTCATCAAGACCAAGCCTTCGTGGTGATGTCCATAGGCAGCAGCTGAGGAGGTCACCAGGGCTGCAGGAACTTCGTGCAGCTGTGGCAAGGTGGAAAGTACCAACACCAGCCCTAACCAGCTTTCTGTGCGTGGGTATGATGCCATGAAGATTTTTTGCCTTTTCTTTTATACCCCTGTTATACCTTTTTACAACTTCTGTATTCTCAGTGCTTTTTCCCTACATTCTTGGACTTGTTTGTCAAACTGAGAGACTCAACATTTTAGAAGCTTTGTAGCCAGGGATCAGTGTGCCCCAGAGCCCAAGGTCCTCTCCAGAACACATTCTGTAAACCAAGATAGAACCATCCAGGGGAAGGTTCCTTGGGGAGGGGGGCTCGCTTGAGCCTCTCCTTGGGGAATCTTTGATAGATCTGCTAATTAGTAACACCTATAATGTTATACCCAATCTTTTGGGGTGGGCATTTGGTGGGGTGCATTTCAGTGCATATGACCTGGACGTGTGCACCTAAGGATCCTTAAAATAAATACCAAGGTAAAATCCCTTTTCCCCTTCTAACCATGTATGACTCTTGATTTTAAGACCAGGAAAAGGCATCAGGTAAACCCCAACACATTTCTCATTTCACTGAGTAGAAAAATACAGGGCTGTGATTCATCCTTAAAGACCCAAAGCTCCACCCCAAACGTGTCTTCAGGGCAAAACCGCAGAGTCTCAGTCTTGCCACCATGCTGCTCACCTGTGGCGCCCACCTGGACGTGCTCTTTGCTCTCCCTTTGGTTTTCTCCAACCACAGTGGGCAGGGAGAGCAAACAGCACAGGGAAGTGTTCCCTGTGAACGCTCCCTGTACCTGATGCGATC
This sequence comes from Corvus moneduloides, assembly GCF_009650955.1. Lineage (NCBI taxonomy): Eukaryota > Metazoa > Chordata > Aves > Passeriformes > Corvidae > Corvus > Corvus moneduloides. The sequence continues at coordinate 3,229,764 of NC_045485.1, read as the reverse complement.
ACCTGCTGTCACCGCCAGCCGCGGGCTGTCTGTGTCAAGGAACAATCTGACAAAGTGCACCGGGTGAAATTTTGCTGGCTTCTGTCTTTAGATAAGGCCGCTATCACTGACTCAACATATTTTATGTATAACACACCCGATGCAAAAAGCATTCAAGCATCAGGCTTGTTTAAATGTATTTGATGGTATCTGGAAAAACCAGATAACACTTCCCGGCTGGCTGCGGGGTGCTCTGTGAGGAGAATCACTCTGGGAGAGGCCATCGAGCCTTGGCCCCGTGCTCAGAGCTGCCTGTGGCTGGGGCACAGGGTGGGAGGAGGATGGGCTGCTCCAAATGGTCCTGATGGAGGAGCTCAGCTCTGCCTGGAGCAAGAAGACCTCGGGAGGAGGAGAGTGGAGAGCCCATCTGCAAGGAATCCTTCAGTTCCGCAGCGGTGAGAGCGCAGACACTCGGCCACCAGGCCAGGATTTATCAGTCGCCTCGAGATTTATCTGAAAGTCTTCCAGGAGCCTGAGGCCACTGTGTCTCTTTGCCAGCACCAGCAGCACGGGTGTTGTCCCCAGACTTGTTTTCACCCTCACACCCTTCTGCTTTCAGCAGAGAGCAACCCTGAGCAGGGCATTTCCATGTTGTATGGGGCCCTTGCCTGTGTCTGACCTCATTTTCCCCAACCTGGCAAGAAAGTGATCGTTCAGATGAACCTTTTCTAGTTAAATGCCATCACTTTTCCAGAGGGTTTTGTTGGTTTGGGGTTTTTTTGGACCGGATTTTACAAGAACACATGAGAAGCAGACAGAGGCAGATCACTCCCACAGCTTTCTTCCTATTTACGAGATAGTTCTTTATCTTGGATTTACACTCCTTGATCCAAGCTCTGGTGCCAGCTCTAAGCAAATAGACGCTTGTGGTGTGTAAAGGGAAGAGAACACACCTTTACCTTTGAAATGCAGACACTTTCTGGGCTAGGGTGGGCACATCTGGGGAGAAGCGAGGACCCATTTCTCTGTTATTTCTCATCACTCCCATCTCTGCTCATCAAACAGATGAGGTGGAGCTGGCAGAGAAAGACAGGGGATTTTGCAGAGGTTCACACTTTGGTATTAATTACAAGGTTGGGCAATGGCTAAATTACTTTGGTGGTCATTTCCTTGGAAGGACATCGATGTTCCCCAGTGATAAGGGAAAATCTGTGAAAACAGGATTTCTGCTCCTTCTGAAGAGGCAAAATCCCAATTACAGAAAACCTATTACTTCATCTGCTTATTTCTGAGGTCCAGCTAAACCTGCTGGAATATTTAGGACTATCAGTACTCTGTCCTAGGAATTTGGGCTACGTGGAGGGACAAGGCGATGGGTACAAGGATGCACGGCTGCAGCACAGGATCAGCTCCACGCCTTTGTACAAGGGAGGAAGCAGGGAAAAAATTCCCCTTTCCTGCTTTTATCATTGGAATCCTTTGGGAGGCAGATCTTGCTGGGGTTCAAGGATCTCTAATGCCAAAGTTAAGAAAGTCCATCCCTTCTCCACTGGCCAGTGATGGAGAGAAGCAAATTCCTGACCTCTCCCAGATGCTTTCACCAGGAGAGGATGATCCCTCAATTCTGTGTTGCTCTAATGGGGACCAAGAAGCCCCAAGGCAGGAAAGCTCCCATCTCCCACCCATGGAGAAATCCTGCTGTCCCTCCTCCAGGCTGCTGCTAAGTGTGCTGAGAACTGAAGCAAAGCACTTTCCTTATCCTGGCCCCCTGGTTTTCCTTCAGCAAAATGAGACTTCCAATTTGGGGAAAAAAAACCCAACTCACTTTAAAAAAAGTTGCCCACCAAAAAAAAAAAAAATCCCAATTATTCTTCTAAATTAGAGATTAACAAAGGAATTATTATTCCCTGTAGGTATCAACGCTTTGCTGGCGTGCAGAATTTGGGAGGAAAATTCCAATAGTGCCGTATTTTTGGGGTTGTTTTTTTCTGTTTAGAAGTGGTGCTTTCCTACAGCTCCTTGGCTGGGGTGCAGGAAGAGGAGGAAGAGGAGGAGGAGAGGAAGAGTGAGCATGTGCAGGGTGGCTGGGGCTTGTGCCGAAGGATCCTTTTGTGAGGATCAGCAGTTCCCGGCGCTTTTATCCCAGGCAAAGATTACATTTAACTCCCAGGGGTCTTTGCTTCCTCAGATCCTTTTCAGACTGAGTCACTGTAGCACTGCAGATAGTTTTGGGTGTCCTTTCATTTTTTTTTTTTTCTGACAGTATTAAATATATACCCCAGTGAGCCATAAATCAGTGGTTTATCAGAGAATAAATCGTATCTGTAATAAGGGACCACTTCTTTTTAATTGGACAGTGCATTAAATGAAACAGATATACTTCCTCAAAGAATGCAGAAATGTGTCAGGCAGCCTTCTTTAATGAATTTTAATTTTAAACCACCTTTTCTTTGAGAGAAAAGCTATTTCCCACCCCCCCCCCCTCCAGTAAAACTATATTCTAACTGGAGGATTTGCTGAGTTTTTGTGCTCCCACCACTTTATCTTTCATTCCTGTGGTATTGTAGGAGCCTTTCCTCCAGGGTCATGTTGGTTTATGTGGAGAGGGATGCTGCAGCAAATGGATTTTGTTTGGGTGGGAGGTGTCCCTGTGTTTGCTGGGGGACAACTGGTTGGTTCTGGTTTGGTTTGTGAGAGCATTGCCAGGAAAGAAACAGCATCTTTTACGTCCTCCTGAATCCTGGGGAGATCTCAGCAGTGGCTTAAATAACTCAGGTAATGAGCAGTGACCACAGGGAGTGAATTCCTTGGGGAAAGGACGAGGACTCATTTTAATTTGGAAGCAAGTATGGACCACTGGTCAGGGAGGGAAACAATGCAACGTGTCCAAGGATCTGAGGCGCAGCGCAAATGTCACAGCTCCGTAAAATAGAGATCAGCACCCCTCCTACAAGGAGAGGCTGAGAGATCTGGGATTGTTCAGCCTGGAGAAGAGAAGCTTTGGTGTGACCTCCGTGTGGCCTTCAGTGCCTGAAGGAAGCCTGCAGGTAAGATGGAGAGAGAAAGGGTTTGGAGTGATAGCACAAGGGGAGTGGCTTTAAGATGAAGGAGGGGAGGTTTAAATGGGATATTGGGAAGGAATTGCTCCCTGTGAGGGAGGGGAGGCCCTGGCACAGGATGCCCAGAGAAGCTGGGGCTGCCCCTGGATCCCTGGAAGTGTCCAAGGCCAGGTTGGACAGGGCTTGGAGCCACCTGGGACAGTGGAAGGAGTCCCTGCCCACGGCAGGAGGTGAAACTGGTTGGGCTTTTCCAACCCAAACCCTCCTGGGATTCTCTGTCCTCACTTGTTCCTGCTCATTCAGATCACAACCTCTTTAGGGCAGCAACAACTGACCAAGAGTGGGAGTTCTGGTCCTTTGGGAAAATCCTGACATTTTTGACTTTTTTTTTTTTCAGAAGAGCTTTGTCACAGAACAGGGTGAGCTGAACAAGTCTGTCCTGAAGGGTTGTACTTTGCAGGTGCCTTTCGTGTCACCTGAGGTCACACCTGAACGATCCCCTGGGAGTATCTGCAGGTGGTGAAGGAGGACAGGACCTTGTGGAGGTGATGGATCCTTGATGGATCCTGGCTCAGGAGGTTCCAAGGGCTGCTGTTTGTGGGGCCAGGGCTGTGGGATCTCCCCCCACGCTGCCCTGGTGCAGGCAGGGATGAACTCTTGGGGACTCTTGGGGGTTGCAGGTCTGGTGAGGAGCTTGGTAGGCAGGGAAGAAGAGGGTCAAAAAGTACAAATCCCAGGCCTTTCCTGAGGGAGGTAAGACAAAACGAGGTGGCTTTCACAAGGAAAAAACCAAACAACCAAACAAAAAAATGCCAACCAAACAAAACCAAGCAAAACAAACCAACCCAAAAAAAAAAAAAAATCCCATCAAGTTTCTCAGTAATCAACCTTCCCATTAGAAAATGGCCCCAGTGTCCACCCCAGGAGCCCACCCCACCCCTCCCATGGCAAAGACCATCCAGGCCCCAGCCCAACCAGTTCCCTGCCACCTCCCCTCTCTCTCAGAAATCCCATTTCGTGTGGGCAGCCAACATTTCCAGGCCTGTTTGCTGCAGGGTAAAGGGGATTCCTTCCTGGTCCCTCAGCCCCAGCAGTGTCCCACAACACCCTGGCCCTGCTGCTCCTCACTCTCCTAAGACAGATAGGCTCTGCAATAATTTCCTTCTCAACATGCTAGCAGCAAACTCTTTACGAATTTGAATCTCTTCTTCTTATTTCCAGCCCCGTGCTTTTATTTCCCACCCACACCTTGGGTACAATTCCCTGCCGAGTGCCCAGCTGGGTCACAGTCAGGAATAGCTGGTTATTAGCTCTGGGCAGAGCCTGCACTTCCAGCCAGGCACGGGAAGATATTACAGGCAGGAATAGAATATTATTTCCAACTTCTTATCCTTGGAGGCTTTGGAGTAGGTATCATTTTCGGTTTTGTTTTGCTGGTTGAATTTCTAAGAAACCAAAAGCTTCAAAACCACTGGAAACTCTATCCTTGTCACCTTAATTCACGTTTTCTCTGGTACGACTGTTCCTCGGTGCTATCATTTGTCTCAGAATGCTTGGAAACCACGGCTCTTTCTTTTTCTCATTTGTTTTCTGTTAAATTCTGGAGCAGTTGAATGAAGACACCTGAGCTGTGTGCATTTCTTACACCAATTATTCACTGTTCAGCAACTTAAAAGGTAAAATCCCACTGCATGGTCATCATCACATGTAGTGTGTTAAGCCTTGGAGCCTAATATCACATTTAATGAATGTTTTTTCTGTATAATGAGGAATCTAGAAGGCAGGTTGGTTTTTTTTTTAACAGAACAATTCGAAAATTTAAAAATAAAATTAAATAAAAAATTAAATCCACAATGAAGTGTTTGGGGAAATGCTTTAAGTGGCTGACAGTTAACCAGGTTGGTCGGCTGAAATTAAAGATTTACAACGTATTTTCTCCAAGGGAAACTCTTCTGTATCATCCCACATCGTTACAGCTGCTGTGTGTTGTGACTCCTGAGTGCTGACATCCTTTTGCTTTCCCCAAAATGTGCCTCTGAAGCAAACTGGGAAGCAGGAGAAGACTCTGCACGGCTGAGATCTGTGTGGCATCACAGGCAGAGAGAAGCGAAGCTCAAAAGCCGACGCTGCCCCTGCCTTGGCCACCCTGCTAAGCTGAGCTTGGATTTTGGGACTGCACTGACCCCCCCACACACACACTTGACTGCAACAGGAAAATCCTGGCCAGTTTGGCTGCTGTCTTCACACCAGTCTGATATAAACAATGCAAGGCCAGAGCCATAGCAAAGGAGTGCTGTGCCATCTAGTGAGTGCTGCTGGCCGGATAAAACAGTGATTTACTGCTCAGCTGGAGACTCTGCAGCTGGCTCAGGGTGCTCTAGCCAGGCTGCCTCCAGTTTTACTCCACGGGTAAATAAGTTGTTGGGGCTGAGAGCACCCTAGGCAGGCTGGAAGTCAGGTTTAAATCCTGAGGTTTGGCTCAGGAGGAGCTGGGCAAGGCTGGTGTCAGCAGAGGCTTTGCTGCCCCATCCTCAGCGAGCAGCTGGATGCAGCAGCAACAGAAGAATCAAGGCAAAAAATGCAGAATATTTGGTTTCTTCTGTCTCTGTCCCAGAATGATCCACCAGGAGTTTCCCTCTCCTGCAGTTCACGCTCGGCCTTGTCCTGATCTAACCCCAGTCTGATCGTCACCAGGCCCTACAGGGAAGGTGCCCATGGGAACAAGACCGTGGGGAGCAGGGATGAGCTGGGTCCTTGGGGCTTTGGGTGCACCAAACACCCCGAGGATGCTGAGCCTGCTCTTGTGTGGGTGCAGAGAGGGGTTGGGGGGCACCCCAAAACGCCTGGGGCTGTTTTTGGGGGTCGGCACAGGGAGGGCGACCACCTCCTGTGCCAGGCGGGGAGGGAAAGTTGGGAGGTGGGAGCCCACCCTGGCACGTGGCCAGGAATGGCCTTCTGGTGTGATGTGCTCTTGGATTTTATTTAAATCAGTAAGACGAGAGGACAGTTCAGAGAACTGGATTAATTCCACTTTCTCCCTCTCGCTCTCTCTTTTTTTATTAGGAAAATAAAAGAGACTTTGAAATATTAAGAGAGAGTGGGATTAGAGCCCTCTCCTGCTACCCCAGTCTTTCCTCCCCTATTAATTTCCACTTGATTAGAATTCTTTTTGAAGTATTTAAATATGGACAATAGGAAAAAGGGAGGGTGAAGTTATTGAATATCAGTTAAACTGTATTAATATAAGCTCAGTTCCAGCTTTTATATAGATACTTCATATATATGTATAGTTTCCACTAGGAATAAAGTAGATCTATCCCTCCTCCCCTACCTAAAGTAATTATGATTTAAAAAAAAAACTATAATGAAACTCTTAAACTTTAATAGCCCATTTATAAATCCCCAGCTTAAAATTTAAATGCTTAAAAAAAAAAAGTTTTAGAACTGTAGAAATTTGATTCCCCCCCTCTTTTTTTTTTTTTCCCCCTCTCTTTTTTTTACATAAGAGACACTTTCATACCATAAAACTTTCGAAGCCTCGCAGCCATTCCCAAGCATTCGGCCCTGGCTTTGGTGGAAATTGGGATGCCGAGGGCTGAGAAAGGAGGATGGAGGGGTTTTGGTGCTTGGAGGTGCTGCTCCACCCCTGTGCCAGCATGGGAAGCTCACCAGGGGCTGGAGAGCAGCTGGGAAACCACTCCCCTCCTTGAGAGCCACCACCCAACTCCTTCTCCATTATCCTGGTGTGATCCAGCAGCACTGAGCTTTCATTTCCTAGGGCAGGGGAAATCCAGGATCGCTGAGGGTTGTGGAGGGGTCCCTGCCATAGCCAGGGCGGGGTGTCCGTGTTGTGGTCATCTTGTACCTCCTGACTCATCACCTGCCGAGCCAAACTGCTCTTTGGGGGGTTTATTTATAAATCAGTGCTTTTATACACCAGATTTCGGTATCTCCATCCAGATTCATAAATCCTCTCAGCTAACCTGGGAGCTGCGGTTTGATTTACAAACCATGACTTTTCACATCAGATTTAACTCCCTGACTGACTTCTGAAACAGTCGATTGGCTTAGAAGTCAGGCAATAGATTTACAAATCCTAAAACAGATTTACAAATCCTAAATCATAATCAGAAGTCATGCCAGTAAGATCTAAGCAAAAAAAAAAAGGGAAAAAAAAGGAAAGGTGTTTGTTCAGAGATCTTTTCTCTGCATGAGGGATCCAAGGAGCTGCTTTACAGCCCAGGACACTGCCGTCCTGTTGATGTTTTGATCAGCTGGACAGACCCAGCTCCTTCTTTTGGATACAAACCTGATCTGTGAACCAGATCTATCTGTGATCATTGGTTTTTCCAGCTCTGACTGAGCCTAACTTTGAGCTGTAGGATGCAACAGGGGCAGAGTGAGTTCCACCAAGATCACCAATCCCTGAGCCCAAGGGAATATGGAATCAAGGAACTGGAGAGTGCTCTGGGTTGGGAGGGACCTTAAAGATCATGCAGTCCCACCCCCTGCCATGGGCAGGGACACCTTCCACTAGCCCAGGTTGCTCCAAGCCCTGTCCAACCTGGCCTTGAACACTTCCAGGGATCCAGGGGCAGCCACAGCTTCTGTGGGCACCCTGTGCCAGGGCCTGATCACCCTCATAGGTAAGAATTTCTTCCCAATATCCCATCTAAATCTACTCTACTTCATCTTAAAGCCATTCCCTGTGTCCTGTCTCTCCACCCCTTGTCCCCAGTCCCTCTCCAGCTCTCCTGGAGCCCTTTTAGGTCCTGGAAGGGGCTCTGAACTCTCCCTGGAGCCTTCTCTTCCCCTGGTGAACACTCCCAGCTCTCCCAGCCTGGCTCCAGAGCAGAGGGGCTCCCACCCTCAGAGCATCCTGGAGCCTCCTCTGGACTGGCTCCAGCAGGTCCATCTCCCTGTAATGTTGGGCCCCAGGGCTGGGGCAGCTCTGCAGGTGGGGTCTCACCTGAGTGGGGCAGAGGGGCAGAATCCCAATCCCTTTCCTGCTGCCCACGCTGGAGCTCAGCCCAGGGCACAGTTCTGGAGCTCAGGATTGCCTTGCCCAGACCCATTGAGTTCCTCACCCACCACGAATTCTTCTCACCCACCAGTTCAGATGACCAAAGGCTGACCATCAGTGCCCCCACAAGAACACCCCACCCACCATGGCAGGAGGAGGGATGGGATTAACATGACCACAGAGGAAATATTTTTAAACTTGAGGTATTTTAACAAGAGGTGACCCGAGGAGGGGATGCTTTTAGGACCACGTGTTCTCAACGCAACGCTTGTGGAACGTCCCCAGAAGTGCTGTGAATCACATCCTTCCTCTCCATGCCGCAGTGCTCCTCTATCCCATCTCCTGGGACAGGCTTAGCACCAAAATAATCACAACTCGTGGCCTCGTGCTCTTGGAAATGCACTGGAAACCGTCCAACTGACAGATTTGAGCCTCCATTGTGGCAGGGGGAAGAAAAGGAATTTCCTATCTGCCAGTGGATAATCTGTTAGACAGCACTTTCAAAACTCCAGGGGGTTCCTCCAGGGTGCTGGACCTCTGCACCCCACCCAACAAATAAACTCTCTGTCATTTAGGAGTATCCCTTGCAAGCTGTCATTAATGATGCAAACTTCCATCTTTCTTAAAGCTCTGGAGAGACTAAGTAAAAAAAACAACTTGTCGACAACTTTCAATGTTAAAATGTGCAAAAGCACCTTCGGAATTCAACGATTTCCCTTTTTTTCCCCCCTCTTAGGTTTTCCAGATATACATCATAAAGCAACACCTGGCACTAATTCATTTTCCCCTTTGCAATCACCTTTTAAAGGAAAAAGCAGCAAAGGTTTCCTACCAGCTGTAAACATGAGGAATAAAAGGCCAGATAACAATGAAGATTTCATGGAAACTCACAGATATGAGCACCCAAGTGTAAGGTCTGCAATTAAATGACGGACAGCAATTTTCAGCTGACATTTTGTAAACAGGGAGCTGAGAAATGCAGCAGGAGAGTCAATTTTGGGGCAGGAACATGAGAATCTAGAGGTCAGTGGCGGAGGCACACATCACCAGGAGATAGGTCTTGTTCATTAGAAGGAAACAATCAATTCAAGTAATAACAGGCCACCCCCAGCCTCCAGTCTCCTGAGGCAGGTCCTCACCTAACAGAGATTTTCACGTGTATTCCCATTTTTTGTGCTGTCTGGTCTATGAGCTGGGGTTATCTACAAATGCTGGCGAGTCTCGGGCTGCAAAGCAATGCCAAGATCCTCCTCACCTGCTTTTTGAACTGGGCTTTGCATCTTTTCCTTCCCTTCTCTTCCCAGCATAAAATAAAAGGTGCCTTCTTTCCTAATTTAACCCCACTTGGATTCGTGATTTCCCGGCCTAAACCTTGCCTAGATTTGAGGAGAAAGGGTCAGTCCCTCGGAGTCTGGCTCTTCCTCACACGGAGATGCCCAAGAAATGCCATTTCCATTTCATTTTTCTGCCCCAGAGACAACTCCTGTCTGATATTATTCTACTTTCCCCACCCACCTCTTCCACCATGTGCCCCCAGGAGCTGCTAATAATAATATTGCAAACCCTGTAATAAATATTGTGATCGCTGCCTAACAGGCAGCCTAAAAAGGCTGGGGATAAATAAATAAATAAATAAATAATAATACTAAAAAAAAAAAAATCCCATTTATCTGCGAGCTCGGGAGAGGGAGAGAGAAAAGAGTTCGCTATTAAAGATCCCGCATAGCCACAGGCAAATTCGAGCATCATCTCCTTGCAGAGCCCGGCTTTTTTTAAAGCAGAGATTACTCTGGCGGTTCAAGGTGCTATCGAGCTCGAACCAGGGACAATTACAAGGCTCCAGTTGGAGCTTCTGAGACGATGCTTACGTCTGATAAGGTTGAAGGGGAATAATGGAAGGAGGGAAGTGATAATGGGCTGCTGAATGGGTGGGTTGAGGTATCATTGCCGGAGAGCCTGGAGACAGAAGCTGCTGCTGATGCAGAGGATGTGGGTTTTCCCTTTCTCCCCCCTTTTTGTTTCTATTTTCCCTCCATAAGAAGAAAATATCTCTGAACATGCACTTCAGAAGGATTTTTCCCCTCCTGGCTCCGAGCAACACTGGTGACACCACTCACCAACTCGTTTCATGCCATAAGAGCCATCAGAGCCTGCCTCCCTCAGCACTCGCTTCGAAGGGCTCACAGACCATTTTTAATGTGTTCTGCCCATCACCACTTCACTGAGGACCACGCTGGACTCTGGGGATGCTCTCAGAGCACCCCAGGAATGCCCAGCTCAACACCCCACGCCTCAGAGGGGGAGTTCAGCCATGGGTGTCCAGCCCATGAGAGAGAGGAGCAATCCCTGCTCCCAGGTCCAGCACTCTCCCAGCTGCACTGGTCCTCCAAGGCTTTTTAGGGGCCGGGATCCTAAAGACAGGACCTGCTTCCCTGGTGGCCTGAGAGCAGATAAGGAAATCTGGCTTGCTCTTGTCCATCAGTAAGGGATGAAATCCCACACTGGGCGGCCTCACATCCCAAAGAACGGGCTGAGCCCTTCCTGTACCCTCCGTTCCACTCTCTTCCTGTCCCGTCCTCACCAGCTCGTGGGCCACGGCTTGGTCTCCATGAAACTAAAACTGTTGGTGAGCACAGAGAGCCTTGATGAAGCTTTCATTATATTTTTCTTTCCTGTGATTTCTTTTCCTGGGCCAAATTCCAGCTGATAATGAATTTGGTATATTTAAATATCCGATAAACAAACAAAGTCTATTGTTTTTCCCCTTTGATTATGAGACTCTTCTCTTTGGCAGATCCTATTATGTCTGTCTTTCTCTTTTGGAAGTATAAAATTAGATCAGGATTTCACTTCTCTTCTTTTATCAAGGCAAGACAGAGTTGCCTCTACGTTTTCCTCTGCTACTGAAGGCCAGCGAGTACCATGAAAAATCCCTCTTTTGGAAAGAGGGGTTTTGGATAAGAAATCATATTAAATATTTCCTGCATTGGAGGTCTAAACCCCCTTCTGACAGCCACAAATATGGAGGGGCTTGTGTAAACAGAAGACAGAAAATGATGCATTTTTGCTCAGCCCAGGAAAAGATGCTGGCAGCTTCCTGGGAATCGGGCAAATCCTGGCCAGTGGGGTGGAAGATTTCCAGACAGCATCCGAGGGAGGCTTTGGGGGAGTGACTCACAAAACCAGATTAATCTGCAGCTAGAACTTGACCAAAACTTGCAGAGAGGTGGTGCCAGGCCTGTGTCAAACACCCAGACTGAGTCATTTGCTTTAAAGCAACCCCAGCACCGCTTTTGGGTGGGGTTTCTCTCCCCTGCCTTTGGGCAGTGATGGTGTCAATAGCTGAGCTGGGAGGTCCAAACTCATGTTCCAGCCCAGAGAGACGAATGTTCCTTCACGGAGTTCAATTCATCCAACCATCTTGGGATAGGATGGAAAGTGGTCCAGAAATGTCCTGCTCTCTCTCTAGGCTCCACAATGAGCCTGCACAAAGAGTTCTGGTGGAAACAAGAGAAACCTGTTCACCTGTGAAGACAGCGAGGGTTAGATGGGATATTGGGAAGGAATTCCTGGCTGTGAGGGAGGTGAGGCCCTAGCACAGGGTGCCCAGAGCAGCTGTGGCTGCCCCTGGATCCCTGGAAGTGTTCCAGGCCAGGTTGGATAGGGCTTGGAGCAGCCTGGGCTAGTGGAAGGTGTCCGTGCCCATGGCAGGGATGGAATGAGATAAGCCTAAAGATCCCTTCTAACCCAAACCATTCCATGATTCCACGACTGTGGGCTTCCCAGTGGGATGGTTACCAGGGTTAAAGGATCAGGGATACCTGTGGAGATATCCAAGCTCTCGCCAGGGTGGCATTGCAGGGCAGGAGATGCCAGGGACAGCTCAACCCAGAGGGACAGTGCAGGTTCCTGCATGCCCTGATCCCTGCTTGGTTCCCTTTCCCATGCTTTAGTGGGAGACGGAGCACACCAGGAGCTGGGCCTTGGAGGTGGCTTTGGAAGCAGTGCTGGGAAGGGACATGGGAAGGATACATGGAATGCACCCAGGGAAGACCAGGCGCTCATGGAATGTCTTTCCAGAGGCCATAGTGCTGTGGTACATGCAATTCCACTTCTTAGTTAAAACAAAAAGAAGGAAAAGCAGGAAGAATGGGTGTCATGCACTGTGCTTGAGGAAATTTAGTGTTTCCTTCCATGCTACTTCAATTTTACTCCTCCTCCATCCCACCTTGAGCCTCTGAGGGAGCTGAGGGCACAGAACTCGAGGATTGAAAGAGTCCTCCTGGCCTTCTCCAGCTTCACACGCCCTCCTGCTCTTCTCCAGCGTGTGGCTTTTCAGGGATACCAGCAGGAGAAAGGAGCAGGTAACAGATGGGGAATGCCTTTCTGCTCCCTGCCATTGGAATGGGCTAAAATAAAGGAGCTGCTGTGTGATGCCAGGAGAAAGGAGATGATATCTGCCCAGGTTATACCCTGGATACTAAATCTAAATGCATTTCAACTAAGATCAGTTGCTTTAAAAAAAAAATGAGAGGAAAAAAAAAGTTGATTTTCTTTGCAGCTCTTGGAAGTGAATCTATTTGGTGTCAGGCTGAAAGAAGACAGCGTGTAAGTAACTGAGAAAGTGTTTACTCAGTGAATTAGTTCAGCTTTCATTGTGCACAGAGGATTATGGCCTCAGCAGTGGATGAGCTCCATTTCAGGCTGGAGTAGCTCACTTAGCTACCTCCAGGGCAGGACTAATTATCATAGGACTTAGGCCATTAAAGGGCTTTAACTACCAGTGCTCTCTCCCAGGTCTGGATTAACTCCTTGCCTGGAGCAAACCGCCCTGATAACCATTCAGCCTAATGGTCTGCTTTGATTTCTCTGCCCCCTCTGCCCACCCCTTTCGCCTTTAAACTTTATGTTATTGTCAGATCTGGAACAATAGCTGGGAATATTAAAACCATTGCTGCAAAATGGCAAAGGGGGCTCTGTTGCAGAATTTTTTCCTCCCTCTTTTGCTTTACCATTGCTAAGGCAATTTTAGGAGATACCACCTTGCACGGCAGAGAGCCCTTACCTGACTCAGGTGGATGAACAGGCGCTGCTCAAAAGGCAGGACCCTCCAAGGGAAAACCCTGAAATGCCCACAGAGCCCAGCTCTGTCTTACTCTGTTGTCTCCGTGCCAATAATTGCAGCGGAAGGCACTCTGCATAGAAATAGCAAAAGACTATTGTGCCCCCAGGCATGAAATAGCCAGGATGAGAGCAGAGTTATTACCCTGCTTCACAGAAGAGGAGCTGGGGTGCAGGAGGTTTAAATGTTTTGCCCAAGGTAACAGACGGAGAACGTGGCAGCAACTGCTCCCTATCATTAAAAATAGATTTGAAGAATTATCTCGTGATCCCTCTTCAACACCAGCATTCCCAGCTTTTCTGGCAGTGTAGCAGCACATCTGGGTGGTTCTCAGGCTGGAAGGGGTGACTGAAGAAGGTTCAACTCCAAGACTACAAAATCAGATGCACTTCTTCCAGTACAAACCCTCAGGAGGGTATCAAAGGAATCCAAAGGAAACCAAAACAGGTGGTTTTTCACACAGAAGAGGTGCTTCTTCACACAAAACAGGTGCTTCTTCCCACCACGGAGCTGGGCAGCACCCCAGTTGTGCTGAAGGTTTATGGGTTCAGAGCTGTGGGAGAAAAATCCCTCTTTAAAGCTTGTACAGAAGTGCAGAGTGAGTGGAACTCTGGTCTGCTGCTGTGTTCACACCCACAGCCATGAGGCTGCCAAGGTCCTTCACCTCCGTGCCCGTGTCCCCTGGCATGGCCCTTAGGCCATGGGAGATAGGAATTCTTGGCACCATTTGATGGTGGAAATGCTGGCAGCTGAAACACCTCTTCAGCTGAAGAGGCAGTTGAAATACCTCTTCATCCCAAGAGGAGCATCCTTAAGAGAGTTTTTCCTCTCCACCTTTCAGTTTTTTATTCCGGGAAATACCATTTCATGCCAACCACTACGCTGAGTGTGGCCAACACGGCAACCGTTTACACTGGTCTTATGTGAATAACTCAGGTGCTCTGGAAAGACCATTTGTCCAGTCAAAGCCCATAAAATCCATGAGAGCACAGATTAAAAGCAAAACCATAAACTGGTGCTCCTCAACGTGCTTCTGTCCTTCAGAAATACATAAATAAAAGAGGTATTTCAGCAAAACAATACATCAAAATCTGTCTGATTTTGGTGGCACTTCTCTTCCTGTTGTTGCCAAATTATCAGCTCAGAAACGTAAAATCATGAAATGGTTTGGGTTGGAAAAGACCTTAAAGATCATCCAGTTCCACCCTCCGGCCATGGCAGGGACACCTTCCACCTCCCACTATCCCAGGCTGCTCCAAGCCCCGTCCAGCCTGGCCAGGTGTTGCACATGCCCTGATGCCACCAGAGAATGGTCTTAGCTGGGTGGTAGATGCTCAGTTTCATGTGTTCACAACCTTCTGCATCTCATGGAGCTTCCATGAGTGTAAGGATGAACATAGGCTCAAAAAGCCAGGATGGATGTGAAGCAAAGCCCAGACCAGGATGGCTGGGTCAGGATCAGGGAGCTCTGCACAGGTTAGGCTGACTCAGGTTATCTGAACAAAGCCAGGTGCCTGCAGCCAGGTCTTCCTGAAGGCCTTGAACCCTGTGAGAGCCCAGGGACCATCTCTGGCACGTGGAGCCTGGCCCCTCCACAGGGTTCCCAAATACCTTCTCCTTGCTGGAATTCCAGGAGCGCGCAGCATTTGAAAGCAGTGCCCGTCCAGCAAGGGGTGTTTCTTCCTCCTTTGATGCTTCTCCCCATGGCTTTGTTCACACCTTTTCTTCATCCAATAGCCCAGCTGACAGCTTTCACAGCATTCCTCAGAGCTCTGAAGCCTCTTGCAGATGGTCAAAACATGCCAAAATTGGGTTCTGCTGCTTCGTCTATATGGAAATTGTCTCATATCTGCCTCCCTCTGATCTCTTACTCTGAGGATAATGGGGTTTAGTACTTTCCCTTCTTGCCCCTGCTGCAGGAGTGAACTGGAATAGAAGACAAACTGCTTATAGGAGTGCAAGTTATTTGTTGTTCGCAGATGAACAGAGCTGCCTTTCATTTCCTGTGATTCCGAGTATGAAATTCCTTCTCCTCGTCATTTACCCATTGCTTGACATCTTCTGCTTTCAACTCCTTCATTCCCCATCACATCTGTGAGCCTGCACGGTGAAGCCCATCAAGAAAAACACAACTGAGGCCACTCACTAAGGAAAAAGAGAGGCAGGTAATTGTGGAACAGCAAGCAGAGACCTTTGAAGAAAAGGCAATTCCTCAGAGGAAAATTAGACCAGCTGAGGGTTTCCTCTCTCCGTACCAAGGGTGCTTCAAGCCTGGCTGAAACATCTGCTTATGGAATCTACCAAGAAAGCCCCTAAAACTAAAAATCAGGACTGGAATCACACAGGAACAAGCAAATCTGCTTGAGAGAGCTGCGCACTGTTCGCTTGCTGAACGCAGCAGCTCCTCCTGCTCTGTGTTCGCTCGGCACCGCGGGACCCTGACCTGCCGTGTAGCAGACAGGGATAACCACACTGAGACAAGAGCCCCAGAGCTGGGGCCAGGCAAGGAAAGCACCTTCTGGTGCCTCCTTCTCACATTTATCAAACGCAGGTTTCCCACCTTCCAGTGAAACTGCAATTAACTTGTAAATGTATGCTACGCAATTAATTTCCCACCAGCTGCTGCTCTGCAGCCGAGAGGAAATCAGTCAGGGAGACACCCACACGAACTCTGGTGTGGCCCTTGCCACCAATTCTGCCCTGACACAAAAAAACCCTATTAAACTAATAAGGCCAACCCACCTTACACAGAGAGAGCCAAAGGACTAGAGGGATTGCAATCCCACTTGGAGATGCTCCGTCCAAAACAGAGGAACAGGAATTGAACTCTACAGCCAGGTCAGCTCTTGTGTAGGTCTGGGTTCTGTGAAAACTCAGGTGTGTGTCTGTGTTGGGAGGAGGTGCTCCCCACTTCGGTGAGTGAACCAGCTTCCCACAGTCAGGTGCACGTGGCTCCTAGCCCAAGCGGCTTCTAGGTCTCTTCTCCCAGTTTGGAGAATAGACAGACAGGGAGTCCTGAGGAGGGTTCCACTCACCCTGAAGACACAGGTAAGTTGTCTAGAATGCAGCAAAAAAATGTCCACAAGACGGTTTGAACCTCATTCCATGTAGGCTGTGGATTAGGCTGTGGATTGGGACAGATTTACCTTTCTTCTCCCATGGTATTCGTCACATTCCAGCAGGATGCCCCATCCTTTTGCTACCATCCAGGTGTGCCCTGTCCTCTGAGCCAGGATGTGGCTGTAGCTACAGCCAGCCCTGCTCTGAGCCACTGTGACATCCCAGTCACATGCCAGGCCCACCTCCTTGCCAGATTTTCCTCCCCTGCTGTCTTCCCCTCCTGGTAACCACCAGGACATGCATTGTTCTCCAGCAGGACTTTTATATTCCACTCAAAAATCTCGCTAATTTAAGTGTTCTTGCATGGCCACTCTGGGATCTGCTGCAATGGGGCATCCATTAAATCCCTAACACATTCCAGGGCTGCAGTCAAAAGTCTGTATGAGGTGGATGATGGCTCTGAGTGAGTGGGACCACGAGGTTTTTGGGGTTTATATATTCTCCTCTGTGGTAGGAGATCACAAGTTCAAGAGATTGTGAACAGGCGCAGCTCTTGATGGCGAGGGAGAGAAGTTCAGGCTGCAGATGCAGAAGGCTTTAGTCATGGTGGAAAGCAGCTGAATACATCATCTGCTCGGAGGTGGGCTTTTCTGAAGGCTCTACAGAAGACAGAGAAAATTCACTTGAAACAGACAAACACTGGCTGGGGACAGAAAACAGCTGCTCTGGAGAAAGGAAATCACCCATTCCCCACACACACAATGGCACGTTGAGGGAGAGCAGCTAATCTTGGAGCAGAGCACAGAACTCGGCGCTGGAAGGAGATAACAAAGACCAGGGGCTCTTGTGTTCCGGGTCAGCTGCTGGGCCCAGCTTTGCGTCTTCTCGGCAGACACAACAGGCCCTGCCGCACAATGGCACTGTGCCTGCCAGAGATAAGCTCCAGCATGAAAAGCAGCTGGCTGAAGCTCAAGCCAGGCAAGATGGAAGAGATGCTTCTAGGAAAAAAAAAAAAAGGAGTGATTCAGGCATTTCTTAAGAAATGCTGAACTCTCGTCCACCTGGACAGGCAGGGAGGACACCAGTGCATCAAGACTGCACTGGCTCCTTAAGGCTCAGCCTGTGGTGGTCACAAGCATCCTCTGGGCACCTGGGACCCTCTCCTGCTTTTTCTTCCTTTCTGTGAATGCTGGCAAGGCACAGGACTGCATCAAATCAGGTCTGAATGCCTCTGCTCCAAGATGTGGCTGGCACCACCAGATTGAGGTGAGTTACAAAAAACAGAGGATGCCCAAGAGCTGGAGCAGATTTTCTCTCCTTACCCAGCCAGGAACCAGCTTTTGGGCACAGAACTTTCTATACATCTGGAAGGGCCAAGGAGACTGAGTGTGATGGGTGGAATAGCAGGAATATTGGAAATTCAGTGAGGTTCCCTTGGTTTTGATCCGGGAGCTGCTGTTATCAACAGGGAAAGATGTTATATCCTGAAGAAAGAATTAATGAGTTGTGTTCTCCTCTGGGTTTAAACTCTTCCACCCCTTCCACAATGACCACGGGTCTCAAAATAACTTCACACTCTACTCCCCAGTTTTCTTCTCCCTGCTTTACAAGCTCCCTTTGGAAGCCAAGTAAAAGCAGAGAGGCACAAGCTGATTATCAAATAATCTACTTGCCAGGGCGAGGGATAGCTGGATAAATAGTGGAGAAGTCACTTCTTAACTCTCAGTTTCCAGAGAGTAAAAGGCAAGAAGATGCCCCTGGATCCCTGGAAGTGTCCAAGGCCAGGTTGGACAGGGCTTGGAGCCACCTTGGATAGTGGAAGGTGTCCCTGTTCCATGGGGGTGGAACTGGGTGAGCTTTAAGGTTCCTTCCAACCCAAACTATCCTGGGAATCCATGATTCTGTGATAGGAAGTATCGCTGGTAGCTCCAAAAAACCCAAGTGCCCCCAAGGACGCTTTCCTCCTAATGCCTGGTGACAGGAAGATTTTCGTGCGCTGGAGCAGGAAGGTTTCTGTCTCTTCCAGAGTGCTGGATGTTTTGTTTAAAATTCAGAGCACTGACACTTCCAAAAGAGCATCTGCATTCCCTTCCAGTGGATGCCTCAGCACCTGGGATCTGCTGACTCGTGAGCTTTGGCAGCTACACTTTACACGGGAATTACACCAGGGTGGAAGAGCTCATGGAGAGGCAGCTGAGTGCTTGTGCCTCCTTCCAATGGGAGCAGGGAGGGGAAGAACGTTGAGTGGCCAGGTACTCCCTGCCCTAGGAGACACCATGTTCACACAAGGAAGCCCTTGGACCTTGGTGTCTTCATAGGGTCCTCAACACCAGACCAGGGCGTTGAGGAGTTGCTCCTGTGCCCCCTCACTGTGCTCACTGAATAAGCTTTGATTTAGTGCCTGCTCTACTGAGATGTGTTGGGCTGTTTGATGGTTGCACTTGTTGACCTTGGAGGTCTCTTCCAGCCTTAATGATTCCGTGGTTCTATAATTCTATGTGGAGGCATCTGCCAGGCTTAGAGGTTGTCACAACCAGTCATGGTGGCACCAGGGAAAAGCAGTTTCAGCTCCTGCTCCGACGCAAGATGGGCGGTTGGATGTCCCTCCTTCCCCGGTTGGATGTGTGCCATGCTGGGAGAAGGGCACCAGCAAGTGCTGGTGGGGGGCACCCTGTGTCCTGAAGGGACAAGTGCTGCTCTGTGGCTTGATCCAGACCCATGGAAAGTCCTTCTAGTCCTTTGGAATTCCTGCATATTTCTTTCCAAGACCTGCAGAGCTGCCCCAGCCCTGGGGACCAGCACAGGGAGGACGTGGAGCTGCTGGAGAGAGCCCAGAGGAGGCTCCAGGATGAGCAGAGGGATGGAGCAGCTCTGCTGGGAGGAAAGGCTGCGAGAGCTGGGATTGTCCAGCCTGGAGAGGAGAAGCTCTGGGGTGACCTCACTGTGGCCTTGCAGGACCTAAAGGAGCTGACAAAAATGATGGAAACTATTTCCAAGGGGCTGGAGTGCCAGGCCAAGGGAGAATGGCTTCCCACTGCCAGAGGGCAGGGTCAGATGGGACATTGGGAAGGAATTCTTCCCTGGGAGGGTGGCGAGGCCCTGGCACAGGGTGCCCAGAGCAGCTGTGGCTGCCCCTGGATCCCTGGATGCCCCTGGATTCCAAGGCCAGGTTGGACGGGGCTTGGAGCACTCTGGGCTAGTGGCAGGTGTCCATGCCCATGGCAGGGGTGGAACTGGATGAGCTTTAAGGTCCCTTCCAACCCAAACCATTCCATGATTCTATGATTCTGCTGACCAAAAACGTTCCCAGAGCCTTCTCCTGCCTGTCCTCTGTTGCTGCTGGTGGCTGTGTCCCCTCACAGAGTCAGTGGCTGGTGGATCTGGGACACGTTTCCAAAAGTTGGGCTGTAGAAGTTTGATCTCTAACTCACAGGGACCTCTCCCTCCTCTTCTCCTGCTCACATTCCACTCCTTGGAACAGAACAAAGAGAATTCAAGCATTTTACAGAAAAAGAACTGTGCTCTCGTGGATATGTACAAAATTGGCCAAGTCTTTGCAGGGAAACTGTGTGTTTCCTCCTCTTTGGACTTGCACCTTCCTCTTCTTAACACGTGGAACAAATGTCTCCTTTGGAGCGTGATGGGGTAACTTGGAGAGGTCGGCAGAATTGCTACACATGGACCCTGGGCTGGTTTTCTTTTTCTATTGAACCTTGATGGAAACGCATGCACAGCAAGTCAGGGCCAGTCCCTTTTCCTTTCTCCTTTCTCTCTCCCTCTCTCTCTCTTTTTTTTTTTTTTTTATTTCTTCCAGGAGTGCTGATGATAAGAAAAGCAATGTCTAAATCTTCTTAATGGTGTTTATGCAAGCAGTTTTGCTTAGCTGCAGTCCCTGCCACCCCCTCCCCCGTCCACCCTCCCCTCCCATCTCCCTGCTAATATCGCTGCTTCATTCCTTTCCCTGTTGGCTATTACTATGGACTACAGCGAATCTAAAACTAAATAATCCCCTTAGTGTCAAGTTTTCTGGGCTGAGCAAATAAATCTAACCAAATGCATTATCTAGGTAGAGGAGGCTGTTGTAAGGGGGAAAAAAAGATAAAGGCTATTTTACTTTAAGGCAAAGAGTAAAACCATCATTTTTCATTCACATTGTACTTTTAAAGTTGGTTTTTTTAAATTTTATTTCAACTTTCCTGTTCAATCCTTTTCTTTTTCCATTGTAATTAAAAAAAAAATAAAGAAATACGGCAAAGCCTCTGATTTCAAGCATTAAATAGAGGCAGAAAGACCTCAGATAAGGTGCCATTCAAATCCCCCTCTCAGACGGGTAATTCTGATCAGGCAGTAAAGTGGTCTAAATAAATAAACCCTTCCCCACTTTCCCTTCCCTGGGGAGGGGGGCTGAGGATATTAGAAAACTCATTTACAGGAGGAAGAGCACGTGGAAATCTGCATGTCCCAGGCTGAGGTGCAGAGGTCTGGATTCAACCTAGGACAGGACTGGATGTGTCTCTGTGTGGTGGCTCAGAAGCCCAATGTTGGGGATGCTTCAGCCTGTGTTTGCAGACAGGGCTAACCCAAACATGGGGACAAAATGCCCCCAGACTGGAGAACTCTGTGCTTTAACTCCCATTTTCATCTGAGAGGTCTTTGAAAGCACAAGCAAAGCCATTCAGCTATTATCCAGCTCTTCTCCTGTACAAATCCAGGCCAATGGAGCTCGGCTGGATTTGCAGCAGCCAAAAATCCAGCTGACATTGTCCCCATCGCTGCTGGACTCCACACTTGAAGCAGGTTTGGGCAGCTCTGCCTTGCTCACCAACCTTCCCTCCTTCCTGATCCTACACCCCATAGGGTCTGGGGAAAACATGGACCCAACAATCCCACTGGAGCAGCCTCGGGAGTTGTGCATGTGCATAAACACCACCAGTGACCCAATACCAGCATCACTTACCTGAATTCATCCTCTTCATACTGGTTCATTTCAAACACAGACCAGATCACAGAGATGCCTGGCGTGGCTCTTTGAGAAGCAGAACCCCACTCACACGTTTCTTTAAAATAAAGGCATTTTGGCCAACATCAACCACTGGCACACATCACTCCCAAGCCCTTCCTTCTTTTCCCCCTAGGTTTCCACACTGGGCATGACAAATACAGGCCCATCCCAGCTCATGTGAAGAAAATTAACTCTACCCCAGCCCAAACCAGCGCAATAAAATAAACCCCAGTGGGTTGTTGGGTTCGGACCCACGGGATCAGGGAAGATCAGAAAGATCTTGAGCTCTTGAAGATGGATGGACAGTGTGAGGTGCTGCTGCCTTCACACGCCTCACCCAGCCAAATTCTGCTCTTGCCCCAGTTCAAAGGTTTTTTTCCACTTGAACATCGGTTTGAAAATAATGAAGTCAACAACATTTTCTCTGCATTTGCTTTAATCCCTTTGTATATGTTTTGGGTTCCCCATCTCTGCAGCCAGCCTGCCAGGGAGATCTGCTCCTAAGATCCATTAATCTTTAAATTTCTTCTGTTCTAGACAGGCAGATATTCCTGTTTGAAACAGATTCATTGCTTCTTTCTTGTTCCTTTTTATTTTTATTAAACAACTCTTATCATTTTTAGACCCCTCCATGTTAGAGCTAAAACCCCAGGAAGAAGAACAGATTTGTTCTAGCAGTTGTTTTTATAAATCTTCTCAAAGGAAATAAAATCTCAGGCACTGCTCACATTGAAAAAAAACTGGTTAAGACCACTCCATTGTATTTTGGGATCGGGATCTGCAATAGACGTCACCAGTAATGATGGACCAGCTCTTGACCTGCTCCTGGTCCGCACAGCAAGGACACCAGATGAGGACCAGGCTCAACCAATTTCCAACACAATAGCACAAGCATCCTGCTCATTTTAATCTAATATTCTCTGAAACATCTGCACAAAAATACCTGCCTGGCTATGGATGAACTGCAAAAGCCAAGGAAAAACTGCAATCTTTGATAAACAAGCTGAAGGAAATTATGTGAGAAGGTCACGCTGGATTGATGAAGAACAGCCCCTGGAGAAGGACTTGGGGGTGCAGTGGGTGAGGGCTGGCCATGGCCCATCCCAGAAACCCCCCTGTGCTGGGCTGAGCCCCAGCGTGGGCAGCAGGAAAGGGGTTGGGATTCTGCCCCTCTGCCCCCTCAGGTGAGACCCCACCTGCAGAGCTGCCCCAGCCCTGGGGCCCAGCACAGGGAGGACGTGGAGCTGCTGGAGAGAGCCCAGAGGAGGCTCCAGGATGAGCAGAGGGATGGAGCAGCTCTGCTGGGAGGAAAGGCTGGGAGAGCTGGGATTGTTCAGCCTGGAGAGGAGAAGCTCTGGGATGACCAAATTGTGGCCTTCCAGGAACTGAAGGAGCCAACAGGAAACACGAAGAGAGAGGGCCTGGAGTGCCAGGACAAGGGGGAATGGCTTCCCACTGCCAGTGGACAGGGTTAGATGGGATATTGGGAAGAAATTCTTCCCTGTGAGGGTGCTGAGGCCCTGGCACAGGGTGCCCAGAGAAGCTGTGGCTGCCCTTGGATCGCTGGAACTGTCCAAGGCCAGGTTGGACGGGGCTTGGAGCAGCCTGGGCTAGTGGGAGGCATCCCTGCCCACAGCAGGGGGTGGCACTGGATGATCTTTGATGTACCTTTCAACCCAGACCATTCCATGATCCTCTGATTTCCCATGTGCCCCAAGATATTCTGCAGCTCATTCCATGGTCTCAAGGCATCACCCAGCAATTCTGTTTTCTGGAAAAACACCACATGCAGTTCAAGTCATAAACCTGATGTTCCTTAGGACCCTCATCTGGGACTTGGAGTCAATCCTGATGCTTCCCTGTCTTTCCTGATTCTCTGTCACTCACTACCTCTGCCTTTTCCTGGTTTATATAAGGCTGAATCACCGTTGTCTACGAGGGTTCTTTGCCAGATGACTGGTCCTGGGATGGGGCCAGGGGCACGGAGCCAGGATGGATTGAGCCTGTCATAGGATGTGTGGGATTTCTGGGCTCAAGCCTGGAGGGTTTGGGAGGAAGAGTAGGACCAGGAGCCAAGCAGAGACAAGACAGCTCCTGGAACATGAAGCAGCAAGAGCAGGAAGCAGAATTTGCTGAGAGTGTTTCTGAACAGTGGGTTTGGTTGAACCAGACCTGGCTGCCTTCCAGCATGGCCTCTTCACCAAACAAAGCCTCGAGGCTACCACTGGAAAAAAAGATTTGCCCTTCATCAGGTGAACACCCTGCTGTGCTTTCACTTTTGCTCAGCAATGTGTGGCTGGATCTGAAATAACTTTGGAAGTGCCACTGTTGGTCCATGCTATTTGTTCTTATATTTGGAGGGGTTTGTCCCACACAAAAGAGCAGAAGGGATGTGTCCAGATCCCTCTGCTTATGAATGCCAGGAATCCTTCTTCTCCTGGAGATCAGACATGCACGTTATGAGACAAATACAGGAGCACACAGATGGAGGATGGAGGATCACAGGACCACAGGATATCCTGAGCTGGAAGGAACCCACAGAGATCATCAATCCAGCCCCTGGCCCTGCACAGATCCCCCAACAACCCCACCCTGGGCATCCCTGGCAGCACTCTCCAAACGCTCCTGGAGCTCTGGCAGCCTCGGGGCCGTGCCCATTCCCTGGGGAGCCTGGGCAGTGCCCAGCAGCCTCTGGGGGAAGAACCTTTCCCTGATCTCCAACATAAACCCCCCTGACACAGCTCCAGCCATTCTCTCGGTCCTGTCCCTGGTCACAGAGAGAAGAGGGATGTGGTCACCAGGACACAGGGATGTTCCTGACAGTCACTGGATCACGTGTCTAAGCACAGGGTCATCCAGTGACCCCCCAAAGACCAAACATTTGTGTGCTGTTAATGACACTGTCAATAAACTGCAGCTTCACCGCTGGTGTCAGGTTTACACTGTGACTTATTAGCCCTTGGTGATTTGAGGGTCAAGGAGGTGAAGCAGATTGCCCTCTACTTCATCAAGTGAGTTTTGCCTTACTTTCAAGCCTTTGCCACAGTGTCCTTACTCTTCTAGGAGCCTGGTGAATTTATTCTCACTGTGTCTGACCCTTTGCTCGATGCCATGTGTAGACAGTTGCCACTCTGTGTTATTTTCCTTATTATCCCCCAGTTTATCACTTGATGTCAATTTCTGTGCCAATGCCCCAAGCAACTTCACCTCTTTTGGGTGTTTTTTGGTGTTCTTCTGCTGGGCACAGAGAGCTGACTACAAAGCTGTGTTGCCTCTAGGCAAATCTTTTCCCTGGTATCTGCCACTCCTGGCATCCAGCCTTGCCCATCACTCCGCAGGTCGGGAATGCTGAGACGTGACTCTCTCCAGGATTCTCTCTTTGGCAGCAGCAAAGAGAGTTTACAGCCTGCTCAACCCACAGAGGAGAGCAGGCAAACTGCTGCCAGCCTTTCCTTGCAGTCCGGGTGTATCCATCTCCCGTGGCTCTTGTGAGCAAGCTGTGACTGGAAAAGATTTCCATCGCTGCACCAGATCCGTGGCTCTGCCAAAACCAGCTCTTTCTGCTCCCATAATTGTTCCCAACCACACCATTTACCCACAGGTCTGTTTTTGTCTATTGCCATGGGTTCCCAGGAGGTTTTGAACTGGTGACAGATGACAAATGTGAGAAAAGTCTGCTAAAAAAAAACCAGGACCATCTTCAACCTCTCTGCCAGCTTTCTGTCACTGTAGCATTCCAGGGCTGGGAGTGTGTGATGCCTTTGACCTTGATTATACTGATGATAATCCATCTGCAAAAACACTCTAAGTGTACATAATATATATATGCAAAAAAAAGAGCCTTGTTTTAGTTTACGTGGCCATTGTGACACAGCAATGCAGGGTTGAAAGGGACCCTTTCCACCCACTAAGTTGGCATCTCTTCATTATATCCCTTTTATAATCTCTATTTCCATTTTTTTTTTCCCCTCCATAAGTTTCCAGCCTTTTAAGGAGGCTTTTCCAGAGTGTGGATCTTCTCATGGTCACTGACTTCCTGCCTCAATTTATTCATGGCTGTTTTATCCCATTTGCTCTGGGAACAACCCTTTCCTCTCCTTCGCTTCTAATCCCCCGACAGATTTCCTGAGTATTTCCTCAGTTTCCCTTTTATGGGAGAAACCAAGCCGAGCCCTTTCTGCCTCATGTGTGGGACATGTTTCCCTTAGCCAGCCATGGTTCCTGAGGAGCCCATCTTTCCCCAGCAAGGGGTGACTGGGAGATTCCCCAGTTCTGGAATCAGCAGTGCAGAGCACAGACACATCAACACTTCCCTCTCTCCACTGGAAACACCTTTCCTGAGACATCCCACCGCCCTTGGCTTTCCCTCCTTTCCTGGCCACAAGCCAGAAGTACACCCATGACCCAAGCCTGAGTGTCCTGCATTTCTGATATCCTTGGACATCCTCCATCTTCTTCCCTCAGGTCATGACTGGACCAGCACATCCTGACTCCGGCCCTTTCTCAGCTGTAATCCCAGCTCTCAGTGCTCCATCCTTCTGACTGATCCTGCATCCCAGAAATTCCCCGTGCCACCTCTGCCCACACTTTTTCCTGCCCTTCCCAAGACAAGCTGTCACAAGGTTGTTCTGACTCAGCTATTCTGGAACTTCTCTTGGTTCATGTGAATCTTAGAGAGGTTTTTCCCCACCTCACTACAGCTGGATGAAGAAATGAATAATTACAGGTTCTAGCATTCCTCACACAGCCTCTGGCATATCTCCTGGGACTCCAAGGTGACACCCCACAGGGACTGCGCTGCTGTCTTTTGTCCCCAGATAAAGCTGCTGTGTTTTTTCCCTCCTTATTTCCTCATTTCACAGTTTCTCAGCACAGATGCTTCAGGTTGCCGAGGGCTGCAGGGAGAGCTCCAGGAGATAACGTCTGCAGAGATAGGAATCACTAAATCACTTGGGCACAGCACTGGGATTTCCAGGTCCTCCTCTAAATGGAAAACCTTTAATAACATGTCTCTCCTCTTCCATGTTGTGTGGAGATGTTAATGCCCATCCTATCGGCACCCCTGGGTAGCTGGACAAGGACTGCACACCCAGCAGTGCCACTTCCACAACAATTCAGCTGGTTGGGATGACCCCCAGCCATTGCCACATCAAGACGTGGGCTTTTTGTTGGAGGGACCCAAGAAAGTCTCGGGACATCCTGAAAAGGAAAGGGATGTACTCCTACCAGGACTGGTGGTGCCTCTCTGTGGGGTATGCCCAGCCTCTGCCCTGGAGGGAGACCTGCTGAGATAAGGAGATTGCACAACCTCCCAGCAGAATCCCCCTGGAAAAGGCAGCCACCTTTCAGTTACAGCGAGAGAGGACACAGACCCGTGATCCTCTTGGAGACCTATGCAGATCCTTCGTAACGCATTGGCTTTTACCCTCTCACACCCACCCCTGTACCCCTATAAGATCAAGCCCTCTGCCCCTGCGGGATCAGGGAGAACTCGTCCCTGGCCTCCCTTTGCGGAGTGCGGGCTAATAAAGCTGCCTCATGCGGAACTGCTAAACGAGCCTCTTGTCTCTCTCCTCCTGGTCTGGCCTGGAGATTGCCCCGCAGAGCAAGAGCTGAAATCACGAGCTGAGAACCACTAAAGAGCTGTTATCCTCTCTGCAAAGGCACTCTGGTGGCTGAGGGAAAACTACAGGGGCGCCAGGAAGACGATTCCTCACGGGACCATTTCTCCAGACCGGTTACGGTTTCCTGGGTCTGAGCCACAGACCCCACACCAGCTACCTCACCTCTCCATGCTGAGCCAGGGAACTGCCCACCATGCTCTGGGAAGCCCCCAGCCTTTGTCTGACATGGATGGTTTGTGTCCTGGTTTATCTGAGGGATCTGCTTTTGGGGACAGAGTGGTTTCACAGCCTTACCTTTCTCACAAAACACTTCCTCAGTGGTCAGACACAGGACCAAGCAATGGCTCCCAGCAGGTTTGGGGTCCATCCACCGGCTGGAAGGGCAGTGCTTGCCAGGGGGACACAAAGAGATGCACTTCCAGGGAAAGAAAGTCTCCGAGCTCTTTTTGAAACAATTTAAAAATAAAATTTCAGTTGTATGAAACACAGATTCCACTGAACTCATTCCTCCTACTTAAAACTGTTATCCCGGGGTAGCCCAAAAGCTTTGGAAAAGGCACACAGCACATCTTCATTAAGATAAAGCTGCCACGAGGCCAAGGGGGAATAGCCAGAATTACAATTCACTCCAAATACTCTGTGCTACACAGGGAGGAGTTTTGGCCAGAGATGCTGCAAGACGTGAGCGATGGAGGACACGGATTCACTCCAGCATCCAGAACTCCTCCTCCTCCAAACAAACAAAAGCAAAGTTTTGAAGTCAATCACTGAAGGATTTGGGCTCATCTGAGACAGATCAAAGCTTCTCGTTTCCACCGTGACATCATTCAGCGGTGTTATCTACACGGGAATTCTTAAAACACGGAAAAATAAGGGAGTTTGGGACATAAAGTGGAAGGGTTTCCTTCTTCAAATGAACAAGCAGGACCTTATGGGATTGTCATAACTTAATTTTCCTTCTGTGTTTTCCTCTCATGCTTTAATTTTCGATAAAATGAGTGTGACTTTCAAAGCCTGTGAGTGTCCGAGTCAACAGGATTGTCGGTATGAAAACTCTCTGCACGTAAATCGACACTATAATTATTATATATATGGCATAGAGCATAAAAATAAAATAATTTATATAATGCATAGAGTATATATATATTTGGTGCGGAACATAGATCAAATATATTCCATCCCATAGAATAGACAGCAGAGAAGTTTGATTCGACAGTTCTGCTGACC
Organism: Corvus moneduloides; assembly: GCF_009650955.1. Classification (NCBI taxonomy): domain Eukaryota; kingdom Metazoa; phylum Chordata; class Aves; order Passeriformes; family Corvidae; genus Corvus; species Corvus moneduloides. Next base: position 3,201,668 of record NC_045485.1, on the reverse strand, counting down.
CTTTTCCAGAATATATGGGGAAAAAATGCTCAAAAATCATTCAAAAAGCACTTGCACACAGGATTCCTTTTTTCTCAAGGAACTCATTGCTGTTAGACACAATTTAGGCCAAGGTTTCACTGGGATTCAAACAAGGAGTAGTCTTTTCCATAGGGAAAAAGCTATTGCAACAGTGAGTCAAGGAAAACCATGGGGAAGACGATGGAATCATGGAATCATAGAACTTCCTGAGTTGGAAGGGACACACAAGGATCAAACTCCAGCTCCTGGCCCTGCACACCCCAACAATCCCACCCTGTGCATCCCTGGGAGCGTTGTCCAAGTGCTCCTGGAGTTTTGGCAGCCTTGGAGCCGTGGCCATTCCCTGTGGAGCCTGTTCAGCGCTCCACCACCCTCTGAGAGAAGAACCTTTTCCTGATTTCCAACCTAACTCCCTCCCAACACACCTTGATAGCCCAGATGCTGCTCATTCCCTGCCCAGAGCACCTCAGCTGTGGGTTCTGATGGCTCTGCCCCACAGCACCACACAGCCCTCACTCATCCCAGGAGCCACACACACTCCCTGATCAAATTCCTGCATGTCTCATCAATGGAGGGAATACTTGCAGTCAAGTCTGTACTTTAATCGGCTCACTTCCAGCCAGGCATCCAGGAAGGACTCCTCCCCACAGACTGTACAAGATCTCAGCTGGAGTTTCCAATGAATGAGCGGAAAAAGTGGGGAACAGGGTGCTGGAAAAAAAGCAGAGGTGTTTTTAAGATGCTGATGTAGAGTGCAATTAAAAATGCTGCCCGCATAGCCTTTTAACCCTCCAAGATATCAGATAAGTTTCTCTTTCCTGCGGGGAGATGAAGTGGCTGTCATTATCTGGAAGGGCTGTATCATATCGGAATCTGCCGGTGCAGGTCAGCGAGTCCGGGCTGTTCTGGGCCCGGCTCCGGCACTGAATTACATTTCCTGGGCACAAAGGCTGCAGAATGGGTGGGTGCTTTGTCATTTAAACTGCATAAAGAGGCAGAAATTGATTTTTATTGTGGATCTTCATATCTAATAAAGCTCTGAGGGGCTCTTTTCTTCTCCGATTGAATGGCCATTGAATGCTTTCAATCTAGTTCTGTGTTTCATGCCTAAACTGAATAGTGGCAGGAGGAAAATAGATGGGGGGAAGAGAGGCCAAGTCACTTTCCAGATTGAAAAGGATACAGAAGGGAAATAAATAAAAAAATAAAATAAAATAAAGTAAAAATGAATCAGGAAAAAAAAAAAAAAAAGCCATTTAAGTGGAAAGGGGAACTTCCTTGGTGCTAAGGAAAATTGCTTTGTGCGACGGGATCGTCTGCGGGCACAGGGACAGTGTGGGATGACGTGGGACTCCATGGAATGCTGCTGAGGGGCCCTGATCTTACCTGCACCTCTGTTCAGTGCTTTGGGACTGGAAATTTCCATCTCCCTGGTCAAAACATGTTAACAGTGCTCATCCCGGAGCTGCCCTGCCTGTGTTACCCAGGGTAACTGAACGGCTTCCTCTGCTATAAAACGGGAATGACTCAGTTTATGTTGACATTAATTAGAGGAGAGATTGGTTTAGAATACAGTGTTTTTTAATGTAATTAGTACCTAGTTCATCACATCCTCCTCAAATCAACAAAGAGACAATAACACATAATGGCTTTTCAGTTCCTCTTTGATATGTATTGCTCATTTAGTCCCGGTCCCCTTGGGGAGCTCCATCACAATTAACAAGGCCAGTAGCGTTAGCATTAATTGGTCGTGCTGATGGTCTGATCTAAGGTCCTAAGGACTCCTCCTATAGCACTGCAGACTGGTCAGACACTCCTGGGAGCTCTGCCTAATTGAATGTTGAGTCTCTTGATCATTAGGCCCGGGGGACAAAGTCATTGCCTGTTCAGACGCTCAGCCTTTGAAGCAGCAGGACTTGGGACGAACGGAATGCTCCCCAACAGCCTGGGCAGGACATGGAAGGGGCTGTCCCGAGGCAGCCAATTGCACTGGGGTGCCCTCCTGCCCATGTCACCAAAACAGAGCTGTTCTGCACACCAGCACCTTCAAGTTCTTTAACTTGTCAGCTCAGGGATGTCGAGATCCCAGGAGTGCCTTTCTTCCACGGCAATTCTACTGGTTTTGGTGTTCATGGGGGATTTAACTCACGTCCCTGGACCTCCACAGCCAGCACTGGGAATCCCCTCCCACGGAGGCTGGAGCAGGAGATCTGATTGGCTCCCCACCACAAACCACAAGGAATCTTTCACGCTGAAAATGTTTGGATTTGGTTTTCCTGCAGCTACTCAAAGCCCTGCTGTAGATGTCTGTCTTCTTAACTGCAACAAGATTAAGGTCATGAGAATTACAAACTCTTGAATAATCCTGGACCTGAGCAAACGAAAACTCTCACATGTGCCTGAAGAGCTGGGCCTTGAGTTTGAGCCACAAAGGCGTTGAGTATCATTTGTCAGGACAAGAGGAAATGGCCTCCAGCTATGCCAGGGGAGGTTCCAGGTGGACATCAGGGAGAAATTCTTCATGGAGAGGGTGGTCAGGCATCGAAACAGACCCAGGGTTGTGGTGGAGTCTGCATCCCTGGAAGTGTTCAAGAAACAACTGGACATGGCCCTCAGTGCTTTGAGCTGGGTGAAAAGGTGGGGATCAGGCACAGGTTGGACTCCATTATCTGGGAGGTCTTTTCCAACCTCAATGACTAAGTGGCTCCATGATCCCTGTCTTTCCTTGCATTTAAGGGCATTAAAACCTCACTGAGAGCCTCCTGAAACGTCCAGTGCCTCCTCAGAACCACTGGTTACGTGGCTGGGAGGGCAGAGGGCTTCCAGGAGCTCTTGGAAGCTCAGATTTTCTTTTCCCTGAGCTCCCTCTCACATCCACCCCCAGCTGTTTAATTCTCAGCGCATAATATGGAAGAGAAGCTGAAGATTCCAGTTGAATTTTTCTTCTCCTATCCTGGAGAAGAAGAGAAGACAGCCTTAGAGGTTAAACAAAGCAAACCTCCCACTGGATACGTGACTCCTTCCCTGCACACTTCCTTCAGGAAAGAGTTTTTCCTCAGGCTGCTATAAAATGGGAATGACTCAGTTTATGCTGACAGTAATTAGAGGAGAGAATTTTGGGTTTAGAACAGTGATTTTTAATGTCATTTGGCTTTTCACCTGCCTGTTTCATCACCCGTAGAAACCTCCTCCAAATGGCTTTGCCCCAGGCAGCCAAAGGGAATGCCAAAAAATAGGGTGGTTCCAACTTCCAATTCCCTTGGAAAATCTGAAAGCAGACCAAGTCTTTCAGAGTGAGAGAAGGAAGTCTGCAGAAGTGTCTGACCTTCTCCCATCCCATAGCACTGAGCTCAGCAAGAACCACTGGGAAAGGACCTGCCCTTTCTAGCACTGAGAATTCATCTTTTGGAAACGGGGCTCCAAGTAGAGAATCTTCATGAAAAAATACATAAAAACCAAAACTACAAAAATTGCACACTGTTTTCACAAATCCTGGTTGTTTTTGCCAAGAGCTCAGTGCAATCTCGAAATGCATTGGTGATCCAGAAAACCAAGGAAATGCCAGGCTGTATTCAAAAAGAGGGAATAACACTGCAAACGTTGTAATGGAATAATGGAATTACAGAACTCTATGATACACATTCACCCGGAATAATGTTCCCTCTTCCAACCTCCCTGCCTCGGAATGCAGACACGGGAAAGGTCTAGGGGAGGGCAAAGGAAATGATTAAGGGCATGGAAAGACGTCCATGCAAAGAGAGATTAGAAAGATCATGGCCACATAATTTAGAGCCGACATGAATAAGAGAAGCCATGATAGAGATATAGAAAATAATTTGCCTTTTCTTCTGGTTTGCAGAGCTTTTGTGAACTCAGCCTGCACTGGTTTTCCTTCACACAGGAATCGGATGTGCTTGGCAAACAGGAAAACAATCGTCATCAAGCTGGAGCACATATTCCAAGAGCCTGGAGTGGGGAATATTATTCGAGATTCCAAATGAGTCTTTTAAAGAAATGTTGTCCTTCTGGTACTGGATGGAACAACCTTTGAATAAAGCAGGAATCTCTCAGGAATAGGATCACAGAATCCTTAAGGTAGGAAAAGACCTCCAAGACCACCCAGTCCAACCCTCAACTGAATCCCACCATTAAACGCTATCATGAAGTGCCACATCTACTCGTTTCTTGAACAACCCCGGGGATGGTGACTCCACCATTTCCCTGCAACCCAGTTCTATCAAGGGTGTCCTGCCCTTTGATATCCCTGTGGAGTCCTGACTCAGAGGAAGTCAATAATACAATATTTTCATCACCTCTGCAGTCTGTGTTTTCTTCATTTTCTCCACACACCCTTCCCTGGGCACCTTTGGTCTGGCACTACAGGTTATGCAGGAATATCTTGGCAAAATGATAAGCCAGCCTCCTTCCCTCAAACCAGTTTTGTGGCCAGAAGATCCCATTCTAGAACCTGTTCTAACATCTCAAGTCAGAGCCCCCACTTTCTGCAGAGCTTCCTGTGAGATTAGTGAGGCTCCCTATGACCCGCTAAGCCCTCGTGTCACATTTGAGGGGAACGCACCACGTTTTCCTGCAGGACGTCTCCTCTTCCACATGCAAAGAACCCAAAGGCAACCAAATCTTTGTTTTCAGTCTGAGGTAAGCACGGAAGCAAAGCTTCTGAAATGGGGCCATTAGGCCCCTCACTTTGAGAGAGACATTGAGGGGCTGGAGCGTGTCCAGGGCAGGGAATGGAGCTGGGAAGGGGTTGGAGCCCCAGGAGCAGCTGAGGGAGATGGGAAAGGGGCTCAGCCTGGAGCAAAGGAGGCTCAGGGGGGACCTTGTGGCTCTGCACAACGCCCTGACAGGAGGGGGCAGCCGAGGGGGGGTCGGGCTCTGCTCCCAGGGGACAGGGACAGGACAAGGGAAAATGACCTCAAGTTGTGCCGGGGAGGTTCAGGTTGGATATTAGGACAAATTTCTTCCCCAAAAGCGCTCTCCAGGCCTGGCACAGCTGCACGGGGCTGTGGTGGAGTCCCCATCTCTGGAGGGATTCAAAAGCCATGCGGATGTGGCACTTGGGGACAAGGGTTGGACCTGGGCTTGGCAGTGCTGTGAGAATGGTTTGACTCGATGATCTTTGAGAGCTTTTCCAAACTAAATAATTCTGTGATTTTATGAAATTGTCTCTCAGCAGAGCGAGGGGGTTTTGTGTAGATGGTGTCTCAAGCAAAGTGTTCTAAAGAGAATGTGAATTTTGGAGAGATACAAAGGGGCTCATACTCCTGAACACTTGTCCATTTCTTCCAGCTCTTGGTGTAATAAAAGGTTATTAAGGTCTCTCTATACAAAGTCTCTCTTTTCAAGAGGAAGCGCTTCTGACACTCACGATACTGTCCAAACTCCAAACCTTTCAAACTGTAGTCTTAGACAAAGACTTCCATCCATGGGCCAGAAGGGAAAGGGGAAAAAAACCCCAACCCAGCACACAACAAAAGTATGAAGAATGCAAACAACAAAGGTGCATGGAAGAATGGTCCAAATTAAATGGTGAGACTGCAGATGGACTCGAGAGACACAAATACCTCATTTAACCTCAAGGCACAATGAGTTGCCGGGGTCAGAAATGAAAGCAGAGATCAGCTGGGTGCCAAGTGGTTTGTTCTCAAGTTCCCTGAGCAGGAGAGAGCTCTACAGCACTTGACAGAATGGTTTCTATCCACTTCAGGTCCTGCTAAGGTCCAGAATTAAAAAGTCGAGGACTTTTTGACCTTTTTGAATAGTTGATGGGTGTATGCAGCTCTGAAGACAGGGTACAGTTTCTCAAGGCATCTTGTTCCCATGTAGTAAAAAATTCAGATTTTGATGCCACCAATTAATGGCAGGGAAGTAGTGAAAGGCCTTGGAATGATGGAGGCAGCTGTACAGACCTGCGTGGTAGCTAACAATGTCCTCTGGGATCCCCAGGGGAATTTTGCAGCAAAGCCTGAGGCAGAAGGATCCCAGCCAGGCCCTGTGGACAAGCTGGAGCACACACAATCTTTTAGGATTGGTTGGTATTTCCTTACCAATTCAAGCTCCAAGCAGTTTAGGAGACCATCAAAGACTGTCACAGCAGACTCACCGTTGAAATACAGACCTTTCTCAACAGCTTGAAGAAAGGCACATCAAGTTGAATGGATTCTCCCCTAAAGGAGGAGCAAACTTGCTGAAATAGCAGCTGGAACAGGTTAAAGACATCACTGAAGTGAGGCGGTGCCCAAAGTGGCAGCCCAGCTAGCCAGGAGTTTATAAACTGAGTGGAGAAGGAGCTGCTGGTTATTACTGAGTTTTGCACTGCTCACCATTCCTCTTAAATCATTCCTGCTGGGCTGTAAAATGTGTCCAGACTGAAAAAAAAGCCAGGAAGAAACAGAGAGGCAGAGCCCAAGATGAAACAAATCCTCCCTTGAACAGCAAGTCTTAACTATAGGTTAGGAGTCCTTTAAAATACTTCACCTAGAGGATAAAAGCCCTCTTTGTTTTTGTTATCCACCACTGGCAGCTGGCTGTCCCCAGAGCTGAGGATGATGAAGGACAGATGCTGCTCTCCTGGGGTTTTTCACTGCTGCCCTGACTGTAAGTGAGCCCAATCCAAGGAGAAGGTCAATGGTTGGGAAGTTTCCAAAGAGCTGCTCTGCAGGTGAGGGCAGACAGCTATAAGAGCTCCAGGTGAAGTGGTCTAAGCCAGGCTGAAATGAGAGCCAGTGATGGTTAACACTGTAAATTCCAACCTGAGACACCAGTTGAGTCTGTCAGGCTTCGAGTGGGCAGGGGATTTTCCTCAGTTTTCTCTGGAGCACCCTCCCTTTGCAGCGCCTGTTTGGGTGTCACTCATGCTGGGTGTGTCTGGCTCCCTGTCAGAGAGATTGATTCATGGGACTTGGTTCTGCCATGGAAAAGTAAATGGCGCCTTCTCACAGAATCACAGAATCACTGAGGTTGGAAAAGACCTCCAACATCATCAAGTCCAACCTGGGACTGATCCCCACCTTGTCACCAGATCAGAGCTCTGAGTGCCACGTCCAGCCCTTCCTTGGACACCTCCAGGGATGGGGACTCCAAACCTCCCTGGGCAGCCCCCTCCATGCCTGCCCACCCTTTCCATGGAGAAATTCCTCCTGATATACAACCTGAACCCCCCTCCAATTTGAGGCCGTTCCCTCTCCTCCTGTCCCTGTCCCCTGGGAGCAGAGCCCGACCCCCCCCCGGCTGCCCCCTCCTGTCAGGGACTTGTGCAGAGCCACAAGGTCCCCCCTGAGCCTCCTTTGCTCCAGGCTGAGCCCCTTTCCCATCTCCCTCAGCCTCTCCTGGGGCTCCAGCCCCTTCCCAGCTCCGTTCCCATCTCTGGAGATGCTCCAGCCTCTCCATGTCCTTCCCAAATAGATGGGCCCAGAACTGGACACAGCGCTCAAGGTGCCTCACAGGTCCCAGCACAGAGGGACAGTCACTGCTCTGGGCCTGCTGGACACACCATGGCTGGGACAGCCCAGGGGCCATCGGCCTCTTGCCCACCTGGGCACACCTGGGCTCGTGTCCAGCCACTGTCACCTGCACCTCCAGGGCCTTTCCTGATGGGCTCTTTCCAGCCCCTCTGTCCCAAACCTGGAGCACTCCATGGGGCTGTTGTGATCCAAGTGCAGACCCAGCATTTGGCCTTTCTGACCCTCAACCCATTGTCGTTGTCCCATGGATCCAGACCAGGGATCTGTTCTCCATACAGGGACATGGCTGGTCTCTGCCTAGTGAAGACAAATCCTCCAAGTGGTTCCTTGAAGACCATCCCATCTCCACCTCTGGTCCCTCTCCTGACCCACTGCTCCATGACAGAGTAGGCCTGTGCAATCCTATATAATAGGATAACCAGGATATTTTTGTGATTAGCTAGAGCAGATGCAAACCTTCCCCAAAATTACCCAGGGTAAAATTGCCTTTTCCATGTCTCACTCTTGCACCTTTCTCCTACCTCATGGCACGGTCATCTTTGAACAAATGAGTCATTTTAGTTCATTTTTGAACCATTGCAAGAGGCAGGTTTTGGAGATGGATGGTGGGACCAGAAAAGGGTCCTGTCTGAAATCCATCTTCACAGAGCAGGGCCTTTCCATGCTTTGAGGGGGTACCACTGGGCAACGTTAATGCTGCAATTCTCCACCCACCACACCTGCTGAGTAGTTCCTGCACTGTTCATACGGCCCTTGCTTGTTGTTACACTTGTGCTTGTGCACTCCTTGTTTCGGGGTTAATGGTTTGGATTTTACCCCAAAAGTGTTGACACCTTGCATCTGAGCAGCCTTTGGTGACAGAGTTTGGTTTCTGAGGTCGGCAGAGCTGTGGCTGGTGTTCTGCATTGTCTGGGTGGAGTTTCCTCTGCCATACCAACTCCAGTTGGTGCAGTGGTTTCTGGGTTTTTTCCAGCAGGATTCCCACTTGCCACGCTCTCTTGGAGTGCGTGCAGCCGCAGAAACCATCCCTCATCTCTATTAAAAAATATTCCAAATGATGTGGGGAGTAGAAGTTTGAGTTAATTACAAATTATTCTCGATTTCACTAGCATTTTATTAACAAATCCACATTAATCCAGTATTAAAGCAGGGTGGGATTATAGGATTTCTCTCATCTGAAGCTTGGAGCAAGGGAAGTCTATAATAAACCCACCTATTCATTTGACACAAAGCTGTTCTATCAAATCTACCCCAACACAGGGCCCCCCCACCCTTCCCTGCCACATCCATATGCAATCCTATACAATAGGAACAGTATATTTTTATGATTAACCAGAATAGATTCAAACCCAGACTGGGGTAGAATTGCCTTCCCAGCCTTGAAGAGATTTTTCTGGCTTCCCAAGCTGTGCAGGTGACTTACTGGGAGCACCTTCCACCTGGTGGAGACCTCCCAGCTCCGTGTTTGAGTCCATCTCCACCACAGAACTATCCCCAAAGCTGTTTAAATGCCCAACATTCATTTAAATGAGCAAGATGAGCTCACGGGAAAGGATGCTCCCTCTGCAAATGGAGGCTTACACCACGAGGTGGGACACACCGGTGGAAGGAACGGATCCGAGCTGGAAGAAATAAGATGGGAAGGCAGAACTGTTTCATCTTGATCCTGCCACGGTGCTCAAAATTGTCTTGAAAGTTTTTCCCAGGGAGAAGCTAGCGAAAGACCGAAATAGTTTGCTTTAAGATATAATCCTTTTAATAAAATGTGAGGGTCAGAATTTCACGTTGGCACTGAACATTTTGCTAAATAGGGCATGATGAGTTTGCTGTTCTGCTCCCGGACTGGGCGCTCGTGCTTGTGTGGCGTGGGGAATAATAATTGCATGAAATCACCATCTCTGCCGGGGCTGGGGCAGGTTGAGCACTCCAAAGTGTAACAGCTCCTGAGCTCAAAGGATTCCTCTTCATTTTACAGAGCTCGCTAACAAAAACTTTTGCCTTGACAACAAAAAAAAAATCCAGAGAAAATGAAGCAAAAGTTCAGCGTTTGCAGATCTTCATTGTCTCACTCATCAGGGGCACCATGGAGATCTGAACACTGAAATTATTTCATTTTATCCCTACAAAATGATCCATTTTCCTACAGGTTTCTGATGCAATAAAAAGGGGATTTGCTCATGGATAATTCTGCTGATTCCAAAAGCTGCATTTCCGTCTCAGGAATCGGCATTTTCAGCCAAATCTAATTGCTTTCCTCTTGATTTAGATGTGACTCAGTCTTGGAGCTCGGCAGAAATGGGACTGTCTGGGACATGCCGGTGCTGGGGCTTGGGAATGGATGTCCTTCAGAGCCGTCTTGGGTTTTTTAGCATCTCTTTATGTTACCTGCTGTCCAGGTCTGTTTTCCCAGGAATATTTTTGAGACTAGTAAACAAGGGAATATGAATTAGAGAAGAGAGGTGAAGCCAATTTCCACCTGTTAGAGAGTCAAGGGCAGTATTTTATTTTTTGGCAGAATTATTTCACTTGACCCTGGGTCTGGACCCAGAGCACTCTCTTCCTGGGTAGAGATGGTTTCACCTAGTGGGGAGCTGGAGACCCAGCTGGGGTCAGGAGATTTTATGGCACCCTGCACCTCCCCACCCTTTGCATTTAGGAGATCAAGTCTCGTGTGTGAGCCTGAACATCCCAGAGATTTTTGGGTAGATCACCCGGGTGGGGTTAGGCTCTGTCCACCTCCACTGATGACAAACCTGCTGTTGGTCTCCAGGTCTCCCCTTTGAGCCAGGCAAGGGCAGAGGGAAATGCTACCCCGAGATGTCAGCCTTGATTCTGACTATGGATGATCTCAAAGGTCTTTTCCAGCCTAAATGTTGCTCTGAGTACTTGGAGCTCAGATCCTGGAGAAGCACCAATTCCAAGCCAGAGTTCCTGCAGCTCCTTGCACTGCCAAGAGAGAAGCACGGAGAGGAGAGCAGGAGTGGGAGTCCCACTGGAATGTCAGGGCAGGAACTGAGCCCCTGCTGGGTTTTGTGCAGGGTGGAACACGGATCCGTGGATGTTTCACTCCCACCGCACCCGTCTGGCTTTGCTCAATCCACGCTTTTAAAGCAGGTCCAGTGGGAATGTCACAAATAATATCACTTGATCTGGGAAACCACTCGGTGACACTTCCTGGGTGACACAGGGTGGTTCCTGGACCAAGGCATCGATGACAATGCTGTCAAATGGCATTTTAATCCCTGCCTTCTTCCAGGTTGCACTGGAAAAACCATCACCGTTCAGAGCGGCTTCGAGGGTCGTGGTGGAGCTTTCTTTGGAAGGGAATTTATTGTCCCTTTGCTCGTTGCCAGGTATCTGCCACCTTCCCTGCAGATAATTTGGAGTACAAACAGCTCTATTGTGCCTGTCACTTCAGGAGCCCCCTGATAAACAAGGCTCTGCAGGGGAGCTGACGTGAAAATATGAGATTCCTCCTGCCCATGGCCAGTGCCAGGATCCCAAACAAAATGCTCCATCTGCACCAGGTCCTATTAAGTAAATTATTGCTCTGGAATTTTTAAAGAAAATAAGAATATAGTAAAAAGAGAATGAGCCCAAGGAAGTTCTTTTGCAAATTAGTCACAATTTGGAAGAAAAATTATGCAATTGAAGGAGCTCCGGGACAACAAATGAGCCCCAGGCTGAGACATCCATTAACAGGACCGTTTGTATCAAGAAATTTCTTCTCTCCCACCTCATCTCAAGCTCCTCTTTTGAAGGTTTTTTTGGGTATGGGTTGAGATATGGATGCACATGATCACTGAATGTGCTCCTGGCTGTCCTGAACCCTGATCTTGAAGCCAGGGGGAGGCAGTGGTACCTAAGGGATATACTGAGGATATTCACCACTGGTACTGAACTGGGAGGAGCTGTTGACTCCCTGGAAAGCAGAGAGGCCCTGCAGAGAGACCTGGACGAGTGAGACAGCTGGACAGTCACCAACTGAATGAAGCTGAACAGAGACAAGTGCTGGATCCCTCTCCTGGGACTCGGGTACCCTGGAAATCCGGAGTGGGGAAGGAGAGGCTGGAGAGCAGCTGCAGGAAGGGACCTGAGGGCCCTGGTCCATGGCCACTTGGATCTGAGTCAGGAGTGTCCTGGAACCAGGAGGACATCCCTGTCCTGGGGGCAATCAGGCCCAGCATCACCAGCCAGTCCCACTCTGCTCTGGGCAGGGGTGGCCTCACCTCGAGTGCTGGGGGCAGGTTTGGGTGCCACAATATCAGAAGGACCTAAAGCTATTGCAGAGCATCTGAAGGAGGGATATGAAGACGGTGGAGGGTCTCCAGGGCCAGCCAGATGAGGAGTGGATGAGCCCATTTGGCTTGTTCAGCTGCAGAAGAGCAGATGGAGGTCAGACCTCACCCTGCTCTGCAGCTCCTCCTGAGGGGCAGCTCCAATCTCTTCTCTCTGTGACCAGGGACGTGTCCCAAGGAAACAGCTGAAGCTGTGTCAGGGTTGGATATTGGGAAAAGGTTCTTTCCCAGGAGGGTGGGCAGGGTTTGAACAGGCTCCCCAGGGAATGCGCACAGCCCCAGGGCTGCCAGAGCTCCAGGAGTGCTTGGACAATGCTCTCAGGGATGCACAGGGTGGCATTGTTGTTGTTGTTGTCTGTGCAGGACCAGGAGCTGGACTCAATGATCCTCACGGGCCTCTTCCAACGCAGGATATCCCATGATTCTAACAGGAGCAGCATCCAGGGGACCTGCAGTCCGTTTGTTGTTGCTTGGAGGTGCTGGGAGGGAAGGACAGACCTCGCTGTCATCCTGGACAAGTGATGTTGAGGACAACACAAGACCTGGACGTGGGAAAGCAGAGGCATCTCCCATGGGAGATCTGTAGGCAATAGAGGGGTCTGGAGCACGATGCCCATGGGAATTGCTGGGCTGTCTCTGCTTGTTTCTTGTTGGTAACACCAATCCTTCATCTCCCAGCCTGTCCCAGGCTCTTCCTGAGCTCCCTCAGCACAGCCAGACCCAGCCATTAAACACATCCCAACAAGGCTCAGTACAAGGCTTCCGAAAAGCCGGGCTCAAAATAACTCCACTCTAATGCGAGCAGCAGACAAAGGCAAAGAAAAGCAGAGGAGCAGGCACCCTTCAAGCTAAAGCATGTTATTAAGGAATATTCCCTTTTTGAAGTTTGTTGATTTTGTTTTTATCATATTTTAGCACAAACCCTTTTCATGTTATAAATTAAGTAACTGCTGCAGAAGGGTTATGTTGTGGGGTGCTTTTTTTTTTAAGATGCATTTCCTATAGAGAGATTTTTAAAGTTTCCAGTACAAAAAAAAAGAAAATAAACAAACCAAAACTAAAAAAAAAAAAACGTGGAAAGCTGTGTTGAATTATGTGATACATTGAAATTAAAATGAAATTCCAAATTATCTTGCAGTCAGGGGCTGATGTGGACTGAGTGATAATAAATAAAGGTTAAAAGGACATTGGCAAGTCTTTTTTCATGCCTTTCAATTTTTCCCCTCCCTGTTGTTTGTAAAAACCTCTTAGAAGATTAAAAATAATATTTCTTTCTCTATTGATTTTTTTTCTTTTTCCACATTTGGAAACAGCATTTATTTTTTTTCTGTGTTTCTAATGGAGCTGGGATTAATGTGGCTTTATTTGCTCTCCGCTTGGCTTGTGCTTTCGGCTTGTGGAGGGGCTCAGTACAGCCCAGGAAGGATTGCAGGAACCCAGCACCAAATTCCTCAACACATTCCCAGCCAGGGGTGAAGGTCATCAGAAAATATTGTGACCTTGGTGCAGCCACACAAAAAACTCATCTCATTTCACTTTGATGCTCTCTATCCCTATGTCTGGGGTTGTGCCTGGTCCAAAGGCTCCATCCCATCATGTCCCAAGTTCTGGAGGGAAGAAGACATCATGAAATCATGGAATCCCAGAATGGTTTGGGTTGGGAGGGACCTGAAAGCTCATCCTGTTCTACTCCATGCCACAGTCAGGGACACCTTCCACTGTCCCAGGCTGCTCCAAGCCTCATCCAACCTGGCCTTGGACACTGCCAGGGATCCAGGGGCAGCCACAGCTGCTCTGGGCACCCTGTGCCAGGGCCTCCCCACCCTCACAGGGAAGAATTTCTAAATATTTGGTGGGATCATTTATGGTGAGTAAAACTTTCCATGCTTCCTCCCTCAGGTTTCCTTCTCCTCTCTTTTTACCCTGGGAAACAATGGACCAAATCACCCTCACTCCTTTACTCCCTTACACTATCCACCAACATTTTTTTTGTTAAGAAGGTAAATTTTATTCGTGTGGGAAAGCAGTTTTCTTCAGTAAATACCAGTTTTTAGCCATAAAAACGCATTTTTGTAATGGGATATGTTTCTGTTTTGACAAAACCTGGAGCTGTCTCACATGAGGCCATAAGGGTGTGGGACCTCAGGAGAATATCTGCCCATCTTTCCTGCTGGATCCACCACCATGCTGTCGAGGACAGGTTGGAGCCAGGTGGGGATGGGGCTCTGCCTCAAGGGAACAAGGGACAGGACAAGAGGAAATGTCCTCAGGCTGTGCCAGGGGATCTTCAGGTTGGACATCAGGGGGAAGTTCTTCACAGAAAGGGTGGCCAGGCACTGGAAGGGGCTGCCCAGGGAGGTTTGGAGTGCCCATCCCTGGAGGTGTCCAAGGAATGCCTGGACGTGGCACTCAGTGCTCTGGGCTGGGTGACAAGGTGGCAACTGGACAAAAGTTGGACTCAATGATCTTGGAGGTCTTTTCCAACCTCAGTGATTCTGGGATTCTGTGAAAAAAAAAAAAAAACATAAAAAATGTTGTTCTGTCTGCTCTGCGCCTGGGGAATTCCCTGCCAGGGGAAAAGATACAGCTACAAAAATTACTTTTTAGGGACATGTTAAACTTCAACTGCTCTTAAGGACAATCCATCCTAAATTCCAAGAGGTGAAGAGGGAAAGTGGCATCCCTAGCAAGAAATTGGGCTGCTGTGACCCCTTTGCAGCACTGGTCTTTTGCTATTGCCTGGGACAGGGCTGATCCCATTCCCACAGCAGGGAGCTAAGCAGCATTCCAAGAGCTGGGACAGCTCTGGGCATCCATTCCAGCATGATATCAGCCAGGAGGGGGAGAGGCTGCATGAACTTCCTCATCTTTTCCTCATCAGCCTAAATGCTCTTTGAGGAGGAGGCTGGTGTTTCACTAATTTTTGAGGGGTTATTTGTGCATCCACTTCCAAGAGGACATCCCAGGTTTGGATATTCCATCTGCCTTTAGAGGATTATAGGTCATAACAGGCAGCTTGGGCTTCACACCTTCTGCTCTGTGGTCCTCACCAGGGCCAATTTTATCTCAATCCTCGTTGGGTGTGGTGGATGGAGCTCAGGAGCTCCACAGTGCTGGTACATCCAGGCAAAGTCACTCTGGCTCGGAACACCCAATATTTTGGGCTGAGAGAGTCTGGGATGTGGATGAGGTGCAGCGGGAGTGCAGACAGGACGCAGGAGGTGGTGCCAGCAAAGCTCTGCCAGCAGAATCAGGCTGGCAAACCCTGTGGGGCAGCAGTGGGGAATCTGCAAACCATCCCTTGTCCATGCACAGGGATGTGTTTCCTTACATTCCTTTATCTGTGCGTTCCTTACATTCCCTTACAGCCCCCTCCCATGTGGGGAAAGCCCCTCCTAGGGAAGGCAGGGCATCTCTTTTTGGGTGTCCCAGCATGTCACCAGTACAACTAAAGCACTGAAAGCCTCTGGTCTTTGTCCAGCTCTAAGCTCTTTAGAAGGGTGCAACCCTGCCAAGGCATATTTGCGTAGGGACCAGCACAGCAGGGACTTACAGTCAAAAAACCCCAAAAACCCAATAAGAGTACAACACCAATAGATGCTGCTGAGATTTAATTCCTTGTGAGCACTCCTTGGGATGATAGCTGGTGTTTTAGGGCCCTCAGTATGCCAAGAAAAGGGTGCTGAGAGCCAAGGTGTTCATTTTTGGGTGTATATTGAGACCTTTAAAACCTTCGCTGTGTGAAAGCCATTATTTCCACGCAGCAGCAGATGTGTTTCCTAAAAAAAAACCACAAAGGGGGAAAGGCAGAGGAGCAAACCCTCCCTGGGGAATGGTTGGGCACAGCTTGGCTCCCCTCTATTTCCCTTAGCCAACGGAGAAAAGAAACGTCCATGAGCTGCTGGGATATGATCAGCTCCACGGAGCCTGCTCTAAATCCCTGCAGGAGATGCACAAGAAACATGCAGGATCCGTCTGCAGAAGGTGGTTTGGGGGGGCTGGGGGAAGGAAAACGGGAATGAAATGAAACCCTCCCAATTTCCAGGTCTGCACTGGGAGCCCAGCAACAAGTCCAAAGGCTGCTTGCCTTGCAAGCGGGAAGTTTCGCCAGAGCAGACTTTCTTATCGCTCTGCCTACAACGGGGCTGATACTTTATTAGCATCTTCCCCGGTAATCCCAGCAAAACTGAGGGAAAAAAAGTGTCAGATCAAAAGGGGGAGCCTGAAAGCGGGTGGCTAAGCAGGTTGCTGGGATGCTAATGATTGCTTCCCTCATTCTCTGAGTGTCACGCACAACATCCCTAAGCCCGGCGCGGCGCGTAAGCCACACAAATAGCCATATTTGTTAACATTCATGTGACTCTTTCGTCTGAGCTGTATTTCCTTGAGTACACCACAATGAAGAGTTTCTTTTAATAGGGATCAACCAGGAAAAACAACTGTGAGGGACTTTTCTCTCCCTCTCCCTCCCTCCCTCTCTCTCTCACTCCCTCTCTCACTCTCTCTAAACCTTTTACACTGCGGTTGAACAAGCCTCTGGATAAAGACTTTATCCAAAAACCCCCTCTTTAAAGTTATTTCAAATTTCTCTGCAAGGCTTTCAGAAATCTGTTTGTTTGAGGGCAGAATTAGATGTGACCGGCGTTTTATTGTGACATAAAACCATATTTCTTCCCTGGAAGATTAAAAAATAAAATCGGTTAATAAGAAAAGCTGTCAGCAACAGAAAATGGCTGACATAATCCGTTTATCCTCCGAGCAATAAAGATATTGGTCCTTGGGAGTCTATCCTCTCTCTCATGTTATTTCGCCCAAAACATTATCTTCCCAGCATTCTGATGGATTAAGAAGTCATATGGGAGATAGCAGGGAAATGACAGATACAAAAAAAAATAATATCCTTTCATTTCCCCTCCTCCCTGCACTCTCTCTCTCTCTTTCTCTCTCCTATTTTCTCCCCGGCCCCTCCTTTCCCTGCCTCCCTCTGTCTCTTTTTCTCTGTCCCCTTGGAAAAGTGCTCCATCTCTTTATTCCCAGCATCCCAGAGCTCTGCCAAAGTCCCAAGCCACTAACCCCAGTGTGGTGGGGAGAAGCGACTCAGAACTTCTTGGTCCCTCTCACGCATGTGGAAGCACAGCTTGGCACTATTCCATATCCAAATACGCCCTAAATTTTCAGGGACTGTTGTCCCAGCTCTCTGAAACATCTCTGAGTAAATTGTTGGAGGAAGAAAGATAAAATCCACCATGGGTTTGGGTGGAGCAGAGCTGGGGCTCTTTCCTGGGGTTTTTTGGTGGTCGAATCCATGGATGAAAGAGGGCTCTGATCTTTGGAATCCTCTCCTGTACCCACAAACCTCTTCTTGATGCCCCCTTGTAGAGAAGTGCAGCCACTACAGGAGGCCATCGTCACCCATGTGTGGTCAGTCCTGGTGGCCTCATTCTTGGTCTTGGGGACTCTGGTGGTCCTGGGGCTCCTGGAGACAGGACCCAGCCCAAGGCTGAGGTCCCAGAGCTCTGGAACATGCTGCTGTGACCCTGATCCTGTGTCTGGTGGCTTTCTGTCCCACGTGAGTAGGCTCAGCATTCCCCCTTCCCTCAAGGAATCTGAGAGCTCCCTCTGCCACCAGCTCCCCCCCTGCCACGGCTCAATCTGACCAGGGCTTGCTCCAACATCACAGCAAATTCCTGGGAAGGCTTTGGAGGTGCAGGATTCAGGGCTGAGAGGGACATGAGGTACCATTTAATCCCTTCCCCCTCCCCAGGGTGGGCAGAACTAAAGCAGCCCTGAGAGATGTTCACCCAATCTTTTCCTGAAAACATCCCACACTGGTCACTCTGCCACCTCCCAAGGAAATTTCTCCCAGTGTTTCTCTATCTTTAGCACCAGCGGTTTTTTCTGAGCCTCTGACTTAAACCTTTCATGCTGCATTTAGGGCCGTTACTTCTCTTTTGTGTCATCACCGATTTATTGTCTTTCTCCTTTCAGTGGCCCTTTGGCCAGCAGGAGACTGTCCAGAGAGGAAACGAGCAGGAGGAATCATCTTATCCTTTTCCTCATCCCACCTGTTTTCCTTTCCAGGTGAAAATTTCCTGCAAGATCATGTTTGATCAACCTGCAACCACTTTCCTGCCCATACTAAGCCCAAGCTCCGTTGCCATCCAGCCCAGCTCCTCGGGATTGAGGATGGGCTCCTCTTCCCTTCTCCTTCTTCCCTGCCATCTCCTGGTCACTTCACAACCTGACTCAGCCTCCCCTCTCACTTACAGGAGATTAAAAGGATTTGCCAGGGGGTATCTTTATCACAATAAGTGAAAATACGTGAAAATGGAAGTTTTATAGAATCACAGAATCACCATTGAGTGGTTTGGGTTGGAAGGGACCTTAAAGCTGATCTCATCCCACCCCCTGCCATGGGCAGGGCCACCTTCCACTAGGCCAGGTTGCTCCAAACCCCATCCAAACTTCTTCCTTTCAAACAAAAAAAAAACCCCAAAACCTACTTGCTGTGGCAACCTTCATGGAAATTTTCCTCTCTGATTTTATTCCAAATTTCATCTCTTTTGCATCTTATGGGCATTTAAATTGATTTCTTCACTCTTTGCCCAGCAGAATCAGCTCTGCTTTGTGATTTCACCTGATTGAATGGATTATAAAGGATGTGGTGCCAACTTTTTGCTCACTATTTACCCAACATCCAGGTTGGGTTGTTTTCCCATGGGTGTTCCCCCAGATCTGTCCACATATCTCATGGGCAGGGATGTTTCCATTTTGAGAACCATGTTAGAAAATGAAAAATACATAAAAATAACCATGATAAAACATAGTGTTTAGAGAGCATAAAATCACAGAATCACGGAATGGTTTGGGGTGGGAAGGACCTTAAAACTCATCCAGTGCCACTCCCTGCCATGGGCAGGGACACTTTCCACTATCCCAGGTTGCTCCAAGCCCCATCCAACCTGGCCTTGGACACCTTCAGCTTGAGTTTTCCTTAAAAATTCTATCAGTTTTAATGACCATTAAAATTACAAAGTGCTGCATGCAGGGATGGGTACGGTTGTCCCATAACACTCTGGGCCTCAAGAACAAAACAATTTGCTTTCTGCTGCCAGCACTTGTTTCCCACAGTCAAAGAGCCTGTGAGGATTAAAAAAAAAAAATCACATATTGATGGCAGTTTTACCAGGTTGAGAATGGTTTCAAGATTTACAACTGTATTTTGGACCGCACTAGTAAGAGAAAAATAAGCTTTATATCCTGAAAAGGCTTGTTGGGACACTTTAAATACAGTAGAAGACAAAAATCATATCAAAATGGGGTTTAAAACTGTCATTTTCCTTCAATGTTTTGGTCTCCACTACCTTCCACCAAAAAGTATAGAATTTTAGAAGTTTTATCAACCTTTAATCATTCTTAAGAGTCCTTAAGTCCCTTTTCTCTTCCTTCATTGAATGAATACCAACATCTCCTTGCTGATACTTGTGAAGTGATGAAGGAGCCTCCATATCCATCTGGAAATGTTGGAAAGATCAGCCTGACACCAGAAATGCCAACACCAGACTGGAAATGCCCCAGCAAAATTCCCTTCCGAGAGAAAACCTTTTCTACCCAAGACCTCAGACCCTGCTGAATGGGCAGGTCTTACCCCTTCAAACAGGGTCAAGACCCAGAATTCTGGTGGCAGCCATAACCCATGTTTCTCCTCACAAGGAGATCCATCTCTCAGCTGAACTTCGAGGCAGACACATTCCGTGGTTTTATATGTGTTTTTATGTGAGGTTTGTGCATGAAAAATAATAAAGCAAAGACCCAAGATGAATATGAGAAGCTGATTTTTCCAGAACCGGTTGAAGAATTGCTTCATTAGACCACCCCAAAATCTGACCAGACTGCACCATTATAATGCACTGAAAATCCCAGTTTATTTCCAGTAAACCTTTCTTTTTAGTGGAAAGCTTTAAGCTGAAAATCATGTTCAGCCTTAACCCCACCCACCACTTTTGTGCCTACCCAGGCATGAGCAGAGGTTCAAAACCATTTTTATTTCCATGATGGGGCAAAGAAGAGCCATGGAGATCCTGTCCCAAAAGCTGACAGGCAACTCAAGGGATTTCCAGGGGTGAAGAATGACCAGGTGGAAATGCATAAATACATGGGAAAAGCAGAACAAGGGAGTCATCTGCCTATCAGCAGCAGCTCAGGTGGCTCTCAGGGGAGGAGGTGGCACTGATCACAAACAAACAGAGGCCATGGGCTGGGGGGGGGGGGGGGGAAGGGGGAGGAGTGTATTTACTTCCAGCTTGAGCAAATTTGTCAACTGCCTGTAAAACACATGATTATCATGGAATTACGTGTATTACATCCCGTGTTTATCCTGATTCTTATTTAATATAGAGACACTCTCCAGGGCTGGGCTCACAGTAAACCAATGTAAGAAGCAAACCTGGAATTCAGTAGCAGCTGAATGGAGGAAACACTAAAGTAAGCAAGCAGGGGGTCTGAACTAAAAACAAGGCTGTGATTTAAAGAATGGAGGTGAATTAATATCACTGAGCTGGACTAACCCTCCCACAGAAGATGTTTCTCAAGCCAGTGTCTACTTTTGATTAAGTAATTGTGCACCCTCCAGCCCTCCTGCACAGGTTGTGGTTCCCAAACCTCTGGTGAGCCTTGTTGATACCGTTTTTGGCTTCACATGAAAATTCCCCTCAACAGCTCATTCCTATGGTGACCTTGGGCAGGACACCTCGACCTCCCACATCTTAATTCCCTCTCTGTGAAATATGAGGAACACTCCTAAAATCTCCATAGACCTGCTGCTGAGGACTGTGTGAGTGCTCTGGAACAACAGAGGTGAGAGAGAGGAGGAGGAAATGCTCCACGAAGGGTGAATGGCTGGTGGGCAGAGGGATGAGTTCCCATGGAGGCACCTCCTGGAGGGGAAGTCCAGCTGGATGATGCCTCTGCATCCAAGCATTCACAACATCTTGTCATGATCTGTTGGCTTTAAAAGCTTTGAGGGAGCTTTACAATTCTCCAGCCTAATTTGTGTCACTACCAAGACCAGGGAACGCTCTTCCCGTGGGAAGTGACTCTTCCTTGCTGTGTGGATGAAGGCTGTCACCCTGGTGATTCCTTAAATTGTGGGGCATCTTCTAGACTGGAAACCCATTTCTTTTGTGACCTGGAGAGAGAAACTCTGCTCTTAAGCTCTCTCCCACCAGTTTAAGAGGCGAGACCTCTTCGCGTGTGACCTGCTCTATGACCGGAAAACATGGAAACCATGGTGGGAGTTGGTGACATATTATCCCCTGTTGGCACAGCCAGAGATGCCAACACAACTGGGACAGTCAGATTTGGTGTGAGACCACCCTCTGTGACCCTGGGGATCTGGGACACTGCTCTGAGCCACCCCTCAGGGCGATCTTTTCTCTGTAATATTTCCCATTTCATGGTGGCACCTCAAGGGCTCCTCAGGATGTGGTTAGACGAGGTCAGGTCTAGATCCCAAATTCACCCTTTCCCAAGGCACCAGAGAATCTGGGCGGCCCAAAAGCCCCGGACTGGCACTGACCTTCAGTATTTGCACCTCTGCTGATGTGTAACAGCACCCTATGAGTGCGGCTGGCTTGGCACGGGCACAGGAGACAGCGAGGAGGACGAAGAGGAGGACACACACACACACACACACACACACACATGCTCACAGGGATAAAAAGGATAACTGGATCCATGAAAATAAGCCAAGCACTGCCATCGTCAGTCTAAATGCAGATAAGTATTGTACTGAAAACAAAGATTACTTGTACTTTGTAGATAGAGACGTGTTTTGTTACAGGATGCTTTGTATGGAATTGGGTCACAGCAGAATATGAGCCAACTCCCCCCCGCCCGCCTCCTCCCAACCTCCCTCTCCGCCTGCCTATCCTTTGAATCTGGAGCCAAATCTCAAGGGGAACGGAGTAGAAATTGCTACAGTTTTGCTGGTTTCTCCCTTGGCTGGGATTTGCTTTTCATTTGTGGGGCAATACTCACACCACTCTGCCATTCATCTATTAATTAATGTCATTGATTAGGAGCTGCTCCCGCTCAGCCTTGTGTCTGCAAACCTCTGGAGGGAGTGGGGGAGGTGAGGTGAATCCAAAGGATCCCAAATTCTAGCGCCAAGGGAAGCACCAAAGCTTTGCTACCCTCCCCTCTCCTCCCGCCCCCTCGCCATGTCTTTGTGGGCTGTCACATGTCTTCTTAGCCTGGCACATGTGCTGTGCCCATCACCTTGGTGTTTGGCCACCTGCTTCTCTTCCCCCAAAGCAAAGCATCTCCTAATGGCCTTCAGGAATTCTCCTGTGCCAGGAAAGGGTTTGCAGCCACATTATTTATGGGTTCTATGGCCTGCCGTGCCCTTTGTGGTTACTCCAGTCCATGACTTGGTCACCTTCTACTGAAATCTGTCAGCAAACCAAAGTTAACCAAGAGCTTGGCCAGTGGAAGCCTTTCTAAATCCCAGGCTTCTCCATTTCTTATCCAAGATGTGACAGTTGAGATTCAGTGTCCCCAGAATCCCGTGATCTGTGCCTGCATGCTTCCCCTGGATTGTCCTCTTTGGTTCTAGAAGTTGGCACTCCTGAGTGAGTGACTTGTCATGAATGTCACAAAAGAAAGAACATCCAAATTCCAGCCATGCTCACATGTGAGGGGGTTAACCAAGAAGAGAGTTTTCTGCTATCTGGGAAACGCTGATTTCTTCTCTTTTCTCCTGACAAAACAAAAACTGCTTTGGGGCATTTTCTAAAGAACCAAAGCACCATGTCCACAAATGTCTGTACCACAGCTGGAGAGATGGATGAATTTTTCTCCAGCTGTGGAAAGTAGACATTTCCTATTTTCTTTTTATTTTCCATTACTTTTTCTTCTTTTTTTCTTCTACTTTTTTATCTTCTCTTTTTTCTTTTTTTTTAATAGTTTAGTTTTACTTTTTTCCTTTTCCTTTCCCCCCCCTTCTCTTTCTTTTTTTCTTTTTCTTTCTTCCTTTTTTAATATTTATTTTTTCCTTTTTCTCTTTTCCTTTTTCCTTTCTCCTCATGGCTTTTTTAAAATGCAGAATACCAGGGAGTATCACAGCCAGCAACGGGGCTTTGAGAAACGGGCCAAACAAGGTCCATGTCTAAAATTTGTGACCTCTGGGCTCTGACACAGCACCTGGTCTTCAATCAAGATTCCCAGAAAATGTGAAACATCTTGGTTCTACAAAACACAGGGAAGAATTTTGAGTTAGTGGGCTCTAGATGTCCATTGGAACAGGCAGTATTGGATCATGGTGTGATTGCTGGTAACTGCTCCCTCTTTATTTTACCCATAAGAAATCAAACCTCCAGTGGAACAAGCTGGAAATTTGAGTGGATTTCCATTTCCTTGCACTGTTACCGGTCTCAGACCTACAACTGCTTTCAGGCAGGAGCCACCTAAACCACCCTGAGCCATATGGCACCTCCAAACTGTCTCTGATACGTGGGACTTCCTCTCATGGGTTGCTCCCAACACCAACAGCCTGGAAACTGCAGGGTTTCAAGTTGGCACCCCACAGCACGTCCCCTTTCCCACAATGTGGATGAGGCATAATGGGTGGGACACCTCAAAACATCCCCAGTGTAGTTCAAGATGGCAAGACCATGAGCTGCTGGACTGAAATCTGCCTGGAAGTGTTCAAAGCCAGTTTGGAAGGTGCAGGATTCAGGGCTCAGAGGGACATGAGGTACCATTTAATCCCTTCCCCCTCCCCAGGGTGGGATCATGCAGATCTAAAGCAGCCCTGAGAGATGTTCACCCAATCTTTTCCTGAAAACATCCCACACTGGTCACTCTGCCACCTCCCAAGGAAATTTATCCCAGTATTTCTCTATCTTTAGCACCAGTGGTTTTTTCTGATAAGACCTTGAGCCACCTGGTTTAGTGGGAGATGTCCCTGTCCATGTCAGGGGGATGGGACTGGATGATTTTTAAGGTCCCTTCCAACCCTTAATGATTCCACAATTTTTAGCAGCTAAAATGATGCAGAAGCTGGGTTGGACCCTCCTAATCTCTCCAGAAAGTCCAGATGCCATTTCTTCAAAGATATAATTTCTTCCAGCTCTGAGCTTGGAGGGTTCAAACCGGTGCCTGAGTGTAACTCAAATAAAGAGTCTTTTTTCCCAGTGCTGAGTCAGGTCTCACTTCCCTCCTCTCTCTGCACTTCACTCAAGGCCTGATCCAGCCCCATTAGAGCTGATGAATCCCCAGCGAGCACAGACGTCACGGCGTGGTGCAGCATAAAGTTTTTATGGGTGCGGGTTGGGAATGAGGCGCATAACTCACCGCTCCGGTGCCACTTGTGAGTAATGCGCCCATTCCGCACTCCGCGGATAAAACCTTTATGACCCTCCACAGCTCCGGGTATTGCATCTAATATATGCACCACTATAATGATGAGCACTGAAAACCTGCTTTTTTAACCTGTTTTCTCCCCCGCTCATCTCCCTTTCTCCTTCCCACCCTTAAATACCCCTCCGCGGCTGCTTCCCGGTGCTCCACTTCTGCTTTGTCAACTACCTGGGGAACCCACTCCATTGATATTCTGGACAAGGTTTTGATTTGGGAAAAAAAAAAAAAACACCAACCCACGCCACAGAGTGAGCAGCATAATTTAAAAATCAAAGAAATTCATTTCAGTAGTAAAAGGTTAACAGCCTTTAGGAGGAACACTTTTTAATCACCCACGTCTAGACTCTATCACTCGAATCACCGGCAGCAGGAGTGAAATATGGCTAAGCCCCCGTCACCAAACAGCACCTAAAGACTGTTGTATTTAATCATGTCTGTGCACTAGTTATGGATTTTCATTATGATTCCCGATGCTGTTGCGCTGTGTAAAATATTAATATCCATAGTAATGATGCATGAAGCTTGGAGTGTAATTTCTTCACTCTCCTTGTCTGATATTAAATTGTTACCACTTTATCATTTGTGTAGAACTGCACGTTTCAATTAATCTTTCCGTATCAGCAGCCCTGATTAATATAGATCATGATTCATAAGCTTATCGTCACTATAGTTTTAACAGATCATTTATAAAGATCTTAAATTTCAGGGCCTGGGAGGCGCAGCCACTCCGTCCAAGGCTTTTCTCACTTCTTGCTCCAGCAGGTTTCTCCATTCACACAACTAATTCCAGGAAAGAAAATTAGCCAGATAAAAATGCCTCCTTGATTTTTCTTTTTTTTTTTTTTTTAACTTTCCTCAGAGCCACCTGTAAACTCCTTCCATGTTCGCCTCATCAAGCAGGAGCTGTGTGAGCACAGCTGCTCATCAGCTTTGGTTTTCCTCGGTTCATCCCCTCCATGGGAGCTGCTCTGGGTGCTCACATGGGTTTTCATGGAATCACGGCATGGTTTGAGTCAGAAGAGACCTTAAAGATCATCCAGTCCCACCCTCTGCCGTGGGCAAGGACACGTTCTGCTAGCCCAGGTTGCTCCAAGCCCCGTCCAGCCTGGCCTTGGACACTTCCAGGGATCCAGGGGCAGCTCCTTGCTAATTACCAGTCTTCTCCATCTCCATGTGATGGTTAATTTTTGGTGCTACAAAGCCATGCTGGGCTGAAAAATCACTGACATGATGCACTTCCTGCTAGCCAGAAAGACTTTGTTCCACTTCACCCCTTCCCAAAACCTTTGCAAAATCATGGAGAGCTAAATTCTACATTTGCATGAAGAAGTGACCTCCTGCCAGAACCAGCCTTCCTTGTCCACATTATCCCAGACCCACAGCAGGCAGTTATTGCCCCAGCTGCAGCACATCGAGCCACCAGGGCTACTAGAAGGCGATTTTCTTGGAGCTGGGAAGCAACTCCCACCCTTTGAGCTCCCCGTGGAGAGGTCCGGCGTTACCCAGAGCAGAAACACAGTGGTTCCTCAGGCAGGATGCTCTCCAGCAGCGTGTGGCACAGATGTTTGCCTTGAAAATTAATGGCAGAAAGTGGGAAGGGCTGCTCAGCCGGGGATTAAGAGACCGTGTCTCGCATGCGGGCGTTTTCAGGACACTCTGATAATCGTGGTAATGAAGAACAGCAACCGATTAGCCATTTTTTAGTGGATAGAGTTGGAAAAGGCGCATTAGATAGTTTAAAAAATCCCTCAAAGGTCCCTGTCTAGCTTTCTGTGTATTCTCCAGGGGTTTGTCAAGTGATCTTAAGTGTCTCAAATAATGGCAAGACTCAGGAGACTATTTAAAATCCTAATAGATGATTTTTTTTTTCCCCTACTTACATATTTTCTTTCTTGACAGAATTCCTCATTACAACCCTCACTCGTGATTGGCAATAGGAAGTGGGGTTAACAAGGAGGAACAGCTCTGGAAATCTCACCGAGAGCCAGGTGTGAGCCGGAGCAATCAGCCACCGAGCTTGGTAGGGGCAGGGGCATGGAAAAGCCGGGAATTAACAAATCCCTGCCATTTCCTCCCTCGCCTCTGTGCCCATGGTACCGCTGAGTGTCACCAAAGCACAACTCCAAGGAGTCCCTCCTCATTGGAGTAGGATGTGGTGGACTCCTCTCCTTCCTGCTTCTCACCTCTGTGCCAAAACGGGCGTGATGACGGCAACGCTGCGGTGTTTTATTAACCTCCTGCACTCCCTGAGTAACCCGGGGGAAGGGAAAAACCCTGGGAAGTATACATCCCTATCTGAAATCTATACAGCAAGACAGATCGGGCTGGAGCAGTCTTTAGGGCACATATACATTACGAGGCTACAGTGAAATATGGCCCGGAATTTGTCTCCCAAGATGAGATAATGTAGCTGCGTTAACAGCTGCAACTGTCACTTCCAAGTGAAGTAGTGGGTATTGTGTGGAGTACATTTGCAGGGCAATTTTCCAGTTGGAATAAAAGGCTTTCCGAGGTGAATTTTGCTTGGGTTTTATCCATCTATCTGAGGTCATTTTTATATATATATTATACAAATATTGACTGGATCTGAGGGCAATAGAGGTAAAATATTGCACTAGGAAAGAAAATAGTTCCCAAGTCTCTCTATATAAATTTTGGCCTCAGCTAAAGGCTCAGGGCAATATATGCCATTTTTCCCCTCAGGGCACGAAATTTTACTGCTCTTGCTTCTTAGCTATTTTATTATCCCTTTGTATGTTTGTATAGAGCAAAGAGATAGGGGAGTGCTGGGCTTGGGGGTTGCTGCACAAAGCAATGAGCTTCGGAAGAGTTTTGCCTGAAAGGTGAATTTGCATTGCCAGGATCTGTGTTTTAAAGGCACTGTGTAAAATACAGATAAATACCCTTCCCCCTGACTTTTTCCTCTCCAAAAATAAATATAATATAATAAATTCTCACCATTATTCACAAGGAAAGTTCCAACAGAGATCAGGGCTCTGCTGTACCAAGCTCTCTGAAATACATTTTAGGTAGCTTAGGTACCAGGCAATTTATGCATGGACAGAAAAGCTGTGCCGGTTTAAGGAGATCCAGACTTTCAGTGGCAGCAATGGAAACTCCTGCCACATCGGCCTGTTTGCACGCCCACTACACTGGGAATGTAACATCCCTGTGGAGAAGCTGCTGCCTGAACCCATTCAGACACCCAGTGAAGGCAAACTAAAAGTGTCCTTTCCAAATTTGTCCTGAAAACTTGGGCGCCACTTTTCGGATGCAAGGTGCCAGCAGAGAGCCTGGGGGAGTGCATGAGGGCTGATGGCACAGGAAGGGATTTATCTCAGGGTTGGGCCTTGGGGCAAGAGCATGACAATGTCCAGCTCTGGGTCCAGCTTCACCAAGGACACTGAGCAGCTGCTGAGGACACAAAGGCATCAGGGTGGCTCGAGGGCTGGGGGACAGGAGCTGATGGGGAGATGCTGGGGGACACAAACCCATCAGTCTGTCAGAAAGAAAAGCGACACTTCAGCTCTTGAGGGCTCCTTCCTGCTGAAGAACAGGGAAAGGCTGAAAGGTCGGTGAGTGGAGACTAAACCTAAGCTAACCATGAAGTTAATTTTTACTTGCAGCTGGGCTGAGCAACAGGGTGGGATTTGGCTCCTTCACTTTGGCAGGTCAACAGTGTTCCTTTGCAGCATGTGCTGGACAAACCAGCAGCGGGAGCAAAACCAAGGGTGGTTCCTCCAAGGCTTTACAGGTCAAGCTTTGGACTTCCCCACGGAGCTGTTCAAGACCTGTCCAGCTCTTCTCGTGTCTGCTATGGCCTTAGGGGAGGTGTCTGCCTTGGGGACCCAACCCTCACACAGGGCAAATCCATTTTCCACCCAAGCCATCCTGCAGAGCTGACCCAGCTGGAGATCCAGCCACCCAAACCTTGTCCCCAGCAAGATGGCAGCAAGCCCACCATGGTCCCCGGTGCTGAGCAGTCAGAGAGTATCGAGAGAGGAAACAAATCACCGGTGGCACCTATAGCCACCTTCAGAAATTAGAGAGTCTGACTATAAGGTCACAATAAATCAGTGCACTGACAAGGAGATCTACCCTTTGTCCAGGGTACAAGATTTATCTCTGACCCCAGGCAGGGGCATTTCTTCCTTGATTTGTTAAATGCTGAGGAGAAAATGGAGCTAGATCCGAAGCTTGATGAGAACCTGATTGCAAACCTTCCAACCCCACACCCGCTTTTCCCCCTCGGCAGACACGACACACTCTTCCCCAGGATTCTGCATTATGTTTGAAGAGAGCCTCTATTTTTTCTCTCCGTGATGGACCAGCTTTTGCAGAAGATGCTTATGTGGTTTGTTTTCCTGATGACATTTTATTCAGAGGGCTCGCTCTCACACGGTGCCTGGGGCTGTTGGCAGAATGGGATGGGTGTCTGCCAGAGGGCAACACGGCACATCCCGGTGCTGTGGGAAGGGGAGACACCATGCTGGGGTGCAGGAGGGATCCACACACTGAAAGGAAAAGAGGTTTCTGGATATGTGTTTAATTTCCAGGGTGTCTTCAAGAAAAGTCTTTCAAACCCAGGGCTTAATTCAGCACGATCGGGAGGGAATGAGTTTTTCACAAGTGAAGCGTTGCACCACCGGAGCATCCCGGATTCCATGCGTGGCTGGACAGAGTAGAGATGAACAAATGACCTTGTCTAAGACCTGCAACCAGGAGAGAGGAAAACTGCAGGAATATTGGCAGCACTTGACCTCTGCCTGCTCCAGAACCAACCACAATGACTTGTCCAGCCACAAGGTCTGGGCCGTGTTCTGTGCCACCTCCATGCTGAGGAACCAGTCGGATTCAGGAGGACACCACCTTCTCCCCAAAATGGCAAGCAGGATTTCCTCCCTCACCTCCTCAGCCAATACCTGCAGCTGTTCAAGGTCCACTTGTAATGGATTTTACACAAAATTTAGAGCAGCCTGATCTAACTTAACGAAACCACCCCCCTGCTGCCACTCTACCCACCCTGCACCTTGCAACACAGGCACTGGCAGCAGCAATGGGAAAAACGGGGAATAATCAATTCATTTTGGCATGGCTTTACAAGCCTTAAACTACCAAAGCTCTTAGTTTTCCATGTTTTTCGTCTCTCACCACTAAATTATTCCTTAATGGACTATTGTCGCAATTTGAGGAACTTTTGACATCTTATAAATGCAAACATGCCTCTAAATCTCACAGTAAAAACTCAGCAGGAGAAGCCTGAATAATCATAAACAGTAAATATTTTGCCGTGGCAATGGTTCATAGGGGAAAAATTAGCATTTTGCTTTGGTTTGGCCCAAATGTGTTTTGATTTCCTTGGAGGTTGTTGAGAGATTTTTTTGGTGCAGTCTCCTGCAATATAAATAATATTGTAGCCAGATGCTTGGTACATAAACACATGGCTGATGAGCAAAGGGATGTGAAGGATAATGTTCATCATCTTTAAAACATTGAGAAACAAGGCTACTGCTTTTAAACTGTAAAAATTTCAGGGCATAAACCAAATGTTAATATCCAGGCGGGATCACAGTGGTGATTGGAATGGCCTGGAGTGATTGTGCAATCTGGGGTGGGGGGGTTAACCCACGATCCTGCCCTTTCTGCACAGAAGTTTCAAAACATAGTAGATGTCACCAATTTGGAGAGGAAAGCTGGAATGTGGTGGTGGGATTAGGCCATGAGGCAAAACCAGAGTTGTCTAAAGTCATCTGCCTCACATCTGGCTCCTTCTTGCTCCACCTGGAGTCATTTGGAGCAGGAGGTTCAGTCCCTCTTGAACAGAACCACATCTCTGCTAGGTATCCAATGCCTAGAGATTCCCGAGATTCCTCTGGAAGGCAGGTTACTCCTTTCACTTTCTATAGTCATGGGAACCATGTCTGAATAACAGCTTACCTCTGAGGTACGAATAGGAGCCGATCACCTTATGAAATGTTCAATATGTATCGCTCCTCTGTGCACGTGACTCTAAATTCCAGAGATTTAGCAGTATCACCAGTAGTTTGGGTTGATTCCCATTGTCCCATTTGGCTTCACATCCTGCCAGATTCCAGCAGGCTACAACTGTGAGAGCGGGATGGAATCAATACCTCCTTTGTGGGAAAGTCTATAGCCATGTAAGAGAGAATTCCCAGCACCCTCTGCTCCAGAAAAATCTGCATAGGGTTTCCGATTTCTGTTCCACTGGTGCCACCTATTGGTATATGCCCATGACATTCCATGGAAACAGTCGTCTCCTTGGAGGAGCCATGACGGGGAACATGAGCCTCTCACCAAAGGCGGCCAACTGTGTTCATGACATGGACACCATCTGGGCCCAGGTGGAGACCAAACTCCTTTCATCTCCTTTGGTCTCATCTCCACTGACCGTTTCCCACCAAGTTCAGTTGCCATGACCCTTCAGTCAAACCTCTTGGTGCTGCCAAGTTGAGTAGAAAGCCCTACAGCTGGATTCTGCTTGGCCTGGCCACCATTTTTGTCCTCTGGAAAAGATCAGTGGCTCATCTGTCCCACAAATGATGTGGTGCCCATTGGAGTCTGCCCAATCCTAGGTGGATCTGACCTTCACAAAAACTCTCCTTGGTTCCAGGTGTGTCTGACACAGTGATTTGGCCACCAAAGCATCAATGAGATGTTCTTAGTGCTGGGTATCCATCCATGGGGCAAGTTCCCAGGGGGAGTTTGCTAATATCACTTCCAGGAAATGGGAAAAATCCTGGTTTATGTGATTTATTTTGATGACCCTGATGAATAGTTGTCTTTCATCAAGAATAATTCTATTCTCTTTCCCCATTGACCTCATTCCCCTTCCTTAGGAAGATTCCCAGACAAAAGGAGGGAAGGAAAAAAAAGGAAAGATCCCTGATTTATGAAGATTCATAATTAATGCAGATGAACCACTTTATCTCCCTGGAGAGCATCTCCCAGGAGATTCATTGGGTGTCCTTGGGAAACAGAGTGGAACTCAGCTGGAGTCTCATCAAACTTTGACAGGCAGGAGACCTGTGCACAGGCACACAGAACTTCTCTGCTCAGTTTAGACTTGGAAAAGATTAAAAGTCAGATTCCAGCAGGATATCCGAGGACATCGGCAATCCCTGGGCCAGGCCCTTCTCCTTCTCCAGTTCAAGAAAAGCGTTTATTTCCTCAGCTCTGTTCTCCTTGCTGAGGTTGTCAGCAGACTTTGGGGAAGTGGTGACAGGAGAGGGAGATCAGAGGGAGAATTTGTGGGCTGGATAACCCCGGGAGAGCCCCAGAGTCCTGCACCCAGTGATCCTATGGGATCTGCAGGCACATGGGACATTCCGTCGTGCAATCCAGGGGCATTGCCCTAAGGATGCCTCCTGTTCCCACCTCTGAGAACACACTTTCTCCATGTTCCCATCTGATGAGTCATTCCTTGCAACGGCTTCTCCCACATCATTTTCCATGAAGGCTGGAGCCACCCCAGAAAGGTGCTGTTCAGCTCCCTGCTCACCTCCATCCCATCCTTTCCAGAATTCCCCAGCTCTCCCAGAGCCCCCCTGTCTCTGATCCCAACACAGCCCTTCCTGTCCCTTACACTTTCATTTCTGTTTCTTTACATCTTTATTAAACTGTATAGCCACTTTGATAGGAAAATTGAAAAGAAAAAGATATGAGGAACAACAAAAAAAGCCATAATTATGAAGATTCAATTTAATTTTAAAGGTTGTGGAAGGAGGAAAAAAAAAAGAAGCAGGAGAAGAAGAAACCAAATTAATTTAGCAGGAAAGCATTGCATGAAATATTGTTGGAGTTTAATAACCATGCAAAGACAGATGATATGTGTGGAAAAATTAGTTGTAGGACCTCATAATAGTCTATTAATATTTTCTACAGGCACAGAAACCCTTTGCTGAATGATTGTAACAAAGTAATCTTTTTTTTTTTAAGACATTAAAAAATATCTTCAAAAGGAGAAGACGGCAGCAATGTACAGACTGTAGGGAACGGAGACCCCGGCGGGGCGGGAGAGATCCCGGGAGAGATCCAGCACCGGCTGCTCTGCTCTGCCACCACTGAGGGTCTCCCAGTGGATTGCTGTCCCAAATGGTGGGACAAGACCCCGTGCAAGGTGTCTCTCCCCAGTTTCCCACTGGTGTGACAACTGGTTCTGCCAAAGGCTGGGCATCTCGCAGCGGAAGAGGCCAAGCACGGTGGGAGTCGATGGGTTGGGGTGAAGAGGCCCACAGACCTCCACATGCCCATTCCCACACACAGCTGCGCTTTCCCCTTCCCTTCCATTCCAGGGAGAGGTTAGACCCAGCTCTGCTCCCCTCCGTCCTTGACTGTGACCTCACAGCCCTGTTTTCTGTAGATGGCTCAGAACCTTCCTGACCAGCTGTACCTCCACAGCCAGGTCTCTGTCACCACGATGGGACAGCAATGGGCAGGTGCACCCCAAATGACAACAACAGCCCTTCTCAAAGCAGCCTCAGGACACCAAATGTGATCATCAAATCCTTTTAGAGCCTGGAACAGCCTTGGATTTGGTCCAGTGCCGAGAAGGATGCTTGGGTTGACTTGTCATCTTCTGTCCAGCACGGACAGGACAAAGACCTCCCCACCACAGCGCGGTGATGGAAACCTGATGCCCGTGCTGAGGATGCTCAGCCAAGGCATCAGTGCTGCTCAGAGCCTGGGACAGCTGGAAGGAGCCTGGGTTTTGGGAGGACAAAGGGAATGGGGTCAGGCCGCAGAAAAGTTGCCCTCGTCTTGGGCAGCATTTGGCTGCTCTAGAAAAATCATTGGGAATATTTTTGTCTGAAGGAAAGGGTGGGGTTACCCCTTCTAAAACACAAAACCTGGATGTGCACACACATCTCTAAAATCAGCATTGACCCACTCCAATAAAACATCACCACAACTGCGCCAAGACAAAAGGGTGTAATGGAGAGAGGGAGGGGAGGTCTCCGTCTGTGGACATTTTTGCTTGGTCTCTGGAAAGGATGTATTTCCTTGGTCCTAAATGGGATTTGCTTTAGCTCCAGACAAAACCCTTAGGATCCTGTAAACTCAACTAGGTCACTCCTGCAAGGAAAAAAATAAAATGAAAGAAAGAAAGGAATGGAAATTAAAGGCTGAAATGAACAAAAAAAAAAAAAAAAAAAAAGAAATTAAAAGAATGAAATGAAGTGAAGGAAAATGAAATAAAATACAAAAATAAAATAAAATAAACCCAGGACAAAACCAAACCGAAATTCCTCATTCAAATTCCCCTTTCTCCTATTTTAATCTGTATAGTACCATCCAGTTCCAGCCTCCCCCTTCCCCTTTTTTTAAATACAGTCTAATCCTGAGTGTGAACTGATGTAGTTTGTGTGTTAGGAGGGAAAAAAATCTCTCTCTCTTTCTGCCTTTTTTTTCCCTTCTTCTTTCCTTGGCCCAGTTCATTATTTTTCTTTCTTGTCACTCGGTGTGATAGGTTGAACAGAAGTGCACAGATGAGCACTGAAAACGGTGTCACAAGGCCTTAATCTAGTCTTTAATGCCTGACTTCAGAGATGTCATTTATCTTCTAACTGCAGCAGGCTTCCACCAACTTTATCTCTAATAATATATTGATGGATTAAAAGGGTCGGGCAGGAGACCGGGCTGGAAAAATTGCTTATTGACATCAAAATACAGTGCCCTCAACCTGATAAACATGGAGGGGCTCGTGTATCTCCCAGAATAGTTGGCGTTGCTATAATTTTTTTTTTCCAGCGTGTTTCTCCCAGGTTCATGGGGTGGTCCAGTAAAATAAACAAACGGAACAAATAAATGGGAAATATGGTTTGTGCATTGAGGCAGCCGAGTGGGAGCCCAGGCGTTGCTGGAATAGTTTCTTAATGACAGCACAAGGCAGGGCTTTTTTATCGCTGAGCACGTTCGGAGGCGACCTGGCAGGGAAAGGCTGCCATTGTTTTAGGGGGTCGGGGTGTTTAGGATGTGTGAGGTGAGAGATTTCCAGGCAGCCTGGAAGAGCATTTCGGGAGGCTGCTCCTTTCCCTGTGGTGTGAAAGTCAGGAGCTGCCTGGCAATCTTTATGGCTGAAATTCATCCCTTGCTGCACGGATCGCGTGCAAGGGGAATTAAATGGGGGAGGAGAAGGGAACGCCACGCAGAGCATCAGCAGGAATGCTGCCCCGACCTCCTGCCTCTGCCAGATGGGTACCCAGAGGGGAAGTGAGGGGTAGTTAACCCTTTTTTTGGGGATGACGCAGCCTCTTGCAGTTACAGCTGGAGGAAACATCCCCCCTTGCTCCTCAGCCACCACAGGCACTTGGAGTTGATGCTCATTCCTGATTTATCCATCCTTTCTGATTGCCATTGCTCATCTTGGCTTGGGGAGTGCTCCCCCAGCACAAAAATTGGACCTTGGCCGAAAAGCTCTCCGAAAAGAACCACACCTGAGGCTCAGCATTCCCACAGCCTCCATAATGGACAGCAGAAAGGTTCTCCACCATGTTCCAGTTGGTTTTACCAATCCTACAGGACTACTGGCAGGAAAACCCTTTCGTTTGCCTCCTGTTAAGGAAGGTTGTTGCAAATAGAGATGACTAAACAGCACGGGTCTTCTTACTGAAGGAAGCTCCAACAGTTTAAGTCTGGTTTATGGTAAGGCCAGGCTGAATGGCAAAATCCTGAAGCCTTTCCTTAGAAGACAAAGTTGAGAAAAACATCCTGAGCAGGACATTGCACTTTGGAATGAAGTCCTGGGTCAATTCCAGCTTGACCTTCATCAGGAACTGGAGGGATAGGAAAAGTAGTAATGGGTTCAGTGGGATATTTAGGTCAGATACATGGAAGAAATCCTTTCCTCTGAGGGTGCTAAGGCCCTGGCACAGGTTGCCCAGAAAAGATGTGGCTTCTCCTCCCCTGTAAGTGCCCAAGGCCAGGTTGGACGAGGCTTGGAGCAACCTGGGATAGTGGGAGGTGTCCCTGCCCATGGCAGGGAGGTGGATTGAGATGGGCTTTAAGGTCCCTTCCATCCCACACCATTCCATGATTCTATGATTCCACAACCTGCAGGTGCCCTCCATCCCAACCCATCTGGTCTTCAACAGGGATCACTCAAAAATCCCACCCATTGTGCACTGGGATGGACATATTCCCCTAAACTACTGCACAAGCTTGCTGGGAAGCCCATGAGACAGACAGATGAAGAGATAAACTTTGTCACCAGAGAAAGCATTTCATTTCATTTCCCTGGAAAGAAATTCCATGAAAATCAATCTTCCCACAGAAAATGTTGATTTTTGGCAAAAAGCCTTTTTGTGATCGGGAACTGCTTCAATCCAAAATCATCTGAGCAACTGTGGTTGCACGAAGGGTCACATTTCACTGGGAGGGACTTCGTGTGAAGGCGAGTTTGAGGGAAGTGCTGACCACCACCATTCCCATCCAGGAACCCTAAGAACCACAGAATCATGGAATGATTTGGGTGGGAAGGGACCTTAAAGTTCATCCAGTCTCACCCCCTGCCATGGGCAGGGACACCTTCCACTGTCCCAGGTTGCTCCAGGCCACGTCCAACCTGGCCTTGGACACTGCCAGGGATGGGGAGTCTGCAACCTCCCCCTCTCCCTGTGGGGAGGAATATAATTGCAAAATAAATAAATAGAGATGGAGAATGGGGAAATATCAGCCTGGTGGCCCCAGATAATCAACCAAGCCATGACTCTGGCCAGGAGTGTTGCTCCAGGAGTGACCAGCTGAGCATCCCATGGTCTGGAGTCCCAGTTCCTCAGATGGGAATGACTGGCAGGCACTTGCAGAAGCAGAACACAAGCCCTGCATTATAAGATTGTCTTTCTGAAATTTACCCGCTGAAACGCTGCATTTATCAGCCAAATTTATCAGCTGAAATGCCTCAGACTTCTGGGAAAGCTGCCTCTGGCCGACCACTTGATGGGAAGAACATCTCCGATTTTTTTGGCATGTGGAACTAAAGCAGCTCAGCCGCTTTCCCCTACACCTGCCAGTCACTCCTGGTTGCATTTTATCTGAGCACCATTTTCTAATTTCACCACTATCACGATGCATTTCTGCAGGAGGTGGCTAAATGACAAACCACGAGGATTGGTACATTTGGAATATAAATTGAATAAATTACCCTAGTTAAAAATAGCCATTTAATACCCATATTCTGTTAAGGAAAGAAAACCAACCTGATTTTTTTGTAAGCACTCTTCTTCACATGTTTCTCAATTTTCAGACTCCCTGGCAAGCAGAGAAAAAAAGCCAAATAAAGTGGTTTTCTTCCTCAGAAATGGAATTCTCAGGAGTTTTTTGCCGGAATTTGTTTCCTTCTCACTAAATTCCCTGGAAGGCTCCACAGTGACATGACCAGCACAGAGTTTGGCCAACACTGCTTGGTTTTAGCATTTTGCTGTTCTCTGAGACATTTCGCAAATCAACTTTTTCCTTTCTTCCCTTTGACTGCCCCACATCCCTTCCAGAATTTCCAGCTAATCTCTTGTCATTCCTTATGGAAAGGGAGGAGAGGTAGCATTTCTCATCCCAAAGCCACATTATGGCATTTGCTAGTCCATGAGGAGCCTTGAGCTCCATCCTGCAGCCAGCCCCAGCCCCTCCTCGGACTCTGCCGGGGTTTTGCCACTTCAGTCCCAGGAATGGGATATTAAGGAAGCAACAACTTTAATTCACAGCTCCTTGCTGCCTGCAAACTAAGCCATGGCAGATTCCCACTGGTGTCCATAGCACTGGGATTTTCTCTTTAAGGCTCAACCATTTTCCACTGTTCAATATTAACATATTTTACATGGGAATGATTTCACTGCCGAGTGGAATAATAAACTCGGTGGATGGGGTTTTTTCTCAGGGTAGGTTGTTGAAAATAAAAACCATCCATATCACACTTGGCCATCCTTACCTGTTTTCCCATCATTCTCCAGAAGCAATTGCCCAGGGTTTAAAAGAGCAGTTTCCCAAAGGTGTGGGTGTGCCCAGCTATTTGTGGTGCCACATCCTGGCCCTTCCAATGCGCCTTCTTCCTCAAACTGCTTTTCCCCAGTCAAAACCCTCATTATTTTATAACTTCTCTGCCCCTCTTCTCTCTTCTCTTCTCTTCTCTTCTCTTCTCTTCTCTTCTCTTCTCTTCTCTTCTCTTCTCTTCTCTTCTCGTCTCTTCTCTTCTCTTCTCTTCCTTTTCTTTTCTCTCCTTGCTAAATACTGCTAGAGCAAAGGAGTTCAGTAGCTCTACCATTTTAGCAACACCATTGATTTTGTCTCCCTCTTCATTTATTAATGGAACTACTTTCTCTCTAGTATTCCCTTTTCCCTGATATAATTGTAAAAGCTCTTTTTATTCCCCTTAAGCCTTTCTGCTCTCTGAGCTGGCCTTATCTTTCCCCTGCAAGCCTTAACTGACTGTATATTCTTGTTTAGTTCTCTTCCCTTTCTCCAGTTTGCACTATAGGTTCTTTCTTTACCTTCCTATCTTTCCCCGGTGCTTTGTTATGCCACATTGGATGCTACTTGTCCTTCCATTTATTTCCACGGGAACTGTGGCGTGTCTCACTCTGTGGGGCTATTCCAGCGTTTCTGGCCTTTTGTTACCCTTCTGGATTTAACTCCCTGGTTCACACCTGGCCACGGAGGCACCAGATCAGGCTGGAAAGGGAAGTCCCACACCTTGTCACCCCAAGATCCCAGATAAATGTGCCCATTTAGGAGGGAAAAAAATCTCTCTCCCAAACCACAAATCCTGTCCAGAGCCAACTCTTGTTTCCGAACCCAAGATCACAGATTTTCCAAGAAGCAAGAGAGGAAGTTCACAGTGAGGCGTTAATTATTAGATCAACCATCTGGAGCAGTCCAGCAGTCTGGATGGATTTTTCCAGGGTCTCTGTGAAACTTCTGAGTGGCATTTTGGGTTATTTGCTTTACTTCTTGATTTATTTGTTCATATTGCTTTGCAATACCACTGGGTGAGACCAAAGTGCTCAGGAGCCACCCTGGTCCTTCAGGTCTCCTGCTTTTTGTGAGTGGAATATCCTCATTCCAAATAGGTAACAGCTTAAAAGGGAAAAATTTGCTGTACTCTTTTTAATGCATCATCGTTTCATCTGGAAGAATCAAAGTGCTGCATTTTTAAAATAAGAAAACCTACTCTCCAATTGCATCAGATTCAGAACACCCTAAAATGAAACCCTTTCCTGAAATTGTAACAAATTCACACAATTCCTTTGCTACGTTTGACTCTACATTTTTCCATACACGATGCTTTTTTAGCAGCAAGTCCACAGAATAGAGAAGGGAATTATCAGAAGAGCAGAAAACAATGCCTCTGAGGAAAGAAGAAGTTGGAGTTGCTCAGCTGGAGGAGAGGTGGGACGTTGCTCTAATCTCCGAGTTCAGAGGAGGCTTATGGCAAGAGAAAGGGATAGCTTTTCTTCCTGGTAGGTGAGATAAGTAGTGAGCTTAAACCACAGCAGGAGAGACTGAGGCTGGGGCCGAGGGGCTGAGGCTCCTGAAACTCAGGGCCAGGCTCTGGGGGAGCAGGTTGTGCCTGCATTGATGGAGGGGTCTTTTCACCCACGTGGAGCAGCACAATCCAGCTGGTGCTGCTGCAAAGGTCATCCCAAGGTCCCTTCCAGCTCCCTTTTCCTCGGATTTCACTGACCACCCTGTCCTAGCAGCCCCCAGTCTGGCAGTTAAATGGTTTTTGGGTGCCGCAGTGCTTCTCTAGCGCTGTGGGGTTTGGTGGATCCAGGGGAGGAACATCTCAGAAGATCTGCTTGGTGTCCAAGTCTCCCCCCGAGCAGAACTGCTGTGCCAGGCACTGTCCCAGTGGGAAGAAATGCTGAGGAGCAGGTTTCTGTAAAAACATTATCAAGAACATGAAAGACCCAGGCACTGAACAGCAGGAGGATCCATGAAGCCAAAAGCTGCCAGGAGCGGCGTTCCAGGCAAACCCTTCCCAGGAGAGCCCTGAGCCCTGGCATGGGGAGAAGAGGAAGGTGGGATCCTTCAGGGAGTTTGGCTCTGCTCCCTTCTCTAAATCTCCCTGCTGTGCACAGAAGTTATGGCATGACTAATTACAGGAATTTAAAGAGAAAGAGATAGAAAGAGATTCCTGAGCTGAGAGAGTCCTGGGAAGGACTGTGGATGTTCTGCAGTGCCACGAGTGCAATTAGACCCACAGAAAGTGGGACTAGAATGGAAAAGTGCTTCCTATGAGACAGGAAAAGGCTAATTATAACCCATTTCTTTGGAATCTATTTTCCAGGCATTAAGTATTTGTAGATTACCGGAAAAGACATTCACCATGGTCTAGGCTGGAGTGACAGCAATGGGAGGCTCTGGCAGAACAGAGCTTGTCCTTGACCCATAGGAAATGTTCCAGGCCAGGAGTTCCATCCAGGAGAGTCTGCTGCTAAGGAAGAGCTGAGCAGGTCCAAATGTCATCAGGCCTGGAACAGGTATCCATACAGTCACACTGGGATGCCCAAGGACATCAAAATGTAGAGTATGACCATGTTGGTCACACCATTCAACAAAGCCAACCAGGCTGGATGCACAAAAAGATCTGGTCTTTGTAACTTTTCTAACAACTCTTTCATTAGTCCAAGCACGCCCTTCAAACTCCTCTTTCCAGCATTTTGGAAACCCTCTTCCAAGAGGGAAGATATATTGGGAAGAAATCCTTCCCTGTGAGGGTGGGCAGGCCCTGGCACAGGTTGCCCAGAGAAGCTGTGGCTGCCCCTGGATCTCTGGAAGTGTCCAAGGCCAGGTTGGACGGGGCTTGGAGCACCATGGAATAGTGGAAGGTGTCCCTGCCCATGGCAGAAGATGATCTTTAAGGTTCCTTCCAAATCAGGCAATTCCATGACTCTGTGATTTACCACCAAACTTCTCAAAGCTTTCAGCTTCCAC
Organism: Corvus moneduloides; assembly: GCF_009650955.1. Classification (NCBI taxonomy): domain Eukaryota; kingdom Metazoa; phylum Chordata; class Aves; order Passeriformes; family Corvidae; genus Corvus; species Corvus moneduloides. Next base: position 3,161,503 of record NC_045485.1, on the reverse strand, counting down.
AGCTGAACATCTTCTTTCCTGGCTCTTCCATGTCATCCAAGAACACATCATGAGTGTATTTCCACACTTTTGACCACTACATCAAATAACCCCTTCCTTCCTCCATCCCTCTCCAGAGCAACTGGGAGATTTGTCTTACTGGTTTTGCCAGGAGCCATTCCCAAAGCCTCAACACTTTAAAGTCTGGAGCACACCCACCCCACCAGCCCCAGCATTCCCATGGTGTAATTGTGGCAAGTCTTTAAGCATTTTAAGGAGGGGGTGATGGAGAAAGGAGGTCCGTGTTTGCAGTAAAAAAGGGAACAATAATTCCTTTGGCAGTTTGATGTTAAAAAAAACCAGAGGCTTGTAAGCTGCTCTGAAGCTTGAATGTCAGAAGTAGACCCTGGGGACGTGGATTAGAGGGCACAATGAAGGTGAGGCTGTGAAATGAGCATCACAAATCTTTGGGCGATTGTTAATAAGAACACAGGAATGCAAATCTCCGAGAGCTGGTGAGCCACCAGCCTTTGTGCCTACAAATCCACGTGTGACTCCGAGCAAATGATGGGAGAGGTGCACCAGGATGGGAAAAGGCACATGGCTGGTGATGTTTGTCCCAGTACAGAGGCCTCAGCTCCTGCTGGTGGACAGCAAGAGGTCCCTCACAGGAGCAAGCCCAGGGTCTCTTCATGTACAAATCTAAGTTTGGCTCCGTCCGTGAATATCCTCTTTGGAAGCACTTGGCCACCACGTGTAGCTCCACTGAGAGATTCCTTTGCATGTGACAACAAGCAATTTGCATGTAATTTAATTAACCCTTACTGCAACTACAAATAACAGATTTGATTGTCTCCTTCCTCTGCTTTTTACTTGCTTTTGCATGGGAATCCATCCCCAGCTCTTTATGGAGCTGAGTTGGTGCTAGAGGAGAAAGCCGAGCTGAAAGTCACACACAGGTTCCTCCCGCAGTGAGGGTTTTCTTCTTCCTGACCACAGTTTGTGTTGCTCTGTTGTTTTGGGTTTCCAGGCTGCAAAATGAGCTCTGATGCCATCCTGCTCCGAGCTCTGTGCTGTGTGTGAGGACAATGACTCGCTGCAGACATCCCTTGCATGAGCGTAAGCTCTGATGAAAATGGTTCATCAGCTCCACCTAATGAGACAGACAAACACTTCCATAACAAGCTTTGAGTCCTCTCCTGAATGGCACAACCTTTGGATTGTTGAGGACTCAGTGGGGAAAAAGTCTCTCCTCAGGCTTGGACTATGCTCAGAACAACCCTGAGATGGAATCTGCAGACACCTTCCCAACCAGCACTTGGTCCTTACTCAGGACCTTCTGCTTCTGCTCAGATGTTGCCATTGGGCCTTCTCCTCTCTCTGAATGCAAGTCAAATCTGTAGATACTGAACACCTGATCTCCTCCAGCATTTTGGGAAGGACGGGGAATACCATTCCAGTCTCCTAAAACTCTGCCTTTTAAGCTGCTGCAGATTTGGCCCAACCCAAGTTTGCCCTTGAGAAATGCTCTTAGCGAAGGCAGTCAGGCCAAGGAGGGCATTCCCAACAGATTGAGGGCAGAACCCAACCTTTGGTGGATGCACCTCAAATCCGTATCCCTCCAGGACCCCCCAACCAGCAGCAAGGAGAAAATGTGCCTCACCAAAGTCAGCACTGGGTGGGTTTCATGTTATGCCTCCAGGCAGAGGAGCCAGTACAGTCTTCCATGGGTTCATCCCTCCTTCTTTCTCTTCAGAATCCTTTATGTTTTTTCCCCCCTTTCTCATTCTGTCTTTGCTTGAATTTCAAGGTTAAAAAAAGTCAGGATACAATAGTAAATATGTAAGATTAGCTCCTAAAATATGTTAGCAAGTGAAAGCGAAAGAAAGCCAAATGAATTTAAAAAAGGCTTTCTTGAAGCTTAGAACAGAGACAGTTCTTTTGATCCTTTATCACACCATAACAAAAAAAGCACCGAGCAAGATCCATATATATAATATACATATAATATATATATTTATACACCCCGTGTGCTGGGCTGTGAGTGTGTGTGTGTGTGCATGTGTGCGTGTATGTGTGTATTTTAATTCACACAGGCTTTCCTTTCTTTAAAATGCTGCAAGAAGCTTTTTTTCTGCAGATTTCTTTTTCTTTCTTTTTTTTGATATTTCAAAGCTGGCAGTTCAGTAAATGGCTGGAACTGCCACATCTCTGTTCTTGCTAAAGAAATCAATGCTAATCCTATTACTGGCAGTTATCACCTATCCCAGAAACCGCGGCTAAAAGAAAAAAAACCACTGAGATGTCAAAGTAGGAAAAAAGCATGGGGGAAGGGGAGAAAGCGCCCTTCATTCACTTTCAAACTGTGATTGTTTTCTTATTTTTGATCATTTTTTCCTGTTAAGAGAGAAACTAAACCACAAGGAAAAAAAAAAAAAGAGGGGGGAGGGATGGAAAAAAATAAAGAACAAATCCATGCTCAAATAACATTAAGGGCCTGATTTAAACCCACACACCCGCACAGAAACCCAGGCACGGCTCAGAGCGGAGCCTCACGGTGCCGTGCTGAGGTGGGGATGGGGGTCCTGGGGTCCCATCCCCCCAGATCCTCTGCCTTGCCAGCCCTACGGGGCTGCCTACAGATCCCAAAGGATTGTTTGGGGCCACTTGTCGACACGGGGGGAGGAGAGGGTGTCAGCCCCTTTCTGGGTGTGCTCCAGATGTGGAGACGCCCCCAAAGCACCCAGGGAGGCAGGAATCTCTGGGTGCTGACTGGTTTCTGTGCTGGCTCTGCCTGCTGCAGCCAGCTGGGATGTGGCCAGACTCCCCTGCCTGCTCCAGATGTGGGCAGATGTCCCCATCCCCTGGTGCCATTTGGGCGTCTGACCCTCACATCTGCAGTCCCAGGGCTGAGGATCTCAAAGGGCCCAGGTAGGTCAGTGCAGGTCATGCTTCATCATCCATGTGGGATCCTGGATCCCCCAAATTATTTTAACATGCTTCCATCTTTGCTTCCCTTCCCATGTACTCCTACAGAGGGTCACAGAATGGTAAGTGATGGGAGGGACCTTAAAGCCCATCCAGTGCCACCCCCTGCCATGGGCAGGGACACCTTCCGCTAGCCCAGGGTGCTCCAAGCCCCGTCCAACCTGGCCTTGGATACTGCCAGGGATCCAGGGGCAGCCACAGCTTCTCTGGGCACCCTGTGCCAGGGCCTGCCCACCCTCACAGGAGAGGATTTCTCCCCAGTATCCAGTCCAACCCTACTGTCTGTCAGTCTGAAGCCATCCCGCTTGTCCTGTCACTCCAGTTCCTGATGAACCTCATCCTCCTCACTCCTTGATCCTCGTCACTCCTTGAGCATCCTCAGGGTACAGCTTACCTGGGATTTCAAGGTCCCGGTTGCGGTTGTGATCAGAGGATGTTGAAAAGATGGAGCTCCTGAGGTCACCTCCCTCCGTGAAGGTCCTGTCCTGCCTTTCCTGCCTGGTCCACTTCATTCCCCAGGAGTCTGGGAGGATCAGACATCCCAGTTGAGTCTGTGTTACTCTAAAATCCAGGAGCGGCAGCAGTTTGGAACCTGTGCTTTGGGAAGAGGCTCTCAGCTCTTCTCCATCAGACCACGGCATCCTCCTCCCTGCCAGAAATGAGATGTTGGTCCTCAGTCATACCGAGGACAGGGTGGCAGCACCTGGTACCAAGCAAGAGAGTAGAGCCAACCCAAAACAACAGCCAAGAAAGAAATAAAACTCAACCTGGATCGAGGGCTTGGACAACAGGAGCCGTGTCCTTGCAGCCACAAATCAATGCTTTCCTGGCACCATGGGAAACATTTCCATAGCCCACCACTCCCACCACCCACACCACCATGGGCACCCCTTTCGAACTCTGGCTTTTATCCAAAATCCCAGTTTATCCTGGGCACTGGTTCACTGGCCAACAAGCCACTGGAGGTACCGGGAGCCCACTGGGGATATTTTTCTCAATCTTCTGGCAGAGCCAGAACCAATTTAGGCCTTTAAGAATACCTGGAACTTGTGAGAAATGAGTTTGTAAAAGCTCCGCAAAGGAAGGACGAGCCTCTAAGGGCCATGGCAGAAAGAGGGCAAACCCATACACTTCATTTTTGGTGTTGCTTGGAACCAGCAAAGCTGAACAAAGAAAGGAAAAGCATCAGCGAGGAGAAAGGTGTTTGACTCGGGTGTTTTGCACATCCTGGGCAGGCTTGTTCTCATCCCCCTGCCCAGGAGACACCACCACGGCCACCTCTGATGGTCCAACCAGGCATCTGCAGCTTCCCTCGTGGCAAACCCTGCGTACTGCAAGTATACTGTTTGTTTATTTTTGGAGTGCTAAAGGGAAATTATTGCTGGCCAATCCCCAAATAAATTAGTCCTACTTTGACTCAAACCCATCCCTTTGCTTCCAGTTTGCTGCAGGATCTCTTCATGGGTTTCGTGCAGCTGAAGTCATTATTAACAAAGAAGATTCTTTGATGTGGGTGGGGAGAAGATGTTGCCAGTAAGTCAAAATATCATTAAAATAAATTAGGAGTATCAAACTCTTTTTTGTGGGTATTTTTTGTATGACAGAATACAGTGCTGAAACCAAATCAAGAATGATGGAAAACTGAGGCCCAAGTGGGAACAGACCCACGGTCTCCATTTCATTCCCTGCACCCTGAGAATCAGAAGAAAATTAAAAATAAAGAGGTTTTTATTCACTAAGAAAAGGGTTTTCTCTGTGCTGGTGGACACAGTTGGGTGAGCCCCATCTAGTCCACTCTCCTGAGCTTCTCCACCAGCAGGAGGGCAGTGGAGAATCATGGAATCATGGAACAGTTTGGCTTGGAAGGGATCTTCAAGACCATCTTGTTTCACCCCTCCACTAGCCCAGGCTGCTCCAAGGCCCATCCAACCCGGAACACTTCCAGGGATGGGGCAGCCTCAGGTCCTCTGGACAAGCTGTTCCAGAGGACCTGGGGGTCACCATGAGTGGCTCAAGTTACAGGGGATGAATCCCACCCATAGGACTTCCCTTCTTAAAAGAACTTTAAATAAAATTCATTCTTTAGGGCTTTTTTCTGAGTGGGCTTTTTGGCCTTGTTTTCCGTCTTTAAAATAAATTCCAGAAGATCTGACTGGGAGTATTGAAGGAAATCAGCTACAACACCAGAGAAGGAGTGCCTGCGTAATTAGAGGCATAATTCACTATTTATACAGCATCAGCTCTCTCCCAGTATCAATATTTGACCATTCCCTTCAGAACTATGGGGGTTTTATCCACTTTTGTAGCTCAATCAATAGCAAGATGGCTCTGCTGCAAGCACTGACTGTGAAAGGCATAAAGAACCTCCTAATTAGGCTGCTAACGAGGGACAGAAAACAAAGTTGTGTGTCCACGTGGGCCGCTTTCCGTGTGCCCCAGTCCCGTGGGACGGGGCCAGGTCGTCCCTGGGGGCCCCGAGGAGGACACCCATCTCCAATGCAACGGGATGGATGCAATGGGATGGATACAGAGCCTTCAGCAAGGGGGTTTGGAGAGAAACCTGGATGGTTTTAAACAGGAATTGCCCTTTTGCTGGGACACCTCTGAGCTGCAAACAGCCCTCTTGGGGATTTGTATGTTGCAAATTCGTGCAGAATTTTTGCTTGATATAGGAACCTGGGGAGTTAGCAGTAGGGGTATTTGCTGGGGGTATTTGCTTCCAAGCTCATTCCCAGTGGATCCCATGTCCTACCAGTGAGCAGATGCAAGTGACAGAAGCCAGCAGTGCTCCAGGGTTGGGTGGTCACTGCCCCCCGCAGCATCACCCCATGGGTGGGGGGTCCCTCACTGATTAACACAACCTCACCTTGCCAACAGGTGGCAAAACCAGCCCCTATTTCCCTCAGATCTCGGGATCTTCCACCCCAGAGGGCTGTGCACACAGCAGAGAGGGGCTGGCCAGCTGAGCAGGGACTTGGAGGCAGCTCACTGGATGGATGGATGGATGGCTGGATGGATGGATGGAGGGATGGCTGGATGGATGGATGGATGGATGGATGGATGGATGGATGGATGGATGGAGGGATGGATGGATGGAGGGATGGAGGGATGGATGGATGGAGGGATGGATGGATGGATGGAGGGATGGATGGATGGATGGATGGATGGATGGATGGATGGATGGATGGATGGATGGAGGGAGGGATGGATGGATGGAGGGAGGGATGGATGGATGGAGGGATGGCTGGATGGATGGATGGATGGATGGATGGATGGATGGATGGAGGGATGGAGGGATGGATGGATGGAGGGAGGGATGGATGGATGGAGGGATGGATGGATGGATGGATGGATGGAGGGATGGAGGGATGGATGGATGGAGGGAGGGATGGATGGATGGAGGGATGGATGGATGGATGGATGGATGGATGGAGGGATGGATGGATGGAGGGAGGGATGGATGGATGGAGGGAGGGATGGATGGAGGGATGGATGGATGGATGGAGGGATGGATGGAGGGATGGGTGGATGGATGGATGGATGGATGGATGGATGGATGGATGGATGAGGAGAAGTCCTCTAGGGATATGGGGACCATTGCTGGGAGAACAACAGCCAAGCTGGGAAAACCAACATCTTGCAACAAAAAGGGAAAATCTTTCCCCCCACATTCCCAGCAATCAAACAACACAAAGCCCGGAGGAGCAGAGCTCGTGCTGGGCCGGCAGCCTGGTCCCAGCGCCCTGCTGGGATGCGCTCAGCACAATCACCTGGATCCTGTGTCCTTCCCGGTGCCTCTCCCTGGGTGGTTTCCTGCGTCCCACTCCAACGCCACCCCCAGTTCCTCCCTTGCCCGTCTGGGCAGTGACTCCAACGGGGGAGAGGCAGCCCCTGCTCTCCAGAGCAGCACATTCCCGAGTCCCGCTCCCTGCCCACCCCCTTCTTTCCCTTCCAGCCAGACTCCTGTCGAGTTGTTAATGTCTGCTGATTAAACAAGCCTTGAATTTGAATCGGGAGCAATAAAGAGAGAGAGAGAGAGAGAGAGAGAGGGAAGTACACGGCCGTCCGCGCACGGAGCGGGCGCCCCGCGGGCAGCAATCAACGGGAGCAGGGGATGTGCCAGTCCGCCAGGAGATGCTCCAGCCGCGCTGCCTGCTCCCAGGATTTGGGGAGGGGGGGACCGTGGGGTGGTTTGGGGGGTTACGAACAGAATGCAATGCTCAGAAACCCGAGAAAGTCTTGTTTTCCCACTGGAGGTGTCTCATGGGGGGCAGCCCCCCGGCGCAAAGGAGCAGCTCTTCAAGGAGCAGCTCCCCCCTGCAAAAATTGGGATTTCTGATACGTCCTGTGCACAAAGGGCACGGTGAAACAGGGTGGGGTGGGGCTGAAGGATTTCCACAATACGGAAGGGAATCATGGAGTCATGGAATTACTGAACCACGGGATGGTTTGGGTTGGAAGGGACATTAAAGCTCCTCTCGTTCCAACCCTGAACATGCAAATTGAGCAGGGATCGACCATAGGGAAAGAGGGAGGGGTGCAGATCTTCCCAAATCATCCTCAGCTCCCTAACTGTGCCTACAAATACAGCAGGGAGGAGGAAACAGCTGATGCCAGGCCCAGGAGGGGATTTCTGGGGATGCTCCCAGGCATCTCCTCCCTTCCGAGCCCAGCGCAGCCCAGCCCGGGCGCTGCTCAGAGCTGGGAGCCTGCAGCCACCCAGGGAACTTCTTCCCTTCCACTCCAGACAGTTTTGGCCAGCAAACTGCCATTTCTGAGAGATCTGGAGATGTTTTCCCTGCCAGCAACAACGACAAGCTGCTAAACGGTGTCAGCGACTCCCCGTCTGAGTCCCGGTTAAAATAAACCATCTTTTTCACGCCAGTGGCGTTTTGCCACATCATCAGCGCCAGGCTGGCTCCACTCAGGGATAGACGTCCCTTTAATTATATAAATCAAAATAAATAAAATATCACGCCCTCGGGCCCGTTGCAGAGTGTTGTGCCTGATAGGAAAGCACTGGGAGGCAGAGTGGGTTTGGGGAAAAGGCAGCTCCTTGTGCTGCACAGCTGAGGGGAGGAAGGAGAAGCTGAATGATCAAACCCACGTCTGGAAGTCGGGAGGGAATCGGGAGCAGCTGAAAGAGTCCATAGCCGGGAAATAAATTGTCTCAGCTCAAAAAAACCCCCACAAGCAAATAGTTGGGAAATCATAGACTATGCTGAGTTGGAAGGGACCCAAAAGGAGCATCAAGTCCAACTCCTGTCCCTGCACAGGACACCCCAAGGATCCTGCTGGGTTCCAAGGTAGGAACGACTGGAAAACACCTGACAGCTGCTGCTGCAAGGGAGGGAGACAGCCCAAATATCCACACCCCTGCATGGGGCTGGCAGGGAAAACTGTTAACCTCAAAATTAAAACGAAAAATAAATTATTGTATCTTTTTTTCAAAAAAAATCTCTCTTTAACTGCTGGTTTCTTTCCTGCAGCCACGTCCTCAGGGCTGGGTTTTCTCTTTCTTTACCTTATAGTTTTTGGGAAGTTCGAGCTGGATCTCTCCATTCACTTCATTTTACAACTAATCCATCCAAACCACATGGAAAATGGTTCTTGCACTGGTCACCCCAGTGGTCACCTGGAAAGGAGAGCTGCTGGGCCAGACTTTCACTGAAACGTGGCTGCTTTGGTTTCCTTGCTATCGCTGGCAAAAGTTAATTTATTCAAACCAAAATCTCCCAGTCTGGGAGAAGGAGAGGAAGAGGCTGGAACTGTACGAGCTTTTCCTTTAGGTTATTTTTTTGACCTCACAGACCTCCAGAGCCTCATGAATCCTCTTTAAAAGCCAATAAAACCACGACTGATTGGGAAAAGAATTTTTAAAGCCAGGCTCTAATTATTTTTTGTTATTTTATAAAACTCAAGTGAGACACGACAGGGATGAACCTTTTCAGAATTACCTTGGGGAAATATTTTGCCTTTTTTGAAGGCAGAGAGCAGCTCAGCAAAGCCACCAGTTAGTTCTTGATCTCCTTAAGACCTGAAGCAAAGACTGGAGGTACAACCAGAGGATATTGATGAGGTCAGCTGCAAACTCTTGGCCCAAAAGTGGGGGATCACTGGGGCAGAAAGGTGGAGGGAGGAACCAGCCCATCAGGTGGTCACGGTGGTTTTGTCAGGCTCTGACACCTCTGGGCCTACAAGCAGGTGAAACCTTGATCACTGGTGCGTAATTACCTTATCTCTGATCTTAATTTCAAATATTTCTCCATGAAATGTTGTCTGTTTCCATTCCCACTCCTAAAAATTTCATATCAGCAAATGGCATAATGTCATATTTATATTAATTGGATATTCTGGGTTTACTGCTCGCTCCATTGGCAGGGGGGAGGGTTAGAAACCACGTAATATACAATCTAAAATATAAAACCCATGTTTGTGCACAGGGTATAATTTAATGCATGAGATACAGAAGATCTTCCAGCAGAGAGTGTTTTAAACAACAGCATTTTAGCCCCTGAAGCACGACGGCAGGGGAAACATTTTCCATGCTCAGTTTCTGTGCTATTGGAACATTTGTTTTTTATTCTGAATATTTCAGCACATCTATTTACCTGGCACTATATTTAGTACCACAGTACCAAGATGGCATATATAAAGATTCAATTGCAATTCCCATCTGATGTCCCTTCCCTCTCCTTTTTACCCCCTTTTTTATGTCCGCACTCTGAATTCAGCACAAAGTTGGTGTGTTTAATTTAAAAAGAAGTAAAACGCGCCAGGAGACGCCTCAGACCACTGCAAATCACCTACTTTATAGAGGCAGTAAAATTGTGTATCGGATTAAAAGTGATGCTGATCTGAAATTTATGATAACTTTTAATGGCATTATAATTTTTTTTCCCTGTGCGCTCCATCACCGGATCGTTTGGATGCACAGTGCAGCAAGATGAAATTTGTAAGGGAAGAACATTACCCAGGCGAGCTCCGAGAGGGGGGAGGCTCTGGAATAATGCAGGAGCCTCTCCTCGGCACGTGGAGGACGCTCTGTGGGGCTGAGTGTGGGGCCTGTGGACGAAGGTGGGAGGGAAACATCACCCCAGCTAAAGGTTATTTAGGAGGAGGACACTGGGACAAATCCATCCCAGAGCTTGCAAAGGTCTGGTGTTGGTTTTGTCTCTGCCCGTGTGAATCAAGGCTCGTTTCCCTCTGCTGGGGAAATCAAGGCTGAGGGATGTGGATTTGCCCTGAGACCACAGGGATCCTGCATTTGGCAAAGCTCCACCCTTCTGAGGACACCTCCAACCAGCACCCAGCACCAGCACAGCTTTGGTGAAGAGAGATCCCCCTGAGCCTCCTTTGCTCCAGGCTGAGCCCCTTTCTCAGCTCCCTCCGCTGCTGTTGGTGCTCCAGCCCCTTCCCCAGCCCCATTCCCTTCCCTGGACCCGCTCCTGGAGCCACACACTGAAGGATTAGGGAAAGCTCAGACCATGATATCGTTACCTCAGTACCTCCTACTTGCCCAGCCAAGGAAATAAAGCACTACAGTAGTGTAATTAAACCCTCTGTCACAATCTTACACACAAGCAATCCCAAAATCTGTCCTTCCCGGACCTCAGCTTTGCAAAGCAACATTGTCCAACAGAAACGTGGAGAGTAATGTATCACTCCTGTGAAATGAGCCTACATTACTAAAGCAGCGAGCACATGCGTGGAAAGAGTGAATTCATTTATTAACAGCCACAGGAAACTGAATCCCACTATTTCAATCTAAAAATTACTTGTGCCAGAGCAAACCCAGCTGGAGCTTGGAATTCTTCAGAGGTATCTCTGCATTCAAGGAACCAAATAGCACCGTGATGGCTTCAGGGAGCTGGGAAAAGCTGCTGGCAAAGCCAGCAGATGCTGGAGGACAGGTTGTTCCAAGCAGACACCTGGCAAGAAGTAGAGGAGCTCATTGGGGTGAATCTGTGCCATCCAGGAGGTGAAAGAACAGGAACTACAACTCCCATGAAGAAGGGGAAATTGTGTTGATACAAGGTGTGTGAAACCAGATGTCAGCTCAAAACCTCCTTAGGAATAGCACGGAGAGAACCCTGAATTATTTATCCACTGGCCACTCGCTCTGTAGAACATAAAGGAGAAAAAACAGTGGGTTTTCCAAGCCACGTCCCCAAGGACAGAGGGGATTTTGTCCCAGGGCACCACCTCATCTTCCAGTGTGTTAACAGAGATGGCGGTCTGGGAGCAAACACAAGGACAGGTAACACAGCAGCTCTTTTGGAGAGGCTTTACTGCCTTCACTTGCAATGGGGCTCTTTTGCAAGATGAATTTGCGAAAAATAGGGAATTGCGTTGTCCACCTGGGCTCTGAACCGGTGTGTCCCCCACTGAAGGGATTTTGGGAACCACTCAGCCTCATTCTCGTGGATACCTGCTTCAATTACCATCCATGCAAAGTTTTGTAGTTTTGTAGTTTCCACTCTCCCCCTCCTTCTCTGCTTCATTTTCATCCTCTCCCCCCGCAAACGCCGTGATCCTGCTCCACAATAAAATACAACTGCTGTAAGTGATTGTTTTGCTATATTATGTGAAGTCAAAAACCTTTTGAATCGTATTTTGCAGTGAACCTGCCTTTGAATCCCCACGTTTTATCATTCCACAGCAACACATATAATTTCAAACAAACAAGCGAACAAACCCGATGAAAATGGCCTGAATCTCTTATCAGTCAGTTTTACACTGGCGTAACTCCATAAACTTCAGTGGAATTAATCTTGATTTACACTGTTGGGAGAGCAGGCACAGGCACTGTAAATAGCTGTACACCAGTGCACGACGCTTAAAAGCAGGCACACCAGAAATGCCTGGCAGGAGATGAGGATGAAGGCATAAAAAAGAAGCTTTCCCAGTGGTGCTAATCCGTGGGCACAAGGATAAATCCCAAGGACAACAATGGAGAGGTTGTGGCTCCCAGGGACCACAGTCCACGATGTGGAGAGACCCCGTTTATCGCACTGGTGGTGGCACCAGGTTGTGCCAGATGGGCACACAGCTCTCTGGGGACGTTGCTGCTGAGGTGGGACAGACTGTGGGTTTCACACAGAGGAGAGGTTGGCTGGAGGGTGTGGGGAGGACCCCAGGTCTGTGTGTGCTCCATGGTCATGGCTGGAGCGGATTCTGCCGTGGATGTGGCGATGTGGCACCAGCAGAGCTTCGGGCTGCCTTCACACTGAAGCCACTGGGAATGGGGCACCTCAAGCTGGTTTGGAGGTTCCAGCATTCCCAGAGAAGCGTGGGCTTCCACAGTTCCCAGGAATGCTGAGGGGATGTGCCCACCTGCAAGTCATCCCTTGGGACAGGTAACCTGTCCTCTCAAACACCTCATGGGAAACAGCACCAGGAGACACTTCAAAAAAAGTCCCTCAGGTGATCAAGGCATGAGGTCAGATTTGCTACCAGCTGTTCCCTCCAGAGAGAGGACATGACTGCCCTAAACCAGGGATCAATCCCTCAGGGAGCAGCGTCATCCTCTGCCAGAGCTCCTGACCAGCCACTGGGGGTGGCAGCCAGTGCATTCCCTGCATGAATTATCCTTGACAGATCCATTTAGATTTAAATTCTGAAACCCAAATGGATTCTGTCTCTTCCCTGCTAATTGCCAGGGCAGGAGTTGGGGTGTGAGGCATCCTACCCAAGTCACTTCTCCCACCTGTGGTGGACACAACCAATGGGCTTTGCTATTCCAGCTATTTTCAAGCTCCTTTACTCCAAACCATGGCAGAATATGGATAACAAGACACCATTTAATTTTTCTCAGGGATACCGTTATTAATTTTCACTGAGGTTGCACTAGTTAGGACTTCAGGAGAGGTCAGAAGGCAGAGAAGAGCACACAACAAGGAAGAGGTGGGATCTGCCACAAAAAAGACAACGTGCATCCCAATGCCCTCCCAATCATTGCAATTACTGTGCTCCAGACACCTGTCTTGGAAAACAATCCAGCAAAGAGGCCAACGTGGAGCGATGCCTGGGCTGGGCTGGATCCTCAGCCCCATGATGGGTCCCTGAGTGAGGCAGCACAGCAAAGCTGGCACCAGGGACATGCCCAAGGGGGTGTCTGGTCACGGAGCACCTAGGCTTGCAGCACAGGGGACGCCTGCACCCGCCCCTTGATACTTTTCGTTTGACTCATTGTAATGTCAGCACATCTCTGGGTGCTCCATCATCCTCCCATCCTAACCTGTACAACATTTTGCACGTTTTCCAAAACCAAATCTTGGATTAAGCATTAAAAGCTGCACCTATTGATTAAAGTTTCAAGTGCTGCCACAGCATGGGAGGGAAAGCCCCAGGTTCCCGTACCCCTCCTGGGATGCACCGCAGCATCCCAGCTTGGCAGCCAGGCTCCACCCAAGCCCAGGAGGATCAAAGGTGGTTAAGTAGCAGCCCAGACTTTATCCAATTGCTCTTATCAGTCTTCATAACACAGAGAAAACAACTCGACCATCTCTTGTGGGAAATAAATTGAGTTCTCCTCTGTATTAGCCCAATTGATGAGGCCCTGGTGAAGAGCTCCAGAAGCAATTAAAGAGAGTGCTGTAGATCCACCTGTACCTGGATAACATTCTTGCTCTCCCCTTCTCCCTGGGTCCCTATCGCCCACTGGAATCAACACAAGGTGCATTAGAGATGATGCTTCATAAAGAAAAGCTGCTCTTCAGGCTGAGACAGCCTTGATCCAATTGCACTTCAATTAGCAGAGTGCAGGTCACAGGGACTCCTGGCCAAGCTGCAGCTGCAGAGATTTAGACAGAAGGATGCCTTGGAGTCCGGAAAGAGGATTCAGGGTGGAGCTTGCTCTATTTTCACATCCTCCACTTCCCATTTTGGCCACTTCCCAGTTGCCCTGCCAAGACCACTGGGCCCAGGCTGCCTGGAAAGCCCAGGTAATGTATTTCCAGATCTGTCAGAGCACACACCAGTTTTTCAATCAGTGACATCCAAGGCTTAACCTCATTTAAATATTCTCTCAGCAAAGGTCAAAACTTATCTGACTGCCGAGACTCCCCACTCTTACACCTGGAAAGGAAACATTTTGCTGTTAATGAATTCTTTCAGATGAAACCAGCAAAAATGTCAATGTAACAAATTAGACCCACATTGATTATTGGCTTAAAAAAAAAGTTAATGGTTGTGATCTGGGGAAGGGGGTTAGGCAGGTCTTTAAAGTGATGCACACATGCAATGCTTCATGTTCATGCAGGCTCTGGATATGGCGTTTTAATTGAAAAAATGTGGTTAGGAATTCTCCATGTCTCATTCCTCTTTGCTCCTCGTGTTCCCCGCTGTGGAGGCAGCTGAAAGGTACCACCACCACTGTAAGCGAAGCTCTGCAGAAGCCATTTGTTCCCTGCTGTCTCCATAGGAAAAGGGCCACTGCCCACCACTGTGTTTGGGAAGCATCCAGGGGCCAAGGAGCCACATTTCATGGAGCAGCAAATGCTGCCAATGGAGCAGCTGACAGCCCAGTCTCAGGGGAAAAAGGCTTCACTCAGCTACAACGGGACCCAGGAGTAATTGAATGGTACCAGAGATTTCCAGAAGCTACCGATGGCCCAACACTATGGAGGCAAAGGTCCTGCAGAGACACAAGTCTGAGGAAACTACAGCAGGAGATGCCCCATCCCTGGAGGTGTTTAAGGCCAGGTTGGATTTGGAGCAACCTGGGCTAGTGGGAGGTGTCCCTGCCCATGGCAGGGCAGGAACTGGATGAGATTTAAGGTCCCTTCCAACCCAAACCATCCTGAGACTCCATGACCTGCCAGCAGTACAGATGTATTGAAATTATATAATGCAATTCCAGGCTGAAACTCCTCTGCCACCACCAAATTGGATGAAGAGCATCCCCTTCTCCCCCCTCTTTCCTGGCTCGAAATGTGACTTTTCCCACGCACAAAACACCATCAGTCAGGAGGGTGTGGCAGCAGAGAGGACCAGCAAAACCAGAGGATTTACATTTGGTGCTGGGGAAGGGACTGAGGCAGGATCCAAAGGGCAATTCAGCAGCACACAATGAAGAGCAACCCAAGGCAACAGCAGTGACATGTGAGGACTCTGTAAAACCACGGTGTGGTCACTGTGAGGAGCTGGCTGAAATTGCACATATTTTTAATCAAAAATCCAGATTGTAGATTAAACTTTAGAAAGAAATCACGCAGCAGTATTTAATTAATGAAGGCTTTAAGTGACCTAGATGAAAATACTCCAACGATAACTCCTTGGCTGGCTTAAGTCAGTTTGCACTGATGATACATGTTATATTTCCTGTCCACCGAAATAATCACCATTAATTCCCTGCCTGGAAAAGTCACTTTGCCCTCGTAAAGCATGTTTAGAGCAGCTCTGGAAATGAAGAGTGCGTTTAAGAGTCATGCAGTGATAGTTTGATTGCAGCCTGGGGTTGACTGAGGCCGTGCGGAAGGGTTGTGACCCCAAAGCAGGTGTGTGCCAAGCCCAGCACCCCGTACAATAAACCACGGTGTGAGTGCAGAAAATACATCCACATCCCAAAGCCTGCATTTTTACCTGACTTTTAATAAGCTAAAGCATTTGCTTCCTTTGACAGCAACAGGAGAAAACAACAAAAATTCCTCCTCTCCATTCCAGACCCCTCTGAAAAGGAGCATGACTACAGGCAAGTTTAACTGCAGCAGGCATGTCCTAGGGTAACAAGGATGTGATGAAACACACGCTTTACAACTGAGTTTAAAAAAAAAAGGGAAAGAAAAGCTACGTTCAATGGCAGAAAAAATTGATTTAACCACATAAAATATTACAAGCAAAAATCAGAGGTTAGAAGTAGAGTTGAAATGCAAACCATTACCTCCATTATCCAAAACAGGCTGTTTATTTACAGCTCGAAACTGTAGAAATGACTTGGCTTAATTGTAATTAAAACCTTTTGGTATCTTTAGAGCAGCAGAAGTGTTGCACGCAAAGGTAGCAGGGCCGTGAGGCGGAGGAGATGCTCAGGCGCACAACAAGGACATCTCGGGCTGCAAGGAGAACAAAACAAAAGCCTGATGAACACGATATTAGGCCGAAAACAATTCCGACTGTGGCAAGACAAGAGGCTCTGTAATTGAATTTACAAAAGGCCATGCAGCAAAACTAAAGCTAAACTACTTGTAACATCCATTAGCTGAGAGAGGCATTCCGAGGCAGCAAGGATCATCTGCAGGGAGAGGCACAAGAGGCTTCCGAGCTCCCTGCCACTCCAGGAGTCAGGAATCCCACAGCTCCCACCATGTCCTCGGGGCTGTGCTGCCCACCTGTGAATGGGTGGAAGGCTGGGCCTTTTCCTGGGCTTTTGCTGGGTGGTGTTGACTCCCACAATGCTCATCCAACTTCCTCTGCTGAGATGGGATGGATAAGGACATGGAGATGTTGGAGAGATTCCAGAGCAGGCTCCAAGGGCGTGAGCCCCTCTGCTCTGGAAACAGGCTGGGCAAGCTGAGGGTGCTCAGCCTGGAGAGGAGAAGGCTCCAGGGAGAACTTAGAGCCCCTTACAGTGCTTAAAGGGGCTCCAGGAGAGCTGGAGAGGGACTTTGGATAACGGATGGAGGGACAGGACAAGGGGGAATGGCTTCCCACTGCCAGAGGGCAGGGTTAGATGGGATATTGGGAAGGAATTCTTCCCTGTGAGGGTGGGGAGGACCTGGCACAGGGTGCCCAGAGAAGCTGTGGCTGCCCCTGGATCCCTGGAAGCGTCCAAGGCCAGGTTGGACAGGGCTTGGAGCACCCTGGGCTAGTGGAAGGTGTCCGTGCCCATGGCAGGGAGTGGGATGGGATGAACTTCAAGGTCTCTTCCAACATAAACCATGATATGATATGGTATGATATGATATGATATAGGATAGGATAGGATAGAACAGGATAGGATAGGATAGAATATTACAAAAGTGTAAGACAAAAATGTAGAAAACCTTTGTTAAGCTGCCCCTGCAACCCCCAGCCCTACCACCAAGGCATCAACGGGAGCAGACCCTGCAAATGCTTCTGAACACGATCCCATTTCTGAAAGAAACTCTTCAGGCAGCCACAGTGCTGAGACACTGCTGAAGGCAGCCCCTGTGGGATCAGAAATCCTTCATGGAAGGGTCATTTTACACTTTTGCAATCTAAGTGAACATGCATCTCCAAACATGGTGAACTGAGCTCTAACAGGTTGGAGAAACAGGATCTCTCACACCAGGGACTCAGCAGCCACAACCCAGATGATGTCTCTGGGGCACTGGACGCAGAGGACATCCCATCCAACCTGCCCCTGCTCTCAGACCACCATGGAGCCTGGGGATGCCTTTCTGCAGTGTTTCCAGGACCATGGAAAGCTTTCCGGCACCCAGTGTCCCCTCCCTGGTATCTCCCACGGTGACGAGTTGCCACCCGCAACCTCACCCTGCACAGCAAAGTAGTGCCAGAAAGAGGTGCAAATAGCAAGGATTGGGTGTGCTGGAGGCAGATTCCAGAACTGGGTGTTCCCTTTGTGCACCGTGGTTGAGCCCAGACCCGGGCCATAGGATTTCCTCACCTGCACCAGGGCAAATCAGGCAGAATCCACTCAGGAAACTGTGGGAAGCAGGCATGGATGTGTCTCAACTAACTTCCTGATTAAAAAGGCAAAGGAAATGGAGCAAGAACAAGGATTTAGCAGCATTCAGAACATTCTGGCTGAGGTGCATCACTCTGAGTTGGAAAAGCGAGTGTCTTACCTGTCCCAGGCATCATTTTCTTCCCTGGTGAGCAACTCTGCCTGACAAGGCACACGCGAGGGAGGTGGAAGGTGCACAACATGGTTTGTACCGGTATAATCTACTCCAAGGACATCCTCTTCACCTTGTCCTCCACTACCTGGTCCCTCTCTCCTGGTCTGGATGGCAAAACATAAATATGCCAGTTGCAGGCGCACATTAAACCAAGACTAAAGCTTCAGCTGGGGCTGTATCCAATTCTTTGGCACATCAAGGATGGGAAAGGAGGCACGGATGGCTTGTTCTCGAACCCACGCTCTCCCTGCCAGAGAGCTGTGCCAGAAGTTATCAAGAAAGCTGCAAAATGAAAGCATGATATGCTGTGGTAATTATGTGTGCTCGGATATATTTTTTTTTTCCACAAATGTTCTGCCTTTTAGTAAATATTCTTTAGCATCTCTGTTGTCCCATTGCAGAGCAAGTCAGCTGTGAAAATGATCTCCACACCGTGGTTAACTCTATCAGTGCCACACATGGCCTTTCCCTGGCCAGCTGGACTGGCTGGAAAGAGTTTGGGGGTTTGGAGGGACCGAGGAGACCCTCTGGCAGTGGCGTGGGAGGAAGTTTAGTGGCATCTGTGAGCAGTCAGTGCCTTATAAATGGTGGTAATTCAAACAACACTCGGCGGTTGCTCAAAGAAGGTTTTCCCCACCTGAAGCAAAGAAAAAAGTTGCTCTGGACCCCTCCAAAAGCGAGATATTTTGGATATGCCTCTCACATCCATCGTTGTCCCCTACACCAGTCACACCACGTCTGTAAGGAGCCTGGAAAACTCCTTCCCCTGCGTGTTAATTGTCCCCTCTTTGAATAAACACACAAAGCTGGTGACTGGAGGTGTGTAAATATTTACAGGGCGTGCCCAAGGAGGGTCAGAAACCAATACATCACCTGAGGGAAGAATACAAGCTCAGCGACCGTAAAGCCCTGAGCAATTACAGTTAAGCAACTGCAATACCAGCACATATTTAAGTACTTACGCAAGGAAAAGGGGTTGATGACCTCGATTATATTTGCATTGTGTTTCCTGTTGTTAGCACTTCCTTGGCAGAATTACTGCAATACATCTTGGACTCCAATTTCATCTGCCAGCTCCACGAGACTGCAGCCAGCCTTTGGAGAGGTCCAAAAATGCTTAGGAGTCGGGCTGTATTTCTTCTTGTACAGCTCCTCTGTCTCGGCAGCTGCTCACGTCTCCAAACTGCCTTGTCAAGGAGAGCAGCGGGAGAAAATTTGCCCCAAAGCTCCTCTGGAATTCAGGAATCACCCTCGGCAGATGGACGATGAAATCTTCACCTGGCTGGATCACGACTTCCCTGTTGAAAGGCTCCATGGAATGACGCATTTCAGAATAGATTGATTGATGCTATTGAAGAAAAAGGCAGCTTTATAAGTTTTTGTCTCGAGTAAAACCACAAAAATTTCATAGCTCTAGCCTGGGGGAGACAACCTTTTGCAGGCAATTGCAAATCTATTTGCAGATGACTTCTCACCTGAAGACTCCATGTAGGTAGACACCCAAAAAAATTAATTGTCATAAGGTGAAAGACCAAGGAGTTATTAAATGCCCTAATCAGGGTGTTTGTTTTCTCAAGCCTGGAGAGAAGGACACAGGATTCAAAAACCTCCACATGGTGGCATTTAGGGACCTGATTCGCAGTGGCCTTGGCAATGCTGGAGGGACTTGATGATCTTAGGAGGCTTTTGTAACCTAAGTGATCCCATGACCCTGGTGACATCCTATTCCCATGGTATTTTCCCTGCTTCAGCCAGCACTCAGGACACCTCAGTTGGGAGCAGCAAGGTGGTTTCAGCTGGTGTGTTCATCCTCTTTGCAGCTCATTCCCAAGGCAGGAATTCCTCCGCTTCAGCCTGGAGACCATTCCTTATGGATTTGAATTGGCTACGCAGAGCAGGGCATTCCATGGGCCTCTCCTTTGTGGGATTCCCCATTCCTTGTCACCAAGCTAAGGCTTCACCTGCTTTAATTGGAAAGAAAAGCTCAAACAATCCAAGCGCTCTCTTTGGTTGGGGCACCCACTTGGAGAGGTGTGTCCTGTCTATCCACAGCTTCCCACAGGAGGGAAGGAACACAGATCTTCCCATCTCCAACTCTGCTTCACAGGTCAGCTCCCAAAGCTCCTGCTTTCCCAGCGTGGGAACAGCCACTTGGAGCACTCTGTCCTGAAACGTGCGTCCAGCCTCAGGGGAAGTCAACATTCCAAATTTTCTCATTATTGCAAAAACCTTCTCCTGCCAGCCCCAGCAGAGCAGCGCACGGTGCTGTCTCTCAGGGGGCCAGGTGCAATATGGAAATCTCCAGGTGTTGGGGGATACAAACAGCTGGACCTGCTCTGAACAACACCAGTGTCCGGGACCAGCGTCACTGCACCCCCAGAGATGCCAGGAGGAGATGCAGAAAATCCCAGAACAGGCTGCTGTGGGAAAACCTCCTGCAAGTCCTGGAATGTGGCGGTTCCTCTCTTTTCTAACAGCTTTTTTCCTGGGTAATATAACAGGAGAACTTGGCTGCAGCAATATCTTGGGGCAATGAATGCCCGAGGCTATGGATGAATTGCTCACAAAAGTGTCTTTTTATCAGTTTCAGTTCTGTTGCCTTTCAAGTTTATTCAGTGTCCCTTTGAATGAGACACTGTTGTAATTGTCTAAAAAATAAATTTGACTGCCTGCTTGACCTCCTTTATACCATTTATTGCAGTCATTTAATTTTCTAGTCATTCTTTCCTGGGAAAAAACAGACAATATTGTCACTCCAGCCACACTTGGAAGTCTTTGTATCATCTCTAAGCCTTTGTCGTTTCCTTGTTTGATTTCGGATGTGGCACAACCAGAACTTCTCACCAGCTTCAAGGTGGGAGCCTGCATTTGGCCATAGAAATGTCAGCTAGGGCACCAATTATTTATTTAAACAAGCCGTTGTTTGTTGCTCCTTTTTGTCATTGGAAAAGGAGCAAACAGAATGGCCTGAATTGGAAGGGACCACAAAAATCCTACCAGATTCCACCCCTGGCCATGGGAAGGGACACCTCCCACTAGCCCAGGGTGCTCCAAGCCCCGTCCAACCTGTCTTTGGACACTTCCAGGGATCCAGGGGCAGCCACAGCTTCTCTGGGCACCCTGTGCCAGGGCTTCATCACCCTCACAGGGAGGAATTTCTTCCCAATATCCCATTTGAACCTATCCTCTTTCAATTTAAAGCCATTCCCCATTGTTCTCTCCATCCATCCCTTGTTCCCAGTCCCTCTCCAGCTCTCCTGGAGCCCCTTTAGGCCCTGGAAGGGGCTCTAAGTTAACCCTGGAGCCTTCTCTTCTCCAGGTGAACACCCCCAGCTCTCCCAGCCTGTTTCCAGAGCAGAGGGGCTCCAGCCCTTGGAGCACCTCCATGGTCTGCTCTGGATTCACTCCAGCAGGTCGATGCCCTTCCCATGCTGAGGATCCCATCCTGCCATCCAAACATCGGTGTGTCCCTGCTGCTGGGCTCTGCCACGCTCCCTCCAGCTGCACCCACAAGGACCCACCACCGCTGATGCTCCACAAGTTGTCCCGAGCCCAGCTGTGTGTCCCAGCCCTGTGGTTTCCCCAGCCATTCACAGGCTGTTTCCAGACCTGGCCCTGCTCCACTGTTCTTCGATTTTCCACCCAGACACGATATTTCTCCCCGGTCTTGGAAGGGCTGGTAATGAATGGTATGAAATAGCAGTGAATATCCAGGCTTCTGCAGGGGGGAAATGGGATGGGATGCAGTCCAGGACTTGCCAGAGTGCTCCCCCAATTATTGGAAGGGGTCGCTGTTCAATGACAGGCACAAAGCCCGTCCTCTACCCTGGATGCATTTTCCCTGCAGCGCCGGGAGCCTTTGCCAGCCTGAGAAATGAGAGACTGGGGCTCAAAAGAAATAATCTTTTAAAACATAAATGGCCAAGCTGATTTACTTCCAAATACGCAACAGCAACAAAAAAAAATTGCTGTTGGGCAGGACCCTCGTTTGCCAAGTTTCAACGGAGCAAAATTTTACAGCGAAGTTATAAACACTTTAAATGCCATTGTTGGTTTATAATGGAAAACCTGGCAGGCTCTTAGCTGAGAGTGCTCTTCCAAGGAATGCTTACCATGATGCTTACTCCACATATGGGATAAGCTCGAGAGCCACGTGATAAATTTTGGATTCATGTGATAAACCACACAGAACCACCCTTATCCACTTGCTCCATGCTTTTCCCAGCTCTAGAACAATTCCAGAATTTCCTCCAGGAGTTCACTCCCCTCAGCCAGTCACCTCACTTCAGTCTGCCAAAACCACTTTTGCTGATTCCCAAGGCTGAGAAATTCCTTTCCCAACCGAGCCACATGTAGAGGAGTAACAAGAACCTAGAGCCTTAAGAAGTATGTCTGACAAATAACAAAAAAATGAACACTTTGATTATGGACAATACCCCAAGGAAGGGAAATTTAATGTAGTGTTGATGAACAGGTGCATAAAATCCTAATTTTAGTGGTAACAGGGGGTCACTTCCATGTCTTTTACTATGGCTTCTCCTTGGAAGTGAAGGAGGTACAGATGGACTGAACCAGCAGAAAGCACAGATTTGGGTGTCTGTGCTAAACAAGCATTCTGGAAAGCATCACTGTTTCCTGAAAAATTCCCCTCTGGGGATCTCACCTGGGGACTCCAGAATAAAGCCAAGCCCAGTCTCTTCAACAAACCTTGGCCAGGCCAACGAGATCCAATGGGGTGTGGGGTGCAGAAAGAGAAACCTGGGGATGTCCGCATGGAGTAGCTGCAGCCCTCTCTGACCCAGCTTCTCTGCCGTGGTTACATGTCCCTCCTCCAAGCTTTGTCAGGGCCTTTGGAACAGGGCTTGTTACAGGGTCTCTGCTCCAGCAGGTCGTGGACTGCATCCCATGCCACATCCCCCTGCTGACACCTGGTTACCCACCGCTATTCCGTTCATTGCCAACCCCTCCAAAAACGAGGAAGAAATGTTGCCTGGGTGGAAATAACAAATCCTTTGTAACAGGGAGCTGGCCTTGTGAGAGGCTTGGATGGAGAGCCCAGTTCCAGCCCAGAGTGAGGCAGGGCTCCAAATGTCAGCCCCAAGCACAATGAAGCTCAGGAGGAAGAGTCACCAGCCCGTTTCTTCCCCCCAGGGCCTGAGCCTGGCCAGGCTGCACCATGTCCACGTTCCAGAGATATTCCCAGGGCGCAGCCTCCGATGGCCTCATTCTGGAAGTTCCTTGGAAGCCAAGGAGGCTGTTGCAAGCCTCGTGCTTCGTTTGCATTCATTTCCTTCCCAAACTCTCATTACCCGAAAGAGAAAGAGAGAGTGAGTGCATTCAAGTGGAAATGGTTGGAGTGCACTTAGAGGAATTTAGCCAAAAGGAAAAGGATAGATGATGGTGGCTTTTTTAATTTTTTTTTTTTTATTCTCTCAAAAAAAAAAATCCTCCAGAACTTAAAACTGTTTTAATCAGCTGAAAAACATACGTGGGCTTTACAGCTCTGAGACAGCTTGCACAGGCTCTGATAAATGCCTATCGCTCATTTGCATACGCTAACAGCTACACTTTAATCAGCCTCCTAATCCCTGATGATATTAATGAATTTTTTTTATGCACTCTCTCTCTCCTCCCCCCCTCCCCGCATTTTTTTTTTTTTTTTAGTATCATGTTTGCTAATTCAAAACCGATCAGCGGCTTCTGTGTGCCTTTTTTTATGCAGGAAATAATGGGTGAGCTTGGTACTCCTGTTATCCTGCTCTCACAAATAATTAAGACTACAAAGGGTACAAATCAGTCTGAATGCACGGCACAAAGGCTCAAGCTATGCAAAGGTCTTTTTCTCTCTCTCTCTCTTTCTCTCTTTTCATTTATTCTCTTCTTCTGACAAGAGGTGGCTTAGAAAGATACTTAGCAAAGCAATGAACTGGTCACTCCCAAAAAGCAAGAATTTCCTCGCCATTTTAAGTGCTCAGGATACATATAGGGACTTTTTTCTTTTTTTAGTATTTGTTTGTTCCATTATTTGGTGCATCCTGATTTTGGGGGAGGAGGCTGCCTGCTGGAGAAATCTTCATCAAACTGGTTTACCTTTGTTTTGGTGGCTCTTCTTTTCTCCTTGGGAGAACTAGGCATGGGAGGGTGACACAGATTTTGAGGGAGGGAGACCTGGAAAAGTCTTTCTTGCGTATGTGGTGACAGGGAAGAGAAGCAAGGGAACAAACAAGTCCATGTGGTATGAAAAGCTGCCCAAAAGTGGGAGAATTCATCCAGCTCTAGAGGCTTCAGGCGTGTTCTGGTGTCAGCCCAGGCTCCAGACTACTCTGAGACCTCAGGCAAACTCCCAGCCCTTCAGGCAAATTCCTCCTGCCCTTTCCAAGGTCAAATCATAGATCCAGCTGCTCCAGTCCTGTAGACCCTTCCCTTCTCCTGTCCCCCCTCAGGAGCAGCCATGGAAGTTCGAGGTGGAGGTTGTGCAAGAGCCACTGTGTCACCTCTACAGCTCCGGTGTGCATGACTTCCCAGAGATCCTCCCTTTGGAACATGTTCTCACCTCAAAATTAAATCAGGTGCAAAACCAGTCTTTCTTAATCCCTCTGGACTTTGCTGGGAGCGTGAAACACGTGGCTCCACAGACCAACAAAAATGCCACGGACTGGGACTGATTTGAGCAGAAATGGATTGGTGGACACACAGAGACCAGCATGGTGGAGCAACCAGGGAAGACTGGCTAATATCCAGCTCTGGTGGGGTTGTAGCAGTGTGTCTCAATGCATTTGGTGACAAGGAGGGACCCAAGTCATGCCACCAGCCGTAACATTGACAACTACGGATGTAGTTCCATAAGAATTATGCACCATAACACGGGATCACAGTTTGGAAAAGCCCTCCAAGACCATCGAGTCCAACCTGTGACCAATCCCTACCTTGTCACCCAGCCCAGAGCACTGAGGGCCACATCCAGGCCTTCCTTGGACACCTCCAGGGATGAGGACTCAACTGCCTCCCTGGGCAGCCCATTCCAATGCCTGACCACCCTTTATGTGAAGAAATTCCCTTGATGTCCAACCTGAAGATCCCCTGGCACAGTCTGAGGCCATTTCTTCTCATCCTGTCCTTTGTTCCCTGGGAGCAGAACCTGACCCCCACCTGGCTGCCCCCTCCTGTCTGGGAGCTGTGGAGAGCCAGAAGGTCCCTCCTGAGCCTCCTTTTCTCCAAACAACCCCATGAAGTCACACTGACACCAAAAGGCAAAACAGCTGAACCTGAGTGGGTGACAAAACAGGACACACCGAGTGCATACAGAAACCAATCAACATATCCGACAGAAAATAGTCACTTTCATCAAAACAAGCAAAATAAGGGTTTGAGCAAATAAAAAAAAACACAACGAAACATCTGAAGGAAGCCTGCAGTCATGTCTGATGTGTGCAAGTCTAGACTTCCAAACTCCAGAGGATTTTCGTATTAGGAAGCTGGGTAAGGCTGATGGAAAAGATTCCTACTTCTGCTCAGTAATTCTTTCAGAAGGTGCAAGCAAACATCTCTGTAGGGTAATCTCAGCACTAATATATCGTGCCCAGATCTCAGAGGATTATCATGAGACGGAAGCAGCAGCATATCCTAAACCTTATGCTGAGGATAACCACGAGCACTGAGAACACAGAAATGTTTATGTTCTTTAGCAGAGCTTTGCAGTTGGCCAGGTGAGGGCAGGTGAATGAAGGCAGGTGTGATTACATAACCTCTGGCCAGGAAGTTTTTTGGGAATGCATGAGAGCACAGGTACTGTTTTTCCTGCTAATATTGCAACAACAGAGGGATACTCCCTGACCAAGACTCTTTGTACAAGACTTGCTGCAACCCTTTCCAGGAAAAAATTCCTCCTGATGTCCAACCTGAACCTTCCCTGGCACAGCCTGAGGCTGCTTCTTCTTGTCCTGTCCCTGTTCCCTGGGAGCAGAGCCCAACCCCCCGGCTGCCCCCTCCTGTCAGGGACTTGTGCAGAGCCACAAGGTTCCCCCTGAGCCTCCTTTGCTCCAGCCTGAGCCCCTTTCCCAGCTCCCTCAGCCGCTCCTGGGGCTCCAGCCCCTTCCCAGCTCTGTTCCCTGCCCTGGACACGCTCCAGCTCTTCAATGTCCTACTTGTCATGATGGCCCAGAACTGTCCCCAGGACTGGAGGTGCCTCACAGGTCCCAGCACAGAGGGACAGTCACTGCTCTGGGCCTGCTGGACACACCATGGCTGGGACAGCCCAGGGGCCATCAGTCTCTTGCCCACCTGAGCACACCTGGGCTCATGTCCAGCCATGGTGGACACCAGCACCCCCAGATCCCTTCCCAATGGGCCACTTGGATCTCATGGATAGTCCAGAACAACTCCAAGACAACTGAAAACAGAATAAGGTTTGGTGTAAAAAGGAGCTGCCATAGAAGCATCGATACTGGATTATTCCAAGGTTACCTGGGAGTATAAAACCCAAACTGATGCAAGGTCACTTTGGCTCTGGCCCTCTGGCAAGGTGACAATCTGAGCCATGGGCTAAAACCCACCAAAAGCTCTGCTTGTGCTTGGAATCCTGGCAATTGTTTTAGGTCACAAGTATTTTCATGAATATGTTTATGGGAGGAATTCAATCAAGGTTGAAAGAGACCATAAAGCACCAGGAGCCATAGAGAAAAATCCATTGTACAATGAGCCACCTGGACTTCAGGAAAAAAAAATGTAATGAAATTGCAAAAGTACTCATTAAATGTGAAATACAGGCCCAGTAAGGAGCTTAGAAGATATGCTTTCAAGAACACCTATAAATAATGAAAGCAATGAACTGCAGGAAGAGGAGTTTGAAGTAAATATGAGTCAAGTGCTACCCATGTCTGAAATGAAATTTGACAAGTTCAAACAAGTAACACAAAATGACCCAAGTTGACAACAGTTTGGGGAAAGTAATTCTACGAGGATGACCAAAGGAAATATCAAGCCAGTGCTGAGCATAAAAACTTCCTGGGATTAGAGCTCTGAAATTGCTGCTGTTGACGGGGTTGTGCACAAAGGACACCCTGTCATAACACAATGTCTGCACAAGGGCACCAGCGCTGAGTGGGTTTCAGGGACAGAAACCTATGGGATGCCATGGAAAGAACAGAGTTCTGATGGTCCCGGGTCTGAATGCCACCAGCAAAAGGGAAACTGGTGTCTTCAAAGCTGACACAATCCAGGGGGATGTAAAAGACTCTGCTGTGACCTAAGGGTGGGGTTAGGGTGGGTCCTCTTTTGGTCTACGCCTCCGTGATGATAAATACGAAATCTCAGCTAAGATACTCAAGCCCACCTTCAGCTGATGTGTAACCAATCAAGAAAGGCATTGCAGAGCTCCCCTTTCTGCTTTTAGGGATTGCAGATGAGTCAAAGTGGAGCACAAACTCATGTTCTAGTGCCAAGGTGTTCATTGACACCAGCGGCACCAAGGCAGTGCCCTCAAGTCCCCAAAATACATGAAAGATCTCCTCACTGTGGGTGGAATCATGGAATCCTTAAGGCTGGAAAGACCTCCAGGATTATGGAGTCCAACCTTTTAACCAGTACCACAAAGCCCACTAGATGGAAAGTCAGTGGGGAAAAGGAGAAGAGGAATTGTGCCCAAATAAGAGCAAAGAACTGAAAGGAAACCCTAATTCCTATCACGTGAGAAGGAGGCATTAAATGCACCCCTTTCTTGACTCCATATTATGGATTTACTTCCATAAATTACAAAGGACATACAGCCCATTTCGTGGCTGATCCACACAGGAAAAGGAATCCTGAAGGCAACAGGGACCTCTTGCAGGTGTCCCCTTCATTTGAAAACCTGGCTCCATCACGACTCCTGCAGATGTTTCCACTGTTGACAGATTTACTCCGGTGTCAAAATTAATTGGAGCCAAGAAGAATTATTCACCCAACAAACTGAATCTTTGAAGAGGGTCAAGACTCTTTCATGTTCCATCATCCAGTAAAAAAATATAATAATCATGATCCCATCAGTACCCCCTGGGAAATAGCAGCTGATAATGGCACATCACAAAGCAGGATGTTGCTCTTGTAAGCTGCTGTTATCTGTTCCTACAAGGACAGGCCACGAAGGCCAGCAACCTCCCCACATCCAAATCAGCTTTGCAAACCCTTTTTAAATTTTTTTCGATTGTTGATGCACTTTGTCATCTCCGTGCACTCACAAAAAGATCAATTTGCTCATTCAGAGGAGAAGAGAATGGTGAGCATGAGCTGACAATGTGTGCTCAGCTCTGGGCACGCTGCTTTTACGAAGATAGTGACAGACTGGAGGCAGTTCAGAGAAGAGTGACGAAAATGATTTGTTCCTTGAGGACTGATCCATGAAGAGCAAAACACACACAGTTTGGTTTAGTGGTGACTGCAGGAGGCTGCAAACATGCATTCTAAATGTTTGAAAAATGGGCTTGCAAAAGAAGGAAGAACAAAGTTTTTGTTTGGATGCAGCTCAAGCAGAAAGAAGTAAGGCTGCTTTTCAGGGGAAGTGTCCTGGAACCATCTGGAAAAACCTCATAAGGGAAGGAAAAGAA